>NC_091282.1:112525640-113170640 GCF_032444005.1 Ranitomeya imitator
ATTGGTTAAAAGGCAAAACCAAGGACTTCCTTAGATTTTGCCAACTACAGTAGTGTGTGCAAAGTCTAACCTCTTTGAGCTGATGGCCGATTATATTAATGCTCATTCATCTCTTTTCCATGATCCTTGGGTTATTTTCTTACACACTTATTTGGAGGACATCCAGTTAGGGAAGCTAAAGTTCTCACAACCCATCAAAATAAGGTCCCTTTCACATTGTATTTTTTTCTATGTTCATTGTCCCCATTTGGGCTTACGTCCAAACCACCTCCCCAACAACAAAAAATGGCAATTGGGTGAATGCGTCTGCAGGACCATTGACTGTAATGATGGTGTCACTGTGTGCCCTGTCATATATAATTTTCAGCTTTCCATGCTTATTGGTGGCAGACAAACGGAGTAGAAGGGGGTTTGGATGCAAGCCTTGACGAGGCCCTAAAGGATGTAACCAACCTGGTCTTGGTCTGCTCTTCATTTACTATAATGATGGAGATGAAGTCACTGTGTGTTCTGTAATGCAGTGTTTTCAGCCGCATACCCATATTGGAGGCGGAAAGCAAGACGCGTGGGGGATTCCGACGTAAGCCCTGGCATGGCCCTAAGGGATGCAACTAACCTGGTCTTGGTCTGCCCTGCATAGGTGTCCCACTGTGAGTGTATAGTCAACCTTTTTCGTACCAGCAGTGGTAATATGGTGTATGTGAAATATATATGAAAGTTTGCATGAACTATATTTAAACCTTTCAGAAGTTGTGTATAAAGCCTCTATATTTATGACACATTACCTCACAATCAGATAAAAGCCAGGTTAGATACAGTATTTGTAATTCTAAAAATATAAGGTGCATTCTGCTTCTCACAACACTTGAACTGGGCACAGGGGTACCCTTAGCCCAAAAATCCTAGTAATTAAGGAAGGTAAAGCTTTATAGCTGTCTAGTAATGATGAAAGGACACAGGTAAATTGATCGTGCCAATGCTTCATTCCTTCGGAAGGAGCAGTAAAATGCATATATATATAATTATTTAACAAATATCATATCACTGTGGGGATTTATAAAAGCGTTCTGGACAAGGATCTCTCAATAAGATAATAGTCTGGGGACCTGTGATACATGGAATGTAGCTGAAAAACTCCAGCTGTCAGCAATACCAAGTATATGGATGATATCTATTACACTTGTGGGTAAATGCTGAGTAAACAGGTAAAACGAACAGCAAAATATGAGACCTCTGTTAACGAGACTACACCGGCTATAACCTATGTATACAGATTGAGCTTAATTATAGGCCCTTATAAAAAAGTGATAAAAGTGAAAATATGAAGAATATCAGGCTCTCAAGAAGCTTCACACTATACCAAAGCAATTATTTTTTATTTCAGAATGACGTCATAGTATGTTAAGAAAACTGAAGAACCATAAAAAGAAGAAAAAAAATAAAGGATTTCCCACAAATTTTAAAGGACATGTTAATTTGCCTTAAAGGTGTTGTCACGATAGGATTGGCGAGTAAACTGGGACCAGGGGCACCTTTCCTGGCCCTAGCACTGGGGGGCACCCTAGCTCGCCTTGTTCCCTGGGATACCTCAGATGGCGAGGATGACAGACAGTTCTCCATCCTCCTCCTTCTTGACCTGTCCTCTGCTTTCGACACAGTCGATCAACGCCTACTGCTACAGATTCTTTCTTCCCTTGGCATCAAAGACCTTGCCCTGTCCTGGATTGCGTCATACCTTTCCGACCACACATTTAGTGTTTCCCACTCCCACACCACCTCCTCATCCCGCCCTCTCTCTGTTGGAGTCCCTCAGGGCTCTGTCCTAGGGCCCCTACTTTTTTCCATCTATACTCTTGGCCTAGGACAACTCATAAAGTCCCATGGCTTCCAGTACCACCTGTATGCGGACGACACTCAGATCTACCTCTCTGGCCCAGATGTCACCTCTCTGCTGTCCAGAATCCCGAAGTGTCTGTCAGCCATATCCTCCTTCTTCACCTCTCGCTTCCTAAAACTCAATGTAGACAAAACCGAACTCATCATCTTTCCCCCATCTCACATATCCCCCCTACCTGACCTATCTATTATGGTAAACAGTATCACGCTCTCTCCCGCACCTGAAATCCGCTGCCTCGGGGTAACTCTCGACTCTGCCCTGTCCTTCAAACCGCACGTTCAAACTCTAGCCACCTTCTGTCGCCTCCAACTCAAAAATATTGCCAGAATCCGTTCCTTCCTCAGCCCACAATCTACCAAAACTCTTGTGCATGCCCTTATCTCCCGCCTCGACTACTGCAACACCCTCCTCTGTGGCCTCCCCGCTAATTCTCTTGCACCACTCCAGTCTGTCCTCAACTCTGCTGCCCGGCTAATCCACCTCTCTCCTCGCTACTCCCCTGCTTCTCCCCTCTGCAAATCCCTCCACTGGCTCCCCATTCCCCAACGAATCCACTTCAAACTACTAACACTGATCTACAAAGGCATCCACAACCTGTCCCCTCCCTATATCTCTGAACTAATCTCCCAATATCTTCCCTCACGTAATCTCCGATCCTCCCAAGACCTCCTACTCTCCTCCACACTTATTCGTCCCTCACACAACCGCCTCCAAGATTTCTCCCGAATATCCCCCATCCTCTGGAATTCCATGCCTCAACACGTCCGACTATCCACTACCCTCGGCTCCTTCAGACGGAACCTGAAAACCCATCTCTTCAAGAAAGCCTTCAGCCTGCAATAACCATTCTGCCGCCTCACCATCGCCAGAGCCACCGCCTCGCCATCGCCAGAGCCCCTGCCCCTTCCCCTACCTTCTGTCTCTTCCCCACTATCCCATAGAATGTAAGTCCGCAAGGACAGGGTCCTCACCCCTCTGTACCAGTCTGTCAATGTAAACCTGCTTACTGTAATCGATATCTATAACCCTGTATGTAACTCCTTTCTCATGTACAGCACCATGGAATTAATGGCGCTATATAAATAAATAAATAATAATAATAATAATGCCGGGGCCTCCGCCCTTGTCCTGTCTCCTAGCTGCAGCCCTGCATCTGTCCTCCTCCCCCACCAGAAGAAGAAAGGTGCTACTGTGTACCGTAGTACACCAACCTGACAGACAGGGGAACAAAGACAAGGGTAAAAGAAAATTCCACTCACACAAAATATACTCTCACAAATAACATAGGTATTCACCAGGGTGTGAAGGATGGGGGGAAAAATAAGGCAGGTAAGGATGAGGAATTTCCAAGCATAGAATCCAAGCAACAGTCGCACAAAAAACTTCTCCAGCTCTCCTTATCCACACCAGCTCCTCTCACTCCAGGTCTATATAGCAAGTGCTAACACAGACAAGGACCTGGTCAGAAGGCCTAGCTTTTATAGGAGAGGAGTGGCTAACCGAGCACAGCTGAATGCAGGGATTTCCACATGGCCTATTAATCCCTGTCCTGCTGAAAGAAAACAAACACATTTAATACACCAGAGAAGTGCTTCTTTTCAGCGGCGAAGCAGGATCCATCAGACGCTGCGGTCTCCTGGCACTGCTCTGTCACGGTAACTCCGTGACAGGTGTTGTCCACTTTATTTTCATTTTAACAAATGTTACACCAGATGTCCTTACCCGTGTGTGGCAAGAACTTTACTTTCGTTTGGATGTGTGTAGGGCAACAAATGGAGCCCACATCGAACTGCACTGAATAGGTATGAAACTGGGAGAGTTTTTGTTTTATTTGGAGCAGATTTCACATTTCTATAGTTTGTTGTTGCTTTCCAGTGACTGGTGAAAAGTGCACCATGACTTTACGGCACACTGTATATTTCAAAGATGCAGAAGTTGCAAACATGCACCTATTCAAAACGTAAACCCTGAACTGGAAAGAGAAAGTGGCTGCGGTGTAAAGTGCTTGTGCAAAATAACAACCAACAGTCTAAGTTCTAATGCTGAGAGAGCACTGACAGTAAAAATAAAAGGGCCATGATGGTAGAGGTGCCGTAAGTTTTACCTGATGTAGTGCGGTGGTCACGGGCATGTCAGGCATTGCCCACCCCGACGCACGTTTCGAATACACTTTTTCACATCCCCTGAAATACGCTGCAGCCAAAACGCTACTATTCCTGATTGTGGACATGTACCCTAACTCTCTTGATCTCAGCCAGGTTGCTGGTGGAGGAGCATATGACCAGACCTGCCCATCACCTTCCTCCAATTGTAAAACAGCTTTCCAAAGCACAGTGTTTTTTCTATTGGAGGAAACTGATTGATGTGTCTGGTCACATACTCCTCCATCAGCAGGAATGTTGAGAACAGGAGTGCTGTACAGCACAGTAGAGAAAGCTTGACTAACAAGCCGGTGAAGTTTCACAAAATAGAGATGATTTGACAACTGCCACAAAAGTATGTCATTAACTCATTGGTTGAAACAAAGAAAATGTGGCCAATCCCTTTAATAAGCTTGTCCTTTCAATCATTGATGCTTTCAGGGCACAGTATGCTATAAAAAAAAATCCACTTGGAAGAAAAATAGGTGTAAAATATATAACAAACTAGTGTGCCCAAGGAAATCAGAGTACACAACTGAGGGTTGTTCACATTCACATTCACCATCTTTGGTTGTTTAGAAAGTTGACTAAAAAGTTAAGAGGTCATTGCCTTGTACAAACAGAGAAACGTCATTGAATGTTCCTAGAGATACAGTTGGAAGCATAGCCCAAAAGTTCAAAGTTTAATGTACACTGGTTACACTACCTGGATATGGGAGAAATAAGAAGCTATCACCAAATTCCTGCTGTGACAGGTGGTCAAAAATCCTAGTCACAGCAGAAGGCATGCAGCAAGAATGAGTGACGGCAGGCACTGAGGTTTCAGGTTGCATTGTAAGATGAATGCTAAATGCTGATGGTCTCTGAAGATCTTATGATGTTAGTTGTAATAATCACCTAGGCAGGTTAAGGATGCAATTAGTTTTATTTCTTCTGTTAACAATCCTACAGCAACTACAGGTAGATGGCCAAAATACCATGCCTTCAGTCCACAAGATCCCAACCCAGAATCGGTAGTTCCACGGTCCCCGTACCAGGTGATACCCACTGTCTCCCAACTTTTGGTTGGCCCACAGCTTTTGGTATCTCCTGCCGCTATAGTCTACAGTAAAAGCCTATGTTCCTCCAGATGACGGATATCACGACCAGAGCAGGTCTATCCCACACCAGCCAGCAACTGTGGTGCTTAAAGGGAATCTGTCACCAGTTTTTTGGGTTACCAGGTAAAAATGTCATTCAATTTAGTGTCCCCTATGCATTACATAAGTACTTTTGATGCCCCTTGACTCCCCACGTATGATCCATGTATACCGTTTTTATTCCTCCCGCGCTGTATGTAAATATGCTTGGTCCGGTCTGATGGGCATTGCTTATTGTCCGTCTCAAAGTACTGCAGTACGCAGGCGCCGGGAAAGGTCAGAGAGGCCAGGCGCCTGCGCACTGGAGTACTTTGCTCTGCCCTTAACAGGCCAGATAAAGTACGCCTGTGCAGGAGCCGCGACAGGAAGCAAAGAAGAGGACGTCATCGCATGAAGATGGGAGGTGCTGGACCCGGACCACGACGCCCATCGGACTGGACCGATGCGCATATTCATGATCTTAATGAATGGTGTCACATGACCGCTCAAGCAGGAAGAAGCTGCTGCGCCGGCGCCGCCGCCTGGAGTCGGGACAGAGCGCGAGGGATGTCGGCACGGCCGTGCAGTGGAACAGGTGAGTATGAGGGACGGGGGGGACGGAGGGAATGAAGGAGGACATAAGCCGGCGCGCCGAGCAGGAGCATGAGCGGGTGCTGGTGCAGAGAGATAAGCCGCCATGCAGGGGGGAATATAAGCCATGCAGGGGGGAATATGAGCCATGCAGGGGGGAATATGAGCCATGCAGGGGGGAATATGAGCCATGCAGGGGGGAATATGAGCCATGCAGGGGGGAATATGAGCCATGCAGGGGGGAATATAAGCCATGCAGGGGGGAATATAAGCCATGCAGGGGGGAATATAAGCCATGCATACGGGGGGAATATGAGCCATGCAGGGGGGAATATAAGCCATGCAGGGGGGAATATAAGCCATGCAGGGGGAATATAAGCCATGCAGGGGGGAATATAAGCCATGCAGGGGGGAATATAAGCCATGCATACGGGGGGAATATGAGCCATGCAGGGGGGAATATAAGCCATGCAGGGGGGGATATAAGCCATGCATACGGGGGGAATATGAGCCATACAGGGGGGAATATAAGCCATACAGGGGGGAATGAGCCATGCATACAGGGGGGAATATGAGCCATGCATACGGGGGGGAATATGAGCCATACAGGGGGAATATAAGCCATACAGGGGGGAATATAAGCCATACAGGGGGGAATATGACCCATGCAGGGGGAATATAAGCCATGCATACAGGGGGGGGGTAATATGAGCTATGTATATGGGATAGGAGGGAGATGAGCCATGCATACAGGAGGGGGGTCATTATACAGTATTCAGCATCATGTGTGGCCTTTATACAGTATGGAGCATCATGTGTGGCCAATGGACATAATACAGTATGGAGCATCATGTGTGGTCGTTATACAGTATGGAGCATCATTTGTGGCCATTATACAGTATTGAGCATTATGTGGGATCATTATACAGTATGGAGCACTGTCTGGCCATTATACAGTATGGAGCAATGTGTGGCCATTATACACTATGGAGCATCATGTGTGGCCATTATACAGTATGGAGCATCATGTGTGGCCATTATACAGTATGAAGAACTGTGTGTGGCCATTATACAGTATGCAGCATCATGTGTGGCCATTATACAGTATGGAGCATCATGTGTGGTGGCCGTTATACAGTATTGAGCATCATGTGTGGCCATTATACAGTATGGAGCACTGTGTGGCCATATTTTTGTTTTATATACAATAATTATAAGCAAACAGTGTGATCAGCAGTGCTAAACGGCTGCGGTTGGGACGTGGATATGGGTGTGACTAGTTGTGAAATGGGTCTGGTCAGAGGCGTGGCCTAAAATTTGCCGCGGCGCACTACGCGCGCCGCAAACGTTATGCCTCCTTCCCTTCTTCAAAAGTTGGGAAGTATGGTACCGCATTTGCCAGATCACGGCAAGTGCCGCAAATTCCATAGGGAATGAATGAGGCCGAACGCAGTGTTGCCGTAAGTAATCCGTTACGCGGCAGATGCAGAAAAACTGTAGGATCTGCTGCAAAAGGCGACTTTCACATCAGCGATTCTTGCCAAAGTCTATGCCGATAGTGTCATACTCACCAAAGGGGGAGGCAGCACTAAAAGTGCCTAGGGCAGCAGAAACTCTAAATACGGCCCTGGGGGGCTACATTATATTCTGTGGGGGGACTGCATTATACTCAAGGTACTACATAATATTATGGGGGCTACATCATACTATATGAGGGGGCTACAGTATACTCTTTGGGGGGGCTGCATTATATTCTGTGGTGGAACTGCATTCTCTCGGGACTACATTATATTCTGTGGTGGGTGGCATTATACTATATGGGGGGGCTGCATTATACCCTATGGGGTGCTACATTATATTCTATGGTGGGGACTGCGTCATACCTGAGGGGGTTGCATTATATTTTGTGGGGTGCTGCATTATATTCTATGAGAGGGGACTGCATTATATTTTATGAGGGGGCTACATTATATTCTGTGAGGGGGCTACCCCAACCCTTGCTACATTATTAAGACGTGAACTACCTTATATTATACCCTGATATTAGCGCTTTTTACCGCACAATTGGTGGTCTTGTATCTATTTCTATGTAGCTACATAGTGGGCCCCAAGAATGATTTTCTCTGGTGGGCCCAAGGTGCTCCAGTCCGACGCTGGATATATGCAATAGCGAGACAGTGTAGTTGAATCATGTTCAATTTCCTCTAGGGGCAAGTGTGAAAAAAATGCTGTAATACTTGGTGACCACGCTTTGCCGTCAAAATTGCATCAAAGCATCACCTCCACACAGTTATTGAAGGAACTTGGCAGTGAGGTTGTTCCAAACATCTTGGAGATCTAACCACAGATCTTGTGTGGATGTAGGGTTGCACAAATACTTCAATCTCATCACACAATCCCATACAGACTTGATGATGTTGAGGTCAGCGTAATTTTTAAAGAGTTCTTACTATGCAGCAATTTTTCCACACGTGCCTAAAACTTTTTCACTGCACTGTAAAATTGTGAATCAACCCCCTTTTCTCAGTTAACAATTAAAGAACTGAAAGTTCCGCTTTCATAAAAGTCCCACAATTAATATACCCGTATGGTGAATGCCATAAAAAGAAAAATAATTATAAAGGCGTGAACCCCAAATGGTATGAATAAAAAAGTCAGCGTGCTATGCATAGTCCTCATATAGCTCTATTGATAGAAAAATAAAAAAGTTAGAAACACTTATGGAATTATTAAGTTTGGCATTAGCAATACCAGCACTGTTTCTGACCATCTCATGCTGTACTAACAAAAAAATTTCCCGCTGAACAAATTTTCATCGCGTAAAACACACTGAACAAAATGTGCTTGATAAATGTGTTTCAGCTGCAGCGGCCAATATCTTGTGACTCCGGACAGGTTATCTTACATATCGGTCTTCTAGAATTAGCATGTGCTGTCTTCTAAGAAGCTCAGGGATTCAAAGTGACAAGTCATCCTGGAGTCGTCTCACCACTGACAGATGTCCTCTCTTTTGCCTTTCAGAGCAGTCAGCGTCGACTTGTTCCAGACACCATGTGATATTTCATATTGAATATGTAAAATTATTTACATTCACTGACTCACGTATACCTCATACCTGGTAAATGCTTGATTGTCTTCTGATCGTCCTTAGAAGATTTTGCGGCAATATGATCAAAGAGAGAGAATGCTGTGGGCATCTTGTCTAGTGATACAGTGTTCTCTATCGCTTTACGTAACCTATAGGGTTAAACACAGATACCTTCATTTAGAAATAGGACTTACAATGGCTGGGAAACCCCATTTATGTATGGTAAGTCAGTATTGGTACAGTATTTGAGGACATTTATGGTGGTTTCTAAATGGCACCGTGCTAATTATTTACCTCAGACAAGTCCAATACAATAAAACTCCTTTGATATACAATGGATATGTTCACACGTTGCCTTTATGCTGCTTTTCCTGTAGTCAAAACCTGATCTCTTGGAAGTGAAGAAGCTGCTTAAATAAAGAAGGTTTTTGCTGTTTTTTGTTGTTGCGTTTTTGGAGCAGATTAAATGTGTAATTTGTCTACACTACATGGCTTACAAAGTTAGTTTTATTCACCAAAAACGCATGGTTGCATTTTTTGCAGTGTTTTGCACTTTTCCATTGCTTTCTGTGGTAAAAAAAAAAAAAACGCTGAAAGAAGTGACTTGCTGCAGATTTTTAAAAAAGCAGCAGTTTTCCAAATCAGTCAGGAAAAAAAAGCTGCGTGTGTGCAAGAGATTTGACAACGCTTATAGACTTTTCTGGTACTGTAAAAATCAGCTTTTCATTTGCATAGAAAAAAAAAACAGCAGCATATAAAACGCTGCAAAATGGCAACGTGTGAACGTAGCCTAATTATTATAAACCTATAAACAAAAGGAAGCCTTATGCCAAGTATATATAAAAATATATGGAAATCTTTATTGAAATGTATACATACACATAATTAGTAAAAAAAAGTTTTTCTGGGTTGGATACAAATACAAAAATGTACTGCATCCATGGAGTATACACTAAATTCATCAAGGGTTCAAGACCTCCATGTGTTTTCATGATTAGCCTATTATTCTTGAGGAGTAATTTAAAAGGTTTGTGTATGACCAATGTGAATAAATCTATAGGGAGATAAACCGCATGCACAAAGTCTGAAAAAAGGTTAGGGTAGATAGGCCAGGAAGCCTTAATAGGGATATAGGGAGTCAATATCACTCCTATATTTCAGTTTTGTGCACGGGGAGAAACTCCTATGGTTGTAATTATAGCCTAAATGGAGCACTAGTATCAGGAAAATAGATATATAGTAAATACAATGATAGTTTATCACATAAGGAACGTCCATCAGACAAAAGGCATCTCAAAGTGCTTTCAGTGCATAAAGTGCAAATGAATACACTTGCTGTAATTAAGCTGGGTATAGGTAAAGAACCTTATAGTGGTGTATCATAGTGAAAATAATTAGCAGCGTATCACTTGAACTAGCAATACAATACCACTGGAGATAGGCACGCAAAGCAGGGGTAATAGCATAGTATAGGCTAAGTAAATAAGGCAAGTGTACACAACCTGAGGATGCAGCAATGGTCCCCAACGCGCTTTTCACTTTAGCTTCTTCCTTTACAGAAAACCCCCCAGGAAGAAGCTAAGGTGAAATGCGCGTTGGGGACCATTGCTGCATCCTCAGGTTCTGTACACTTGCCTTATTTACTTAGCCTACAGTATGCAATTACCTCTACTTTTCCAAGAAACTGTTTTTCAGTTTCAGTATGTGACCACAATGGCTAATTACTGGGCTTAGTGGTGACGCTCTAGATGGCACCAGGCTCCTAAGCATAGTGATTGGCTGCAGTGAACTTGTGTGCTGTAATCATCCGGCTTGTCAATAAAGACTGGGGACAGCAGCACAGAGGCAGTGCTGGAGTAGCCAGCAATTATACTGTAGCTGAATTTGTTATTTTTAACTTCCGCAAGCCTATAAAATAGAAAAACTATTTCTAAGAAATCCCTTTCAACTGTAATGAATGTGTGGGGGTGCTCACTATGGGACAGCCCCTTCTTAAAGGTGTTGTTCCCTTTCACTTAAGTTTCTACCCTGGCTGCAGGCTACTATATAAAAAAAAAACACATTGTACTTACCTTCCCTGGGTCTACTGGCGAGTCTCGCCCGCTGCTCCAGTAAAGCACTGGGTTCAGCAGCTTTTCCAGTGTAGATGAAACGCCCCCTTCAGAGCCACTGAGCTCAGTGATTGGCTGCTGTGCGTCTACAGAACGTCAGCGCTGCAGCAAATGCCAGGACATCAGAAGCAGCGGTGGAGATTCACCGGTGGACCCACGGAAAGTGACTATAGTGCAGTTTGTTTGTTTTTTTTCAAGGGTAGAAACTTAATATTAGGGGAAGAACCCATTTAATAATCCAGCTTGCAGAACAAAATTTTAAAAAATGCATATTTACCTCTGATGTGCCTCTCCGGGGTCATGTGACATTGTTACACTTCTTTATTTCACTTGAGCAGACATCGAGCATCTGATTGGCTGCAGCGGTGATGTGATTGATCAATGCCATGTGAGCTCCAGGAGACACACAACTGGCATCAGAAGAGTGGTGCAAGTCCAAGATGTGAGTATTTTGCATTTAATGTGGTCTTGTGGTCTTGCCTTTAGTACATTTAGAAGGCCGTAATGGCACAGCGAATATAAAAAAAACGTAGAGTAGGACTGCTCCATTATTAGAATGCCTTGGCGTGGTGGGGTGGCTCAAAGAATTGATCAATTGTTTGCAAAATGTCTCATTTTAAAATACAGTTAGAAATTAATATGTGCATGTGCACTTTATGTATTGCGTTCTGACCATAAGCAGCGCTGGCTTCTCCCCTTTATTATTTAGATTTTTCTTATTTTGTACTGTTTACTGGTGCTATTACCAACGTGGACAACCCACATCCAGATCTATGGAAAGGCATATACATTTCTGCAATATATCTACGTATATTAACATTTACTAAAAATGTAATCTCCAGCTCTAAACACAGACAATCTTAACAAAGCACACATACGAGGCAAGAGGGACCGTACCTGCTATTGATATCATTATGAATCTAGAAAGAGAAAAAAATAGAGATTCATAAAGCTAATATACACATACTGAATTTTTACACACCACCTAACCTGGGGAGGGGGGGTGTCCTTATATAACTATTTATCACTGAGTCTAAAGATAGGTTATAGGTTGCAACATTCACATGAGTTGTAGGGGATATCATTGCTGTTGCGGCTGTGAAGACGTGGTAGATTTATCAGTTAATTCATTGATTTGTATCCAAACATCCATATAATACAAATTCCGTATATGGACCATAATGAAATCAGAAATGCATGTGAAGCCGCTCTAACACACCTGAATATAAGCTTGGAAGTGGACAATGATATGAATGGAGATTGCATATAGCAAAGTGACAGGCAAAACCAACGTACAATCCCTAGGTGCTACATGCTCACATAGCAAAAAACGCGTATCCAAAAATCAGGACTAAGAGCTACAGGAATAATAGTGGCGCCCACTAGTAGGCATCGTGAAAATTACTATTTTATTAGTGCTGCAAGGCAAAACATAAATTATTAAAAAAAATATATTACAAACGTACTATTGTGCTACACATAGAAATCAAAGTGGCTCATCATGATAAGTGGCTCGAATTACCCCCTGACCTCCTGTAAACAAAGGTCCTTGGCCAACAAAAGAAATAGGAACCCGGCAGCAGCATAAAGTGCAGCTATGTAGTGTAACAAAGTACATGCATATATTATAGTTGACATACCAAAATCAGAAATAATACAAAATCCACCATTAGGCAATAGAGTATGTTGCTGCAAGAAGTAAATATCATAAGACCAAAGAAGTCCTTGAGGGGTGAAGAATGGTGGTCTATATGTCCACACGCGTATTGCCATGTCACACGTGGCGTCTACAGGGATCTCTGATATGATCGGAGGTTGGGTGGATCCAAACAGTATCCATATAAGTACAACCAGCCATTGAGACTTAGCTCTGTAAATGTCGCCATACCTTTATATAATATATGGGGGTGGGATTTACACTAGCGCCTGTATACTGTAATTTCAGTAATGTATATAACCTGCATGTGGGTGACTTACACTCAAAAACATAACAGGATCCAGTTCATTGAGCTCCTTAGCGGCTTTCTCCAGAATTTCCTTTGCTGTATCGACACTCTGCTGGAAACCGACCATCTGATCATACAAGTAATCCATCTTCATCTTCTTCACTTCCTCAAAACCCTCTCTCTTTTTTTTGTGCTGGTCAATTATTGTTTGTACCGTTTTTTCATTTTCGTCTGTGAAATGTTTCTCGGCTTCTGTGCAGTTTTTCTATGAAGATCATATGGATTGCATCAATGACAGTAGTAGGAGTGGAGGGATCATTAATTATTAGGAAAAAATAAAAGGATGAGGTTTTTCAGACAAGTTGTGATCAACAGCTTTGACATTGCAGAATCAGGTTACTTTCCATTATATATAGACCTATTCCCCACCCCTATCCAATACCAATAGCAATAAGACCAACGAGGGTTTAGTTGAGCGAAAAATAAGAATGACCTGATGGAATAAAGGATTAAGAACCAGTCACGTTGTACATGTAGTTTGGGGGTGGATATGCCATGGATTTGATAGGTTAGGGGGATGGAATGAGGTTAGGTTATAGGGGACAATATATGGCGAGTGGTGAACAGGTACCTCCCCTTGCCTCTTAAATTGTCATACCGCCCACCCGGCCCTAGTATATATATAAAAAAAAATAAATAAAAATGTGTGTTTAAAATGAAAGTGCAAAAAAAAAATATTTAATTAAAAAATGAATGAAAATGTATATATGGGTATATTAACAGTTGATAAAGAGAATGTTTTCAGATATGTATTACTTTGCCACAAGCAGCGGGGGATAGGTCTGGGTCAGAGACTCATTAAGTGTCGGGTCTGTTTGCATGAGGGGCGTTATTGGTTACATCCCAATATAACTGGTGGGCGCAGGTCCTTCATGGTTAGGGGTGCTAACCATGTGGTGTTAATACCATACTCCCTGGGCTGGTGTGGTGCAGCCAGGGAAAGTTCTCTAGGACATGGGGACTGCCTCAAGCCTGGGCCTATTAGCCTTAAAGTAGTTAAAAATGTTTATTGTGGGGACGCCAATGTTGTGGCTGCTTTGGGTTTCGTTATGTTATAATTTAATAAAAGGCTGCTGTGGCCATTTTATCCAAGTTGCATGCAGTCATGTGTCTTATTTACATATGCGAATCAGCTGTTATTGGCTAAGGAATAATTAAACAACTGGATCCCTCTTAGCTTGTCAAGAGCTGGAGAGACTGACCAGAATGATATTTGTGTTTGTTGGAAAAGTTTCAGTATAACTGTTAATTTTATTCATTGAAATCCCTGGTGTTTATATACATACTAGCTGAAGAGCCCGGCGTTGCCTGGGCATAGTAAATATCTGTGGTTAGTTATAGCACCTCTCTTCTCTTATTTTCCCAATCACATCTCTCATTTTCTCCCTCACTCCTCTCATTCCCCCCTAACACTTGTCATTTCGACCTCACATCTGTCATTTTCTGATCACTCCACTATTTTCCCTCACTCCTCTCATTTTGCACTCACACCTTTTCATTTTCACCTCACATTTTCACCTCAGTATATACATGTTTGTCATCTCCCTTATATATAGTATACACCTGTATGTCATCTCCTGTATATAGTATATACGTGTATGTCATCTCTCCTGTACATAGTATATACCTGCTGTTTGTCATCTCCTCCTGCATATAGTATATACCTGTATGTCATCTTCTATATATAGCATATACCTGTAGGTCATTTCCTCCTGTATATAGTATACACCTGTATGTCATCTCCTCCTGTATATAGTATGTACCTGTATGTCATCTCCTCCTGTATATAGTATATACCTGTAGGTCATCTGTTCCTGTATATAGTATATACCTGTATGTCATCTCCCCTGTATTTAGTATATACCTGTGTGTCATCTCCTCCTGTATTAGACCTCGTTCACACGTTATTTCCTCAGTATTTTTACCTCAGTATTTGTAAGCTAAATTGGCAGCCTGATAAATCCCCAGCCAACAGGAAGCCCTCCCCCTGGCAGTATATATTAGCTCACACATACACATAATAGACAGGTCATGTGACTGACAGCTGCCATATTTCCTATATGATACATTTGTTGCTCTTGTAGTTTGTCTGTTTATTAATCAGATTTTTATTTTTGAAAAATAATACCAGACTTGTGTGTGTTTTAGGGCGAGTTTCATTTGTCAAGTTGTGCGTGTTGAGTTGCGTGTGGCGACATGCATGTAACGACTTTTGTGAGATGAGTTTTGTGTGGCAACATGCGTGTAGCAACTTTTTGTGTGTTGAGTTGCATGTGACAGGTTAGTGTAGCAAGTTGTGTGCAGCAAGTTTTGCACATGGCAAGTTTTGCGCGTGGCGAGTTTTATGTGTGGTGCCTTTTGAGTATGTGCAAGTTTTGTGTGAGGCAACTTTTGCATGTGTTGCAACTTTTGTGCATGTGGCAATTTTTCCGCGTGTGCAAGTTTTGCGTGTGGCGAGTTTTCCATGAGGTGAGTTTTGCACTTGTGGCGAGTTTTGCGTGAGCATAGTTTTTGCATGTGGCGAGTTTTGCGCGTGGCGAGTTTTGAGCGGCGACTTTAGTGTTTCGACTTTTATGTGGCGAGGTTGGTGTATGTGTGGTGAAATGTGTGCTGAGGGTAGTATATGTGTTCAGGCACATGGTAGTGTGTGGCGCATTTTGTGTGTGTGTTCATATCCACCTCTCATTTTCTCCCTCACTCCTCTCATTCCCGCCTAACACTTGTCATTTCGACCTCACATCTGTCATTTTCCGATCACTACACTATTTTCCCTCACTCCTCTCATTTTCACCTCAGTATATACATGTTTGTCATCTCCCTTAGATATAGTATACACCTGTATTTCATCTCCTGTATATACCTGTATGTCATCTCCCCTGTATATAGTATATACCTGCTGTGTGTCATCTCCCCTGTATATAGTATATACCTGTATGTCATCTCCTCCTATATACAGTATATACCTGTATGTCATCTCCTCCTATATATAGTACATACCTGTATGTCATCTTCTATATATAGTATATACCTGTATGTCATCTCCTCCTGTATATAGTATATACCTGTGTGTTATCTCCCCTGTATATAGTATATATCTGTGTGTCATCTCCTCCTGTATATAGTATATACCTGTATGTCATCTTCTATATATAGCATATACCTGTATGTCATCTCCTCCTGTATATAGTATATACCTGTAGGTAATCTGCTCCTGTATATAGTATATACCTGTGTGTCATCTCCTCCTGTATATAGTATATACCTGTATGTCGTCTCCTCCTGTATATAGTATGTACCTGTATGTCATCTGCTCCTCTAAATAGTATATACCTGTGTGTCATCTCTCCTGTATATAGTATATATCTGTGTGTCATCTCCCCTGTATATAGTATATACCTGTGTGATCTCCTGTATTAGACCTCGTTAACACGTTATTTGCTCACTATTTTTACCTCAGTATTTGTAAGATAAATTGGCAGCCTGATAAATCCCCAGCCAACAGGAAGCCCTCCCCCTGGCAGTATATATTAGCTCACACATACACATAATAGACAGGTCATGTGACTGACAGCTGCCGTATTTCCTGTATGGTACATTTGTTGCTTTTGTAGTTTGTCTGCTTATTAATCAGATTTTTATTTTTGAAGGATAATACCAGACTTGTGTGTGTTTTAGGGCGAGTTTCGTTTGTCAAGTTGTGTGTGTTGATTTGTGTGTGGCGACATGCATGTAGCGACTTTTGCGAGATGAGTTTTATGTGGCAACATGCGTGTAGCAACTTTTTGTGTGTTGAGTTGCATGTGACAGGTTAGTGTAGCAAGTTGTGTGCAGCAAGTTTTGCGCGTGGTGAGTTTTATGTGTGGTGCCTTTTGAGTATGTGCAAGTTTTGTGTGAGGCAACTTTTGCATGTGTTGCAAATTTTGTGCATGTGGCAATTTTTCCGCGTGTGCAAGTTTTGCGTGTGGCGAGTTTTCCATGAGGTGAGTTTTGCACTTGTGGCGAGTTTTGCGTGAGCCTAGTTTTTGCATGTGGCGAGTTTTGCGCGTGGCGAGTTTTGAGCGGCGACTTTTGTGTTTCGACTTTTATGTGGCGAGGTTGGTGTATGTGTGGTGAAATGTGTGCTGAGGGTGGTATATGTGTTCAAGCACGTGGTAGTGTGTGGCGCATTTTGTGTGTGTGTTCATATCCCCGTGTGTGGTGAGTATCTCATGTCGGGGCCCCACCTTAGCAACTGTACGGTATATACTCTTTTGCGCCATCGCTCTCATTCTTTAAGTCCCCCTTGTTCACATCTGGCAGCTGTCAATTTGCCTCCAACACTTTTCCTTTCACTTTTCCCCATTATGTAGATAGGGGAAAAATAGTTTGGTGAATTGGAAAGCGCGGAGTTAAAATTTCACCTCACAACATAGCCTATGACGCTCTCAGGGTCCAGACGTGTGACTGTGCAAAATTTTGTGGCTGTAGCTGCGACGCCTCCAACACTTTTCATTTCACTTTTTCCCCATTATGTAGATAGGGGCAAAATTGTTTGGTGAATTGGAAAGCGCGGGGTTAAAATTTCACCTCACAACGTAGCCTATGACGCTCTCAGGGTCCAGACGTGTGACTGTGCAAAATTTTGTTTCTGTAGCTGTGACGCCTCCAACACTTTTCCTTTCACTTTTTTCCCATTATGTAGATAGGGGCAAAATTGTTTTGTGAATTGGAAAGCGCGGGGTTAAAATTTCACCTCACAACATAGCCTATGACGCTCTCGGGGTCCAGATGTGTGACTGTGCAAAATTTTGTGGCTGTAGCTGCGACGGTGCAGATGCCAATCCCGGACATACACACACACACACATACACACACACACACACATACACACATTCAGCTTTATATAGTAGACTAGCTGAAGAGCCCGGCGTTGCCTGGGCATAGTAAATATCTGTGGTTAGTTATAGCACGTCACTTCTCTTATTTTCCCATCACGCCTCTCATTTTCCCAATCACATCTTTAATTTTCTCCCTCACATCTCTCATTTTCTCCCTCACACCTCTCATTTTCTCCCTCACACCTCTCATTCCCCCCTAACACTTGTCATTTCGACCTCACATCTGTCATTTTCCGATCACTACACTATTGTCCATCACTCCTCTCATTTTGCACTCACACCTCTAATTTTCACCTCAGTATATACATGTTTGTCATCTCCCTTATATATAGTATACACCTGTATGTCATCTCCTGTATATAGTATATACCTGTATGTCATCTCCCCTGTATATAGTATATACCTGCTGTGTGTCATCTCCCCTGTATATAGTATATACCTGTGTGTCATCTCCCCTGTATATAGTATATATCTGTGTGTCATCTCCTCCTGTATATAGTATATACCTGTAGATAATCTGCTCCTGTATATAGTATATACCTGTGTGTCATCTCCTCCTGTATATAGTATATACCTGTATGTCATCTCCTCCTGTATATAGTATGTACCTGTATGTCATCTCCTCCTCTATATAGTATATACCTGTGTGTCATCTCTCCTGTATATAGTATATATCTGTGTGTCATCTCCCCTGTATATAGTATATAACTGTGTGATCTCCTGTATTAGACCTTGTTAACACGTTATTTGCTCACTATTTTTACCTCAGTATTTGTAAGATAAATTGGCAGCCTGATAAATCCCCAGCCAACAGGAAGCCCTCCCCCTGGCAGTATATATTAGCTCACACATACACATAATAGACAGGTCATGTGACTGACAGCTGCTGTATTTCCTATATGGTACATTTGTTGCTCTTGTAGTTTGTCTGCTTATTAATCAGATTTTTATTTTTGAAGGCTAATACCAGACTTGTGTGTGTTTTAGGGCGAGTTTCGTTTGTCAAGTTGTGTGTGTTGAGTTGTGTGTGGCGACATGCATGTAGCGACTTTTGTGAGATGAGTTTTGTGTGGCAACATGCGTGTACCAACTTTTTGTATGTCGAGTTGCATGTGACAGGTTAGTGTAGCAAGTTGTGTGCCGCAAGTTTTGCGCATGGCGAGTTTTGCGCGTGGTGAGTTTTATGTCTGGTGCCTTTTGAGTATGTGCAAGTATTGTGTGAAGCAACTTTTGCATGTGTTGCAAATTTTGTGCATGTGGCAATTTTTCCGTGTGTGCAAGTTTTGTGTGTGGCGAGTTTTCCATGAGGTGAGTTTTGCACTTGTGGCGAGTTTTGCGTGAGCCTAGTTTTTGCATGTGGCGAGTTTTGCGCGTGGCGAGTTTTGAGCGGCGACTTTTGTGTTTCGACTTTTATGTGGCGAGGTTGGTGTATGTGTGGTGAAATGTGTGCTGAGGGTGGTATATGTGTTCAAGCACGTGGTAGTGTGTGGCGCATTTTGTGTGTGTGTTCATATCCCCGTGTGTGGTGAGTATCCCATGTCAGGGCCCCACCTTAGCAACTGATCGGTACATACTCTTTTGCGCCATCGCTCTCATTCTTTAAGTCCCCCTTGTTCACATCTGGCAGCTGTCAATTTGCCTCCAACACTTTTCCTTTCACTTTTCCCCATTATGTAGATAGGGGAAAAATAGTTTGGTGAATTGGAAAGCGCGGAGTTAAAATTTCACCTCATAACATAGCTTATGACGCTCTCAGGGTCCAGACGTGTGACTGTTCAAAATTTTGTGGCTGTAGCTGCGACGCCTCCAACACTTTTCCTTTCACTTTTTTCCCCATTATGTAGATAGGGGCAAAATTGTTTGGTGAATTGGAAAGCGCGGGGTTAAAATTTCACCTCACAACGTAGGCTATGACGCTCTCAGGGTCCAGACGTGTGACTGTGCAAAATTTTGTTTCTGTAGCTGTGACGCCTCCAACACTTTTCCTTTCACTTTTTTCCCATTATGTAGATAGGGGCAAAATTGTTTTGTGAATTGGAAAGCGCGGGGTTAAAATTTCACCTCACAACATAGCCTATGACGCTCTCAGGGTCCAGACGTGTGACTGTGCAAAATTTTGTGGCTGTAGCTGCGACGCCTCCAACACTTTTCCTTTCACTTTTTTCCCCATTATGTAGATAGGGGCAAAATTGTTTGGTGAATTGGAAAGCGCGGGGTTAAAATTTCGCCTCACAACGTAGGCTATGACGCTCTCAGGGTCCAGACGTGTGACTGTGCAAAATTTTGTGGCTGTAGCTGCGACGGTGCAGATGCCAATCCCGGACATACACACACACACACACACACACACACACACACTCAGCTTTATATAGTAGATGAGTCCAGCGGGCGGTCCTACTCAGTGATTGACAGCTGTCTCTGCATGCACAGTCATACAGGGAAGACTGTCAGTCACTAGTAACACTGTCCACTAGACTCATATACACATAATCACCAAGGATTTCAAAGAACAAAATGCAAGTTTTACTGAAACGTTTCCCACAAAAATAAACATTAATCTGATGCGCTCCTCCTGCTCCATAATATCATTCATGCAGATCAGATACCATTTTCAACATGACAAGTTCCCTTTAAGATTCTTTTATATAGGCCGATAATCATGTAGACAGATATCTGTTGCTGCCTACCAGTCCATTTAAACATATCCTCTGAGCACCAGCTATTTTATCAATCGGTAAAGTGTGAAGTGGGAGGTGCTTAAAAGGCGTTGTTCACCACTCGGACAACCCCTTATGCTTACCGCTTATAAGATAATAACACTCATATTCAAACACTCATATTCACCTCTGTTGGCGCCGCCGTTCAAGAGGTGTTAGCACTGGTTCTCCTAGAGATCACGTGACATTGTTATTTCACATGATTCTGCAGCCAATCAGCGCTGGCTTCACAATCCTCTCCTTCAGACAAATCATGACATGTTTAAACATATTAGTCCAAAAAAGGTGAATACGGAACACATTCACAACATCAATATCTCAAAAAAATCTAGTAGATATATAAACCAGGCTCCAGAATGTTTATGTTCAAACTAGAAAATTTTTATTGACATAAATATAATAAAATATACACACACTGTAATAAAAGCAGGATGCCTGCAAACCAAACACCGGCACTGTTGGTGTTGACAGGTATGTAGCCAATAATAATTTCACTTTGAAACAAAATATGCAAGGAACATTTCCATTATGGTCATATGACTGATATTTTGTGGCTACAAAAATATATGTCTATGGTCGAGTAGGATGCTGGGAAGAAATTGCTATATTGAGGTACTAGGGCTATTATGAAAATACTAAGAGAAGCCTATTGCATCTGCATATGTTGTGAACTTATAATTCTAACTACTATCCCTTGTATTGCACATATTCCCAAAGCGTATACACCTCACCACTAGGGTATAGCTGTGTGCAGGTAAAAATAGCGCTAACTTCTAAGCCTAATATTGCACATATTCCCAGAGAGTATACACCTCACCTACAGGGTATAACCGTGTGCAGGTACAAATAGTGCAACATCATAGAGATAGATACTCATGAAAACCCTATGACCGCTATAGTTCAGATAGTATAACCCCAATAAATGAAAGCTAAATACACTTCAGACCTCAGCAGCAACCTAATCAGAAGTACATAGTTACCTGCCAGACACTCACAGGGCCGGGAAATACCCCTACGCGCGTTTCGATAAATTTCTTCTTCCGGGGGCTGTGCAATATACTACGTGGCTCTGCTGTATACTACGTCACTGGGCAATATACTAAGTAACTGGGCAATATACTACCTGGCTCTGTGCTGTATACTACGTGGCTCTGTGCTGTATACTACATCACTAGGCAATATACTAAGTGACTGGCCAATATACTACGTGACTGGCCAATATACTACGCGGCTCTGTGCTGTATACTACGTCGCTGTGCAATATACTACGTGGCTCTGTGCTGTATACTACGTCACTGGGCAATATACTACGTAACTGGGCAATGTACTACGTGACTGGCCAATATACTACGTGGCTCTGTGCTGTATACTACGGCACTGGGCAATATACTACGTAACTGGGCAATATACTGCGTGGCTCTGTGCTGTATACTATGTCACTGGGCAATATACTAGGTGGCTGCGCAATATACTACGTCACTAGGCAATATACTACGTAACTGGGCAATATACTACATGGCTGCGCAATATAATATGTCACTAGGCACTACGTAACTGGGCAATATACTACGTGGCTGGGCAATATACTACGTCACTGAGCAATATACTACGTGGTTGGGCAATATACTACGTGGCTGGGCAATATACTACGTGACTGCAATATACTACGTGGCTGGGCAATATACTACGTGGTTGGGCAATATACTACATTGCTGGGCAATATACTATATTGCTGGGCAATATACTACGTCACTGGGCAATATACTACGTGGCTGGGCAATATACTACGTGGTTGGGCAATATACTACGTGACTGTGCAATATACTATGTGGCTGGGCAATATACTACGTGGCTGGGCAATATACTACTTGGCTGGGCAATTTACTACGTGGGCTGTGCAATATACTACGTGGACATGCATATTCTAGAATACTCGATGCGTTAGAATCGGGCCACCATCTAGTAAATATATAACAGATATGTAAAATAAAAGCCGGCAATTCATCTGTCACATGCTGTAAAATCACAGCGTGACAGGTTAGAATAGAATAGATAGAATAGATAATTAAACATAGAATATATAGATATATACTGTAGATGTCAGTGACACATATATAAATGTATATATATTACATACCGTATATACTCGAGTATAAGCCGAGATTTTCAGCCCAAATTTTAGGGCTGAAAGTGCCCCCCTCGGCTTATACTCGAGTCACGGTAGCGGTGGGGTCGGCAGGTGAGGGGCTGAGGGCGCTGAGGTATACTTACCTAGTCCCAGCGATCCTCGCGCTGTCCCTGCCGTCCCACGGGCTTCGGCGCTGCAGCTTCTTCCTCTCTTCAGCGGTCACGTGGGACCGCTCATTACAGAAATGAATAAGCGGCTCCACCTCCCATAGGGGCGGAGCCGCTTATTCATTTCTCTAATCAGCGGTGCCGGTGACCGCTGATAGAGAAAGAAGCTGCAGCGCCGAAGACAGGAGGGGACAGCGCGAGGATCGCCAGGACTAGGTAAGTATGTTATATTCACCTGTCCTCGTTCCAGCCGCCGGGCGCCGATCCATCTTCCCGGCCGGCGCCTCCATCTTCCCGGCGTCTGCGCTCTCTGACTGATCAGGCAGAGGGCGCGATGACGCATATAGTGTGCGCGGCGCCCTCTGCCTGATCAGTCAGAGCAGAGACGCCGGGAAGATGGAGGCGCCGGAACGAGACGCCGGGAGCTGCAATCAAGGGAGGTGAGTATGTGTTTTTTTTTTTTTTTATTGCAGCAGTAGCAGCGGCAGCACAGATTAATGTGGAGCATCTATGGGGCACAATGAACGGTGCAGAGCACCGTATAAGGCACAGCTAGGGGGCACAATGAACGGTGCAGAGCACCGTATAAGGCACAGCTAGGGGGCACAGTGAACGGTGCAGAGCACCGTATAAGGCACAGCTAGGGGGCACAGTGAACGGTGCAGAGCACCGTATAAGGCACAGCTAGGGGGCACAATGAACGGTGCAGAGCACCGTATAAGGCACAGCTAGGGGGCACAGTGAACGGTGCAGAGCACCGTATAAGGCACAGCTAGGGGGCACAGTGAACGGTGCAGAGCACCGTATAAGGCACAGCTAGGGGGCACAGTGAACGGTGCAGAGCACCGTATAAGGCACAGCTAGGGGGCACAATGAACGGTGCAGAGCACCGTATAAGGCACAGCTAGGGGGCACAATGAACGGTGCAGAGCACCGTATAAGGCACAGCTAGGGGGCACAGTGAACGGTGCAGAGCACCGTATAAGGCACAGCTAGGGGGCACAGTGAACGGTGCAGAGCACCGTATAAGGCACAGCTAGGGGGCACAATGAACGGTGCAGAGCACCGTATAAGGCACAGCTAGGGGGCACAATGAACGGTGCAGAGCACCGTATAAGGCACAGCTAGGGGGCACAATGAACGGTGCAGAGCACCATATAAGGCACAGCTAGGGGGCACAGTGAACGGTGCAGAGCACCGTATATGGCACAGCAATGGGGCACAATGAACGGTGCAGAGCACTGTATATGGCACAGCTAGGGGGCACAGTGAACGGTGCAGAGCACTATATGGGGCACAGCTATGGGGAAATATGAATGGTGTAGAGCACTATATGGCACAGCTATGGGGAAATAATGATCTATTTTTATTTTTGAAATTCACCGGTAGTTGCTGCATTTCCACCCTAGGCTTATACTCGAGTCAATAAGTTTTCCCAGTTTTTTGTGGCAAAATTAGGGGGGTCGGCTTATACTCGGGTCGGCTTATACTCGAGTATATACGGTAGATAGGTAGAAGATAACCCAGCAATTCAGCAGCCACGTTCTGTAAAATCACAGCAAGAGCCGACAGGATAGAATAGATGGATTACATACACATAGAATAGATAGATATACAGAGGTCAGTGACATATACCATTAGTGCAGTGTGTGCAGCTTACTCTACATGTAGCCCCTTTCCAGGCTATAAATATCAGTCCGCAGCTGCCTGCATAGCCTTTGCTGGGTATTAATTATAGGGGACCCTACGTCATTCTGGGGGGTCCCCGATTTTAATAGCCAGTAATTGCTAAGCATACAGCTGACATTAATAGCCTGGGAAGCTCCATGGGTATTACCCCCTTCCCCAGGCTGTAAACATTGGCCCCCAGCCATCGGCTTTCCCTCTGCTGGTTAAGAAAATTACGCGGGAGCCCACTACATTTTTTTAAGAAAAATTATCTTTTATTAATTAAATACATGTACAGTAAACTGCACACACTGTACTTGTAATTCTAAATGTCACTGACATCTGTAAGTCTATTCTATGTGTATATCCTGTACGTAATCCATCTGTTCAACGCTGTAGCTTCATACTGTGATTTTACAGTACGTGGCTGCTGAATTGCCTCCTTTTCTTCTATGATATACATGTATATATATATAAATATCTGTGTGTCACTGACATTTATATCTATCTATTCTATGTGTATATATCTATTCTATCTATTTTATTCTAACCTGTCACACTGTGATTTTACTGTATGCAGCACATGAATTGTCGGCTTTTCAAAAGACATTGGTGTGCAAAAATCGGACAGCACTCGCACCCATAGGCTTACATTGGTGAATCTCGGCCGAGTCTCGGTGCCAATTGCAGCCTGCTGCGATTTTACACGCACATCGAACACGCATGAGAAAAAAATGCTGATGTGGCCTGCCCCATAGATTAACACTGAGCCAAGCGCTATTCGATGTTTTCTCGCATAGCACTTGATCGTATTCTATGGTAGTGTGACTCCTGCCTAAGAGTTATTATTTTACAAAGGACTGAGAAGAGGTTGTCAGAGTAGTGGACTACCCTGTAAAGTGCTGCCCATGTGGCCAAAATAAACCAAATTTCCCAAAAACCCATACTTCTTGTCCAGACTCCTTGTACTTTCCATTGCACAGATCACATTAGCTTGTCCTCAAATAGCCTCTGTGCTCTGCAAGTTGCCACTGGGCAAAGCTGCCATGAGGAGACATGGTTACATCAATAGTCATTAATTACTTATTTTATTCATTAATTATTGAATTTGTTTACTAGTCATAAAAATATAAGTAACTTTTTTTCTGTAAAGGTTTATAATCCTCCATCCTCCGCCAAAGAATCCTGTATGTATTTTACATATATTTACACTATGCATCCTCTCCTAGCTCTTGCCCATAGCAACGAATCACAGTGCAGCTTTCATTTTACCAGAGCTGTTTAAAAAATGAAAGATGAACTCTGATTTGTTGCTGTGGGCAGTTTCAGTTTTAGATAGTATAAATAAAGGCCTAGTTTTATTTAAATTGTATTTATACATAGGAGGTGTCCATGTTAACAAATATGGACATAAATATTCAAGCCTTTAAAAAGAAATAGTGGTATAGCAGTTGACGCTTCTGTGCTTGCTAAGCTGCGTCTTTCACACAGTGTCACAGTCTGTAGATAGCTTTCTTCCTTTGACATCATCACGTACACACAGAATGGTGCCACCATGCATGCGTCAGCTCATTGCACAGTAAGAGCAGGCCCGTAGAAGGAAAGCAGATGTCTGCTGAGCCAGTGTGACCTGTCTAAAAAGAACTACAGAACACATCCATGGGCAACATGGTAAAGCCTATGACATGCAGATATTAAGGGGGTGATATTAGCATTTTTGGTAATTGATTTCATCCCATAAGTTAATTTATCTGGGGCTTTTAAACCACTGAGCTATGATTGATATTGTGGGACTCTGGGTTCACACTGCGTTAGTGTGACCCGTTTAACGGACTACGTTGCACCGCGGCATAATGCGGTGTAACGTAGTCCGTTAATGCCGCCATTACTTTCAATGGCGGACGCATCGCTAGCGCAAGCCGACAATGGGCGTGTGCTAGTGATGTGCCGTCATTGAGTGACGGACCCGAGATGCAGGCTGCAGCTTTTCCGGGTCCGTCACTGCTAGCGCACTGCTAGCGCAGATGGAGCTAGCAGATGCTCCATCTGCACTAGCGCAATGCAAACGTCGGCACTTGCGCTAGTGCAGTCCGTTTAACGGATCTGTTGAACGGACTGCACAACGCAAGTGTGAACTTAAAAGCCTTCAAAGGGAACTTGACAGCTGATACATGCTGCCCGATCCAAAGGCAGCATGTATCAGAGACTGTCTGCATGATCTCAGCCATGTATGTTTAACTCTGAAAGGCTGCAGAATTTCAGAGAAAAACATAATTTACGGTAATAGTCTGTAGGGACCTAGCTGCATAGAATAGTCAGACAGGCAGGTCCCCAGGTGGTTTCTTTCTGCTCGCTGCCCTGAAGTCTGTCTCTGCGTGCGCATATAGAGAGAGACCTGTCACTCCAGGGCAGTGGGCATTGAGAAACCGCAGGGGATCTAGCTGTCTGACTAGTCTCCTTCTCCGCTTGGTCCCCAGTAATTATTAAACTGTGTTTTTTTCTGAAAGGCCGCAGAGTTTCAGACCTAAATATATATGGCTGAAATTGTGCAGCCAATGTCTGATACAGACTTCCTGTGGATCGGGCAACATGTATCAGCTATCAGGTTCTCTTTCAAAGAATAACCCCACAATGCCAATAATTGTCTTTACAAAACACAATATTTACATGTCTATTATTAATATGAAGTACAAGGCTAACATAACATTTCTTTCTTGTACATTTAAGGGGTGTTTTTCATCTCCTTCCCAGATCTGAATTTCATAGTTATATATTATCAACTAAAACCGTATTTCCCAGCAGCAAACTGCTTCTCCTCAGTGCTGCAGGCCCCTCTATCTGCTTTGAATGTAGTGACTATGAACCACTAATTGACCAATATTAATTTCGATTTCCAAATTTCACATTTCATTGGTGGTTCATGGGAATCTTCAGAGCAAGATCATGAACTACTGGCGGATGGATCCGTTGGAATTGGAGGTTAAAGAGAGCCCAAGGGGATAATAATTATGGAGGTGACAGCTGCAATTTAGAGCAGATTTAAAAATAGGTTGTATGTGCTCACATGTACAGAAAAGTGAGAACACACTATGATTTTAGTAAATAACCCTGTAAGAAAAGAGCTTTAGAAACTTTCACAATACGTATTAACCAATTATGGTGAACCACATGTCCCTCTTGGATTCACTCTTAGTGACTTAGTTGGCTATGCTATAACTGCTTTATCAACTGAGGGTAAAATGTGTTGTGCCCCCACTACTTCAGATGTCACAAATCATATTCAATATGCTCAAACCCTTCCTGATCACGTTTCCTTTTATCAATGTGTGGAATGTTGTTAGATATGTATTTACCATGCTGGCTATAGGAATAAAAAAACTGAAAAAATTACTAAATTGATTGATATTTCTGCAGTTGTGTTGTGCTGTATTTACGATGTGGATTGGGAAAGACTTCTAAATGCATCAGTCTGCATGATATATCAAGACATTGTGATGAAGAAGTAGAGAGAGTTTTCAATTAACCCAAGATGCCTATTTTCAACACCTAAATGCCCATGCCCATGTTATTAGAATATGCCACAATATTAAGATGGGTGGTCCAGTCTCTGAGACTTCTGATAACCAACCCCTTTCTTAGCAGGATCTTTGACTATTTCAGAGTGCAGTAGCACTCCTGGTCAGCCACTGTGCAGAGTACGGTGTCACTGCCCTGTGCAGTGGGAATGCTGGAAGATGGTATGCTATTTCTTGTAATCTTAGCATATCATCACAGTTCAGAATGAAGATCATTTATTTTAGTAACACCTTATGACAAGACAAAGGTGGACAATCCAAGACTGCACCCATTAACCAGTAAAGAATCTATGAACAGTTCACAGCATAGTTACTTACTTCAACCTCATTAAACAATGCTTCTACTCTTGTTACAAAATCTTCTGTCTTCAGTGAACTTTCTTGCAGTTTCTCCAAGAGATTCTCCAAGTTACTCTACAAATAAAGCAATAATTTATAGTAAATACATTGTTTATTGTCGGGCTTTACTATGCATTAAAGGGATACTGACAGCTGATACATGCTGTCCAATCCACAGGCAGAATGTATCAGACACTGGTTGCTTGTTTTCAGCAATGTACGTTTGACGTTTTGTCTCTGTAGAGTTCTAGAAAAAAATGTACTCTAAAAGCCACCATGGACCGAGCCACACTGGAAGCTAATAAGCCAGGTGGGCCCTAGGTGGGTTCTTGCCGCCTGCTCAATTTGAGTGATAGGTCTCTCCTTGTGTATGTACATGGGGAGAAACCTGTCACTCCAAGGCAGCGGGTAGAGTGGAGCCGCTGGGGACCTACCTGTCTGATTATTCTCCTGTGCGGCTTGGTCCCCGGCAGCTTTGAAAGTATGTGTTTCTCTGAAACGCTGCAATGTTTCAGAGTCAAACACATCAGGCTGAAATCATGCAGCTGTATGGGAATGGGCACGTTGTCCACGCCACTTGAGAAGCCTACATGTAATGCTGTACAATGTAGTGTACTACACTACACTGTACAGTGTAATGTGTACTGTGTGATATGTAATGTTATGTGATGTTAAGTATAATAGCCACAAGATGACAATAACATTGTTAATGTGACACCCCAGATTCCTGGTTGTTACAGTGACATTGCTTTCCTCACGGGGAGATGTCACTCTTGGAAGCGAGGAAGGATCTCTTTTATCAGGTAATCACAAGCATGCAACATGTTAACACTCCAGGCCTGAAGGGGGAACTCTGATCCAGTTTGTGGTTGGCTCCCCTATATATAGTCTGGTCTGGAGGGAAAGTTAGTTAGTCTGCCAGAGACAGGAACTGAAGACAGTCTGTCAGAGGGACAGGGGAGAGAGGACAAGAGGGATCGTGCAGCCACGAGTGTGCTGCAGCTCCTGAAAGGAAAGAGATAGAACAGAAAGCTGGACAAGCTGTAGAGAGCGTGGAGGGGAAGTGAAGTGCAGGAGAGTGAAGAACTAGGGAGTTAGCGGTTACTAAGCTACCTCCCTACTGAGCGCAGATACTGGTAGCCGGAAAACCGAGGTTGTGACGAACTCCACCTCTCACAGCAGAAACCGTCAGGACAGCTGGACTACAAGTCACCTGTCTGCCATAGAAACCTGAGGACACAATAGAACATAGAGCCCGGATCATGGTAGAGATCCTGTAAAAAAGGCTCGAGCTACCTGTCTTACGTATAGTGTCCTACCTGCAAGGAGGACAGAGAGAACACGAGGACCTTGTGTGAGGCCTAAGGCAGCAAGGGACTACACCACAGCACAAGTGGGAAGGCTTCCAACCCCACCTGGTAAGGGGGACTCCCAACTCGCTTCCAAGCTGGCCGGACCACACCTGCATCTGTGATCTACATAGTTATTAAGGTTGAAGGAAGACTATAAGTACATCTAGTTCAACCCATAGCCTAACCTAACATACCCTAACATGTTGATCCAGAGGAAGGCAAAAAAAAACCATGTGGCAAAGAGTAAGCACCACATTGGGGAAAAAAATTCCTTCCCGACTCCACATACGGCAATCAGACTAGTTCCCTGGATCAACGCCCTATCAAGGAATCTAGTGTATATACCCTGTAACATTATACTTTTCCAGAAAGGTATCCAGTCCCCTCTTAAATTTAAGTAATGAATCACTCATTACAACATCATATGGCAGAGAGTTCCATAGTCTCACTGCTCTTACAGTAAAGAATCCACATCTGTTATTATGCTTAAACCTTTTTTCCTCCAAACGCAGAGGATGCCCCCTAGTCCTAGTTTCAGGTCTATGATTAAAAAGATCATCAGAAAGGTCCTTGTACTGTCCCCTCATATATTTATACATTAACATAAGATCACCCCTTAGTCTTCGTTTTTCCAAACTAAATAGCCCCAAGTGTAATAACATATCTTGGTATTGCAGACCCCCCAGTCCTCTAATAACCTTGGTCGCTCTTCTCTGCACCCGCTCTAGTTCAGCTATGTCTTTCTTATACATCGGAGACCAGAACTGTGCACAGTATTCTAAGTGTGGTCGAACTAGTGACTTGTATAGAGGTAAAATTATGTTCTCCTCATGAGCATCTATGCCTCTTTTAATGCATCCCATTATTTTATTTGCCTTTGTAGCAGCTGCCTGACACTGACCACTGAATATGAGTTTGTCATCCACCCATACACCCAGGTCTTTTTCATTGACGGTTTTGCCCAGAGTTTTAGAATTAAGCACATAATTATACATCTTATTTCTTCTACCCAAGTGCATGACCTTACATTTATCCCCATTAAAGCTCATTTGCCATTTATCAGCCCAAGCTTCTAGTTTACATAAATCAACCTGTAATATAAAATTGTCCTCCTCTGTATTGATTACCCTGCAGAGTTTAGTGTCATCTGCAAATATTGAAATTCTACTCTGAATGCTCCCTACAAGGTCATTAATAAATATGTTAAAAAGAAGAGGGCCCAATACTGACCCTTGCGGTACCCCACTGCTAACCGCTACCCAGTCTGAGTGTGCTCCATTAATAACCACCCTTTGTTTCCTATCCCTGAGCCAGCTCTTAACCCACTTGCACATATTTTCCCCTATCCCCATTATTCTCATTTTATGTATCAACCTTTTGTGTGGCACCGTATCAAAAGCTTTTGAAAAGTCCATATACACTACATCCACTGGGTTCCCTTGGTCCAATCCGGAACTTACCTCTTCATAGAAACTGATCAAATTAGTCTGACATGAACGGTCCCTAGTAAACCCGTGCTGATACTGGGTCATGAGGTTATTCCTCTTCAGATACTCCAGTATAGCATTCCTTAGAATGCCCTCCAGGATTTTACCCACAGTAGAGGTTAAGCTTACTGGCCTATAATTTCCGAGTTCAGTTTTTGTCCCCTTTTTGAATATTGGCACCACATTTTCTATACGCCAGTCCTGTGGTACAGACCCTGTTATTATGGAGTCTTTAAAGATTAAAAATAATGGTCTATCGATGACTGTACTTAATTCCTGCAGTACTCGAGGGTGTATCCCATCCGGGCCCGGAGATTTGTCAATTTTAGTGATTTTTAGACACCGTCGCACTTCCTGCTGGGTTAAGCAGGTGACATTTAATGGGGAATTTTTATCACTAGTCATTTTGTCTGCCATGGGATTTTCTTGTGTAAATACTGATGAAAAAAAGTCATTTAGCATATTGGCTTTTTCCTCATCCTCATCCACCATTTCACCCAGACTATTTTTAAGGGGGCCAACACTATCATTTTTTAGTTTCTTACTATTTATGTAGTTAAAAAATATTTTAGGATTATTTTTACTCTCTCTGGCAATGAGTCTCTCTGTCTCAATCTTTGCTGCCTTGATTTGCTTTTTACAGAATTTATTTAATTTTTTGTATTTATTTAATGCCTCCTCACTACCTACTTCCTTTAATTCTCTAAATGCTTTCTTTTTGTCACTTATTGCGCCCCTTACAGCTCTATTTAGCCATATTGGTTTCCTCCTATTTCTAGTATGTTTATTCCCAATGGGTATGTACTGTGCACAGGTCCTATCCAGGATGCTAATAAATGTCTCCCATTTTCTTTGTGTATTTTTGTGTCTCAGGATATCGTCCCAACTAATTGCACCAAGATCCTCTCTCATCCGTTGGAAATTTGCCCTCCTGAAGTTTAATGTCCTTGTAACCCCTCTATTACACATCTTTTTAAAGGATACATGAAAACTTATTATTTTGTGATCGCTATTACCCAAGTGACCCCCAACCCTTATATTTGATATGCGGTCTGGCCTGTTGGTTAATATTAGGTCTAGCAGTGCCTCCCTTCTTGTTGGGTCCTGAACCAGTTGTGAAAGGTAATTGTCTCTCATAGTTGTCAAAAACCGATTACCTTTGCTGGAACTGCAGGTTTCTGTTCCCCAATCTATTTCAGGGTAGTTGAAGTCCCCCATAATAATGACTTCTCCTTGAGTCGCAGCTTCATCTATTTGCTTTACGAGGATATTCTCCATTGCTTCCATTATTTTTGGAGATTTATAACAAACCCCTATCAGTAATTTATTATTTTTTCCCCCTCCCCTTATCTCCACCCACAGGGATTCTACATTTTCATTAAATTCACCTATATTATCACGCAGGATGGGTTTTAAGGACGATTTTACATATAGACACACCCCACCCCCTCGCTTATCTGTACGGTCATTTCTGAACAGGCTATAGCCCTGCAAGTTAACAGCCCAGTCATGGCTCTCATCCAGCCATGTCTCAGATATCCCCACCATGTCATAATTATGCTCCAACAACATTAGTTCTAATTCGTCCATTTTGTTGGCAAGGCTTCTGGCATTAGTATACATGCACTTGATGTTCTTCTCTGCACCTCTATTCTTTCTTAAATTATTAACTGTTCTAACCCCACCCCCCATGCCACCGCCACCCCCAACTTCCTTATTTGTGCCCAGGTCTCTATCTGCACTATCTTCCCCTCCTATAAAATGATTACCTTCCCCCCAATTCCTAGTTTAAACACTCCTCCAACCTTCTAGCCATTTTCTCCCCCAGCACAGCCGCCCCCTCCCCATTGAGGTGCAGCCCGTCCCTAGTGTAGAGCCTGTAGCCAACTGAGAAGTCGGCCCAGTTCTGCAGGAACCCAAACCCCTCCTTCCTACACCAATTCTTGAGCCACTTATTAACCTCCCTAATCTCCCGTTGCCTCTCTGGTGTGGCACAGGCAGTATTTCGGAAAATACCATGTTGGAGGTCCTTGCTTTCAGCTTGCGGCCTAATTCCCTGAAATCATCTTTAAGGACCTTCCACCTACCTCTAACTTTGTCATTTGTGCAAATGTGCACCATGACCGCTGGGTCCTCACCAGCCCCTCCCAATAATCTGTCCACCCGACCAGCGATGTGTCGGACTCGAGCGCCAGGAAGGCAGCACACCGTTCGACGATCCCTGTCTTTGTGACAGATTGCCCTATCTGTTCCCCTAATAATTGAGTCGCCCACTACTAGCACCTGTCTGGCCTGCCCTGCTCTCCTATTTCCCTCCTTACTGGAGCAGTCACTCCCCCGGCTTTCAGAGGACATGCCTGGCTGCAGCAGTGCTACCCCTGTACTGGCACCCCCCTCATCTACCAACTTAGCAAACTTATTGGGGTGTTCCAGATCAGGACTAGCCTCCCTGGCACTCTTCCCTCTACCCCGCTTCCTGTCACCCAGCTTTCTACTTCGCCATCCTGCAGCTCCATCCTACCATCCCCGCCCCTCATCTGTCCCATTGAGCGTCTGCTCCGTGAGCAGAAGACTCCTCTCCATATTGTCTATGGATCTCAGTGTTGCCAGCTGCACATTTAGAGTCAGAATCTGGGTTTCCAAATGCACAACGTGCCCACATCTCGCACAGCAGTATGCACCCTCGATCGGCTGCTCAAGGATTGCATACATGTGGCAAGATGTGCACTGGATGGCATTAACAAGAGTGGAGCACATTTCCTAATGGGGATTGCACCAGACAGAAAAGTTAAATAAAAAAAAAAAATAAAATAAAAAAAAATAAATACAAAGTATTAATAAAAAAAAAACAAAAAAAAGCAGACAGCAATTCAGTACTTCCTCCCTTAGAAACTCCCTGACTCCAAAGTCACTGAATCACAAGTCACACTTACCGCCATTCACACTTACGCTCAGATCACACTCAGCTCGCTCACACTCGCTCTGCTGAAGATTTATAGATTTTTTTTTTCTCTAGTTCCCTTAACAGCAATCCACCTTGCTGTCCAAATGCACTTCCAAAAAGGACTGGAGCCCCAAACAGCTGCCCCTTATAAACCCCTGGACTGTGGGTGCCTGAATTCATCAGTAAACCAGGTAGAGAGACTGCAAACCTGTGTCCTCTGTTTCTTGCTACACCACCCACCATCTCTATCTATACACCGGGAGCCCTGGGGACCCACCTTCACCTGTGGGAAGCCATACCATCCCTGCTGCCACAAGATCACCCCAGAGGACCCCTTTAAGCAGCATCGATCACCTCTGACCAAATACCACAGGTGGCATCACAAACAAACTTTATTCATGATACCCCTTTAAAGACTTTTCCCTTAACATGGGTGCTCAGGGCTGTGACACATCCCCTTAAGTACTGGACCCGGTACCGAGTATCCCAACGGCCCTGGCAAGCATTCCATTAACATCTGCCCAGCAACAGACAGTGAGTAGAGTAAGATAGTCCAGAATTTAACCCAGAAAGGGAGGGGCTCTGCAGCAGGATCAGAAAGGATTTCTTGGTAGTGAGTCAGAAAGAGCCCAGAGTGTGCAGAGTAAAGTCCTCAGATAGTAAACGCCTGTTAGAGAAGAATTTCACAGAAAAAAAATAAAAAAATACTGAGGGATTAATAAATAGAACAATTTCACAGAAAACAACCCCTAATACTAAAAATATCTTTATTAACAGTAATTAAAAACAACAAAGTGCCTTTAAGTGGCACTTAATCTGGAAGGTACTTGCCTGGCGTGTCGGTCCTGTATCATTATGGACAACTTATAATAATAATAAACTTAAAGCTAAGTAGCGGTCTCTTACATTATTGATAAACACACTCCTGATGAACCTCCTTTGGGAGGAGAAACGCGTCGAGCTATGAGACTGTTGTATGCCTATCTATCTTAGAATGTGAGTTTTTGTATTTTTGCAAAATTGAGGGATTGGCCTCTTTTTGCAGAGTGCGGGTCTTATAATTTTGAAGCCAGAGAAACAAGCATGTTTGCTTCATGACCCCACTGGGTATTGTGTGAACCAGGACACCACCTCGGGGAGTATCTTTTTTTTTTTTGTATCAAGCGTTATATTGGGAAATATGACTCATTTGATGACGATTATGGGCAATGTGCAATATTTGTGTGCATCTAATCTGTGGTAGCCTGCTATAAGCTATGTCATATAATATGTGATATCTATAAGGCAAGACATATGACACATTTCATTAGTGGATAAATTTCTGAGTGCAATATTTGTGGTTTGTTTAACCCCTTCATGACCGGGGGATTTTTCGTTTTTCCGTGTTCGTTTTTCACTCCCCTCCTTCCCAGAGCCATAACTTTTTTATTTTTCCGTCAATTTGGCCATGTGAGGGCTTATTTTTTGCGGGACGAGTTGTACTTTTGAACGACATCATTGGTTTTAGCATGTCGTGTACTAGAAAACGGGAAAAAATTCCAAGTGCGGTGAAATTGCAAAAAAAAGTGCAATCCCACATTGGTTTTTTGTTTGGCTTTTTTGCTAGGTTCACTAAATGCTAAAAATGACCTGCCATTATGATTCTCCAGGTCATTACGAGTTCATAGACACCAAACATGACTAGGTTATTTTTTATCTAAGTGGTGAAAATAAATTCCAAACTTTGCTAAAAAAAAAAAAGAAATTGCGCCATTTTCCGATACTCGTAGCGTCTCCATTTTTCATCATCTGGGGTCGGTTGAGGGCTTACTTTTTGTGTGCCGAGATGACGTTTTTAATGATAGCATTTCGGTGCAGATACGTTCTTTTGATCGCCCGTTATTGCATTTTAATGCAATGTCGCGGCGACCAAAAAAACGTAATTCTGGCGTTTCGAATTTTTTTCCCGCTACGCTGTTTAGCGATCAGGTTAATACTTTTTTTTAATTGATAGATCGGGCGATTCTGAGCGCGGCGATATCAAATATGCGTAGATTTGATATTTTTTTATTGATTTATTTTATGTTTTTTTTATTTTTTTCACATTTTTTTAAACTTTTTTTTTTAACTTTTGCCATGCTTCAATAGCCTCCATGAGAGGCTAGAAGCAGGCACAGCACGATCGGCTCTGCTACATAGCAGCGATCTGCTGAATTGCACTTGTGCTGTGAGCGCCGACCACAGGGTGGCGCTCACAGCGACGGGCAATCAGTAACCATAGAGGTCTCAAGGACCTCTATGGTTACCATTCACAAGCATCGCCGACCCCCGATCATGTGACGGGGGTCGGCGATGACGTCATTTCCGGCCGCCCGGCCGGAAGCGGTAGTTAAATGCCGCTGTCTGCGTTTGACAGCGGCATTTAACTAGTTAATAGGTGCGGGCAGATCGCGATTCTGCCCGCGCCTATTACGGGCACATGTCAGCTGTTCAAAACAGCTGACATGTCCCGGCTTTGGTGCGGGTTCACCGCGGAGCCCTGCATCAAAGCAGGGGAGCCGGCATCGGACGGTATAGTACGTCCGATGCCGGTAAGGGGTTAAGCAGGTTATATTACACTTTTTGTTCAAACAATGGCAGCCTAGGACTGTGTTATTTCGCACACCAGTGAAATAATCTTTTATTGCTACATTCTTAGACCCCCGTTTTGAGGTGTGTTTTTTTTTTTTTTTTGGCTCCCTCTCTCTCATTCCAAACCAATTTTGGAGGAGTGGTATTGAGAGTAAGTATTGTGGCTGAATATCTTCTATAGTGGAAGGCCATTTATTGTAGATTTAATATAGCCAACATTTTGGGTGTTATCCTAACATTATCTATTTTTTTGGGGGGGTTATTATACCCTCTAAGTGTTGATTTTTTTTTTTTTCTTCTTTCTCCTGGTTCACTTGGTTCTCACATCTTTCAGTACCCTACCATCACTAGGGTCGGAAATTTTTCTGCCAGGGCCAGTTATATTGGGACAGCCGTCGAGGAGTGGGGGCGCCATTGCGCAGGTCTAGGGTGCCAACCCCCGCTGGTAGGTAGGGTGATTTTGAGGGACAGTATTTATCTTGATATCCACACCCTCCACCTTTCACTACATTTTTCTATTTACCTTCTTAATAGAGTCTAATAGACTAGAAGGGACAATCGACGTTGAGCGGGGGCGCCACTGCGCAGGATTAGGGTGCCAACCTCCGCTGGTAGGTGGGGTACTGAGAAGTGTTAGGCTATTAGGGACAGGCACCTCCCTAGGTTCTTTTTCTATTTTCAAGTGTTTTCTTTTGGTGATGGATTTGTATGCACTTTGTTGTTTTTAATTACTGTTAATAAAGATATTTTTAGTATTAGGGGTTGTTTTCTGTTAGAGAAGAGAAGCGAGTAGCAGTCCGGAATCGGGACAGAGAGAGTGAGAGAAACAATATCAGCGTCAGGGAAGGAAATGTAGCAGGATGGTACGGAGTCTACATTGGAGAGGTAACGGAAGGCAAAAGTAAAGGGAAGCAAAAGGAAGAGAACATGTATGTGATTGTAGCTACTAAGCGTTTATAGTAAAGAAACTCAAGTGTCGCCATATTGGGAGTTTATGACTCTTGTGGGCTGGAAACTGAGAGTAGCTGTTAGAGTCCGTAGCGTTAAGGTACCGTCACACTAGACGATATCGCTAGCGATCCGTGACGTTGCAGCGTCTTGGCTAGCGATATCGTCCAGTGTGACAGGCAGCAGCGATCAGGCCCCTGCTGTGATGTCGCTGGTCGGGGAAGAAAAGGCACATTAAGCGACGCTGCAGCGATACCGACAACGATCCGGATCGCTGCAGCGTCGCTGTTTGGTCGCTGGAGAGCTGTCACACAGACAGCTCTCCAGCGACCAACGATGCCGGTAACCAGGGTAAACATCGGGTAACTAAGCGCGGCCCTGCGCTTAGTAACCCGATGTTTACCCTGGTTACCGGCATCGTTGGTCGCTGGAGAGGTGTCGGTGTGACAGCTCTCCAGCGACCAAACAGCGACGCTGCAGCGATCCGGATCGTTGTCGGTATCGCTGCAGCGTCGCTTAGTGTGACGGTACCTTTACTCCTCGACCCATGTGGTCACCACAGAGGGAAATGGAAGCTCCCAAGATAGTGTGCTGGACTATGCAAAGAGTAGAGGAAGTAAGAGAAGATAAGAGTGTTTTCAGAGAAGAAGGAGATGAGTGTGCTCACTTGTTGTTAAACAAACATCCATGAAGATAAATGCCTACTATCTGCTGTGTATAGTTCATATCAAGTTATTCTTCAATAAAAAGAAGTTTAATTTTAAATGGTGGTCTCCTTTCATGAACTGGTTAAAATCTGGTCTGGTGAACCTGCGTCGTTGGTTACATGCGGCCTGCATGGTGTACACAAGCCCACACACCCAGCCAGGACCTCCACTTTTATGTAACATGTCGAGACGCAGGAGATGAGTACCTCATCCACGGATACCATCCTACACCACCTGTAGCTTACACAGCCAGTGCCTGATACATGCTTCCCATAGATTTGTCACCATGTTTCAGCTGTTAAGTTCCCTTTAAGACAATATGAAGAATATATGTGAAGTTTAGCTATGCTTATATCAAGTGAACTTCTCATCTATGCTTTAAATCAAAAACTCAATTGCTCCCATTCTAGTGCCAATTGCTTCTTCCAGATATGATGTGTGGCACAAGTTACACACTACGAAGCTTACAGAAAGTTCCAATCAATGCATGGACTCAGCATTAATTGGGCGCTCCCCACACCCTATTTACATCTCCTAAATCCTTTGCCTTTTTGAAAAACAAATTTTAAAAAATTGCCTCTTTTCCCCATACTGTTCTGGAGTCCTTCTGGATATCTAATTCCGAGTTCTGACCTGGCCATCATTCCAACCATTTTCCTAATTAACCCCTGGATATTGATTGCTGACCATGTTCTTGGATCCAATTCTGTCTTTGTCCCTGACTCTGTTTCTGACTGTTTGGCACCTCCACCAATCAGGAGCTCCTCTCCATACGCAAGCTGATGGCCCCTGTAGCAAAGGTCAGATCTCTTTTAAAGGGGTGAGAGGGTGAAAACCAGCGAGCCTAGACCCTGATAAGTGGAGCGGCTAGCTTCAAGCATAACCACGGAGGCCCTTTGTGAGCTGATGTAGTTAGAATTTACAGCTTCTCTCATGTACTGGGCAGCACAAAGAAGATATTGTTAAAGAGAAGAAAATGTCCATATTACAGGCTAAGGCAATGGAAAGACTTGTACATTTTCTAGAATTAATGAACATTAGCTTATAGTTACTTTTCTCTTATGTCAGTCTGTTATTTCCAGTAAAGCTATTACTACTTCCCACCAGAACATGGGTGACTATAACTCACATTATCACAGTTCCTCCTTCTAATCTATGAAACATTTTTAAATAAAGGTTGATATCAAAATGAAAACAATAGGATAATTTTACTCTGGGACCTATTGTAAGTAATATCATTGCTCAGAAGTTAGCATTATTGCCTTGCAGCAATGTGGATTTCAATGTGACTTTCAAAGGGTTGTCCATTACTGGACTACTACCACCAATGACCCCAGGCTCCTGGAAACAAAAATTATTACTTACCACCTGGACCAATGACGCTACTTCATTCTCAGCTCTGTATTACCTGCTGGTCTTGTGACATAAACAATTTCTTGTGACCACTGCAGCCAATCAGTGGGTGCTGGTTGACTATAGTCTTCACAGTTTTGTCTAAGTGGAAGAACTGTGTTTCTTCCACTTGGGCAAAATGTAATGCTGCAGCCAATCAGTGGCCATTATCTGTCACAAAACTAGCAAGGGACACGGGTTGAGAAAAGAGCAGTAGCATCAGTCCAGGAGGTAAGTGTACATTTTTTTTACTTGGAGGCATTGATAAGCAAAGTCTAGTAGTGGTGTCCCTTTTTTGTATATTTTCCCCTCTTATGCATGAGTTTACATTTCTATTGAATTTGTTTTGGTTTGTGTGTATGGCTGGGACTATTGTGAATGGTGACAATTTCTGTACAGAGCTTTAGTATATGTTAGTGTTCTATAAGCAACATAAAATAGAGCAAAATTACATTAAGGGTTATTTTATAATTGGAATACACTTTTTCCAATATACATTGTACATTCATTAGAGCCAATGAAATAATGACAACCTTTATTGGGAATTAATCTAACATGATAAAAAAATTTAAAAAAGGGTGGAGAGAAATGTGACAGAGACCCCACCTATCCAGAACACAGATAAGTAGGACAAAGTAAAAAAAGACGTAGTCCTAATAGAACGTACAGGACTCAAGACTACGTATCATACTGAGACTATTGAATAGCATAGACAAGGGCACCACAGAATTCATCAATAATATCCCATAGTGGGTAATGCACAATATATATCATCAATAAATATGCGCAGAGAGGAGTCACATGATCAATTAATTGTAAAAATCTGAACAACCTGGAGAAGGTGAGAAAGAGTACCCCAACGCGCGTTTTGTGTTAGCTTCTTTCAGGGGTGTAAATAGGGGACACACAAAGTTCTTTTGATATGAGGACTCACGAATCATAAATGATGGAAGTGGAAAAGGTGATTCCGACAGCAGACCCGTGTAACGGAAGCATTGGGTTCAGCATCCAAAGATACGGGTCCCTGAACACCGCTTAAGTATCTGGAAGGAGGGATGGAAGTGTAACATCAAAGGAAGTGAGGCCATGGCAATCGTGCGCTGGCCAGCCAAAGAAAGCGTGCATCGCATGTTTGGAGAATAAACAGTAAAAATACCATTACAATAGAAAGTAAGGCTGATACCAACTGAATAAAAGGACCAAGCAATCTATAGTCTGATGTGAAACATAAAAAGATGAATAATGAAAAAGAAGAAAGGAAAGGGAATCGGAGGGAAGTGGGAAAAAATAAAAATCTATATAATTGTCTAAGGGTCATTTCTGTCTTTCTGTCTGTCCTTCTTTCTGTCATGGATATTCATTAGTAGCGGCCTCTGTCTGTCATGGAAATCCAAGTTGCTGATTGGTCGCGGCAAAACAGCCACGACCAATCAGCGATGGGCACAGTCCGGAAGAAAATGGCCGCTCCTTACTCCCCGCAGTCAGTGCCCGGCGCCCGCATACTCCCCTCCAGTCACCGCTCACACAGGGTTAATGCCGGCGGTAACGGACCACGTTATGCCGCGGGTAACGCACTCCGTAACCACTGCTATTAACCCTGTGTGTCCTCAACTTTTTACTATTGATGCTGCCTATGCGGCATCAATAGTAAAAAATATAATGTTAAAAATAATTTAAAAAAAAACAAAAAACCTGCTATTCTCACCCTCCGTAGTCCGCCGGAAAGTAATCTGGGTAATTTCGCAATGCATCCTGGGAACGGAAGATGGCGACAGCCGCGCGCGTATCGCCGGAGCTTCGGTGGATCCCAGGGGGTGAGTATATAACTATTTTTTATTTTAATTATTTTTTTAACAGGGATATGGTGCCCACACTGCTGTATACTACGTGGGCTGTGTTAGATACCACGTGGCTGCTATATACTACATAGGCAGTGTTATATACTATGTGGGCTGTGTGATATACTCCGTGGGCTGTGCAATATATTACGTGGCCACTGTTATATACTGCGTGGGCAGTGTTATATACTACGTGGCTGCTATATACTGCGTGGGCTGTGCTATATATTACGTGGCCAGTGTTATATACTGCGTGGCCTGTGTTATATACTACGTCGCCTGTGTTATATACTGCGTGGCTGCTATACAGGGCCGGCGTCAGCACCCGGCGCACCTGGGCAAATGCCGGGGCCCTAGAGAGAGAGGGGGGCCCACTCACACTATCATAGATACAGCTGGGAGAGCAGAGCAGGAGAACATGCTCTCTCCGCCCACAAAGTCACACTGGCTGAGTTCTCTTAACCCCTATGTGCCAGCTCTGACACAAGCATCTTCTCACTCAGTTAGTGCAGCCAGGCAGGCACACATAGGGGTTAAGAGAACGCAGCCAGTGTGACTGTTTGTGGGCGGAGAGAGCCCCTGGCTGGCTGCAGTGCTGAACTTATCAGGCAGATTCCGGGGGAGCTCCGTCCTACCAGTGCCTGAGTGAGTGCAAACTAAAGTATCCAGCAGTGGTTGGACTTGTGGCTCAGTCTGCTGCTGTCTCCGCTGCCTAAAAATGTGGGTGATGTCTGGAGGAGGAGATGGTGAAGAGCAGCCTGCAACCTGCAGCCGCCCAGCTCACCCAGAACCCCAGAATACATGCATTCCTCACCAACCTGCACCAGTGGGGTAGGAAGAAGCTTAACCCCTTCCCATCTGTATGAAGGTTATTGCTGAACCTTAAAGATAACAATCGGACCCGCATAAATGGGGTTAACCAGATGCCAGGAAGAAGGGGAGCTGCTGCCATGGATAAAACTGAGCTGTGGGCTGTACGTTGGGGCCCCGTGGCCCCAGGCTGGTGACTGGAGGGACTCTGCCCAGTGCTGGCATGTGGGTGATTTCTGCGTCTCAGCTTCTCTCCTCCACATCACACTGTGCAGTCACAGCAACATTGGTTGTCTCTGTCCAGGTCCCAGCAGCTGCCACTGCTCCCACCACGGACATGGAATCACTTAACCCTTCCCCTGCGGCCACCGGCAACAAATCCACATTATTCCTTGATTAAATCAGGTTCCAACCCAATAGAGGAGCAGACATTTCCTGCTGCCATGGTGGAGAAATGCACAGGATAATAGTGAGCGCGACAGAGGGCAGTGTATGGTATGGAGCAGTCAGGGGGTGGGCTGCAGGATCCCCCCATACTGTACGTGACTGCTCGGGACAGGGAGGCGTTTAATGAGCTTCTAATGACAGGGCACTAATTGGGTCATTAGGCTTTGTGAAAAGGATTCAGTATCAGGTCCCTCATTAATGCCCGAGCCGCCTGTTACTTTGTAGCACAAATCTGTTGGGGCCGCAAAACCAAACAACGTTGTTTATGTAGAAAAGTCTTTATTTCATAGAAAAACTCAAAACAGAAAAGCACCTCTCCTGTATATATACACTGCACAGCACCTTTCCTCCTGTATATATACACTGCACAGCACCTCTCCTGTATATTTACACTGCACAGCACCTTTCCTCCTGTATATATACACTGCACAGCACCTCTTCTGTATATATACACTGCACAGCACCTTTCCTCCTGTATATATACACTGCACAGCACCTCTCCTGTATATATACACTGCACAGCACCTTTCCTCCTGTATATATACACTGCACAGCACCTCTCCTGTATATATACACTGCAGAATTTACAATAGCTGTCACTCATGTAAGAAGTGAAATCTGGCATTGTACTATACATTTCTCTGCCGTATCTGGGCATCATAAATCGGGGTATTTGTTAAAGGGGGGGCCCACTGAGACTCTTTCGCCCGGGGCCCTCGAAAACCTGGAGCCGGCCCTGCTGCTATATACTGCGTGGGCTGTGTTATATAGTACGTGGCTGTGTTATATACTGTTTGGGCTGTGTTATATACTGCGTGGCCACTGTTATATATTGCGTGGCCTGTATTAACGCATCGGGTATTCTACAATATGTATGTATATAACAGCCACATAGTATATAGCACAGGCCACGTAGTATTTGTCTGCTATATACTACATGGCTCCTATATACTACGTGGCCTGTGCTATATACTATGTGGCTGCTATATACATACATAAATACATATTCTAGAATACCCGATGCGTTAGTATCGGGCCACCATCTAGTGGTGATATAATAAAGTCAAAGGCATATACTAAGTATATGTAAGAAAGAAGAATCATGAATTAAAGTGGAAGTGCTAGATAAATGTAAAATGCTCGTGCAAAAAACTGGAGCTGAAATGGCAGTGCTATATGAAAGCATCAAACCAATAAAAAATCTCAGTATAACCCACTGTAAATATTTGTCCTAAATGTACATATCCATGTATCAAAATAATGTCAACGGCATAAGAGAAAGTATGTGTATACAAAAAAAACAGGAAGCATGAGATAAAGTGACATTGCTAGATAAATGTGAAGTGCTAATGCATAAAAACTGCTGCTGGAACGGCAATGCCACATAGAAACATCAAAACAATAAAGAATCTCAATATCCCCTACTGTATATATTTGCCCTAAATATACATATCCATGTAGCAACAAAGTTTTTAAAGTTGAGAATTGAGGGAAAAAAATAATAAAAATAAATTTATTTAATAAAAAGTTAAAAAAAATATCAAAATAAGAGAAATAAATAAAGAACAAGCATATATTTTAAAATATTGTATAACAGTATAAATTAATAAAAAAAAGAATACATATAAATCCAGTGCAAAGTGAGGTAGTGTGAGGCACAAAAAGAATAGGGGAAAAATAAGGTGTCAAGCACGAGTGGCGAGCATGAAAAAGTGCTATATATACAGTGGGGCAAAAAAGTATTTAGTCAGTCAGCAATAGTGCAAGTTCCACCACTTAAAAAGATGAGAGGCGTCTGTAATTTACATCATAGGTAGACCTCAACTATGGGAGACAAACTGAGAAAACAAAATCCAGAAAATCACATTGTCTGTTTTTTTATCATTTTTTTTGCATATTATGGTGGAAAATAAGTATTTGGTCAGAAACAAACAATCAAGATTTCTGGCTCTCACAGACCTGTAACTTCTTCTTTAAGAGTCTCCTTTTTCCTCCACTCATTACCTGTAGTAATGGCACCTGTTTAAACTTGTTATCAGTATAAAAAGACACCTGTGCACACCCTCAAACAGTCTGACTCCAAACCCCACTATGGTGAAGACCAAAGAGCTGTCAAAGGACACCAGAAACAAAATTGTAGCCCTGCACCAGGCTGGGAAGACTGAATCTGCAATAGCCAACCAGCTTGGAGTGAAGAAATCAACAGTGGGAGCAATAATTGGAAAATGGAAGACATACAAGACCACTGATAATCTCCCTCGATCTGGGGATCCACGCAAAATCCCACCTCGTGGGGTCAGAATGATCACAAGAACTGTGAGCAAAAATCCCAGAACCACGCGGGGGGACCTAGTGAATGAACTGCAGAGAGCTGGGACCAATGTAACAAGGCCTACCATAAGTAACACACTACGCCACCATGGACTCAGATCCTGCAGTGCCAGACGTGTCCCACTGCTTAAGCCAGTACATGTCCGGGCCCGTCTGAAGTTTGCTAGAGAGCATTTGGATGATCCAGAGGAGTTTTGGGAGAATGTCCTATGGTCTGATGAAACCAAACTGGAACTGTTTGGTAGAAACACAACTTGTCGTGTTTGGAGGAAAAAGAATACGGAGTTGCATCCATCAAACACTATACCTACTGTAAAGCATGGTGGTGGAAACATCATGCTTTGGGGCTGTTTCTCTGCAAAGGGGCCAGAACGACTGATCCGGGTACATGAAAGAATGAATGGGTCCATGTATCGTGAGATTTTGAGTGCAAACCTCCTTCCATCAGCAAGGGCATTGAAGATGAAACGTGGCTGGGTCTTTCAACATGACAATGATCCAAAGCACACCGCCAGGGCAACAAAGGAGTGGCTTCATAAGAAGCATTTCAAGGTCCTGGAGTGGCCTAGTCAGTCTCCAGATCTCAACCCTATAGAAAACCTTTGGAGGGAGTTGAAAGTCCGTGTTGCCAAGCGAAAAGCCAAAAACATCACTGCTCTAGAGGAGATCTGCATGGAGGAATGGGCCAACATACCAACAACAGTGTGTGGCAACCTTGTGAAGACTTACAGAAAACGTTTGACCTCTGTCATTGCCAACAAAGGATATATTACAAAGTATTGAGATGAAATTTTGTTTCTGGCCAAATACTTATTTTCCACCATAATATGCAAATAAAATGTTAAAAAAACAGACAATGTGATTTTCAGGATTTTTTTTTCTCAGTTTGTCTCCCATAGTTGAGGTCTACCTATGATGTAAATTACAGACGCCTCTCATCTTTTTAAGTGGTGGAACTTGCACTATTGCTGACTGACTAAATACTTTTTTACCCCACTGTATATATATAAAAATTAAAAAAATATATGAAAAGCGAGAAAAAATATGTAAAAATATATACAAAGAGAGTAAAATACTGATAAAGAAGAAGAAGGAAAACATGGAGAGAAAAAAATATGAATAAATAAAAAGAAAATTAAAATGATCACAGAGAAAAAATATAACAATGAAAGGTAGCAAAGTGATAACCAGAAAAAAATAAAATTAAAGATAGAAGAATGTAATTTAAAAAATGTGCAGTTAGAATATACAGTATATACAGTATACCATACACAGTGAGGTAAAAGTAAGTGAATAAAAATACATACAAAAAGATAATCTAACAATAAAAGGTATAAACTAGATGTGTGTGTATGTGGTGTAACTTTTTTTTATCATGTAGGATTCATTCCTAATAAAAGTTATCATTATCTATTTGGCTGTATCTGCTTCCATTGCTTTTGGGATTTCCTATTTTTTGGAAGTGTCTGTTACTTACTGACTATCCCCCTCTTGGTATTATTCTATATTAATTAGCTAAAGATTGCAATCTGCCTGCTTGCAGTCAATCAATGTGATGCTTATTCCCAATGGATAAAAAAATCTGTCCTTATGTGCTGGACACCAGATACATTTAGAAAAGATGTTTTTTGTAATGTTGTGTTTGTTCCATTTTAGGATCAGAAAAATGGAATAATTAATCCGTTGCCTCAGTTATGTAAACAGAAGCTAAGGGGTCGGATTCATTATTATGGGGTTCATCTGGGTTCTGATTCTAACTATGGATTAAAACGTTCTGCATCCATGGACACCAAATGGATCGCATAATAATTTCCGGCAATATGGCCCCTCTGCTTCTCTTTTGATAACTGAGGCAACAGATCACTTACTCCGTTTTTCTTTTCCTAAAAGGGAACAAGCAATCGGACTTTCATAAAGGACATGTGAACATTTGGCTGTGCTCCTGTTTGTTCTTTACATGACCAGCAGAGTTTTTTCTATTAAAAGACAGCAAGCAAAGACCTTGACAGCCATAATAAACTTCTCAAGAGAGGTGCAGAAATTAATTAAAACACATCAATGTGGAGCTAGGCATGTAGGATAGTTTTTTAGTGGAAAATTAGTCAGAATCAGAATATATTTAGCAAAGTAGATCTGCCCATTGTGCATACCAAACAAATTAATTTTTTCAAAATTATGGTGTAAATAGATGAAATATTTACCGTCATTTCATCCACTGTGGTGTTTAATGCTGTGACATCATGGTCTTTGTGGTCACCGAAAACCTTATCAATGGCAATTATTGGAATTTTGCATGTATTGCAATAAGTATCAATCTGAGCCTTTTTTTCATCAGTTAAAAGGGTTTCTAATATTTCTTCTGATTTCCTTTCGTGGTCCACCACTTCAAAACCAGATTCTTCATGTTCAGCTGTGGCTTGTACCGCATCCAGAAACAAATCACTACCATGGCCTAAAGATTCTTGATCTTCAAAGGCTATTTCCTTTAAGGAAATGTCATCGTCTTCAAGATCATCTGTAGACACAATCACATAATCTAAGTCCTCAGCATTTTCCTCATCTTGTAGACTTTTCCCTTCTGCTGGGGATGATACAAGTTTATTACCTGTTGTCGGTTCTTTATATGTGTTATTTGCCAAATCAGATTGGTCATCCAACCGAACCTCATCATTGTGCGCCGATTTAATTTCCTTAGCTTCATACTGATTTTCCTTCTTTATTTTTTGCTTATCACCAAGTGATTTTTTCAGAGCAGGTGAGGATGATTTATTGTCTTCAAGGATTACTTCATTCTGGGTCGTATCTTTATCACCAAGTGACCCTTGCGACAAAGCTTCATAACTCAAGTACTGTTCCTCTTCACTTCCTTCATCGCTGTAGAAATCATCTTCATCTGATTTTTCTCCTCCCGCTGGGATCTCATCCTTGAGGTTAAATTTTTCAAAATATATTCCTGTGCCATCGTCATCTGAAATTCTGCTGTGGAAAGTCTGTGCAGAACTGGTACTTTCTGCATCTGATCGGTCATGTTCCTCCTTGGCTTTACTTCCTCTGGCTTGTTCATAAAGATCTGAGTAAAGAAAAGCTAAAGCAGGTGGTTCTTCTAGAAGCTCGTGGTTCACTGGGTAAGAAGTTGGGAAAAAGAATGACTTGGTCAAAACTCCTTCTTCGGAACTAAATAAGGATACTTCATTTGTTTTCACATCCTTGACATTTTTTTTGGAGCCTTTATCTGTGATAGCCTTTTCTGGATTAGTAGCCTCTTGCTGCAATAAAATGGCATCATCATCCAAAGATACGCCGTAGAATGATTCATCCAAGCTTTGCAAAAGTTGATAGTCATCGTCAATGGAAGTTTCACTTTTAATGAAAGGACCATGTTGTCCTTCTTTGACTATTTTTGCTTCAGGTTCTTGACTTTTAAAGGAAGGTTCAACGGGGACCTTGCTATCAACTAAAGTAAACTTTTCAAAGTAATCTATATCATTACCAGCTTTATCCATTTGCCTATTTTGTATATTTTCGGGGACATTAATCTGATCTTCTACTGACCCACTACCATTTTGGGCAGCTTCCTCATAATTATAAGGTGATGACACATCTTCTGTACAGGGCAGTTTGGGTATAAGTAAGGGGTTTTCCTCCAAGTACTCTAGTTTGTCTTCCATCTCTTTGCTTGCCTCCTGGTCTACAGTAGATATTAGATCCGGGGCCAAGATATTTAATATTTCTGACCCATCTGAAACTATACTAAACACATTTGATTGTGTGTTAGGAGATTCAATTGTGATCTCTTCTGCAGCAACTTTTTCCGGATTACATAATTTATTTATGTGTTCTAAAACACTGCTTAATTCTACAAGGACAAATGGTGGGTAGATGTCAATATCATGCTTAATTGATATAATTTCAGTTTTACTTTCAGCTAAAGATTGTGGGACACGTAACTTTGATTTTGTGGTATTTGTGTTTTTTTTCAGTGGAGGTTGCTGCACTGTCTTTGTCACTGATTGCTTTTCCGGTATATTCTTTGTTGGGCACAAGGTTGAATCTCCACAGGGATTGTCTAATTCAGACTGCTTAGACATGTTGTCAGGCTCTAGAAGACAAATTAGTAATGAAGAACGTGTAAGTATAAATATAAATGGCACCATTATTGAGCAGATTTCTTACATGTCTGGATTCCATAAAAACACCAAGTTGATTTTAAGTTGTCTTTGTCTTATTAATAGCTGCTAAATTGTATTTTTATGGGAGCCTTACTCCATTTTGTACCACCATGCATATCAATTCCACTTAAGTTCAAGTTAAGGACTTTTATCTGCATAGCAATTAATCAATTAAAATAGCTGGATACCCTAAGAACTAAGTGATATGGAGTAATTATCAAGTTCAGAAGACATAAGGTAGATTTGTGTATTTCCCTTTGGCAGAAAATCGAGGACCCTATCTAGTAATGAGTCATGGAAATGGAGCTGCTCCATTGAAGAGTCAAACTGGCTGTTCCTTCTTCAGGCTTGACTGACATCCCACAGGTCAAGACATCATTACAAGCCAATTGCCGCAGCATCTGGTGCAGCACAAAATACTGGTCTTGCTTTCATTTGCACGCCAGCGTGCATATGCACATCTTGGATGCCACTGTTGGTGGCTTTTGGTGATGTACCCAACTTATCGGACACCAATCAAGCATGGAGAGTGTCTAACTTAGAGGAATGGCTCCACCCCAATTACTTCTTACAGGACATTAGAATATATTGCCTGCTGTTTTCAAAGTACTTTTCTAGGTAACACTGTATCAGCCTAAATATAAAAGGATATCATTGTCAACCTGTTACCATCCTGGATAACAGGCTGGTGGTGGTTTGAAAGCCAAAAACGTTTCACAATTTCCCTTTTAATTTTTTGAGAAAAAAAACAGCTGCAGAAGCAAAATATGAGATTACAGGAAAGCCAAAGTATGAGAGCTTTACATAGTATAATCACCATATTTGAACTTTGCACAAGTTGCGACAAATTCTGATTAAAGCTCTTTTACAAAAGCAGGATAATTGAATGACTATAATAATTGCATTATTTCTTGGTTTATCGCCATTTTGCTTTGATAACATAACAGGTTATTTATTTGGATTAGCTTGAGAAGTCAGCCGCATATGGAAGGGACAGGCTATTAGTCCGATGTTGCAAGAAAATATGAAAAATGAAGCCTTACTTGGTCTGACACCCAATTTGCAGTTTTTGATGAGAAAGGCTGAACTGTTTACTTCACCACTTGATTAATGAGATAAGACAAGACAGTGGCCTACTGTTTTGACAGGTCATTTACCATGGTATTTAAAGGAGACATTATGTTCATCTGTTTCTCTAACAGATATTAATAGATGATATTGGAAAATCAAGTTTTGAAGACAGACAGTGTTGTCCTTTACTTACCTGGAGCTGCAGAAGTTGGTTCTTCAGCCACTTTGTCTGGTAAGATACTGGAGGTTTCAGCTGCAAAATGTTCTGCTTTTTCATCTGGTGCTTTATTTTCTGAATTCGAGTCCTTTCCTGGCTCAAGGTTTTCTCCTGTATAGTCTTCAGTATCCTTTGTAGAACTATCAGCATTCCCAGATTCTTCTGTATGCGTGGACAAATGACGTTTGGCTTTTTCCAGGGCTTGCTTAAAAGATTCCCCCATATTATCAGCAGATGCCTTAGGATTTTCAGTGCTTTTTTTATGATGTGATGACTGCCGAGCAAACTTTGCTGATGTTGATGGTCTGACTCTTTTTCTCCGTAGTTTTCCCTCATCCATGATGAAGATAACTTTGCCAGGTGGCGTTCCAGCAGAAGAACTTTCCATGCTGTAGACATCCGAGGTGGTGCTGGCTTCTGATGCCCATGGTGTGGAACATCGACTTGAGCTGGTCTCCCAGTGTATCCCACTGTCTTCACACTGAACTGTGACCATAGAGAAGGCTGGATTTGACATGAGACATTGGAGCTTGGGTTTCACTTCCTCAGTGTTTACAGATTCCTTAAAACTGGAACAAAGTTAATAAGAAACTTTAGGACAGTGATGATCAAACCACCATTTCTGGGGGCGATCAACAAATGAAATAATGCAATAACGTGGAGGAAGGGAGGAAGCAAAACACATTGGAGCTACAAGGGGAAGTGCATAAATAGATATATTGATCTGAGGCAATACATGTATATAAAGATAAGTCTTTAATGCACGACTCATTCAGATGTCAGAGATTTTCTTGTACAAGAAAATCAGTCCGAGTTTCATCAGTATTTCTTTTTTTATAAGAATCTCAGCAGAGTTTGGTCAGTGTCATTTTTGAACATTAGACTTTGGTTGGAGTTTCATCAGCTTTTCTGGGATGAGAAACAAACCAAAAAAGTTTCTCGATCTTCTCCAATCTAGAAGTCAGTGAAAAATGAACAGCACTGGCAAGGTATCCGAGTTCTGTCTGATTTTTTTTTTACAGACCCATAGATTTGTACTGAGTCTGACAATTTTTATTCAACGCTCATATCAATATAGCACATGTCCCTGCAATTTGGCACGGACCGCTTGATCCTCAAAAAGTTATGGGCATGGGAATGTTCCTATTTACTATTATTGGTAGCCATCACAAACATGGCTAGCACTCATATGCAAAATATGGACATCTGAATAAGTCCTTACCAAATCTTGTATTAGTGCGTCAATTATGATGCAGTCAGACGGTCGTATAAATCCGACCAAGATCAGACAACAATTCAGGGACTGTCCGGCAGCTCTTCCAACCCTAGCATGACAGCTTCATATATTTCTATACAGCTGTCACGAGCGGGTCGGGAGAGCCGCCGGCCAGTCCAAGCATTGTGGTCCAATCTCAGTCTGATTTATACGGCCATCTGACTGTGCCTTAAGGGCTATGGAGATGGACGAAAATAGACATGATCTAAAGCTGCCAAAATCCACAAAACTGATAGGAACAGCCGTTCCCTGGACAACGTTTAAGATTTTTCTTCTATGCACTCATGTTACTAAGAATTTACTAATTTAAAGGCGATTTCCGTTTCCAGCAAGTAAATCCTATTCTTCATAAAACTAAAAAGTTTACTGTTTTCCTATATATACTGTATATATATATATATATATATATATATATATATATATATATATATATATATATATATATTTTAAGCATTCATTAATCTTTCTTTGGTATTTAGGATCTCAGCTATTATTCAAGAGGAACCTTCAATATTTTCTTATTGCGGATGAAAATTTGCTCCTGTTTCTGTGATGAACACACAGGCAGAAGGCTCATTACAAAAGAGCTATCAGAGCGGTTTTTGTAATATTCATTTTAGATTAATTTTATAGCATTGATCATTTGCTTCATTCTTTGTGCAGATGTCAATAAAACTAGAGTAAATGTTTAGAGGTTGTGTGATAGTAAGGGCTCGTGCAGAAGATCGTATTTCCAGGAGCTGCAGCACCTCATGTGGCTGCACGGCCCCAGCTTTCCTCTCAGACTCTCTCCTTCTGCTTCCACTCTCTCTGTGAGACTCCTCTCTCTGGCTCTCCCTCCAAAAGACTCACTAACTCCTCCCCAAGCCAGAATATATGCTATCTAAGGAAGCTCCCCTGAAACCGGGTTCAGAGCTTCCCCTTTCTGGCCTGGATGAACAACCAAGAAGAAACGCAATATCCTAAAAAAAATACTTTATTAATAATATCTAAAAATCTCATAGACAATTAAATATGCTTAAATGTATGCTACCAACATCAGCCACCTGGGTTCGGTTAGGGTAGGAAACATTCAGGAAATAATAACAAATGTATTCCTGACACAGTCCCTGTAAGGTGGCCCTATAGTAGCTCACGCCTACCTAACAGCGGAGGTTGGCACCCTAAATTGCGATGTGGCGCCCCCGCTCCACGTCGACTGTCCCTTCTTGCCCTACTGGGCCCTACCAACTACCCACGCCCAGGTCCCCACAACATACACACAAATTGACCAATAGGTCACACTAACCAAAAACGTGAAAAAAAGTGTAAAAAAGAAGTGAAAAAAGTGTAACAAAACATACTAAAAACAACGCGGCAAAAATAGTGCTGCGTAAAGGTCCACTAGATTACATGTACCCCATGGGCTATATCAACAAATAATATGGATATTGCTCAATGAAAATATTCTTATAGTGTAAATGATGGTACACAGGTAATAGTCAAAAAACCATTGGGGTACAGTAGAGCACGGATATATTGTGCTCATAAATACTCAGAGGTCATAAAATAGGAGCCTCTAGTATGTATACCAATGTGTCACTGTCTTTGTTAGTACACAGGCTCGGACTGGCCCACCGGGGTACCGGAGGATTCCCCGGTGGGCCCCTGACTCAGTCTCTCTCTTCTGAGCATCGCTGCATGCCCGATTTAGGCTCCGTCTCTCCCCGCCCATCAGAAGAAGAGAGAAAAGCTGAGCTCCTGCATTGCCTGGTATAATGGTGGGGATCAATGGTTCAGACTGCAGCATGGATCGCTTCCCTCCCCGGAGTCTCTGGCTAGTAGGATGGGAGGAGGGAGGCTCAGCACAGACATTTCACTGACCTGCACTGAAGCCTGACAGCAGTAAGCCCCGCCCACCAGCACAGACGGGTCAGGCTGCTGCAGCATGTGGCCAGGAGAGCTGTGCAGTCACTGCTGAAGCTACTGCTAGCAGTGAAGAAAGTGCTACTGGAAGTGGTGTCCTATGGCTCCTGCACTGCTCCAAGCCAAGCGCTTAGCTCTGTGGTCGGCACTGTCAGGAGGGGGAGGGGAGGCTCCAGAGGAACACAGTGGCCTGAAGTGAGTACTGGAGCTTCCTGTTTATGTCTCTGTCCTGACTCTCTCCTGTCCTCCATCCCAAGAAAAGCTGCACTCTCTGCCCCCTCTACCCTTTCTGCCTTCTAGTTGTTCATATCACTTTACCTTCCCCCACTGCTGTTCTGTGATGCTGACATGGGGCCCCCATCGTCTTCATGGCACTTGCTGCCCGAAATCCTACCTATCCTTTTAAAAAGATACCTGGCATTTTGATATGCAGAATGAACAATTAAGGCTACGTTCACATTTGCGTTGGGGGGGGCGCACAGGGGGGGGGGGGCGGGGGGCACATAGATCTTTATTTTAAACACTATTATTCATGTTTTCTCTGCAGCGAACGCTGCTGCAGGGAAGATATGAATCACGGATTCAGCACCAGTGGGGGGACAGCGCTTAATGTAGCGCAGTCTCCTGCACGGCACACGGACGTTGTCCGTGTGCGATACGTGTTTTACACTGACCCATTGACTTTAATGGGTCCGTGTAATACGTGCGCTCCCACGAACACTGACATGTCTCCGTGTTTGGCACACGGAGACACGGTCCGCAAAAAATCACTGACATCTGAACAGATGCAGTGATTTTTATGTGTCTACGTGTGTCAGTGGCTCCGGTACGTGAGGAAACGGTCACCTCACGTACCGGAGACACTGACGTGTGAAACCGGCCTTATACTAAGGCTACGATTACACAAACAGTATTTGGTCAGTATTTTACCTCAGTATTTGTAGCCAAAATAAGGAGAGGAACAATCATAGGGAAAGTATAAGGCTACATTCAAACTGAGCGTTTTTGCTGTATTTTTAATGCATTTTTTATGCTAATTTTCAGCTGCGTTTTACAGTACCAGCAAAGCCTATGAGATTTCAGAAATCTCCTGCACACACATTGGTTTATTTTTTATCAGTATTTTGTGCTTTGCTTGTTTTTTTGGATGTAGAGCATGTCACTTCTTTTAGCAATTGAATGGAAAAACACACCAAAAATGTAGCAAAACCTGCGTTTTTGCCACAGCTTCTTTCCTGCCAAGCACTTGGGTTTTGCTGCAGAAAAAAACACAACAAAAACGCCCACTGTAAACTTAGCCTTATAGAAACACATCACCACTTCTGTATTTTTCACCCACTCCTGGTTTTGGCTGCCAAATACTGACGTAAAATACTGTAAGGCTATGTGAACACGTAGGAAAAGAGGTGCAGAATTTTATGCACAAAATCTGCATCTCCTGGCAGAATCCGCAGCTGCGGTTTTTATGCGGATTTTGTGCGATTTTTGTGCGGATTTTCTGCGGTTTTGCCACTGTGGATTTTTATCATGGAGGGGTGCAGAAACGCTGCAGATCCGCACAAAAAAAGTGACATGCACTTCTTTGAAATCCGCAGCAATTCCGCACTGATTTTTCCGCACCATCTGCACAGCTATTTTTTTATCCCATTGATTTACCTTGTACTGTACATCACAGTGCGGATCTGCAGCGTTTCTGTGCGGAAAAATTTGCTGCGGATCCGTAGCAAATCCGCATCGTGTGCACATAGCCATAGTGTGACCATAGCCTTAAAGAAATGGATCAGTTAAAAATAGACAAAAATCGCGATGGACAGAACCAATTAAATACATTAATCAGGTCTTTGTTGTTTCCGTTAGGGTATGTTTCCATAGATAGATAGATATATTGATAGATAGATTGCTTGATAGATAAAAAAGATTGATAGATAAGATATATCTATAGATAGACAATAGATAGGTAGATAAATATATCTATAGATAATACCAAGCCCGATGTTTAGTAATAAAATGGTATGTAAAGAGTTAGGCTGGGATAACACATGCGAGAAACTCGGACGAGTCTTGCATCTTAATATCCGGCACTGTCGCCGGCACTCAGGACCAGAGTGTGCGGCTGCATGTATTTCTATGTAGCTGAACGCTCCAGTCCGAGTGTCAGCAGCAGTGCAGGGTATTGAGGTGTGAGACTCTTGCAAGTTTCTCGCAAGTGTGACCCCGGCCTTAAATGCAATATCTGTTTAATTTAAAAAAAAATGGCGTGGGCTCCTGTGCAATTTTCTGCACCAGAGAGGGAGAGCCAGCGACTGGGGGACTGATGTTTGTAGCCTGGGAAGGGGTTAATACCCATGGATCTTCCCAGGCTATAAATATCAGCCCGCAGCTGTATATGTAGTCTTTACTGGCTATTAAAATAGGGGGACCCCCCCAAAAAAATGACATGGGATCCAACAATAATTTATAGCCAGAGAGGCTACGCAGACAACTGCGGGCTGATAGTCATAGCCTGGGAAGAGAGCATGGATATATACCAGCCCCCAGCCGCCCCAGAAATGGCGCATCTGTAAGATGCACCAATTCCAGTACTTAGCCTCTCTCTTCCCACTTGCCCTGTAGCGGTGGCATATGGGGTAATAAGGGGTTAATGTCACCTTTGTAAGGTGACATTAAGCCGACTTAGTAATGGAGAGGCGTCAATAAGACACCTATCCATTACTAATCCTATAGTTGTGAAAGGATTACTAAAACACACACATGCAGAACAAAGTATTTTAATGAAATAAACCACCACAGTTTTGTCATCTTTATTATACTGGTAATCCAAGGGAAGCCATCGATCTTCTGAAAAAAATAAATAAACCAACAGTATACTCCCTGATTAGTCGTAGTCCTGAATAACGAGTGTCCCATGACGAGTTCAGCTCTGCTACATCTGGATGCCTGACATCCAGACATAGCAGAGCTTGTAGATGATCACCGGAGATAACTCTCCAGCGATCACCTACACTGCATCGTTCTCACAATCGGCTGACCGTGAGAACCAGACTAGTGACCAGAGATAACCCCCGGTCACTTGCACGGTAGTTCTCGTGGTAAGCTAAGTTATCGCGAGAACTGCAGTGGACGAGGGACTTCCGGCGGCGGGACAGGTAAGACCTTACTTAAATTTGTAGACATGCGTAGTAAGCTGTGTTTACGCAGTTATTACGCATGTGACTAATCATTAGATGCGGTTTTACTGCATCTAATGATAGTCTATGGTAAATTTACGGTGCGGCGACGGAGCGTCACCGCATTGTAAACAGACATGCTGCGTTCTGGAAAGACGTGCCGCATGTCCATTTATGCGGGTCTGCCGCCTGCGTGTTTTACCGCATAGTGGAGACTGGATTTCAGGAAATCCCCTCCACTATGTTGTAACATCTGAACGCTGCGTGTTTGACGTTGCGGCTCTACGCAGCGTTAAACATGCAGCATTTCCTGACCGTGGAAACACATCCTTAGAGTGTCCATCTTTTTAGCAGAAACAAATGTGCAGCATGTTGTACCTGTTCTAGTGAATATGATGAAACTTACTACTGAGCCTCCTAAAAAATACTACAACACAAAGGTGTACCTAGCCTGGGTGCTGAAATTTAGAGTGGGCCCCTGGAGTTGGTTTCACTGGTGGGCCATAGGCACCCCAGTCCGACACTGTTAGTACATCATGACCTACAGGTCATAAGGGCAGACCTATGCATAGGACTTATACAAAAAGTACTAGTAAAGAAAAATAAGAAAAACTAAACAAGATAAGATAAATAATAAATATCCCGATTCGATACCTAAGACAGTGTGTCTCAAATCCGGAATAGCAGATATACGGGCTCACTCGATAGGTGTTTATATGTGCATGCCCTCAGAGTCATATATAGAGCAGTTCAGATGCATGCTATACACAATTGCAAAAAACAATGGCTATGCTAATTATTAGTTGTTATATTTCACATAAAGCCGTTTGCTACCTCAGAGTGTCATGTGTGGTATGTTTCCTACACAGTTAATCAGTACAATTAGTACACCTGAGGTCGATGCCTCAGTTTAGCATCAGGTATCAGAGATAAAAAATTAGCAAAATATTCAAAAAAACAAAGAAAAAAATAATAAAACACAAATGAAAAAGTGTCTGCTATATCTGGTATAGCATATAATGTCTCTTATTTAGATTGGACCAATGCATATAAGAGCCCAAAACAGCTGAGGCCAATCCCTCATTGCTTTCTTATAGATAAGTGCTATGCTCAGTCTGCCATAACAAATGAAAAAAGAAAACTTATCTGAGTATGTGACATAGTTCGTCCCATCTCGCCATCCCTACGCGTTTTGCCCCTTCCCAGTATAGGGGCTCATCAGGGGATAAATTAGGGTATAGCAGCAATGGCTTCGGAAGTGGATATCCACTTCAATGAGGGATTGGCCTCAGCTGTTTTGGGCTCTTATATGCATTGGTCCAATCTAAATAAGAGACATTATATGCGATACCAGATATAGCAGACACTTTTCATTTGTGTTTTATTATTTTTTTCTTTGTTTTTTTGAATATTTTGCTCATTTTTTATCTCTGATACCTGATGCTAAACTGAGGCATCGACCTCAGGTGTACTAATTGTACTGATTAACTGTGTGGGAAACATACCACACATGACACTCTGAGGTAGCAAACGGCTTTATGTGAAATATAACAACTAATAATTAGCATAGCCATTGTTTTTTGCAATTGTGTATAGCATGCATCTGAACTGCTCTATATATGACTCTGAGGGCATGCACATATAAACACCTATCGAGTGAGCCCGTATATCTGCTATTCCGGATTTGAGACACACTGTCTTAGGTATCGAATCGGGATATTTATTATTTATCTTATCTTGTTTAGTTTTTCTTATTTTTCTTTACTTAGTACTTTTTGTATAAGTCCTATGCATAGGTCTGCCCTTATGACCTGTAGGTCATGATGTACTAACAAAGACAGTGACACATTGGTATACATACTAGAGGCTCCTATTTTATGACCTCTGAGTATTTATGAGCACAATATATCCGTGCTCTACTGTACCCCAATGGTTTTTTGACTATTACCTGTGTACCATCATTTACACTATAAGAATATTTTCATTGAGCAATATCCATATTATTTGTTGATATAGCCCATGGGGTACATGTAATCTAGTGGACCTTTACGCAGCATTATTTTTGCCGCGTTGTTTTTAGTATGTTTTGTTACACTTTTTTCACTTCTTTTTTACACTTTTTTTCACGTTTTTGGTTAGTGTGACCTATTGGTCAATTTGTCTGTATGTTGTGGGGACCTGGGCGTGGGTAGTTGGTAGGGCCCAGTAGGGCAAGAAGGGACAGTCGACGTGGAGCGGGGGCGCCACATCGCAATTTAGGGTGCCAACCTCCGCTGTTAGGTAGGTGTGAGCTACTATAGGGCCACCTTACAGGGACTGTGTCAGGAATACATTTGTTATTATTTCCTGAATTTTTCCTACCCTAACCGAACCCAGGTGGCTGATGTTTGTAGCATACATTGAAGCATATTTAATTGTCTATGAGATTTTTAGATATTATTAATAAAGTATATTTTTTTAGGATATTGCGTTTCTTTTTGGTTGTTCAACTAAGTATATCCTTACATTATTTTAGTTGGTTGTTCCTTTCTGGCCTGGAGTCAGAACAGTGTTGTATGTGCTGAATACCTGATAAAAGGGATCCATCCTCACTTCCAAGCGTAACATCACTCTCCCCATGAGGATAGGAATGCCATTGTAACAACCGATTACCTGGGGTGTTACATGTCCTATTTTTTCCTCCAACTGAGTCTGTCCAATGATAAAATTGCACCAAGCATAATTTGCGTCCGCTATTCGGATCGCACGTGGCCATGCAAGTCAATGAGATCATGGAAAAAATCATACTGCACTATGATGACATCTGACAGAATGAAGAAGTTGGAATTTTTTTGTCTATCTTCTCATCATCCTAGAAAATTTGGATCACACTGTGATGACACTCTGATCAAACTCTGATCAGTGTGATAAGCATATTCAGACGGATTTTCTCAGATGAGACTCTGGCCTATGGTTTATCGGTCAATAAGCCCCATGATGAACTTTCGAGCACCTTATAATGGCAGACAATATTATATGTAGTGGTAGGAATAAACTAGAACCTCTCATATCTAATTACATTCTTTAAAAATTATATTAACCTTAGAAAACTTCACAAACTGTTCATGAAAATCGTTTAAAAGCAGATCTGTCAGCGGATTTAACAAAACCTGCATACACTATTAAATGGATCTCTTAGACCTGATGAGACTGGTGGGTTTAGGCCGCCGTCACACATGTGAGTTTTACGGACGTAAGAGCGCAGAATCTACGTCCGTAAAACTCGCAAAAAATACGGCACAATTATTCTCTATGCCCCTGCTCCTATTTGCCGTATTTTACTGATCAGTATTATACGGCTTTCTACGGCCGTACAAAATCGCAGCATGCTGCGTTTGTCACCGTACTGCGCAAGAAATACGCCAATGAAAGTCTATGGAAGCGTGAAAAATACGGATTACACACGGACAAGCAGTGTGACTTGCGAGAAATACGCAGCGCTGTTAGAGAGAAAAGCCGGTAATTCAGTGCGGTGTACAGTAAAATCACACTGACAGCTTACAGAAGAATAGGTAGAATAAATGTGTACACATAGAATAGGTATATATATATATATATGTCAGTGAGACACATATATGTATATATATTAATATTTATTCCAGCGCTATACAGCTTGAAAGCCGGTAATTCAATTACCGGCTTTTTCCTTCTCCTTCCTAAAACCCGACATGATTTGAGACATGGTTTACATACAGTAAACCATGTCTTCTCTCCATTTTTTTTGCAGATTCCACACTACTAATGTCAGTAGTGTGTATCTGCAAAATTTGGCCGTTCTAGCTCTTAAAATAAAGGGTTAAATGGCGGAAAAAATTGGCGTGGGCTCCCGCGCAATTTTCTCCGCCAGAGTAGTAAAGCCAGTGACTGAGGGCAGATATTAATAGCCTGGAGAGGGTCCACGGTTATTGGCCCCCCCCTGGCTAAAAATATCTGCCCCCAGCCACCCCAGAAAAGGCACATCTGGAAGATGCGCCTATTCTGGCACTTGGCCACTCTCTTCCCATTCCCGTGTAGCGGTGGGATATGGGGTAATGAAGGGTTAATGCCACCTTGCTATTGTAAGGTGACATTAAGCCTAATTAATAATGGAGAGGCGTCAATTATGACACCTATCCATTATTAATCCAATACTAGTAAAGGGTTAAATAAAACACAAACACATTTTTTAAAATTATTTTAATGAAATAAAAACAATGGTTGTTGCAGTATTTTATTCAACGCCCAATCCAGTCACTGAAGACCCTCGTTCTGTGAGTAAAAAAACATAATAAACCAACAATATACTTACCCTCCGCAGATCTGTAACGTCCAACGATGTAAATCCTTCTGAAGGGGTTAAAACATTTTGCAGCAAGGAGCTTTGCTAATGCAGGCTGCTCCTCGCTGCAAAACCCCAGGGAATGAGGCTAAAAATAGATCAATGATCTATATTTAGCTTCATTTGCGGTGAGGCGCCCTCTGCTGGCTGTTCATAGATCGTGGGAAATTACCTAGAAAGCTCCCAGGCTTTCTAGGCAAGTTCCCACGATCTATAAACATCCAGCAGAGGGCGCCTCACCGCAAATGAAGCTAAATATAGATCATTGATCTATTTTTAGCCTCATTCCCTGGGGTTTTGCAGCGAGGAGCAGCCTGCATTAGCACAGCTCCTTGCTGCAAAATGTTTTAACCCCTTCAGAAGGATTTACATCGTTGGACGTTACAGATCTGCGGAGGGTAAGTATATTGTTGGTTTATTATGTTTTTTTACTCACAGAACGAGGGTCTTCAGTGACTGGATTGGGCGTTGAATAAAATACTGCAACAACCATTGTTTTTATTTCATTAAAATAATTTAAAAAAATGTGTTTGTGTTTTATTTAACCCTTTACTAGTATTGGATTAATAATGGATAGGTGTCATAATTGACGCCTCTCCATTATTAATTAGGCTTAATGTCACCTTACAATAGCAAGGTGGCATTAACCCTTCATTACCCCATATCCCACCGCTACACGGGAATGGGAAGAGAGTGGCCAAGTGCCAGAATAGGCGCATCTTCCAGATGTGCCTTTTCTGGGGTGGCTGGGGGCAGATATTTTTAGCCAGGGGGGGGCCAATAACCGTGGACCCTCTCCAGGCTATTAATATCTGCCCTCAGTCACTGGCTTTACTACTCTGGCGGAGAAAATTGCGCGGGAGCCCACGCCAATTTTTTCCGCCATTTAACCCTTTATTTTAAGAGCTAGAACGGCCAAATTTTGCAGATACACACTACTGACATTAGTAGTGTGGAATCTGCAAAAAAAATGGAGAGAAGACATGGTTTACTGTATGTAAACCATGTCTCAAATCATGTCGGGTTTTAGGAAGGAGAAGGAAAAAGCCGGTAATTGAATTACCGGCTTTCAAGCTGTCTAGCGCTGGAATAAATATTAATATATATACATATATGTGTCTCACTGACATATATATATATATATACCTATTCTATGTGTACACATTTATTCTACCTATTCTACTGTAAGCTGTCAGTGTGATTTTACTGTACACCGCACTGAATTACCGGCTTTTCTCTCTAATATATGTGTCTACTGACACATATATATATATATATATATATATATATATATATATATATATATAGACAGTATATATATATTTTCTTTTCTTTTTGGGACACATGGATCACTTCTATAGCGGTATGTTGGTTTTGCTAGCCTGCGAGAAAACCACGCAGTACGGATGCCATACGGATTACATACGGAGGATGCCATGCGCAAAAAACGCTGACACACCCTGCCTACGGAGGAGCTACGGACCACTTTTTTCGGGACTTTTCAGCGTATTACGGCCGTAATATACGGACCGTATTGTTTTACGCTGTGTGTGACGCCGGCCTTAGTTTGAAATCCATGTTAGAATAACTTTATAGTCCTGGAACCAAAATATGCATTGTATTTATTGATTTATTTTTTTGTGAATTGGACTAGGGAAACTTTGAGGATTATACAGACATTCTGATGTGGATATTCAAAGCCTTTAAACCAGCCCCATCAGGTCTAAAATGTATTTAATAACGTATGCAGGTTTTTTATAATTTACAGAATATCAGTATATGATTAGATAGACAGTAAAATATGAAAGAGATAGAAATATATTAATTAGATAGATCTGAGCAGAAGAAGCTGAAAGGTCAAATATATAAGTGTGACACAATGCCGGATATGTTCATAGCGTAAATTATATCAACAAAATCTCATCAGTAGGCATTACACACAACTGGCACATCACACATGACAGCATAGGATCATTATGTGACCGTCTTCCAGAACGACAGGGGAGGGGCTCAAGCAAATATTCCCCAGCTGTCATTTCTGATGCATCTTTAAATAGAAAAAAAAAACCTTTGCACAGATGGGACAAGCTGTGGAGTAACACAGATCACTCTCAGGCAATCGTATGTTAAGGGATTATAAGAAGACCCCTGTGTGGTTCTAACAGCTGTAGTGCTCGCCACATCCAGGCTGATTTTTTGGGGGCGACGACAGCGTACCTCTGTGTGAGATCCTCGGCTTCTTCACTGTTGAGAACAGTTTCTGGAGAGACATCCTCCTCCAGACAGAAGGAGACTTCAGAAGCCCCATCGACCTCAGAAGGGCACAAAGTTTCCATTCTTCTGTGGTCACTTCTTCAGTGGGGTGCTGATGGGTTCCCCAAGATCAATTCTCCCCTGATCTCCTTGGAGAGACTGGTGTCATTGCAGCAACGGGAGCAGCCAGTGGCTTCTATTCTCCTGACTAAGGGGAGTCTTAAAATAGACAGGGAGAAAACAGACTCAAACACACATGCTTTCAGCACCAAGTGCTACTTGACCGGCCCTCCGTGTCGTTGTTCAGGGTCCTAGGGCTAGAGGTGTTATAGTTTAAACAAAATACATATTTTAAAAATATTAAACAATTATATACCAAAACATTTAAAGTTTTATGATTCCACAGGTCAGTACGAGTATGTGCAGCGCCCCAGAGATCTGGTCGTTGCAGTATGACACTCTGCCACTAAGGGGAGTGATGGTATGTCTGATGGCACTGAAGGAATTTCACTAACCAGGTATCACCAGCACACATTACACTTCACACTCCGGCCACTAGGGGGTGCAAAAGGCTTTATTTATTGGGCCACTCCTCACACTGGTAAAACTAGGGGTTGGATAGGAAGTTAGTCAGAAGCTGACTGGGTTGGATTCAGGCAACATCCCGTGGCAGGGGGTGTTGCAAGGAGAAGACACAGGGGGGTCTCTGTCAGGCGTGGGAACCTGGCAGGTGCCTAGCGAACAGAGCAGAACGATACGGAACTGCGCCTGCACACCCCGCGGCAGTATCCTAAGAAAGAGACACGAAGCGAAGGATATTGTGGAGCAGTGAGAAACGAGATCAAGCACAAAGGAGAACCAGTAGGAGTCGTGCCGTGAGACCGAGGCAACATCCTACTGAGGCACGTAGCCGGTGGCCGGAACACCGCGGAAGTAACTGACTCTAGGCCTTACTTCGAACTCCGCAGGACAGTTAATTATAGGTTGGCTGTCTACCTTAAATTTCCTATGAAGACATAGGGGGCAATGCGTGGAGAGGGGCATCTCTAGGGTCCCGGAAGAGCTCCGAGCCTTCCCGTCACACGGGTGCGTCCTAGCCATAACATACTGGGGGACGAGAAACTAGTAACATCTGGATCAAGCGAGAGAGAATTAGAAAGAACAAATGAACGAGAACAGCAGTTGTGAGGACTATTCCGAATGCTCAGCAGGGTAGCACTACAACACACAGGCGCTGGTGGTAGGCACTGATTTCCACCTGCAAAGGGAACTCTGGAAGTGCCCATCGGACCGGCTGGTCTCACATAGCCCTGTTAAACGTGCTCTGGATTGCGGATCCTGAAGTCTTCAGTAAAGAGGTAAAGAGACTGCAACCTTGTGTCCTCGTTATTGACTGCACCTCACACCGTCACCATCCACCTTACTGGGAAGCCCTGGGGACATACTTCACCTGTGGGAAGGTATACCATCCAGCTGCCATTCCATCACCCCAGCGGACCCCACAGCAGCGTCGGTCACCTTGACTGAACACCACAGGTGGCGTCACGAATCCCTGATAGACTGTACCACCTTTATTTGGACGCCCCTTAGCAGGGTCGCGGACCGGGTCTAGCCACCGTGACAGCCTCAGAACCGAACCAGAGAGGCTCAGTACCGAGAACTCGTGGCCCTGTGTCTGGGGGCGCTCCAACTTGGCGTCACGAACAGGATCATACTTAAGCCTGAGAAACAGGTCATGTGTGCCTTGGAACTGTGATTGAAACGTGTTTGAACTGTGATTTATTGCAAAGACTGTGTATTGCTATCTGCCGCAAGATTCCCGACAAAACCGCCGCCATTGCAGCGCCACGAGGAGCGCAGGAGAAGAAGGGGGGCGTGGAAGAGATCTGCCTCCTGATCCTAAATGGTGGGCGGAGACAAAGAAAACGAAACCGCCCACGAAGGAGAGAGCAGGAAAAGGACAAGGAGGGAAAAGAAGTGAACCACGTGGAGGATGCCATGGCCAGCCGACCGGGATCGGGATTGGAGCGCGGGGTCGGAGCAGAGGACTCCCCCAGCTACCCAGAGAGATACCGCGGCCAAGCGTCACCTCTGAGCCCCGACTTCCTGCAGGCCGGAGTGGATGAGCTCGGTGATCGACTCCGGCGGACGCAGCTGAGCATTGAGGCCGGGCGGAAGGAGACCGTCACCGGGGTCCTCACCAGACGTCTGTCGGCAGCCTCGTCTGGTCCGGAGCAAGAAAGAAGTTACAGCGCTCCAAAGCCAGAAAGCAAGGTCCTGCCGGAAAGCGAGCTACTGCAAACAGAGATGGCAACGCCTCAGCGCAAGGCCCCGCGGTCGGCATTCCGGAGCCCGCCGTCGGCAGAGTCGGCCGACCCCAAGGACACCGTGGTGGCAGGTAAGAACACCGACCCTGCCCCAGTGACAGAAGACCTACTGATAGGCTCCGCAGCAGCGCCACCTGCTGCCATGACTAAGATTAACTCTGAACTGACGAATCCTGATACTACTACCACAGTGGGCATTAGTGCCGCTACTGAATCTACTACCAAAATTGACACTCGAACCCAGATTATACCTGAAGAACCGATTAGTGACATTGATACCGCATCGGATGAGAAAAGAGATATGCAAAGCCATAAGGCCCCCATCTGGAGTGAGGGAGCCCCTTATGTGGCACCTGGTAGCCGCCAGTATCCAGCTGGGCTACTCCGACCGGTGCTACCCCCTGAGTCACAGTAACAAACCTCGAAGAACCGAGTATGTAAATAGTTAACTGTTTCCTGTTTTTGCTGCTTAAAACCCGTCTAGCTTTATTTCTTAAAGGGATCCCTTTGTTGACCCGGGATCCCTCTTCTTTTTGTTTGTTCATCATTGTTTCCAAAGACTGCCGGATTATGAACAGTGAATGATTCCAAAACTGTTTTGTACATAGTTTGCACCTTCTTAACCCTGCTGTTTTGTTTGCATTTACTATACACTTGTAGTGTTCCGGGTCACTATGACCCGGCTTATTAAACCTTGATTTTAGACACTCTAACTCCTTTTTTTTTATACTTTTTGCTTACTAGACTGTTTGTGAACATGTTTGGTAGTAAAAAAAAGAAAAATGAACTTGAAATCTTTTTTTTTTGTTTTTATTCTGAAAAAAAAGATCCATCCAATGAGCAAAACAAAAATAGAAAACTACACATATTTTGTAAAAAAAAACAAAAAAACAATCAAATCAAACATTTTGTGATAAAAAAAAAATAAAGGTAATAAACATTATAATGTGAATATATTTACATGATCATATAAATTTACGGATTCTTGCATGAAAAACAATACACATGATTTTTGCATAGAAATGTTTTACAGCCAGAACATGTTATACTCGTCTTGTTGTCACAAGTAGAAGGGCAATAGCTGCATCTTTTTCTTTTGATGCCAGAAGAGGCCATGGGGGTAGAAGCACACAGCTGCTCTCCAAAGAAACTGAAAGGTAACATGTCTGGGCTAGCATATGTGTACTGATAAGAGCAGAGAAGATAAGAACCCTTCTGAAAACAAGCAGATAAGCCAGGAAGACAGACTTACTTAACAAAAAAAAATTATTTGCAAGACTTTACAGCTCAGCTTTACAAAAAAAACGTCTTAGACAGCGCGTTCTGAGCAGTCCGTTCTGCGCATAATATACACGTGTAGTGCACACCTAGTGATCTCTCCGGATGCACTCTACATTTTAGAATAGACTGCGCACCAAAAATAATCAATATAAAGCCATTTTTATGGTGCGCAGATCTCAATGCATACCCGCGGTAGAGCGCGTGTACGACCCCATTGAAATAATTTAGGAAATAAATCAATTGATATACAATAGTAGATGCAATAAATAGACCCAACTGAGGTTATAACTCCTTTATTTCACTGAAAATATGGCCTCACAGCTGTAAAAAATGATGTCGGGTCACTATGACCCGAACACAACAAGTGTAACTTTTTGCGTGTAGCAAAAAGTAAACGAAAAAAAAAAAAAAATACTCATAGGTAGGTCCCCCAAATGAGGAAAAGTCAAGGAGTCTCAAGTTTTAAAGACTTACAGAAAAAATCTACAGGGCCGCAAAAAATCTGTTCGGGTCACTATGACCCGAACAGAACAGCAGGGTTAAAGGTGCTCCCTACTGGTTTTACAAAAGAAAGAAGACTTTGCGAAGATAACGCTTTTGGACATGACGCAGAAGGTCTTGCTTTCATTGGACTTGCAGACAGAGAGAATCTGCACTACCTCAGAGAGACTTGGTTCCCTCTTAAAGGGAATGTTCACATGTTGCACTGAAGTTATAATGTTGCCTTAAGAAAAGTTGAAATGTTAATAATGTTGTGATTCAGAAAAGTTTGATAATGTTACTAGAGATTGAGGACAGGAAAGATTGAAAGTGAACCCGTAGGGGTTAGAGCGAGAGTCCTCCTGAGAACCGTAGAACGACAGTTGGTTGCTGAAAGAGAGATAATGACAGTAGGCCCGGCCCAGGAGCAAGGCGGTCCTGCATTGGTGAAGCTAGAAAGGAAAGACAAGTTGAGTTATTTTATAGTATTTTGTAGTAGGCCTTTAGTGGGTTCAGCTTATACGCCCTTAAAGGAAAAGTTAACTTATTGTTCAGAGTTTGCACTTAGTAGAATACCTGGCTGGGTGATAAGAGTTATTTATAGTCATAATGTTATTTAAAAATATTTTTAATCCTGTTTTTGTTTGTAACGTTCAAGTGTCGTCACCTCCCATAAAGGGAAGCATTGTTCTATTTACTTGTTTTAAGCATTTCAAAAATTTTGTATGTCTTTTGCTGAAATGTATTGTTGTTCTTCTTCCCAGTCCAGGAGTACTGGATTTAGCCGGGGGGGGGGGGGGGGGGAGTGCAGCGCCCCAGAGATCTGGTCGTTGCAGTATGACACTCTGCCACTAAGGGGAGTGATGGTACGTCTGATGGCACTGAAGGAATTCTACTGACCAGGTATCACCAGCACACATTACACTTCACATTCCGGCCACTAGGGCGAGCAAAAGGCTTTATTTATTGGGCCACTCCTCACACTGGTAAAACTAGGGGTTGGATAGGAAGTTAGTCAGAAGCTGACTGGGTTGGATTCAGGCAACATCCCGTGGCAGGGGGTGTTGCAGGGAGAAGACACAGGGGGGTCCCTGTCAGGCGTGGGAACCTGGCAGGTGCCTAGCGAACAGAGCAGAACGATACGGAACCGCGCCTGCACACCCCGCGGCGGTATCCTAAGAAAGACACGAAGTGAAGGATATTGTGGAACAGTGAGAAACTGATCAAGCACAAAGGAGAACCAATAGGAGTCGTGCCATGAGACCGAGGCAACATCCTACTGAGGCGCGTAGCCGTGGCCAGAACACCGCGGAGGTAACTGATTCTAGGCCTTACTTCGATCTCCGCAGGACAGTTAATTATAGATTGGCTGTCTACCTTAAATTTCCTACGAAGACATAGGGGGCAACGCGTGGAGAGGGGCGTCTCTAGGGTCCCGGAAGAGCTCCGAGCCTTCCCGTCATACGGGTGCGTCCTAGCCATAACATACTGGGGGACGAGAAACTAGTAACATCTGGAACAAGCGAGAGAGAATTAGAAAGAACGAACGAACGAGAACAGCAGTTGTGAGGACTATTCCGAATGCTCAGCAGGGTAGCACTACAACACACAGGCGCTGGTGGTAGGCACTGATTTCCACCTGCAAAGGGAACTCTGGAAGTGCCCATCGGACCGGCCGGTCTCAGATAGCCCTGTTAAACGTGCTCTGGATTGCGGATCCTGAAGTCTTCAGTAAAGAGGTAAAGAGACTGCAACCTTGTGTCCTCGTTATTGACTGCACCTCACACCGTCACCATCCACCTTACTGGGAAGCCCTGGGGACATACTTCACCTGTGGGAAGGTATACCATCCAGCTGCCATTCCATCACCCCAGCGGACCCCACAGCAGCGTCGGTCACCTTGACTGAACACCACAGGTGGCGTCACGAATCCCTGATAGACTGTACCACCTTTATTTGGACGCCCCTTAGCAGGGTCGCGGACCGGGTCTAGCCACCATCACAGCCTCAGAACCGAACCAGAGAGGCCTGGTACCGAGAACTCGTGGCCCTGTGCCTGGGGGCGCTCCATATGCAGATACCAAGCATGTATGTTTTTTTTTATTTTTTTTATTTAAGTAGTGAAAAAACATGAGAATCTTCATCAGACCAATGGCTATCAAGACAAACCCAATTTATCAAGACAAATTGGGTGGGATCAATGATATGCCACCTGTCTGTGCATATTAAATGCTGCTGTCAATGATTGACTGCAGAATTTAACTGGTTAACAGCCGCGGGTGGATCTCTGATCCATCCGCAGCTGTTAGAGGCACTTGTGTGTGGGGAAAAGATGTGGGCTCACAAAGGCTGAAACACGGCTGATGACGTACATGAAGGTGTTAAAGGGGTTGTCTAGTATTCATATACACTATTATTCAGAGTTAATGGGGAGGGACATTCTACAGAATTCTCTGTTCTTGAGAAAGGGGTTAGAAAGAGCAGTTCTTGTACTAAGAACCTGTCTAGCATTAATACTGGTTTGACAGGTCGCTATGTAATGCTTATTTTCTCCTGTAGGGAAACGGAATACATCCTTGTTTGTCCACAAATCACTGATCACTGGAGGACCCAGATGTTGGACACGCAGGGGTGTAACTACAATAGGTGCAGGGGTTGCAATCACAACTGGGCCCTGGTACCAAAGGGGCCCAAAAAGTCCCTTTGGCCTTTATAAAAAGCTTCAAGCTATGCCTCTGGGGACACTTTCTGATATTTTTAAAAGAACCCTTCAAATAAGTAGCTATTGTCCAAAGTAAAACCTGTGATATACAGAGCTTTGATACGGATTTAGGGACTGCCAGCCACCTGCAGATTTCCAACAACTAAATAGGGGGCATTTACTCAGTGTTTTTAATTAAAAAAATGGTGCATCCTTGATATATTTGAAGCTAAAGAAGCTTGTGCAAGTGATAGTAATCATATCGCTACAGCTCACAGTAAGGCTATGTTCACACTTTGCAGATTCCACTGCGGATTTTTCCGCAGCAGAATTCCCAAATCCGCAGTGAAAACCCGTCGCGGTTTTTACTGCGGATTTATCGCGGTTTTTACTGCGGTTTCTTCTGCGGATTTTCATCTGCAGTTTTCTATTGGAGCAGGTGAAAATCCGCAGAAAAGAAGTGACATGCTGCGGAATGTAATCCGCAGCGTTTCCGCGCGTTTTTTTCCGCAGCATGTGCACTGCGTTTTTTGTTTCCCATAGGTTTACATTGTACTGTAAAGTCATGGGAAACTGCTGCAGATCCGCAGCGGTCAAATCCGCTGCGGATCCGCAGTGAAATCCGCAAAGTGTGAATATAGCCTAAATCTTGTTAATGTTCTTTAGTATCAATCAGATCCCCAACAATTTATAATTGTTATATTTAAGCCAAAACCAGGAGTGGGTGATAAATACAGAAGTGGTGCAAATGTTTCTATTATACTTTTCCTCTGATTGTTCCACTCCTGGTTTTGGCTACAAATACTGATGTAAAAAAAAACTCAGCAAATACTCAATGTGTGCATGTGGCCTAAGGCTGGAGTCTAATGAGTTTAAAATTAGTCCGATTTTGTTCCTGCGAAGTCGGACAAGTGTAATGCAAGTGTCATGCGTTTTTCCTGTGATTACAATCCGATTTTTCACATCTAGCATCCGATTTACATCCGAATACACTGCGATTTCTATCCGACTGCAATGCAATTTTAACATGAGCTTTTACATAGAGAAATTCTCTGTCATATAAACATTGTTTTCAAAAGAAATATTCTTCAACACACACACATATATATATATATATATATATATATATATATATATATATATATAATAGATAGATGCTTGAAAAATGCTGATGCAGAGAGCTGAAACATCGCACACAAATGGCTTATGAAAATAGCTTTTTTTGCACTGAAATGAGGGTGTGCTGCTCCATTGATTTTTATAATTTAAGGACTGGTATGTACCTGTGAAGCCCTGCACCCAACTACTGCTATTGTTCAGGTGCTGCTCTCTGCTCTATTTTTTTCAGATTTTTCTAGATAGATAGATAGATAGATAGATAGATAGATAGATAGATAGATAGATAGATAGATAGATAAAAAGCTGGCAATTCATGCTCAACTTACAGTTAGAATAGATAGAATAAATATACTTACCCATAGGATAGGTAGATATATAGATGTCAGTGACACAAACATATATATATCTAAAAATATTACATAGATAGATAGAAGAAAAGTCGGCTATTAATAACAGCCCGCAGCTGTCTCCATAGCCTTTGCTGGTTTTTAATTATATGGGGAATCTACGTCATTTTTTGGGGGGTCCCCATTTTAATAGCCAGTAAAGGCTAATTACACAGCTGTGAGCTGATATTAATAGCCTGGGAAGCTCCATGGGTATTACCCCCTTCCCAGGCTGTAAACATCTGCCCCCAGCCATGGGCTTTCCCTCTGCTGGTTAAGAAAATTACGCGGGATCCCACAACATTTTTTTTCAAAAATTAATCTTTTAATAAATAAACACATCTACAATAAACTGAACACACACTGCACTAATTGTATATGTCTCTGACATCTACACACTTATCTATTCTATATGTATTTACTGTATGTAATCCATCTATTCTATCCTGTTGGCACCTGCTGTGATTTTACACCACAAGGCTGCTGAATTGCCAGCTTTTTTTCTATCTATGTAATATACTGTATATACATATAGATGCTTCTCACAAAATTACAATATCAAACAGTTAATTTATTTAAGTTCTTCAATACAAAAAATGAAACTCATATCTATATACATAATTGTCTAAGGGGTACTTCCGTCTGTATGTCTGTCCTTCTGTCACGGTTATTCATTCGCTGATTGGTCTCGGCAGCTCCCTGTCATGGCTGCCGCGACCAATCAGCGACGGCCACAGTCCGATTAGTCCCTCCCCATCTCCCCTGCACTCACTGCCCGGCGCCCGCTCCATAATCCCCTCCACTCACCGCTCACACAGGGTTAATGGCAGCGGTAACGGCCCGCGGTGTAACGCACTCTGTTACCGCTGCTATTAACCCTGTGTGTCCCCAACTATTTACTATTGATGCTGCCTAAGCAGCATCAATAGTAAAAATATGTCATGTTAAAAATAATTTAAAAAAACAAAAACCTGCTATACTCACCCTCCGCCGCCTTTCTCGCTCCTCGCCACACTCCCGGGACCGCTCCATTGTAAGCGGCAGCTTCCGGTGAGGTCCTGTCCCAGGGCTGGTGTGCGACAAGGGCCTGCCGTGACGTCACGGTCATGTGACCACGACGTCATCATAGGTCCTGCTCACACCAGCACTGGCACTGAAAGCTGCCGCTTGCAATGGAGCGGTCCCGGGAGTGTGGCGAGTAGCGGGAAAGGCGGCGGATGGTAAGTATAGCAGGACTTCAACGGGCTATAGGTGAGTATATGTTTGTTTGTTTTTAAGTCTCTCTACTACGTGGCTCTGTGCTGGCCAATATACTACGTGGCTCTGCTATATACTATGTGGCTGGGCAATATACTACAGTTTTTTGCTTTCAAGCATAATCCGTCTATTTTTGGAAAAAAAACGGATCCGATGCAAATTGTGAAAAACTGATGCACCGGATCCGTCTTTTTTTGCTGGATCAGTTTTGGTTTATTGGCCATAAAATTCTGACTTCCTGTTTCAGGAGAGAGAGTGAGAGAGAAAGTTTATCGCTGGAACTGACTCTGGGCGTTTTTTCGCCGGACAGAAAAAACGTTCATATGGATGTTTTCTCCGTTCGCCGGAAAAGAAATTTTGGACGGATCCGGTAAAAAACGGATGAAATGTGTAGCCATCAGGTACAATCCAGTGCTAATATAACTCTATGAGAAAAAAACGGATCCAGCGGAAAAAAAACGGATCAATTTTTTTCAAAACTCGCCGGATTGTGCCTGACGACAAAAACCTGATGTGTGAAAGTAGCCTTAAGAAGCTGACTGTTCACAGAGTGCTGTATCAAGCATATTAATAGAGAGTTGAGTGGAAGGAAAAAGTGTGGTAGAAAAAGGTGCACAAGCAACTGGGATAACCTTGAAAGGATTGTTAATAAAAGGCCATTCAAAAATTTGGGGGTGATTTACAAGAAGTGGGCTGCTGCTCGAGTCATGGCTTCAAGAGCCACCACACATAGATGTATCCAGGACATGGGATACATGTATCGCATTCCTTGTGACAAGCCACTCATGACCAATAGACAACGCCAGAAGCATCTTACCTGGGCCAAGGAGAAAAAGAACTGGACTCTTGCTCAGTAGTACAAGGTGTCCTTTTCAGATGAAAGTACATCCCAGAGTCTGGAGGAAGAGTGGAGAGGCCACAATCCAAGCTGATCGAGGTCTAGTGTGAAGTTTCCACAATCAGTGATCGTTTTGGGAGCCATGTCGTCTGCTAGTGTAGGTCCACTGTGTTTTATCAAGACCAAAGTCAGCACAGCCATCTACCAGGAAATTTTAGAGCACTTCACGCTTCCCTGTGCCAACGTCAACAAGCTTTATGGAAATGGAGATTTAATTCTCCAGCAGGACTTGGCATCTGTCCACACTGCCAAAAGTACCAATACCTGGTTTAAAAACAACAGTATCACTGTGTTATATTGGCCAACAAACTCACCTGACCTTAACCCCATTGGGACATTGGCAAGAGGAAGATGACCCAAAAATGCAGACGAGCTGAAGGCTGCTATCAAAGAAACCCAGGCTTCCAAAACACCTTAGCAGTGGCACATGCTGATCGCCTCCATGCCAAGCCGCACTGATGCAGTAAATGATGGAAAAGGTATTGAGTGCATTTACTGAACATACATTATTATTATTATTTATTTATTTATATAGCACCATTAATTCCATGGTGCTGTACATGAGACGGGGTTACATCAAAATGTAAACATCACTTACAGTAAACAAAACTAATAATGACAGACTGATACAGAGAGGAGATGACCCTGCCCTTGAGGGCTTACATTCTAAAGGATTGTGGGGAAGGAGACAGTAGGTCAGGGGTTGCGGTAGCTCCGATGGTGTTGAGGTGGTCGTGTGGCCATTACAGGTTGTAAGCTTCTTTGAATAGGTGGGTTTTCAGGTTCCGTTTGAAGGATCCAAATGTGGTGGATAACCGGACATGTTGGGGCACAGAATTTCAGATGATGGGGGATATTCGGAAGAAGTCTTGGAGGCGATTGGGTGAGGAACGAATAAACATGGAGGAGAGAAAGAGGTCTTGGGTGGACTAGAGTTTACATGAGGGAAGATATTGAGAGATTAGTTTAGAAATATACGGAGGAGAAAGGTTATGGATGGCTTTGTAGGTCAGTGTTAGTAGTTTAAACTGGATACGCTGGGAAATTGGGAGCCAGTGAAGGGATTTGCAAAGAGGGGATGCAGGAGTGTAGCGAGGAGAGAGATTAATTAGTCGGGCAGCAGACCTAAGGACAGACTGGAGAGGTGCAAGAGTGTTAGAGGGTAGGCCACAAAGGAGGATGTTGCAGTAGTCGAGGAGGGAGATAATCAGGGCATGCACAAGCATTTTGATAGAGGGTTGAGGAAAAGACGGATTCTGGAAATATTTTTGAGCTGTGGGTGGCGAGAGCTTGGATGTGTGGTTTAAGGCTGTGTGCACACGTTGCAGATTTTTCGTGTTTTTTTTGCATTTTTTCGCTATAAAAACACTATAAAAACGCAAAAAAACGCATACATTATGCATCCCATCATTTAGAATGCATTCTGCATTTTTTGTGCACATGATGCATTTTTTCAGCGAAAAAAACCGCATTGTGGTAAAAAACACAGCATGTTCATTAATTTTGCGGATTTTTTGCGGATTTCCCACTATATTATTGCATTGGGAATCTCAGGAAAAATCCGCAAAAAAAAAATTCACCAAAAACGCAGTAAAAACTCAAGAAAAACGCATGCGGATTTCTTGCAGAAAATGTCCGGTTTTGATCAGGAAATTTCTGCAAGAAATCCTGAACGTGTGCACATAGCCTAAAGGACAGGGCAGAGTCAAGGGTTACTCCAAGGCAGCGGATTACCGAGACAGGGGAAAGTGTGAATTCATTTAATGTGATAGATAGATCAGGTAGGGAAGATATGTGAGATGGAGAAAAGATAATTAGTTCGGTTTTGTCCACATTGAGTTTGAGGAAACGAGAGAAGAAGGAGGATATGGCTGATAGACACTCTGGGATTCTGGAGAGCAGAGAGGTGACATCTGGGCCAGATATGTAGATCTGAGTTTCATATAGATAGTACTGGAAGCCATAGGACTTTATGAGTTGTCCCAGGCCAAGGGTATAGATTGAGAAGAGAAGAGGTTCTAGGACACAGCCTTGAGGAACACCAACAGAAACGCTAAATGTGCGGTTGGTGAGGTATGAGGAGATCCAGGATAGGGGAGAGGTCTTTGACACCAAAGGAAGAGAGGATCTGTAGTAGGAGGCAGTGGTCAACTGTGTTGAAGGCAGAGGACAGGTCTAGAAGGAGGAGTATAGACAAATGTCTGTTAGCTTTGCCTGTAAGCCGTTCGTAAGTTTGGCCGGGCAGTCTCAGTGGAATGGTGGGGACAGAGGCCAGATTGCAGGTTGTCGAAGAGAATATTAGATGCAACATGAGAGAAAAGTTCAGCGTGGACATGCTGCTCATACATTTCAATAGGCCAACATTTCTGATTTTAAAATCATTTTTCAAGATGGTGTTATAAAGTATTCTAATTTACTGAGATAATAACTTTTGGGTTTTCATTGGCTGTAAGCCCTGATCTTCAACATTAACAAAAAATAAACTCTTGAAATAGATGACTCTGATTGTAATAACTCTATATAATGTATGATTTTCACTTTTTGTATTGAAGAACTTAAATAAATTAACCTTTTGATGATATTCTAATCTTGTGAGAGAAGCACCGGTATATATACAGTGTGTACGGAAAGTATTCATACCCCTTTAAATGTTTTACTCTTTGTTTTACTGCAGCCATTTGGTAAAGTCAAAAAAGTTGTTCATTTTTTTCTCATTAATGTACACTCTGCACCCCATCTTGACTGAAAAAACCCAGAAATGTAGTAATTTTTGCAAATATATTAAAAAATAAAAACAAATATCACATGGTCATAAGTATTCAGACCTTTTGCTCAGTATTCAGTAGAGGCACACTTTTGAACTAGTGCAGCCATGAGTCTTCTTGGGAATGATGCAACATAAAATAAAAAATTGGGGGTGAAAAGATCATTTTTGTGAAAAAATATTATTTTTTATTTTTACGGCTCTGCATTATAAACTTCTGTGAAGCACACATCTAGATAAGTTCCTTAGCGGGTCTACTTTCCAAAATGGTCACTTGTGGGGGGGTTTCAATGTTTAGGCACATCAGTGGCTCTCCAAACGCAACATGGCGTCACATCTCAATTCCTGTCAATTTTGCATTGAAAAGTCAAACAGCGCTCCTTCGCTTCCGAGCTCTGCCATGCGCCCAAACAGTGGTTTACCCCCACATATGGGGTATCAGCGTGCTCAGGACAAATTGTACAACAACTTTTGGGGTCCAATTTCTCTTGTTACCCTTGGTAAAATAAAAAAAATTGGAGCTGAATTACATTTTTTGTGAAAAAAAAGTTAAATGTTCATTTTTTTTTAAACATTCCAAAAATTCCTCTGAAACACCTGAAGAGTTAATAAACTTCTTGAATATGGTTTTGAGCCCCTTGAGGGGTGCAGTTTTTAGAATGGTGTCACACTTGGGTATTTTCTATCATGTAGACCCCTCAAAGTGACTTCAAATGTGATGTGGTCCCTAAAAAAAATGGTGTTGTAAAAATTAGAAATTGCTGGTCAACTTTTAACCCTTATAACTCCCTAACAAAAAAAAAATTTGGTTCCAAAATTGTGCTGATGTAAAGTAGACATGTGGAAAATGTTACTTATTAAGTATTTTGTGTGACATATCTCTGTGATTTAAGGGCATAAAAATTCAAAGTTGGAAAATTGGAAAATGTTAAAAATTTTCACCAAATTTCCATTTTTTTCACAAATAAACGCTGGTAATATCAAAGAAATTTTACCACTATCATGAAGTACAATATGTCACGAGAAAACATTGTCAGAATAATCAGGATCCATTGAAGCATTCCAGAGTTATAACCTCAAAGGGACAGTGGTCAGAATTCTAAAAATTGGCCCGGTCATTAACTTGCAAATCACCCTTAGGGGTTAAACAAAGCTGGACTCCAATGAAGGAGTAGAACCATCTCAAGGAGGATCACAAGGAAATGGACAGCATATGACTTAAATAGGAGTATCTGAGCAAAGGGTCTGAATACTTATTGACCATGTGATATTTCGTTTTTCCTTTTTTAATAAATTTGCAACAATTTTTACATTTCTGTTTTTTTAGTCAAGATGGGGTGCAGTGTACATTAATGAGAAAAAAATGAACTTTTTTGAATTTAAAGGGTTCTGAATACTTCCTGTACCCACTGTACACCATACAGTCTCAGACGTCTGTTGAATTTCCCTCACTGCCTCCACCCCTCTGACATCTCCTCCTGCCAGGGGAGAAAGAAATGGTGAATGGGAGTGGATTGGGATGTGGCAAAATTTGCCAGCGAGCTACGCGCAAATGCATAATTTTGTCCTTCTTTCTGTTCTGAATACTTTCCGTACCCACTGTATGTGTCTGTGTGTCATGTCACTGATATCTATATATCTATGTATTCTTCAGTTCAGTTGTGCTCAAAAATTTACAAACCCCGGCAGAATTTTTGCTTTCTTGGCCTTTTTTCAGAGAATATGAATGATAATACCAAAACTTTTTCTCCCTTCATGGTTAGTGGTTGGGTGAAGCCATTTATTGTCAATCTACTGTGTTTTCTATTTCTAAACCATAATGACAACCCAAAACATCCAAATGACCCTGATCAAAAGTTCACATACCCTGGTTATTTTGGCCTGATAACATGCACAGTTGACACAAATGGGTTTGAATGGCTACTAAAGGTAACATCCATGGCATGTTGATGTGGTATTTCCTGAAGAAGGAGTCATACAGCTAAACAAACCTACTTCTCATCTCTCATATCCTCCCTGTCTCACAACCCCAAACAGTTATTCAACACCTTCAACTCTCTCCTCCGTCCCCCAGCACCTCCTCCCTCCCCACTCATCTCAGCTGAAGACTTTGCCTCATTTTTCAAGCAGAAAATTGAGAACATCAGAGCGTTTTAGTAAACAACCCCCAGAACCCTTCCTCCCAACTACCCAGCCCTCCACCTCCAAAACCAACTTCTCCACCATTACAGAAGACGGACTCTCCACTCCACTCTCAAGATCGCATCTCACCACCTGTGCACTTGACCCACTCCCATCCCACTTCATCCCAAACCTCACCACAGTCTTCATCCCAACCCTAACCCATCTCTTCAACCTATCACTAACAACTGGCGTTTTCCCCTCAAGCTTTAAACATGCCTCAATCACACCTATCCTCAAAAAGCCCTCTCTTGACCCATCCTCTGTATCTAGCTATCGCCCTATATCACTTCTCCCCTTTGCCTCAAAACTACTGGAACAACATGTCCATCTTGAACGGTCATCCCATCTATCTTCCTGCTCCTTCTTCGACCGCTTTCAATCAGGCTTCCGGTCACACCACTCCACTGAAACTGCCCTAACTAAGGTCACCAATGACAAGCGACACTACTCTATCCTCCTCCTCCTGGACCTGTCCTCTGCCTTTGACACAGTGGACCATTCCCTGCTGCTACAGACCCTCTCATCCCTTGGAATCACAGACTTGGCCCTATCCTGGATCTCGTCATACCTAACTGACCGTACATTCAGCGTCTCCCACTCACACACCACCTCCTCACCTCGCCCCCTATCTGTCGGAGTCCCGCAAGGTTCAGTTCTAGGACCCCTGCTCTTCTCCATTTACACCTTTGGCCTGGGACAGCTCATAGAATCTCACGGCTTTCAATATCATCTCTATGCTGACGACACACAGATCTACATCTCTGGACCAGATATTACCACCCTACTAACCAGAATCCCTCAATGTCTGTCTGCTATTTCATCCTTCTTCTCCACTAGATTTCTAAAACTTAACATGGACAAAACAGAATTCATCATCTTTCCCCCATCTCACACGACCTCCCCAACGAACCTATCCATTACAGTAAACGGCTGCCCACTCTCTCCAGTCCCACAAGCCCGCTGTCTTGGGGTAATCCTTGACACTGATCTCTCTTTTAAACCACATATGCAAGCCCTTTCCACTTCCTGCCGCGTCCAACTCAAAAATATTTCACGGATCCGAACATTCCTAAACCAAGAATCCGCAAAGACCCTCGTCCATGCCCTCATCATCTCCCGCCTTGACTACTGTAACCTCCTGCTCTGTGGCCTCCCCTCTAACACTCTTGCACCCCTCCAATCTATTCTAAACTCTGCTGCAAACGTGCAAACAGGGCCGCGTGAGCTCCACGTAGGGGTGGGGCAAACGAGGCTCTCCGCCATCTCCTTACAGACCAACAAAAATGTAGTTCACAACTGCCAGGAAAATTGTTCAGCATGCAAAGAAAAACCCACAAATAATATCAGCTGAATTACTAGCCTCTCTGAAAACTAGTGGTGTGGCTGTTTCAAGATGCTCAATAAGGAGGTACATGAAGAAAAATGGGCTGCATGGTCGAATCGCCAGAAGAAAGCCATTACTGCACAAATGTCACAAAGTATCTCACCAACTGTGAAGGGTTAAACTAAGAAAAATTAAAGCAGGCTTCATTTTGTGCTTTTCAACTCCATCTTGCTGTTTTGAGATACATTTTTGTTACTAAGTAAAAGTTCATAGTGGTTGTGAGACCTTGATTATTCCAGTCCGAACAAGATATGACACTGAGGGTGTATTGTTCTACCGGACCTTGACGTGCAGGCTGTTCCTGCATTCTTATAGGTTAAGAAATGTGAGCGTGTTCTTATGTTGATTGGTTGAAGTATAATTTCTAAGATTATGAAAAGTGTGACACAATAGATGGGACTCAGAGATCTGCTCGATCCCCCCAAACAGAGACACACATCTCCGTCTGGTCATATTCAGTTGCCGGCAACGCCCTGTGGATCAATTTGAAAATCACTGTGTCAACCGTGAAGGGTCACTTCAGATACTGCCTCAACAGCTTGGCGCCCAATGTGGGGTCCCAAACAGGAATGCCTCTGCCCACCGGAGGACAACAAGATAAAGGACCCTCGGACTGGACACAGGCACTGGAAAATTGGGACTGATCATCCCCCACAACAACTACGGTAAGTTGGCAGTTATACTGTTCAGACTGACAGTTTGGTGTGGTTTTCCTGTGTTTGTTGCTGCAAAGAGGATCTGAGGTTTGTCCCCGATGGTGGGGTGATTTTTGGGTGAAATCATATAGAGGTGTAGTTCCGTTGGGGGCCCAGTGCTCGAACCGTACCTCATAAGGGACGGATACCCCGGATTCACCAGTGATGTAATTCCCTTTATAGTCAAAATATCCTGAAATCCTGATTACTGTTAGAATCAGGCGTGGTGAGGTGATTAAAGATTGGGTAGGACACGTAACTCAGAAATATATAGATATATATATCCAGAGGTGTCCAGAGGGATAGTCTGAGATGCCCTCCTCCTTTCACTGAGTACCGTGCTTTTTGGGTTGTCCCAGTGGGGGACAGGTAGACCCGGTAGAACAGACTATACGGCCGCTCTAGAAATCAAGCAGGCAAGAAATCCCACTTATTAAACCTGACAGGGCACATCTTTGAAGTTAAAACTATTCCCGGTGACTACCTCTTGAAGCTCATCAAGAGAATGCCAAGAGTGTGCAAAGCAGTCATCAAAGAAAAAGGTGGCAACTTTGAAGAACCTAGAATATAAGACATATTTTCAGTTGTTTCACACTTTTTTGTTAAGTATATAATTCCACATGTGTTAATTCATAGTTTTGATGCCTTCAGTGTGAATGTACAATTTTCTTAGTCATGAAAATACAGAAAAATCTTTAAATGAGGTGTGTCCAAACTTTTGGACTGTACTGTATATTTTTTTTACTTCACTTCCAGGGCAGCCCCCCACCCTAGTCCCCCCCCATGCTATGTCACTGTTAGCAGCAGATAATTTACATATAGCGAGCAGATTTTTTAACTTTTTTTTGTAACAGTATATATACTGTATATGGTTTATAAAAAAAGCATAATGATACAGCTATTAAAAAGCTGATCTCCGCGGGGGTGGTTTAGGAGCACAATTTGACAGGTTCCTTTTAAATGAGGTTGCTCGGATGGAACAGAAGTGAATCTTCAGCAGATGGAGATTCTTAAAAATCATAATGATCGCTGTGCCTCTTAGAATACACTTCTTACTACTGGTGAAGAATCACTCGGTGAAATCAGAGGTCTATCCCATACATAGCATGATTATGGGATATGGGAACGTCCTTGTACCGCACAGTGATCATCTGACATACGAACAATATCACTGAGCTTTGCGATGGGGGGCGGGCTCGCTCCCTGCCATTGCCCTGTGCCATTCTTCTATTTGCCCCCATTAACACTGTCTAGCAAACGGTAATTGAGATGAATTTCCCGTTTGATGAATTGTGGAGGCTCAATGACAGCAGCTTGTGCTTATTGTTGGATGATCTGGACCCAGCACAATGTTATTATTGGAAGGTGAAAGCATTGCTGACCTTATATTAGGAAACATTACAGCGGTCTGACAATGCTGCTCTGCGAAAAAGCCAAAAATGGTCAGATAACAAAAAGGCCTTCCGCAACTAGAAAATATTTCATCATCTTTCACCCCTAACATGCGTTATCCTCATTGTTGGACCTATGAACAACCAAAAGAATGGAAAGTCAACAGATGGGCAGGGCACCACTAAATGGTGAATTTGGTGAAAATTTTGAAAATTTCGCAATTTTCACATTTTTAATTTTTATTCTGTTAAACCATAGAGTTATGTGACACAAAATAGTTAACAAATAACATTTTTCCCATGTCTGCTTTACATCAGAACAATTTTGGAAAAAATTTTTTTTTTGTTAGGAAGTTATAAGGGTTAAAAGTTGACCAGTAATTTCTCATTTTTACAACAAAATTTACAAAACCATTTTTTAGGGACCAAATCACATTTGAAGTGACTTTGGGGGGACAATATGACAGAAAATACCATTCTAAAAACTGCACCCCTCAAGCTGATCAAAACCACATTCAAGAAGTTTATTAACCCTTCAGGTGTTTCACAGCAGCAGAAGCAACATGGAAGGAAAAAATGAACATTTAACTTTTTAGTCACAAAATGATCTTTTAGCAACAAGTTTATTATCCCAAGGGTAAAAGGAGAAACTGGACTCCAAAAGTTGTTGTTCCATTTGTCCTGAGTACGCTGAATCCTCATATGTGGGGGGAACCACTGTTTGGGCGCACGGCAGAGCTCGGAAGGAAAGGAGCGCCATTTGACTTTTTGAATGGAAAATTAGCTCCAATCGTTAACGGACACCATGTCGTGTATGGAGAGCCCCTGTGTGCCTAAACACTGGAGCTCCCCCACAAGTGACCCCATTTTGGAAACTAGACTCCCCAAGGAACTTATCTAGATGTGTGGTGAGTACTTTGAATCCCCAAGTGCTTCACAGAAGTTTATAATGCAGAGCCGTGAAAATAAAAAATCTTTTTTTCCCTCAAAAAATATTTTTTTAGCCCCCAATTTTTTATTTTCACAAGGGTAACAGGAGAAATTGGACCCCAAAAGTTGCGGTCCAGTTTGTCCTGAGTACGCTGATACCCCATGTGTCAGGGGGAACAACTGTTTGGACACACATCGGGGCTCGGAAGGGAAGTAGTGACGTTTTGAAATGCAGACTTTGATGGCATGGTCTGCGGGCATCATGTTACGTTTGCAGAGCCCCTGATATGCCTAAACAATAGAAACACCCCACAATTGACTCCATTTTGGAAACTAGACCCCCCACAAGCAACTTATCTAGATGTGTGGTGAGAACCTTGAACCCCCAAGTGCTTCACAGAAGTTTATAACGCAGAGCCGTGAAAATAAAAAATCTTTTTTTTCCACAAAAATAATTTTGTTCCCCATTTTTTTATTTTCCCAAGGGTAAAAGGAGAAATTAGACCCCCGAAAGTTGCTGTGCAATTTTTACTGACTACGCTGATGCCCCATATGTTGGGGTAAACCACTGTTTGAGTGCTCGTCGGGGCTCGGAAGGGAGGGAGCACCATTTGACTTTTTGAACGCAAGATTGTCTGGAATAACTGGTAGCACCATGTGGCGTTTGGAGAGCCCCTGATGTGCCTAAACAGTGAAAAATCCTCAACTCTACCTCAAACACTAACCCCAACACAGCCCTAACCCTAATCCCAACCATAACCGTAATCACAACCCTAACCCCAACACACCCCTAACCCTAATCCCAACCCTAACCACGAGCCTAACCCAAGCACACCCCTAACTCTAATCTTAACCCTAACTCTAATTCCATCCCTAACCCTAATTCCAACCCTAATTCCAACCCTAACCCTAGTGGAAAAATAAATATAATTTTCTTTATTTCATTATTTTCCCTACCTATGGGGGTGATAAAGGGGGGTCTATTTACTATTTTTTTTTATTTTGATCACTGTGATAGGGTCTATCACAGTGCTCAAAATGTACCTGGAATGAATGAATCTGCCAGCAGACAGATTCGGCGGGTGCACTGCGCATGCACCCTCCATTTTGGAAGATGGCGGCGCCCATGGGGGAAGACGGACGGACACCGGGAAGGACACCGAGACTCGGGAGGTAACGCAGGACTGAGGTGAGAGGAGGGCAGCGGAGGACGGGACGGAGGGGAGGAAAGACTTACGGCGGCGGCAGATTGCTGCAGTCAGTCGTGGAGGGGGCATATCGTGGTCTCCAGCCGTGGCCGATGATATTGCAGCATCAGCCATGGCTGGATTGTAATATTTCACCAAGTTTCATTGGTGAAATTTTACAATTGCTCTGATTGGCTGTTGAAAGTGAAACAGCCAATCAGAGGGATCGTAGCCACAGGGGGGCAAAGCCCCCCTGGGCTCAAGTACAAGTCCCCCTGTACCTGCATGTCAGGTGACATTTGAGTTAAACCATTCACCCGACCTGCAGGAATGCAATCCCGCCATGAAGCCACATAGGCGTCACAGGTCGGATTGGCACTGACTTTCATGACGCCTACGTGGCATCACAGGTCGGGAAGGGGTTATAAACAAACCTCCTTTCCTTACAGACTACAACGCTCGCATATGCTGGGCCAGGATCCACACTTAAAGGGGGGTTGGAAACTAAAATGGATTTTAATTCAAAATCTATTTAATGTACTAATCTAATCTCTTTTTTAATATACTTTAATTAAAAAGTCCCTATCGTTCCCTCACTACTTGATCTAGCTGCTTGTTTACTACTTCCTCTTTGATGACGCTTTGAGAATCCCAGTGCACAATGGGATAGTCATAGGAGTCATTATCAGGGGGCAAAGGCTGCAGTCACTCATGGCCTATGCCTCTACCTTGAAATGAAGCATAATCAATAACCTCTGAGCTTGCCGGCTCTGATTAGAAGTCATGAGTCGTCAAAAGAGTGCACTGTCAGTGAATGTTTTAAAGAGAAAACTCAGAAAGCAGAGACCAGCCCCACGACAGAAAGTGACATCACTTGCAGGGGTGACGCTAGTCTCTGCTTTTCATGCACACTGGGCATACTGACAATGCGCTCTCTTGATGACTCGTCACTTGGAATTGACATCTGATGTATGCTCAGTAGAGCAGGACTAGCCTAGGCCCTGAAACAGACATCACTGATAAGACTTTTTCATGGAGGGGGCAGAGGCTGTAGCAGTGATTGTAGTCTTTGTTCCGGAATGATGATTTGTTTGACTAACCCAGCATGCACTGGGAATCACAAACTATAAGCTTCATCAAAGAGGAAGTAGAAAAAAAAAGAAAGCAGTTAGATAGTGTAGTGAGGGAAGGATAGGAACTTTCTAATTATAGAACATTAGAAAAGACATTATATTATGACATTAAATAGACATTTAGGATTAAAATACATGTTAGTTTTGGACCACCCCTTTAAAGGATATTGCCATCTTCGCAGGCAAACTTTTTTTTACTTGAATGTATTTGGGCGAAAATTAATGTTTGCTATTGGGAGGCATTAAAAATGTTTGGCTTATACAGGCTATTTTCCTGTATATTGCTGGGTGCAGAGTGATTTTACTGAGAATCCATCAGTAGCTTGTTCTGAAGGGTGAGTTGGTAAAAAAAAATGGACCATTTGGCAAAAGTGTTTGGTGTCTTTTGCCAACAATGATTTTCTCATATGAAAAGGAAAAAAATGACAAAGCTACAAAACACAACATGTGAATAGCAGTATAGACTTTAACCCCTTCATGACCTTGGGATTTTCAGTTTTTGCGCTTTTGTTTTTTTGCTCCCCTTCTTCCATAACTTTTTTTTTGGTTAATATAACCGTGTGAGGTCTTGTTTTTTGCTGGACAAGTTGTACTTTCGAATGACACCATTGATTTTATCATATAGTTTGCTGGAACATGGGAAAAAAATTCCAAGTGCAGTGAAATTGCAAACAAAATTCCACAATAGTTTTTGTGGGTGTTTATCTACCATATTCAGTAAATAGTAAAACTGACCCAGGTCAGTACAACTAAACAGATATCAAACATATATATGCTCTTTTTTATTTAAGTGGTGAAAAAAATCCCAAATTTGTAAGGAAAAAAATATTGCTTATGTCACCATTTTCCGATACCCATAGCATCTCCACTTTTTGGGATTTAGGGCTGGGTGATAGCTTATTTTTTTGAGCACCAAGCTGATGTTTTTATTAATACAATTTTGGGGTAGATATGATGTTTCGAACGCCTATTCTTGCATTTTATTGCAATGTTGCGGTGGCAAAAAAAAACCTGATTACTTACCGGTAATACTCTTTCATAGAGCCACGACAGCACCCACTTGAGAGAGGGTGTTGTGAATTCGGTTTTCGAACTCCCTCCTGTGGTCATGAATGGTACTTCGGCGAGTTCTGTCCATGGACTCCCTCTGGTGGCTGTGAGTGGAGCTGCTGCTTCTGAGGTTCCTTCCACAGGTGACGTAGTTTATTCTTTGGCTGGCTGTTCTATTTAACTCCACTCAGATCGTTACTCCATGCCAGCTGTCAATGTTCTTGTACTGGTTCAGTTCGCTCTTGGATCTTTCTGGTGACCTGTCTACTCCAGCAGAAGCTAAGTCCCTGCTAGTTATTATTTGTTCATTGTTTCCTTGTCCAGTTGGCTATCATGATTTGCTTTGCTAGCTGGAAGCTCTGGGATGCAGAGTGGCACCTCCGCACCGTGAGTCGGTGCGGAGGTCTTTTTGCACACTCTGCGTGGTTTTTTGTAGTTTTTTTGTGCTGACCGCAAAGATACCTTTCCTATCCTCAGTCTGTTTAGTAAGTCTGGCCTCCCTTTGCTGAAACCTGTTTCATTTCTGTGTTTGTGACTTTCATCTTAACTCACAGTCAATATATGTGGGGGGCTACCTTTTCCTTTGGGGAATTTCTCTGAGGCAAGGTAGGCTTTATTTTCTATCTTTAGGGCTAGTTAGCTCTTAGGCTGTGAAGAGGCGTCTAGGTCATGTTAGGTACACTCCACGGCTATTTCTAGTTGTGTGATAGGATTAGGGGTTGCGGTCAGCAGAGCTCCCACTTCCCAGAGCTTGTCCTGTGTGAGTTTAACCATCAGGTCGTTCCGGGTGCTCCTAACCACCAGGTCCATAACAGTACAGCTGGCCCAAAGTATTAATGCATCTCAATAGAGGGATAAGAGAAGTTCTGAGACCATTTTTTTTTCTCTGCAGTGTTTTTTGTCTTTCTTTTCCCCTTAACCTCTGGGTGGTTCAGGACACAGGTGTAGATATGGACATTCAAGGTTGTCCTCTTGTGTGGATCATCTCACTGCAAGGGTACAAAACATTCAAGATTTTGTGGTTCAGAATCCGATGTTAGAGCCTAGAATTCCAATTCCTGATTTGTTTTCTGGGGATAGATCTAAATTCCTGAATTTCAAAAATAATTGTAAACTGTTTCTAGCTTTGAAACCCCGCTCCTCTGGTGACCCCGTTCAACAAGTAAAAATCATTATTTCTTTGTTGCGTGGTGACCCTCAAGACTGGGCATTTTCCCTTGCACCAGGAGATCCTGCATTGCGTGATGTAGATGCGTTTTTTCTGGCGCTCGGATTGCTTTATGATGAACCAAATTCAGTGGATCAGGCAGAGAAAATCTTGCTGGCTTTGTGTCAGGGTCAGGATGAAGCGGAGGTGTACTGTCAGAAGTTTAGAAAGTGGTCTGTGCTTACTCAGTGGAATGAGTGTGCCCTGGCGGCAATTTTCAGAAAGGGTCTTTCTGAAGCCCTTAAGGATGTCATGGTGGGATTTCCCACGCCTGCTGGTCTGAATGAGTCTATGTCCTTGGCCATTCAGATCGATCGGCGCTTGCGTGAGTGCAAAGCTGTGCACCATTTGGCAGTATTCTCTGAGCATAGGCCTGAGCCTATGCAATGTGATAGGACTTTGACCAGAGCTGAACGGCAAGAACACAGACGTCGTAATGGGCTGTTTTTACTGTGGTGATTCCACTCATGCTATCTCCGATTGTCCAAAGCGCACTAAGCGGTTCGCTAGGTCTGCCACCATTGGTACGGTACAGTCAAAATTTCTTTTGTCCGTTACTCTGATTTGCTCTCTGTCGTCCTATTGTGTTATGGCATTTGTGGATTCAGGCGCTGCCTTGAATTTGATGGACTTGGAGTTTGCCAGGCGCTGTGGTTTTTTCTTGGAGCCCTTGCAGTATCCTATTCCATTGAGAGGAATTGATGCTACGCCTTTGGCCAAGAATAAGCATCAGTACTGGACTCAATTGACCATGTGCATGGCTCCTGCACATCAGGAGGATATTCGCTTTTTGGTGTTGCACAATCTGCATGATGTGGTCGTTTTGGGGTTGCCATGGCTACAGGTCCATAATCCAGTATTGGATTGGAAATATATGTCTGTGTCCGGCTGGGGTTGTCAGGGGGTACATGGTGATGTTCCATTGCTGTCAATTTCGCCTTCCACTCCTTCTGAAGTCCCTGAGTATTTGTCAGATTACCGGGATGTATTTGAAGAGCCCAAATCCGGTGCCTTACCTCCTCATAGGGATTGCGATTGTGCTATTAATTTGATTCCTGGTAGTAAGTTTCCTAAGGGCCGACTGTTTAATTTATCTGTGCCAGAGCACGCCGCTATGCGGAGTTATATAAAGGAATCCTTGGAGAAAGGTCATATTCGCCCGTCGTCATCACCGTTGGGAGCAGGGTTCTTTTTTGCGGCCAAGAAGGATGGCTCTTTGAGACCTTGTATTGATTACCGCCTTCTTAATAAGATCACAGTCAAATTTCAGTACCCTTTGCCGCTGCTGTCTGATTTGTTTGCTCGGATTAAGGGGGCTAGTTGGTTCACCAAGATAGATCTTCGAGGGGCGTATAATCTTGTGCGAATTAAACAGGGCGATGAATAGAAAACAGCATTTAATACGCCCGAGGGCCATTTTGAGTACCTGGTTATGCCATTCGGGCTTTCTAATGCTCCATCTGTGTTTCAGTCCTTTATGCATGACATCTTCCGAGAGTACCTGGATGAATTCATGATTGTATATTTGGATGATATTTTGGTCTTTTCGGATGATTGGGAGTCTCATGTGAAGCAGGTCAGAATGGTGTTCCAGGTCCTTCGTGCGAATTCCTTGTTTGTGAAGGGGTCGAAATGTCTCTTTGGGGTTCAGAAGGTTTCATTTTTGGGTTTCATTTTTTCCCCTTCTACTATCGAGATGGACCCTGTTAAAGTTCAGGCCATTTATGATTGGACTCAGCCGACATCTGTGAAGAGCCTGCAGAAGTTCCTGGGCTTTGCTAATTTTTACCGTCGCTTCATCGCTAATTTTTCTAGTGTTGCTAAACCGTTGACTGATTTGACCAAGAAAGGTGCTGATGTGGTCAATTGGTCCTCGGCGGCTGTAGAGGCTTTTCAGGAGTTGAAGCGTTGTTTTTCTTCTGCCCCTGTGTTGTGCCAGCCAGATGTTTTGCTCCCGTTTCAGGTTGAGGTTGATGCTTCTGAGATTGGAGCAGGGGCTGTTTTGTCGCAAAGAAGTTCTGATGGCTCGGTGATGAAACCATGTGCCTTCTTTTCTAGAAAATTCTCGCCTGCTGAGCGCAATTATGATGTTGGCAATCGACAGTTGATGGCCATGAAGTGGGCATTCGAGGAGTGGCGACATTGGCTTGAAGGAGCCAAGCATCGCGTGGTGGTCTTGACGGATCACAAGAATTTGACTTATCTCGAGTCTGCCAAACGGTTGAATCCTAGACAGGCTCGATGGTCGCTATTTTTCTCCCGTTTTGATTTTGTGGTTTCGTACCTTCCGGGCTCTAAGAATGTGAAGGCTGATGCCCTGTCAAGGAGTTTTGTGCCTGACTCTCCGGGTGTTCCTGAGCCGGCGGGTATTCTCAAAGAGGGGGTAATTTTGTCTGCCATCTCCCCTGATTTGCGGCGTGTGCTGCAGAAGTTTCAGGCTGATAGACCTGACCGTTGTCCAGCGGAGAAACGGTTTGTCCCTGATAGATGGACTAGTAGAGTTATCTCTGAGGTTCATTGTTCGGTGTTGGCGGGTCATCCTGGAATTTTTGGTACCAGAGATTTGGTGGCTAGATCCTTTTGGTGGCCTTCTTTGTCACGGGATGTGTGTTCTTTTGTGCAGTCCTGTGGGACTTGTGCTCGGGCTAAGCCCTGCTGTTCTCATGCCAGTGGGTTGCTTTTGCCCTTACCGGTTCCGAAGAGGCCCTGGACGCATATTTCCATGGATTTTATTTCAGATCTCCCTGTCTCTCAAAGGATGTCGGTCATTTGGGTGGTTTGTGATCGCTTCTCTAAGATGGTTCATTTGGTACCCTTGTCTAAATTGCCTTCCTCCTCTGATTTGGTGCCATTGTTTTTCCAGCATGTGGTTTGTTTGCATGGCATTCCGGAGAACATCGTCTCGGACAGAGGTTCCCAGTTTGTTTCGAGGTTTTGGCGGTCCTTTTGTGCTAAGATGGGCATTGATTTGTCTTTTTCTTCGGCTTTCCATCCTCAGACAAATGGCCAAACCGAACGAACTAATCAGACTTTGGAGACATATCTGAGATGCTTTGTTTCTGCTGATCAGGATGATTGGGTGTCCTTCTTGCCTTTGGCTGAGTTCGCCCTTAATAATCGGGCCAGCTCGGCTACTTTGGTTTCGCCTTTTTTCTGTAATTCTGGTTTCCATCCTCGTTTCTCTTCAGGGCAGGTTGAGCCTTCGGACTGTCCTGGTGTGGATACGGTGGTGGACAGGTTGCAGCAGATTTGGACTCATGTGGTGGACAATTTGACATTGTCCCAGGAGAAGGCTCAACGTTTCGCTAACCGCCGGCGCTGTGTTGGTCCCCGACTTCGTGTTGGGGATTTGGTTTGGTTGTCATCTCGTCATGTTCCTATGAAGGTTTCCTCTCCTAAGTTTAAGCCTCGTTTCATTGGTCCGTATAAGATTTCTGAGTTTCTCAATCCTGTGTCATTTCGTTTGGCCCTTCCAGCTTCTTTTGCCATCCATAATGTGTTCCATAGGTCGTTATTGCGGAGATACGTGGCGCCTATGGTTCCCTCCGTTGATCCTCCTGCCCCGGTGTTGGTCGTAAGGGAGTTGGAGTATGTGGTGGAGAAGATTTTGGATTCTCGTATTTCGAGACAGAAACTCCAGTACCTGGTCAAGTGGATGGGTTATGGTCAGGAAGATAATTCCTGGGTTTTTGCCTCTGATGTTCATGCTGCCGATCTAGTTCGTGCCTTTCATTTGGCTCATCCTGATCGGCCTGGGGGCTCTGGTGAGGGTTCGGTGACCCCTCCTCAAGGGGGGGGTACTGTTGTGAATTCTGTTTTCGAACTCCCTCCTGTGGTCATGAATGGTACTTCGGCGAGTCCTGTCCATGGACTCCCTCTGGTGGCTGTGAGTGGAGCTGCTGCTTCTGAGGTTCTTCCACAGGTGACGTAGTTTATTCTTTGGCTGGCTGTTCTATTTAACTCCACTCAGATCGTTACTCCATGCCAGCTGTCAATGTTCTTGTACTGGTTCAGTTCGCTCTTGGATCTTTCTGGTGATCTGTCTACTCCAGCAGAAGCTAAGTCCCTGCTAGTTATTATTTGTTCATTGTTTCCTTGTCCAGTTGGCTATCATGATTTTGCCTTGCTAGCTGGAAGCTCTGGGATGCAGAGTGGCACCTCCGCACCGTGAGTCGGTGCGGAGGTCTTTTTGCACACTCTGCGTGGTCTTTTGTAGTTTTTTGTGCTGACCGCAAAGATACCTTTCCTATCCTCAGTCTGTTTAGTAAGTCTGGCCTCCCTTTGCTGAAACCTGTTTCATTTCTGTGTTTGTGACTTTCATCTTAACTCACAGTCAATATATGTGGGGGGCTGCCTTTTCCTTTGGGGAATTTCTCTGAGGCAAGGGAGGCTTTATTTTCTATCTTTAGGGCTAGTTAGCTCTTAGGCTGTGAAGAGGCGTCTAGGTCGTGTTAGGTACGCTCCACGGCTATTTCTAGTTGTGTGATAGGATTAGGGGTTGCGGTCAGCAGAGCTCCCACTTCCCAGAGCTTGTCCTGTGTGAGTTTAACCATCAGGTCGTTCTGGGTGCTCCTAACCACCAGGTCCATAACAAGAGGGGATCCAGAGGGGGGTTACAGAGATTGCGAGGAACCGCCCACCAATTTTAGTAGGCAATTCAATATCATTATTTATCTTTAGTTAACTTAAGTATGGCTAATTATAAGACCCATTCACCCTTAACAGTGCTCTTATCCAAAATTAACTTATTAGGGAGGGAAGTGAAGGGGTGCTGTCGTGGCTCTATATAAGAGTATTACTGGTAAGTAATCCATTTTTTTCTCTTCGCCACGACAGCACCTACTTGAGAGACTTTCAGAAATAGTCATTTGGGGGGATCACCGTGTTAAGAACTGATCTACCGAAAGACAAGTCAGATGAGGCAGATAAATCCAATCTATAGTGATTATAAAAGGTAGTAGGAGAAGACCAGGTTGCAGCGTTACATATTAGTTCTATTGGAACCTCCGCTTGTTCAGCACAGGATGATGCTATCGCCCGGGTGGAATGTGCTTTTACGGTCTCAGGCGGATTCTCCCCTTTAGATGAATAGGTCAGGCATATTGCATCCCGAATCCACCGAGATAATGTACCTTTCGTGATTCCAGATCATTTTTTATGACCCTGGAAGGAAACAAAGTGAGCCCTGCTCTTCCTCCAGGCGCTAGTTCTGTCTAGATAAGTTATTATGGCCCTTCTCACATCTAATGTATGGTACTTTTCCTCTTTCTGATCTGTAGGGTTATTATAGAAGGAAGGAAGGAAAATTTCTTTAGGTCTATGAAATTTAGTGCATACTTTAGGTAAGTAGGAAGGGTCTGTTTTTAGGACAATTCTATCTGGAAATATTGACAGAAAATGAGGATCTATTGACAATGCCTGTATGTCACTTACTCTTCTCGCAGACACCAAGGTGACCAGAAGAGCTGTGTTGATAGAGACGTGTTTAATGTGAGCTGAGTGTAGTGGCTCGAAAGGGTGCCCTTTGAGGACTAAATTAACATTGTTCTGTCCTCACAAGCTGAGGCAGGCTCATACGTAGCTATACAGTCAGCTAAACCGCTATACCGGGGTCCAATAAGGAGACTGTGGTTGAGTCTGTGCTTTATTAAACGTAGTGGTATATTGATGCGGTGAAACTGTGAACAATGATATACATAGAATCAGTGCATGGCATAGAAGATACATAATACACATGATATACATTATGCATAACATTTAGAAAGCTAGTGACTAAACTAGGAGTACAACTGGTTAAACTAAGCTAATATAGAGCAGGAATATCTATATGAAGCATAAAGACATACCGGCAATGCAATCGCAAGGGGGATGAAGTGAAGCGTCTTTCCTTGAAGGCAAACTGAAGAAAGTGAAAGGAAAAATGGAGGGAAATGGAGGCTGAGCTACCATAATGCATTGCAAAGGAGGAGGAGAATTAGACATGGATAATACAAAAACAAGATTGAACTGCCAACATAACTCTGACCGCTAGAGGGAGCCAAAGCGTCACAGATGAATAAAGGCATGAATATATGAATACTGTATACTGAGGAAACTGCAATTATGCAAGCAAATAATCAGGGTAACAATATTAGATGGCGGAGACAGAACAAACATCCCAAGGTGGTATGTGGGGAATTTGGACTGATACTGACCTTTCGCATGCTGAAATAAATCTGGCCACCCACTTGTCACCTGCAATATTGTGACTATATAAGGCTCCTAGGGCGGAAATCTGTACTTTTAAGGTACTAACTGATAGGCCTAAATCACGCCCATTTTGGAGAAATTCTAAATTAACAGGAATAGGAATTTCGTTTGACAAAGCTGTCGGGTAGAGGCTTAGGAATTTTTTCCACACCCTTACATATATAGATGTGGTGGATTTTTTTCTACTTAATAAAAGGGTATCAATTACTTTATTTGAAAAGCCTCTTCGTTTTAGTAGCTGCCTTTCAAATTCCAGGCTGTCAACCGTAGGCCCTTCACATGAGGGTGGTTGAAGGGGCCCTGGAAGAGAAGATCCTAATCCTCTGGGAGAATCCATGGATCTGAGCCAGGAAAACCATGGTCTCTTGGGCCAAAACGGAGCAATTAGGATCACATTTGCTCTGTCCTCTCTCATCTTCTTGATCACGGTTGGAAGAAGTATCAATGGTGGGAAGGCATATGCTTTTCGGAATGTCCATGGAACTTGGAGGGCATTGAGGATATTGGGATTGTTGGTTAAAAATAGTGAAGCGAATCTTTTTACTTGTCTGTTGCTCATTGTAGCGAAAAGATCTATTTCGGGTATACCCCATTTCTCGGTTATCATTACGAAGATATGACGATTGAGAACCCACTCTCCTTGGTGGAGGGTGTGACGGCTGAGGAAATCCGTTTTGAATTGTCCACTCCTTTGACATGCAGTGCTAATAAGGATAGAAGATGTTCCTTGGCCATAGCTAGGATGTCGTCGGCTATAGACATGAGAGCTTCCGATCTTGTTCCTCCTTGATGATTTATGTATGCGACTGATGTCATGTTGTCTGACAAAATTCTGGTATGTGTTCCATGTAGCTGCGGAAGGAATTTACACACGGCATGATAGATAGATTTTAGCTCTCTTTCATTAGATGAATCGTTTGATTCCCTAATAGACCATAGACCTTGAACTATCTGATCTCCTAAGTGTGCATCAGTAAAAATTGTCTTTTAGGGTATTGTTATGAAAGGCAATTCAGTACTACAATGGACATAACGGTCAGAGCACATACAGTGATCTGACAATAACCCAAAATCATAGAACGAGCTCTGAGACGTGGGAACTCTGCAGACCGCAATTCCTAATCCTCTCCAAACAACACTAGAGGCAGCCGTGGATTGCGCCTAACTCTGCCTAGGCAACTCGGCACAGCCTGAGAAACTAACTAGCCTGAAGATAGAAAATAAGCCTACCTTGCCTCAGAGAAATACCCCAAAGGAAAAGGCAGCCCCCCACATATAATGACTGTGAGTTAAGATGAAAAGACAAACCTAGAGATGAAATAGATTCAGCAAAGTGAGGCCTGACTTTCTTAACAGATCGAGGATAGAAAAGGTAACTTTGCGGTCTACACAAAACCCTAAAGAAAACCACGCAAAGGGGGCAAAAAGACCCTCCGTACCGAACTAACGGCATGGAGGTACACCCTTTGCGTCCCAGAGCTTCCAGCAACAAAATAGACAAGCTGGACAGAAAAAATAGCAAACAAATAGCAAAGAAGAACTTAGCTATACAGAGCAGCAGGCCACAGGAATGATCCAGGGAAAAGCAAGTCCAACACTGGAACATTGACAGGAAGCCAGGATCAAAGCATTAGGTGGAGTTAAGTAGAGAAGCACCTAATGACCTCACCAGATCACCTGAGGGAGGAAACTCAGAAGCCGCAGTACCACTTCGTTCCACCAACAGAAGCTCACAGAGAGAATCAGCCGAAGTACCACTTGTGACCCCCGGGGTGAGCTCTGTCACAGAATTCACAACAGTACCCCCCCCTTGAGGAGGGGTCACCGAACCCTCACCAGAGCCCCCAGGCCGACCAGGATGAGCCACATGAAAGGCACGAACAAGATCGGGAGCATGGACATCAGAGGCAAAAACCCAGGAATTATCTTCCTGAGCATAACCCTTCCATTTAACCAGATACTGGAGTTTCCGTCTAGAAACACGAGAATCCAAAATCTTCTCCACAATATACTCCAATTCCCCCTCAACCAAAACCGGGGCAGGAGGATCAACAGATGGAATCATAGGAGCCACGTATCTCTGCAACAACGACCTATGGAATACGTTATGTATGGAAAAAGAATCTGGAAGGGTCAGACGAAAAGACACAGGATTAAGAACCTCAAAAAATCCTATACGGACCAATGAAACGAGGTTTAAACTTAGGAGAGGAAACCTTCATAGGAATATGACGAGAAGATAACCAAACCAGATCCCCAACACGAAGTCGGGGACCCACACGGCGTCTGCGATTAGCGAAACGTTGAGTCTTCTCCTGGGACAAGGTCAAATTGTCCACTACATGAGTCCAAATCTGCTGCAACCTGTCCACCACAGTATCCACACCAGGACAGTCCAAAGACTCAACCTGTCCTGAAGAGAAACGAGGATGGAACCCAGAATTGCAGAAAAATGGCGAAACCAAGGTAGCCGAGCTGGCCCGATTATTAAGGGCGAACTCAGCCAAAGACAAAAAGGACACCCAGTCATCCTGATCGGCAGAAACAAAGCATCTCAGATATGTTTCCAAGGTCTGATTGGTTCGTTCGGTCTGGCCATTAGTCTGAGGATGGAAAGCCGAGGAAAAAGACAAGTCAATGCCCATCCTACCACAAAAGGCTTGCCAAAACCTTGAAACAAACTGGGAACCTCTGTCAGAAACGATATTCTCTGGAATGCCATGTAAACGAACCACATGCTGGAAGAACAATGGCACCAAATCAGAGGAGGAAGGCAATTTAGACAAGGGTACCAGATGGACCATCTTAGAAAAGCGATCACAGACCACCCAAATGACTGACATCTTTTGAGAAACGGGAAGATCAGAAATAAAATCCATAGAGATATGTGTCCAAGGCCTCTTCGGGACCGGCAAGGGCAAAAGCAACCCACTGGCACGAGAACAGCAGGGCTTAGCCCGAGCACAAATCCCACAGGACTGCACAAAAACACGCACATCCCGCGACAGAGATGGCCACCAAAAGGATCTAGCCACCAACTCTCTGGTACCAAAGATTCCAGGATGACCAGCCAACACCGAACAATGAACCTCAGAGATAACTTTATTGGTCCACCTATCAGGGACAAACAGTCTCTCCGCTGGACAACGATCAGGTTTATTAGCCTGAAATTTTTGCAGCACCCGCCGCAAATCAGGGGAGATGGCAGACACAATTACTCCTTCCTTGAGGATACCCTCCGGCTCAGACAAACCCGGAGAGTCGGGCACAAAACTCCTAGACAGAGCATCCGCCTTCACATTTTTAGAGCCCGGAAGGTACGAAATCACAAAGTCAAAACAGGCAAAAAACAGCGACCAACGAGCCTGTCTAGGATTCAACCGCTTAGCAGACTTCAAGATAAGTCAAGTTCTTATGATCAGTCAATACCACCACGCGATGCTTAGCTCCTTCAAGCCAATGACGCCACTCCTCGAATGCCCACTTCATGGCCAGCAACTCTCGGTTGCCCACATCATAATTTCGCTCAGCAGGCAAAAACTTCCTGGAAAAAAAAACGCATGGTTTCATCACTGAGCAATCAGAAGCTCTCTGCGACAAAACAGCCCCTGCTCCAATCTCAGAAGCATCAACCTCGACCTGGAACGGAAGAGAAACATCTGGTTGACACAACACAGGGGCAGAAGAAAAATGACGCTTCAAGTCTTGAAAAGCTTCCACAGCAGCAGAAGACCAATTGACCAAATCAGCACCCTTCTTGGTCAAATCGGTCAATGGTTTGGCAATACTAGAAAAATTGCAGATGAAGCGACGATAAAAATTAGCAAAGCCCAAGAACTTTTGCAGACTTTTCAGAGATGTCGGCTGAGTCCAATCATGGATGGCTTGGACCTTAACAGGATCCATCTCGATAGTAGAAGGGGAAAAGATGAACCCCAAAAATGAAACCTTCTGCACACCAAAGAGACACTTTGATCCCTTCACAAACAAAGAATTAGCACGCAGGACCTGAAAAACTGTTCTGACCTGCTTCACATGAGACTCCCAATCATCCGAGAAGATCAAAATGTCATCCAAGTACACAATCAGGAATTTATCCAGGTACTCTCGGAAGATGTCATGCATAAAGGACTGAAACACTGATGGAGCATTGGCAAGTCCGAATGGCATCACTAGATACTCAAAATGACCCTCGGCGTATTAAATGCAGTTTTCCATTCATCTCCTCGCCTGATTCGCACCAGATTATACGCACCACGAAGATCTATCTTGGTGAACCAACTAGCCCCCTTAATCCGAGCAAACAAATCAGATAACAATGGCAAGGGGTACTGAAATTTAACCGTGATCTTATTTAGAAGGCGGTAATCTATACAAGGTCTCAGCGAACCATCCTTCTTGGCTACAAAAAAGAACCCTGCTCCTAATGGTGACGATGACGGGCGAATATGCCCCTTCTCCAGGGATTCCTTCACATAACTGCGCATAGCGGCGTGCTCAGGCACGGATAAATTAAACAGTCGACCTTTTGGGAATTTACTACCAGGAATCAAATTGATAGCACAATCACAATCCCTATGCGGAGGTAGGGCATCGGACTTGGGCTCATCAAATACATCCCGGTAATCAGACTAGAACTCTGGAACCTCAGAAGGGGTGGATGACGAAATTGACAGAAATGAAACATCACCATGTACCCCCTGACAACCCCAGCTGGACACCGACATGGATTTCCAATCTAATACTGATTTATGGGCTTGTAGCCATGGCAACCCCAACACGACCACATCATGCAGATTATGCAACACCAGAAAGCGAATAACCTCCTGATGTGCAGGAGCCATGCACATGGTCAGCTGGGTCCAGTATTGAGGCTTATTCTTGGCCAAAGGCGTGGCATCAATTCCTCTCAGTGGAATAGGACACTGCAAGGGCTCTAAGAGAAACCCACAACGCTTAGCATACTCCAAGTCCATCAAATTCAGGGCAGCGCCTGAATCCACAAATGCCATGACAGAATACGATGACAAAGAGCAGATCAAGGTAACGGACACAAGAAATTTTGACTGTACCGTACCAATGGTGGCAGACCTAGCGAACCGCTTAGTGCGCTTAGGACAATCAGAGATAGCATGAGTGGAATCACCACAGTAGAAACACAGCCCATTCAGACGTCTGTGTTCTTGCTGTTTAACTCTGGTCAAAGTCCTATCGCACTGCATAGGCTCAGGTTTAAGCTCAGGTAATACCGCCAAATGGTGCACAGATTTACGCTCACGCAAGCGTCGACCGATCTGAATGGCCAAAGACATAGACTCATTCAAACCAGCAGGCATAGGAAATCCCACCATGACATCCTTAAGGGCTTCAGAGAGACCCTTTCTGAACATAGCTGCCAGCGCAGATTCATTCCATTGAGTGAGCACGGACCACTTTCTAAATTTCTGACAATATACCTCTATCTCATCCTGACCCTGACAAAGAGCCAGCAAATTTTTCTCTGCCTGATCCACTGAATTAGGTTCATCGTACAGCAATCCGAGTGCCAGGAAAAACGCATCGATATTACTCAATGCAGGATCTCCCGGCGCAAGAGAAAATGCCCAGTCCTGAGGGTCGCCGCGCAAAAAAGAAATAACAATCAAAACCTGTTGAACTGGATCACCAGAGGAGCGAGTTCAAGGCCAGAAATAATTTACAATTATTTTTGAAACTCAGAAACTTAGTTCTATCTCCAAAAAACAAATCAGGAATAGGAATTCTTGGTTCCAACATAGCTTTCTGATCAATAGTGTCTTGAATCTTTTGTACTCTTGCCGAGAGCTGATCCACAAATGAAGACAGACTTCTAATGTCCATCGCTACACCTGTGTACTGAACCACCCAAATGTCTAGGGGAAAAAAAAAGCAAAACACAGTGCAAAGAAAAAAAAATGGTCTCAGAACTTCTTTTTTCCCTCTATTGAGAATCATTAGTACTTTCGGCTTCCTGTACTGTTATGAAAGGCAATTCAGTACTACAATGGACATAACGGTCAGAGCACATACAGTGATCTGACAATAACCCAAAATCATAGAACGAGCTCTGAGATGTGGGAACTCTGCAGACCGCAATTCCTAATCCTCTCCAAACAACACTAGAGGCAGCGGTGGATTGCGCCTAACTCTGCCTAGGCAACTCGGCACAGCCTGAGAAACTAACTAGCCTGAAGATAGAAAATAAGCCTACCTTGCCTCAGAGAAATACCCCAAAGGAAAAGGCAGCCCCCCACATATAATGACTGTGAGTTAAGATGAAAAGACAAACGTAGAGATGAAATAGATTCAGCAAAGTGAGGCCCGACTTTCTTAACAGATCGAGGATAGAAAAGATAACTTTGCGGTCTACACAAAACCCTAAAGAAAACCACGCAAAGGGGGCAAAAAGACCCTCCGTACCGAACTAACGGCACGGAGGTACACCCTTTGCGTCCCAGAGCTTCCAGCAACAAAATAGACAAGCTGGACAGAAAAAATAGCAAACAAATAGCAAAGAAGAACTTCGCTATACAGAGCAGCAGGCCACAGGAATGATCCAGGGAAAAGCAAGTCCAACACTGGAACATTGACAGGAAGCCAGGATCAAAGCATTAGGTGGAGTTAAGTAGAGAAGCACCTAACGACCTCACCAGATCACCTGAGGGAGGAAACTCAGAAGCCGCAGTACCACTTCCCTCCACCAACAGAAGCTCACAGAGAGAATCAGCCGAAGTACCACTTGTGACCACAGGAAGGAGCTCTGTCACAGAATTCACAACAGGGTATGTGCACACGTTCAGGTTTTTTCGTGTTTTTTTCCACATTTGTTTCGTGGTAACAACGCTATAAAAACTCATTAAAAACGCATATACTATGCATCCTATCATTTAGAATGCATTCTGCATGTTTTGTGCACGGTAAAAAAAGCAGCATGTTCATTAATTTTGCGGATTTTCTGCGTTTTTCCCGCTATTCTATGCATTTGGGAAAAAACTCACCAAAAACGCACCAAAAACGCATTAAAAAATGCGAACAAAACGCATGCGGATTTCAGGCAGAAATGTCCGGTTTTTGTCAGGAAAATGTCTGCAAGAAATCCTGATGTGTGCACATAGCCTGAGGGTTTAACCACCCAGGGGACCCCACTGGCTCTAGCCACCAGGTTAGGGATTGGATTACTTCTGTTGGAAGGAATAATCGACCATCTAAATGACCCTGTAATCTTTCTTCTTCCTGTAAAATTGTATACTGTAATCGCCTAGTATGGAATTGAGCCCATGGGACAGCTGGAATGCATGACGTGAAAGAACCAAGAAGGGACATACCTTCTCTTAGGGAAATTAGGGGGTTATTAACCACTGACTGTACTTTGTTTCTAATTGTTAATTGTTTAGATTCTGGAAGAAAACATCTCTGGCTTACGGAGTCTAATATAAGACCTAGGAATGTTTGGCGAGTTGTTGCAATCTGATTTTTCCCAAATTATTAACCACCCCAATTCCTGCAGGGATGAAATTTTATTAAACAGACGTTGCCGACATTGTGAAGGAGAATTCCCTACTACCAACAGGTCATCTAAGTATGCTATTATGAGGGTGTCTTTTAACCTTAAATATGACATCACTTCTGACATTAATTTGGTGAAGACTCTTGGGGCTATCGATAGTCCAAAGGGCATTACTGTATATTGAAAATGCCGTATTTGCCCTTTCATCATGATCGCCACACGCAGATATTGCTGATGTTCGATAAAGATTGGTAGATGGTAATACGCATCTTTTAAGTCAAGTACTGCCATAAAGCAATGGGGAAACAGAAGTTTTATGGTGGATCGGATAGACTCCATTTTCAAAGTTTGATTTTCTAAAAAGATATTTAATTTTCTAAGGTTTATTATAGTTCTGAATGACCCGTCTGGTTTTGGCACCAAAAACAGAGGGGAATAAAATTCCTTTCCTTTGTGATGAAACGGAACTTCCACTAATACCCCTTTGGATAGGAGATTTATTATTTCCTGCTCTAAAGCCTCCTGTTGTGATTGAGACTTTAAGGAAGTCAATAAAAATGAGTCCGGAGGGACTCAGGCAAATTTTAATTTTAAACCAGAAGTTATAAGACTATTTGCCCAAGAGTTGGAGGTTATTGCTTGCCATTGTCTAGAGAAAAAAGACAATCTACCACCTACGGGTAGATCTGCTCTAACTGGGTTTGTCTTCAGTTTTAAAATGGCACTTCCCAAAAAATGCACCTTTCTGTTTGGTGTCTCTATTGGCCCAGTGGTCCTGGTTTTTAAAAACCTTCCTGTTATTAAATACGGGCTTCCGGAATGCTCTCCTATAAGATGGAAAATAATTATTAGGGAACCCCTTTTTCCTCTCACCCGCTTTGGTTAGGATTTCATCTAGTTTAGTACCAAACAGGTACTCACCCTGGCATGGAAGGCCACATAATTTAGAATTTGTTTTGGAATCTCCCTTCCAGCCCTTTAGCCAAAGAGCCCAGCGTGCTGCGTTAGTCAGGCCTGCCGATTTGGCTGCTAACCGTATGGAGTCAGCAGATGAATCCGCCAAGAAGGCTGTAGTTCCCTGATCAAGGGTATAGAAGAGATCAGTTTATCTCTGGAAAGCCCGCCTTTTAACCCTTCTTCCAGGTCGTTTAACCAGACTAACATGGACCTAGTCATACATGTGGCTGATATAGCTGGTCTGAATGCTCCTGTACAAGATTCACATGCCCTTTTTAAGAGAGAGTCAGCTTTACGGTCCAGTGGGTCTTGTAAAGAACCTGAATCCTCTACTGGTAGCAAGGATTTCCTGGATGTGGATGCTACCACCGCATCTACCTTTGGGGCTTTTGACCATGTGGAAAAGTCTTCATCATTAAAGGGATAACATCTTTTTGATGATGATGGTAACCCTCTTTGCATCTTGCTCTCCCATTCTTTTTTGACCAAATTTTTAATTGCTGCTATTACTGGAAAAGAAGGTCTTTTCCTTTCTGGTAGGCCAGCAAACATTATGTCCTGTGGCGTTTTTAGAGTCTTTAGTGTCTTCAATGCCCATGGTGTTACATACAGATTTAACTAGATTATCAATGCTATCTGTGGGAAAGCATGTATCTTGTTCGCCGTCTGAGGAAACATATTTCTGGGAAATGTCCGAATATCTATCGTCAAAATCAGGAGATTGGTCAGATTTAGGCAAATTGTATTTCCTGCTATCTTTACTCTCAGGAATACTCTCAGAACCTCGTAAGGCTCGTAATTCATCCCTAATAATTTTTCTAATGTCCTCTGACCTTACTGAGGATTCTTCACGTAAGGTGGAATCAATGCATGAGTGACACAATCTCTTTTTATGAATATCCGGGAGGGGCTGGGAACATAAAGCACATTGCTTGTGTTTTGTTTTTTCAGTTCTCTTTGCCTAGTGTGTAGATACACACTCACCCCAGTGAAGCTATTTGCCAAGGTACCAGCTGACGAGGAGGAGACGGAGGCACAGGCTAGGGACAGATCGGTCCGATCTCTTATCCTTGGTGCTTTTTGTGGAAGACCTGCTTTGTCTGGAGCATCCGCTGCTTGTACGGCTGCCAGACGTAATTGCGGTGACTTCTAATGAAGACATCGCAAGGTCCTGAGGAGATGCCATATTGGACGCCGGATTATCAACGCCGGCATCCTTTTGACAATGGGGGCCACCATCTTCTTCCTGTTGCACGCGGAAGTGTTCGTCACTTCCGGGTCACGGCCATGTTGTATGTGCCTGCGCGTCCACTGTTATCAGCACAGGCGCCGTCTACCCTCCTGCTTCACCCCGGAAGTTCTAGCTTTACTTCCAGGGGAAAATACACTGGGGCCCCACGCTGCTTGTGCGCCCGCCGAGGATGGCCCGACGCCATGCTTACCCGAGCGCTTTGCTCCCCGCAGGCCACCCAGATGGATCTCCATGAGCCAGGCGACTCCCCCGGTCCTGGCCTCACGGTGCCTGCCAGCAGAGGGGGGAAGCTGAGACCAGGACCCCCAACGCTGCTTCCAGCTCTGAAGCCCTTGCTGTCCTCAAGGTAAACTGTGCAAGCGGCATCCAGGCTAGGCATCCTCTTCTCTCCATGAGTTCCCATAGGAACAGGAAACCAACTGTGGGAGTGAGGGGGACCGCCCCTTTTATCTCTCCATAGGATTTCCTGTTCCTAGGGGCAGATCCCCTCTCTCAAGTGGGTGCTGTCGTGGCGATGAGAAAAAATTTAATTCTGGCATTTTGATTCTTTCTCTTATAATTTACTTTATATTTTGATAGATCAGACATTTCTGAACGTAGCAATACCAAATGTATATTTTTTTGTTATATTTTCAATTAATAAAAGGGGGTTGATTTGAACTTGTGTTTTAATATTTTTAAAAACTTTGCTAGTGGCTTCACTAGTCCCCTTAGGAGACTTGAATGTGCGATCATCTGATTGCCTGTGCTATACATAGCAGGAATCATGATATCCTATGTACTCCGGCCATGGACCAGCATTCATAGGAGATTCATGATGACAGGTACAGTCAATCAAGTGATCTGATCGATCTGCGGCTGTGTGTTGGGGTCCTTGCTATCATCACTCAGGTTCTATATGCTCTGATCTTCCCTCATTTATGTTTACCATGCTTTGTTATTTGGTGTCGTGGCAGTACATTTGATAGATCTGGCTCTATGAATCTCTGCACTACACTTTATTTATGATGCTTAGAATGTATTTGTTAGATATTATATCTGACCATTTACATTTACTAGTCCCAGCACTGCACTTTATTTACATGACCAAGTAACTGGGACTTTGTGACTCCTATATTCTTTATATAGATCATTTTCCCACAGCACTCGCGCTGACGTCACATAGGTGAGTGAAGTGAGCTCATTGGCTGTGAACTTGCAGGACCTGTCTGACTGCACCGCGAGCATGAGAGGTTTTCCAGGCTTGCGGTGCCCTCAGATAGGTAATAGGAGTCCACAGGCAGACACTGTGCACACGCTGCTCAGTCTCTCTGCTGGATGACATGCTGTATGGTCGCATCATGCAACCATGCAGCCTGTTATCTAGTTGTAGGAGAGCTAGACCTGTAGTGGGACAAATGGATTAGCAACATCTCTGTGGAAAGGTGAGGAATATTGTTTTGTTTGCTTGTTTTTTAACTCTTTTGCAGATGATTAGGGCATGGGGGAATGGGCGAGGTCTTAAGTATGGTTTAATTAAGATTTATTAAAGGAGTCTGTCATTCTTTCAATTAAAGGACTTTATTCTGGGTGTCTGTGCTTTCATACAATGTGACTATGGAGTTAGTAATGGGGGCATCTTATTGTCTTCTCTCCATTACTAACCTCAAGGCTTGATGTCACCTGATAATACAAAGATGACATCAATCCCCCAACTATCACCCCACTTGCCATCGCTACAGGGCAAATGGGAAGAGGGAGGTTTAGGGCAGAGACACACTGCCATATTTCTTGTGCGATAATCGCATTGCACTGCACAGAAATGGCCGGCACCTCTCCTGACCTGAGCATGAGAGCATGATGGATTACTATGCAGCTGGCAAGCTCAGGTCAGGAGAGCCGACAGCCAGTACAAGTTTTACAATGTGATTCTCGCATGAGAAATACGGCAGTGTGTCTCTGCCCTAAGTGCCAGAACTGGGGCATCTTTGATATGTGCCTTTTTTGGGGTGGTTGAGAGCTGATATTTTTAGCCTGGGGGGGGAAGCATCCATGGCCCCTTCCTAGGTTATTATCAGCCCACAGCTGTCTGCATAGCCTTTGCTGGTAATTAATTATAGGGGGATCGTAAGTAATTTTTTTTAAGGGTCCCCCATTTTAATAGCCAGTAAAGGCTAAGTATACAGCTGTGAGCTGATATTAATAGCCTGGGAAGCTCCATGGGCATTACCCCCTTCTCAGGCTATAAACATCTGACCCCAGCCATTGGCTTGCCCTTTGCTGTTTCAGAAAATTGTGCGGCAGCCCACGCTATTTTTTCAAAAAAAATAATCTTTAATTAAATATCTATATATCTACCTATTCTATGTGTATTTACTGTATGTAATCCATCTCTTCTATCCTGCCGACTCCTGCTGTGATTTTACAGAACACTGCAGATGAAATGCCGGTTTTAAATGATGTGTGTTCAAACTTTTTTTGTGTGTGTGTGTGTGTGTGTGTGTGTATGTATGTGTATATATATATGTATGTATATATATACACACATAGTACAGACCAAAAGTTTGGACAAGCCTCATTTAAAAGATTTTTCTGTACATTCACACTGAAGGCATCACAACTATGAATTACCACATGTGGAATTATATACCATATATACTTGAGTATAAGCCGACCCGAGTATAAGCCAACCCCCCTAATTTGCCACAAAAACTGGGGAAACTTAATGACTCGAGTATAAGCCTAGGGTGGAAAATGCAGCAGCTACTGGTAAATTTCAAAAATAAAAATAGATACCAATAAAAGTAAAATTAATTGAGACATCAGTAGGTTAAGTGTTTTTGAATATCCATATTGAATCAGGAGCCCCATATAATGCTCCATACAGTTCATGACGGGCCCCATAAGATGCTCCATACAAAATACACCCCATATAATGCTCCAAACAGTTTATGATGGACTCAATAAGATGCTCCATATTAAAATAAGCCCCATATAATGCTACACAAATGTTGATTATGACCCCATAAGATGCTCCATACAGACATTTGCCCCATACAATGCTGCACAAATGCGGATTATGGCCCCATAAGATGCTCCACAGACACATTTGCCCTGTATAATGCTCCACAAATGCGGATTATGGCCCCATAAGATGCTCCATAGAGATATTTGCCCCATATAATGCTGCACATGGCCCCATAAGATGCTCCATAGAGATATGTGCCCCATATAATGCTGCACATGGCCCCATACAGATATTTGCCCCACATAATGCTGCACATGGACCCATACAGATATTTGCCCCATATAATGCTGCACATGGTCCCATAAGATGCTCCATAGAGATATTTGCCCCATATAATGCTGCACATAGCCCCATAAGATGCTCTAAAGAGATATTTGCCCCATATAATGATGCACATGGCCCCATACAGATATTTGCCCCTATATAATGCTGCACATGGCCCCATAAGATGCTCCATACAGATATTTGTCCCATATAATGTTGCACATGGCCCCATACAGATATTTGCCCCATATAATGCTGCTGCACATGGCCCCATACAGACATTTACCCCATATAATGCTGCACATGGCTCCATAAGAAGCTCCATACAGATATTTGCCCCATATAATGCTGCACATGACCCCAAACAGATATTTGCCCCATATAATGCTGCACATGGCCCCATACAGATATTTGCCCCATATAATTCTGCACATGGCCCCATAAGATGCTCCATACAGATATTTGCCCCATATAATGCTGCACATGGCCCCATACAGATATTTGCCCCATATAATTCTGCACATGGCCCCATAAGATGCTCCATACAGATATTTGCCCCATACAATGCTGCACATGGCCCCATACAGATATTTGCCCCATATAACGCTGCACATGGCCCCATAAGATGCTCCATACAGATATTTGCCCCATATATATGCTGCACATGGCCCCATAAGATGCTCCATACAGATATTTGCCCCATATATACAGTCATGGCCAAAAGTATTCACACCCCTGCAATTCTGCCAGATAATACTCAGTTTCTTCCTGAAAATGATCGCAAACACAAATTCTTTGGTATTATTATCTTCATTTAATTTGTCTTAAATGAAAAAGCACAAAAGAGAATGAAGCAAAAAGCAAAACATTGATCATTTAACACAAAACTCCAAAAATGGGCCAGACAAAAGTATTGGCACCCTCAGCCTAATACTTGGTTGCACAACCTTTAGCCAAAATAACTGCGACCAACCGCTTCCGGTAACCATCAATGAGTTTCTTACAATGCTCTGCTGGAATTTTAGACCATTCTTCTTTGGCAAACTGCTCCAGGACCCTGATATTTGAAGGGTGACTTCTCCAAACTGCCATTTTTAGATCTCTCCACAGGTGTTCTATGGGATTCAGGTCTGGACTCATTGCTGGCCACCTTAGAAGCCTCCAGTGCTTTCTCTCAAACCATTTTCTAGTGCTTTTTGTAAGTGTGTTTTGGGTCATTGTCCTGCTGGAAGACCCATGACCTCTGAGGGAGACCCTGCTTTCTCACAATGGGCCCTGCATTATGCTGAAAATTTGTTGGTAGTCTTCAGACTTCATAATGCCATGCACACGGTCAAGCAGTCCAGTGCCAGAGGCAGCAAAGCAACCCCAAAACATCAGGGAACCTCCGCCATGTTTGACTGTAGGGACCGTGTTCTTTTCTTTGAATGCCTTTTTCTCTCCTGTAAACTCTATGTTGATGCCTTTGCCCAAAAAGCTCTACTTTTGTCTCATCTGACCAGAGAACATTCTTCCAAAATGTTTTAGGCTTTTTCAGGTAAGTTTTGGCAAACTCCAGCCTGGCTTTTTTATGTCTCGGGGTAAGAAGTGGGGTCTTCCTGGTTCTCCTACCATACAGTCCCTTTTCATTCAGACGCCGACGGATAGTACGGGTTGACACTGTTGTACCCTCGGACTGCAGGGCAGCTTGAACTTGTTTAGATGTTAGTCTAGGTTCTTTATCCAACATCCGCACAATCTTGCGTTGAAATCTCTTGTCAATTTTTCTTTTCCGTCCACATCTAGGGAGGTTAGCCACAGTGCCATGGGCTTTACACTTCTTGATGACACTGCACACGGTAGACACAGGAACATTCAGGTCTTTGGAGATGGACTTGTAGCATTGAGATTGCTCATGCTTCCTCACAATTTGGTTTCTCAAGTCCTCAGACAGTTCTTTGGTCTTCTTTCTTTTCTCCATGCTCAATGTGGTACACACAAGGACACAGGACAGAGGTTGAGTCAACTTTAATCCATGTCAACTGGCTGCAAGTGTGATTTAGTTATTGCCAAAACCTGTTAGGTGCCACAGGTAAGTTACAGGTGCTGTTAATTACACAAATTAGAGAAGCATCACATGATTTTTCAAAGGGTGCCAATACCTTTGTCCACCCCCTTTTTTATGTTTGGTGTGGAATTATATCCAATTTGGCTTTAGGACAATTCTTTTTGTGTTTTTTTTTCATTTAAGACAAATTAAATGAAGATAATAATACCAAATAATTTGTGTTTGCAATCATTTTCAGGAAGAAACTGAGTATTATCTGACAGAATTGCAGGGGTGTGAATACTTTTGGCCATGACTGTATGCTGCACATGGCCCCATAAGATGCTCCATACAGATATTTGCCCCATACAATGCTGCACATGGCCCCATACAGATTTTTGCCCCATATAACAATGCACATGGCTCCATAAGATGCTCCATACAGATATGTGCCCATATGCTGTTCCTGCGATTAAAAAAAAAAAAAAAATGACGTACTCACCTCTCAGGCCACCAGCACTTGCTATATTCACCTGCTCCCCGTTCCAGCGCCGACCGCCGCTGTGTATTCCCCGTCCTCTGCACTGACTGTTCAGGCAGAGGGCGTCGCTCACTAATCACGTCATCGCGCCCTCTGACCTGAGCGTCAGTGCAGAGGACGGGGAAGATGCAGCGGCGCTGACAGTGGAGCAGGGAGCAGGTGAATATCGCACACTGCCCCCGTCATACTCACCTGCTCCTGGCGCCATCGCTTCACGTCTGTTCCCCAGCGCTGGCAGCTTCTTCCTGTAGTGAGCGGTCACATGGTACCGCTCATTACAGTAATGAATATGTGGCTCCACCCCTATGGGGGTGGAGTCTGGTCCATATTCATTGCTGTCATGAGCGGCACCATGTGACCGCTCACTACAGGAAGAAGGTGCCGGGGAACCAGGGACACCGCGCCAGGAGCAGGTGAGTATTATTACACAGCTGCTGCTCCCCCTCCCCTGCCGACCCCTGGGTATGACTCGAGTATAAGCCGAGAGGGGCAATTTCAGCCTAAAAAAATGGGCTGAAATTCTCAGCTTATACTCGAGTATATATGGTACTTAACAAAAAAGTGTGAAACAACTGAAATTATGTCTAATATTCTCAGTTCTTCAAAGTAGCCACCTTTTGCTTTGATGACTGCTTTGCACACTCTTGGCATTCTCTTGATGAGCTTCAAGAGGTAGTCACCAGGAATGGTTTTCACTTCACAGGTGTGCCCTGTCAGGTTTAATAAGTGGTATTTCTTGCCTTATAAATGGTGTTGGGACCATCAGTTTTGTTGTGCAGAAGTCTGGTGGATACACAGCTGATAGTCCTACTGAATAGACTGTTAGAATTTGTATTATGGCAAGAAAAAAGCAGCTAAGTATAGAAAAACGAGTGCCCATCATTACTTTAAGAAATGAAGGACAGTCAGTCCGAAAAATTGGGCAAACTTTGAAAGTGTCCCCAAGTGCAGTGGCAAAAACCAGCGCTACAAAGAAACTAGCTCACATGAAGACTGCCCCAGGAAAGGAAGACCAAGAGTCACCTTTGCTTCTGAGGATAAGTTTATCTGAGTCACCAGCCTCAGAAATCGCAGGTTAACAGCAGCTCAGATTAGAGACCAGGTCAATGCCACACAGAGTTCTAGCAGCAGACACATCTCTACAACAACTGTTAAGAGGAGACTTTGTGCAGCAGGCCTTCATGGTAAAATAGCTGCCAGGAAGCCACTGCTAAGGACAGGCAACAAGCAGAAGAGACTTGTTTGGGCTGAAGAACACAAGGAATGGACATTAGACCAGTGGAAATCTGTGCTTTGGTCTGAGGAGTCTAAATTTGAGATCTTTGGTTCCAATCACTATGTCTTTGTGCGATGCAGAAAAGTTTGGACACACATTCTCATTTAAAGATTTTTCTGTATTTTCATGACTATGAAAATTGTACATTCACTCTGAAGGCATCAAAACTATGAATTAACACATGTGGAATTATATACTTAACAAAAAAGTGTGAAGAAACTGAAAATATGTCTTATATTCTAGGTTCTTCAAAGTAGCCACCTTTTGCTTTGATGACTACTTTGCACACTCTTGGCATTCTCTTGATGAGCTTCAAGAGGTAGTCACCGGGAATGGTCTTCCAACAATCTTGAAGGAGTTCCCAGAGATGCTTAGCACTTGGCCCTTTTGCCTTCACTCTGCGGTCCAGCTCACCCCAAACCATCTCGATTGGGTTCAGGTCTGGTGACTGTGGAGGCCAGGTCATCTGGCGTAGCACCACATCACTCTCCTTCTTGGTCAAATGGCCCTTACACAGCCTGGAGGTGTGTTTGGGGTCATTGTCCTGTTGAAAAGTAAATGATGGTCCAACTAAACGCAAACCAGATGGAATAGCATGCCGCTGCAAGATGCTGTGGTAGCCATGCTGGTTCAGTATGCCTTCAATTTTGAATAAATCCCCAACAGTGTGACCAGCAAAGCAGCCCACACCATCACACCTCCTCCTCCATGCTTCACGGTGGGAACCAGACATGTAGAGTCCATCTGTTCACCTTTTCTGCATCGCACAAAGACACGGTGGTTAGAACCAAAGATCTCAAATTTGGAGTCATCAGACCAAAGCAGAGATTTACACTGGTCTAATGTCCATTCCTTGTGTTATTTAGCCCAAACAAGTCTCTTCTGCTTGTTGCCTGTCCTTAGCAGTGGTTTCCTAGCAGCTATTTTACCATGAAGGCCTGCTGCACAAGGTCTCCTCTTAACAGTTGTTGTAGAGATGTGTCTGCTGCTAGAACTGTGTGTGACATTGACATGGTCTCTAATCTGAGCTGCTGTTAACCTGCGATTTCTGAGGCTGGTGACTCAGATAAACATCCTCAGAAGCAGAGGTGACTCTTGGTCTTCCTTTCCTGGGGCTTTCCTCATGTGAGCCAGTTTCTTTGTAGCGCTTGATGGTTTTTTCCAGTGCACTTGGGGACACTTTCAAAGTTTGCCCAATTTTTCAGACTGACTGACCTTCATTTCTTAAAGTAATGATGGCCACTCGTTTTTCTTTACTGTATTATGGCAAGAAAAAAGCAGCTAACAGTCTATTCAGTAGGACTATCAGCTGTGTATCCACCAGACTTCTGCACAACACAACTGATGGTCCCAACACCATTTATAAAGCAAGAAATCCCATTTATTAAACCTGACAGGGCACACCTGTGAAGTGAACCATTCCCAGTTACTACCTCTTGAAGCTCATCAAGAGAATGCCAAGAGTGTGCAAAGCAGTCATCAAAGCAAAAGGTGGCTACTTTGAAGAACCTAGAATATAAGACATTTTCAGTTGTTTCACACTTTTTTGTTAAGTTTATAATACCACATGTTAATTCATAGTTTTGATGCCTTCAGTGTGAATGTACAATTTTCATAGTCATGAAAATACAGAAAATCTTTAAATGAGAAGGTGTGTCCAAACTTTTGCTCTGTACATATATATATATATATATATATATATATATATATATATATATATATATATATATATATATATATATATATAGTGGGGCAAAAAAGTATTTAGTCAGTCAGCAATAGTGCAAGTTCCACCACTTAAAAAGATGAGAGGCGTCTGTAATTTACATCATAGGTAGACCTCAACTATGGGAGACAAACTGAGAAAAAAAAATCCAGAAAATCACATTGTCTGTTTTTTAACATTTTATTTGCATATTATGGTGGAAAATAAGTATTTGGTCAGAAACAAAATTTCATCTCAATACTTTGTAATATATCCTTTGTTGGCAATGACAGAGGTCAAACGTTTTCTGTAAGTCTTCACAAGGTTGCCACACACTGTTGTTGGTATGTTGGCCCATTCCTCCATGCAGATCTCCTCTAGAGCAGTGATGTTTTTGGCTTTTCGCTTGGCAACACGGACTTTCAACTCCCTCCAAAGGTTTTCTATAGGGTTGAGATCTGGAGACTGGCTAGGCCACTCCAGGACCTTGAAATGCTTCTTACGAAGAAGAAAATGTCCATGTTACAGGCTGAGACAATGGAAAGACTTGTACATTTTCTAGAATTAATGAACATTAGCTTATAGTTACTTTTCTCTTATGTCAGTCTGTCATTTCCAGTAAAGCTATTACTACTTCCCACCAGAACATGGGTGACTATAACTCACATTATCACAGTTCCTCCTTCTAATCTATGAAACATTTTTAACCCCTTAGTGACAGAGCCAATTTGGTACTTAATGACCGAGCCAATTTTTGCAATTCTGACCACTGTCACTTTATGAGGTTATAACTCTGGAACGCTTCAACGGATCCCGCTGATTCTGAGATTGTTTTTTCGTGACATATTGTACTTCATGTTAGTGGTAACATTTCCTCGATATTACTTGCAATTATTTATTAAAAAAACGGAAATATGGCGAAAATTTTTAAAATTTTGCAATTTTCAAACTTTGTATTTTTATGCCCTTAAATCAGAGAGATATGTCACGAAAAATAGTTAACAAATAACATTTCCCACATGTCTACTTTACATCAGCACAATTTTGGAAACAAAATTTTTTTTTGTTAGGGAGTTATAAGGGTTAAAAGTTGACCAGCAATTTCTCATTTTTACAACACCATTTTTTTTAGGGACCACATCACATTTGAAGTCATTTTGAGGGGTCTATATGATAGAAAATAATGAAGTGTGACACCATTCTAAAAACTACACCCCTCAAGGTTCTCAAAACCACATTCAAGAAGTTTATTAACCCTTTACGTGCTTCACAGGAACTGAAACAATGTGGAAGGAAAAAATGAACATTTAACTTTTTTTTGCAAACATCTTAATTCAGAACCATTTTTTTTAATTTTCACAAGTGTAAAAACAGAAATGTAACCATAAATTTTGTTATGCAATTTCTCCTGAATACGCCAATACCCCATATGTGGGGGTAAACCACTGTTAGGGCGCACCGCAGAACTTAGAAGTGAAGGAGCGCCGTTTGACTTTTTCAATGCAGAATTGGCTGGAATTGAGATCGGACGCCATGTCACGTTTAGAGAGCCCCTGATGTGCCTAAACAGTGGAAACCCCCCACAAGTGACACCATTTTGGAAACTAGACCCCTTAAGGAACTTATCTAGATGTGTGGCGAGCACTTTGAACCCCCAAGTGCTTCACAGAAGTTTATAACGTAGAGCCGTGAAAATAAAAAAATCGCTTTTGTTTACACAAAAATGATCTTTTTGCCCACAAATTCTTATTTTCACAAGGGTAACAGGAGAAATTAGACCACAAAAGTTGTTGTGCGATTTCTCCTGAATACGTCGATACCCCATATGTGGGGGTAAACCACTGTTTGGGCGCACCGCAGAGCTTGGAAGTGAAGGAGCGCCGTTTTACTTTTTCAATGTAGAATTGGCTGGAATTGAGATTGGACGCCATGTCGCGTTTGGAGAGCCCCTGATGTGCCTAAACAGTGGAAACCCCCCACAAGTGACACCATTTTGGAAACTAGACCCCTTAAGGAACTTATCTAGATGTGTGGCGAGCACTTTGAACCCCCATGTGCTTCACAGAAGTTTATAACGTAGAGCCGTGAAAAAAAAAAAAATCGCATTTTTTCTACAAAAATGATCTTTTTGCCCACAAATTTTTATTTTCACAAGGGTAACAGGAGAAATTAGACCACAAAAGTTGTTGTGCAATTTCTCCTGAGTACGCTGATACCCAATATGTGGGGGTAAACCACTGCTAGGGCGCACCGCAGAGCTTGGAAGAGAAGGAGTGCCGTTTTACTTTTTCAATGTAGAATTGGCTGGAATTGAGATCGGACGCCATGTCGCGTTTGGAGAGCCCCTGATGTGCCTAAACAGTAGAAATCCCCCACAAGTGACCCCATTTTGGAAACTAGACCCCCCATGGAACTTATCTAGATGTGTGATGAGAATCTTGAATGCCCAAGTGCTTCACAGAAGTTTATAATGCAGAGCCGTGAAAATAAAAAATATTTTTTTTTTCCACAAAAAAGATATTGTAGCCCCCAAGTTTTTATTTTTACAAGGGTAACAAGAGAAATTGGACCCCAAAAGTTGTTGTCCAATTTGTCTTGAGTATGCTGGTACCCCATATGTGGGGGTAAACCACTGTTTGGGCGCACGGCAGAGCTCGGAAGGAAGGAGCGCCGTTTTGGAATGCAGACTTTGATAGAATGGTCTGCGGGTATTATGTTGCATTTGCAGAGCCCCTGATGTACCTAACCAGTAGAAACCCTCCACAAGTGACCCCATTTTGGAAACTAGACCCCCCAAGGAACTTATCTAGATGTGTGGTGAGAACTTTGAATGCCCAAGTGCTTCACAGAAGTTTAGAATGCAGAGTCGTGAAAATAAAAAATATTTTTTTTTTTCACAAAAAAGATTTTGTAGCCCCCAAGTTTTTATTTTCACAAGGGTAACAGGAGAAATTGGACCCCAGAAGTTGTTGTCCAATTTATCCCGAGTACGCTGATGCCCCATATGTGGGGGTAACCCACTGTTTGGGCGCACGGCAGAGCTCAGAAGGGAGGGAGCACCATTTGACTTTTTGAGCGCAAAATTGGCTGTCGTGTTTGGAGACCCCCTGATGTACCTAAACAGTGGAAACCCCCCAATTCTAGCTCCAACCCCTAACCCTAATCCCAACCTGATCCATAATCCTAATCACTAACCCTAACCATAATCACAACCCTTACCCCAAAACAACCCTAATGTCAACCCTAACCATAACCCTAATCAAAACCCTAAATCCAACACACCCCTAATCCTAATCTCAACCCTAACCCTAATCCCAATACACCCCTAATCACAACCCTAACCTTAACCCTAATCCCAAACCTAACCCTAATCCCAAGCGTAACCCTAATGCCAACCCTAACCCTAATACCAACCCTAATCCTAATCCCAGCTCTAACCCTAACTTTAGCCCCAACCCTAGCCCTAACTTTAGCCCCAACCCTAACCCTAGCCCTAAGGCTACTTTCACACTTGCGTTGTTTGGCATTCCGTCGCAATCCGTCGTTTTGGACAAGAAACGGATCCTGCAAATGTGCCCGCAGGATGCGTTTTTTGCCCATAGTATTGCCGACGGATCGTGACGGATGGCCACACGTCGCGTCCGTCGTGCACTGGATCAGTTGTGTTTTGGCGGAGCGTCGGCACAAAAAAACGTTCAATGAAACGTTTTTTTGTACGTCGCATCCGCCATTTCTGACCGCGCATGCGTGGCCGTAACTCCGCCCCCTCCTCCCCAGGACATAGATTGGGCAGCGGATGCATTGAAAAACTACAGCTGCTGCCCACGTTGTGCACAATTTTCACAACGTGCGTCGGTATGTCGGGCCGACGCATTGCGACGGCCCCGTACCGACGTAAGTGTGAAAGAAGCCTAACCCTAAATTTAGCCCCAACCCTAACCCTAAATTTAGCCCCAACCCTACCCCTAACCCTACCCCTAACCCTACCCCTAACCTAACCCTAGCCGTAACCCTACCCCTAACCCTAACCTAACCCTACCCCTAACCTAACCCTAGCCGTAACCCTACCCCTAACCTAACCCTAGCCCTAACCCTACCCTACCCCTAACCCTACCCGTACCCCTAACCTAACCCTAACCCTACCCCTAACCCTACCCCTAACCCTACCCCTAACCTAACCCTAACCTAACCCTAACCCTATCCCTAACCCTACCCCTAACCCTACCCCTAACCCTACCCCTAACCCTACCCCTAACTTTAGCCCTAACTGCTGTTCTCCTGCCGGCCGGCAGATGGAGACAGATGGCGGGCGCACTGGGCATGCGTCCGCCATGTTCTTCTGCCGGCGGCCAGGAGGAGCAGCAAGAGGATCCAGGGACCTAGGTGAGTATGCTAGGGTCCCCGAATCCCCCTATTTCTCTGTCCTCTGATGTGCGATCACATCAGAGGACAGAGAATTACACTTTACTTTTTTTTTTTTTTTTTTTTTTTTGCGGTCGCCGGTAAACAGTTAATTACCGGCGATCGCAAAACAGGGGTCGCTAAAACCGACCCCCGATCATGCTCTTTGGGGTCTCGGCTACCCCAGGCAGCCGAGACCCCAAAGATTCTCCCGGTGCCGGCCGGCGTGCGCACTGCGCATGCGCCCGCCATTTTGAAGATGGCGGCGCCCACCGGGAGACACGAGGAGCATCGGGGGAGCTAGGTGAGTATTGGGGGGCCACCTGGGACCCCTTTTCTCTGTCCTCCGATGTGCGATCACATCGGAGGACAGAGAAATTAAAAAGAGATCGCTTTTTTTTTTTTTTTTTTTTTTTTTTTTTTTTGCGATCGCCGGTAAACGGTTAATTACCGGCGATCGCAAATGCGGGGAGGGTTAAAAACCCCCCGAATCATGTTCTCTGGGGTCTCGGCTACCCTCGGCAGCCGAGACCCCGGAGAAAATCGGCCTGTGGGGGGCGCTATACACTTTTTCCACAGCGCCGTTAATTAACGGCGCTGTGGTTTAAGTACCCTTAGCGGCCGCCGTTAAAAGGCGTATCGGCGGTCGCTAAGGGGTTAAATAAAGGTTGATATCAAAATGAAAACAATAGGATCATTTTACTCTGGGACCTATTGTAAGTAATATCAGTGCTCAGTAGTTAGCATTATTGCTAACTTTTTTGCCCCACTGTATGTATGTATGTATATATATATACATATACATATATATATATATATATATATATATATATATATACACACACACATACATACATATACACATACACATACACTAGAATTCTAACGCATCGGGTATTCTAGAATATGTATGTAGTTTATTTTTGAAGTTTTCAGAATAATGCAATTTATACACAGGATTCAGCCGGCCGGCCGCGACCAATTAGCGAAGGTTCAAATTCCGCGGCAATTCGCGGACGGACTGCTCCTGTCGCTGATTGTTCGCGGCCGGGCGTGACCAATCAGTGAAGCCAGGGCTGGCTCCAGGTTCTTGAGGGCCCCGGGTGAAAGAAGTCTAAGTGGGCCCCCCTCTTTAACACATACCACGATTCATGATGCACAAATACAGCAGAGAAATATAGCACAGCCAAGTAGCGTATAACACAGCCCACATAGTGTATAGCACAGCCCACATAGTATATAACACAGCCACGTAGTATATAGCAATGTGGGCACCATATCCCTGTTAAAAAAAGGATTAAAATAAAAAATAGTTATATACTCACCTTCCGTTGGCCCCCGGATCCAGGTGAGGCCTTTACCGATGCTCCTCGCGACGCTCCGGTCCCAAGAGTGCATTGCGGTCTCGCGAGATGATGATGTAGCGGTCTCGTGAGACCGCTACGTCATCACCTTGTGAAACCGCAATGCTTAGACCGATCACCGGAGCGTCCCGAGGAGCGGGAAAGGCACCGGAATGTGAGTATATAATGATTTTTTATTTTTTTTAAATTATTTTTAACATTAGATCTTTTTACTATTGATGCTGCATAGGCAGCATCAATAGTAAAAAGTTGGTCACACAGGGTTAATAGCAGCGATAACGGAGTGCGTTACACCGCGGCATAACGCGGTGTAACGCTGCCATTAACCCTGTGTGAGCGCTGACTGGAGGGGAGTATGGAGCCGGCACTGATGGCTGGGGAGTAGGGAGGGACTTATTCTCGGCCGGACTGTGCCCATCGCTGATTGGTTGCGGCCTGGTGGTCGCAACCAATCAGCGACGCAGGATTTCCGGGACAGACAGACGGAAGTGACCCTTACACAGTTATATAGTAGATAGATAGATAGAGAGATAGATAGATATAGACACATACATATATATATATATATATATATATATATATATATATATATATATATTTATATTTATTTAATAAAAGCCGGCAATTCATGTGCCGCGTACAGTATAATCACAGCGTGACAGGTTAGAATAGAATACCCACATCATATACATGTATATATATATATATATATATATATATATATATATACACACACACACACACATATATACATACATACACTGTGTTCCATATTATTATGCAAATAATATTTCCTCATATTTTCCCTAAATTACCTATCTGAATTGCTGTCATTGTTATTTTCCAGTCATCTACTATTCTAGTATAATTGCAATGTTTTGGAACAAACTGCCTATGAAAACAGTATCTTTTAAAAAAAAATAAACACTCAAAATGCATGTTCCAAATTATTATGCACAGCAGAGTTTTCAACCTTTTTTATTTAATTTTGAACAAAAAAAATTGTCAATTGTGAAGTTATAAGCATTATCAGCTTATTACAAAATGAAATCAAACAGTTTTCAAGTGAAAACTTTATTCTAGGTGATGTTACATTTGCACATAGGACCCCTTGTTTGAAAGAAGCTTCTGAACTCTCTCGTCCATTGAATTTGTTAGTTTTTGGATGGTTTCTGCTTCAGTTGTTTTGCATGTGGACAGAATACCCTCCCAGAGCTGTTGCTTAGATGTGAACTGCCTCCCGCCATCATAGACACTCCTTTTGATGATGCTCCAGAGGTTCTCAATGGGGTTGAGGTCAGGGGAAGATGGTGGCCACAGCATAAGTTTGTCCTCTTTTATGCCCATAGCAGCCAGAGATGCAGATGTGTTTTTTTGCAGCATGAGACGGTGCATTATCACGCATGAAAATGATCTTGCTGCGGAAAGCACGGTTCTTCCTCTTGAATCATGGCAGGAAGTGTTGTTTTAGAAACTCCACATAGATTATGGAGTTCATCTTTACCCCTTCAGGGATCATAAAAGGGTCGACAATCTCTCTGCCCATGATTCCAGCTCAAAATATTACTCCACCTCCTCCTTGTTGGCGCCTTAGCCGTGTTTTCATGGGGTGTCCATCAACCAGCCATCCTCCACTCCATCCATCTGGACCATCGAGCATTGCACGGCACTCATCGGTGAACAAAACAGTTTGGAAGTCAGTCTTCATGTATCGTTTGGCCCACTGGAGCAGTTTCTGCTTGTGTGCAGTGGATAGAGGTGGTCGACAGGATGGCTTACGCACAGCTGCAAACCTCTGAAGAACCCTGCATCTTGTTGTTCTGGGGACGTTGCAGGCACCAGCAGCTTCAAAAACATGTCTGCTGCTATGACAAGGTATTTTTGCAGCTGCTCTTTTAACCTTACGTAATTGCCTGTTGGAAAGAATCCTCAATTTTTCCTTATCAGCACGCACACGTGTGTGCTGGGAATCAGCTACATACTTCTTGATTGTGCGATGAAGTGTCTTGGCAATGTTGATTGTAGTCATGCCTTGACCTAAATATTCCACAATTTGTTGCTTCTCAGCAGCCGACACATCCTTTTTCTTTCCCATTTTGGCCAAAAATATAGGCTGCTTAATAATGTGGAACAGCCTTCTTAAGTAGTCTTGCCTTTATTTGGACACACCTGCCAAACTAATTTGCACAGGCATCTGCAATTGCTTTCAGTGATTTAAAGAGCCCTGACACACATCACCATCAATGAGTTTAAATGACAAACAAAAAAATTCTAACCTTATCACTCCTAAACTTTTTGTGCATAATAATTTGGAACACAGTGTATATATACATACATATACATACATACACATATATACATATAAATACATACATACACATACATATATACACATAACAGGATTTTTGGTTGCTTACCGTAAATCTGTTTCTCGGAGCCTTCATTGGGGGACACAGGAACCATGGGTGTATGCTGCTGCCATTAGGAGGCTGAAACTATACACAAAAAAAGTTAGCTCCTCCTCTGCAGTGTACACCCCACCGACTGGAATTATGAACCTCAGTTAGTGAGAAAGCAGTAGGAGACAAAACAACAAGGTTGAAACATAATCACAAACACGAGAAACAGTCATAGAACACAGAACAACAGAAACTGAAGAACATGGGAGGGTGCTGTGTCCCCCAATGAAGGCTCTGAGAAACACATTTTACGGTAAGCAACCAAAAATCCTATTTTCTCTATCGCCTCTCATTGGAGGACACAGGAACCATGGGACGTCCCAAAGCAGTCCCTGGGGTGGGAAATACAGACTTCCATCAGGTCAGAGGACTCACCACTGCCGCCTGCAAGATCCTTCTGCCTAGGCTGGCGTCCGCCGAAGCATAGGTATGGACCTTGTAAAATTTGGCGAATGTGTGGATGGAAGAAAAAGTTGCCGCTTTACAAAGCTGAAGGGCGGAAGCCCTGTGGTGCACCGCCCAGGAGGCACCGACTGCCTGGGTAGCGTGAGCCTTAATCCCGGGAGGGGGTACTCTGTTCTTGACCCGGAAAGCCTCCAAAATTGCCATTCTGATCCAGGGAGCAATAGTCGCCTTGGAAGCCGGCAGGCCTCTACGCGTGCCATCAGGAATGATGAAAAGCGAATCCGTCTTCTGGAAAGCGGCCGTTCCAGCCAGGTAGATCCTCACTGCCCTGACGAGGTACAGCTTGTTCAACGATCGCTCCAGACGATGAGTCTGAGCTGGACAAAAGGAAGGTAGAACGATGTCTTTGTTGAGGTGGCAGGTAGAAACCACCTTAGGAAGGAAGGAAGGAATGCGGAGGCCTGAGGACCACCGTGTCCTGGTGGATAACCAAAAACAGAGGTCGGCAAGAAAGGGCCGCCAACTCGGAAACACGGCGGATCGAAGTGATAGCCACAAGAAAGGCCACCTTCCAAGATAGAACTGACAGAGAAACCTCCCTAAGAGGCTCAAAGGGGGAACCCCTCAGAACGTCCAGCACAAGATTTAAATCCCATGAATCCACAGGGGCCCTGTAAGGAGGGACAGCGTGGGCTACTCCTTGAAGGAAGGTCTTAACCTGTGGCCGAGAAGCTAACATCTTCTGAAAAAGGATGGAGAGCGAAGAAACCTGGCCCTTTAGGGAACTAAGAGCAAGGCCCGAATCCAGCCCTGCCTGAAGGAAGGCCAGAATGGAAGGCAGGGAAAAAGACATGGGTGAAATGCGGTTGGACTCGCATCAACGGAAGTGAGCCTTCCAGGTACGATAGTAGATCCTGGAAAATGAAGGCTTCCTAGCCTGGATCATAGTATGAATCGCCCTATCTGAAAGGCCGAACGCTCTTTGAACTGCGGTCTCAACAGCCACGCCGTCAAACTGAGCAACCGAGAATTCGGGTGGCAGATTGGACCCTGGGACAGCAGATCGGGTCTGTCTGGAAGGTGCCAGGGGGCGTCCGTGAGAATGACGATGTCCGCAAACCAAGATCTCCTGGGCCAATCCGGGGCGATCAGAATGATCGGCACCCCTTCCGCCTTGATCTTTTTCAACAGCTTGGGAAGCAAAGGAAGGGGTGGAAACAGATAAGGGAGCATGAACTGCGACCAAGGGATGGCCAGAGCATTGACACCCACTGCGAGAGGGTAGCGAGACCTGGAGACGAACCGAGGAACCTTCCTGTTCATTTGGGATGCCGTGAGGTCCACTTCCGGAGTCCCCCATCGAAGACAAATCTGATGGAAGACCTCCTGATGCAAGGACCATTCCCCTGCCGTGAGGCACTTGCGGCTGAGGAAGTCAGCGGCCCAATTGTCCACGCCGGGGATATGTACTGCGGATATCACCGGAACCATTGCCTCTTCCCAGAGGAGGATCTTGGATACCTCGGCCAGGGCCAAGGAGCTCCGAGTCCCCCCGAGTCCCCCCGTTGGTTGACATATGCCACCGCCGTGGCATTGTCCGTCTGGATTCGGATTGGTAGACCCCTGAGAATCCTTTCCCAGTGACGAAGGGACAGAAAGATGGCCCGAATCTTGAGGATATTGATCGGCAGAGTTGACTCCTGCCGACCAACGACCCTGAACAGTCAGGTGGCAAAACACAGCACCCCAGCCGAGCAAGCTGGTGTCCGTCATCACCACCACCTGCCAGTGAACTGGAAGGAAGGACCTGCCCTGGGAGATGAGAGGTGACGTCAGCCACCAGTTGAGGGACCGCTTGACCCGGGGGGAAGAGTTGGATCAGACGATCCAGGGAGAAGACAGACCTGTCCCAGGTCCCTGACATCCCTGACAGGATGGCCTGCTGAAGAGGTCGTGAGTGGAATTGGGCGAAGGGAATAGCTTCCAATGTCGCTACCATCCTCTCCAGAACCTTCATGGCCAATCAGAAAAAGGGAAACCGAGGACCCTGGAGCAAGTGTACGTCCTGAGGAAGGGTGGATATCTTGTCTTCGGGAAGTAAGACTCTGGTCTGACGAGTATTGAATAGCATGCCCAGAAAAACGAGGTGCTGAGAAGGAATAAGGCAGGACTTCTTCCGGTTGAAAAGCCACCCGAAACGGGCTAGGGTGTCGAGGACAATGGACAGACTTTCGTGAGCCTGAGAAAAAGACGGAGCTTTGATGAGCATGTCGTCGAGGTACGGAAAAAGAACCAGGTCTCTGAACCTCAAGATGGCTATCAGCGCTGCCATGAACTTTGTGAAAACCCTGGTGGCAGTTGCGAGACTGAACGGCAGGGCGACAAACTGAAAATGCTCCTGATGTACTGCAAAACGCAGGAATCTGTGATGTCCCGGGGGAGATCGGGACATGGAGGTAGGCATTCTGGATGTCTATGGAGCACAGGAATTCCTGAGCCTCCATGGAAGCAATTACTGAATGAAGGGATTCCATCCTGAAGTGTCTCAGGAGAACCCTCTTGTTCAGCAATTTGAGATCCAGAATGGGACGAACCCTGCCGTCTTTTTTCGGTACCACAAAAAGATTCGAATAGAACCCTGTGAACCGCTCTTTTTCTGCAACGGGAAAGATTACCCCGTATTTGAGGAGGGAAGCGATGGCTGCAAAGAAACCCGAACTAGAGCGGGGTCTCTTGGAGGGCGGGATTCGAAGAAATGATCCTGGGGCCGAGAAATGAACTCTATTTTGTATCCTGAGGATACCACTTCCCTGACCCATGCGTCCTCCACTGAGGTGATCCAGACGTCCCTGAAGAAGAGGAGACGGCAGCCCAGCTTGGGAGGTGCGCTGGGGCCTTGCCGTGAGTCATACCGAGGTGGATCTTCCAGTCTTAGACCTGGAAGATCTACCTTGGGAGTAGCGGGAATGCCAGGAAGAAGCGGTTCTAAAGGATACAGTCCTCTTCTCTTGATGAGCCTGCGGCCTCTGCTGCTGTTGGGAAAAGGAGTTTGACGCCGCGAAGCGACAAAAAGGCCGATAGGACCGAAATTGCCGCCTTGGAGGAGGCCGGCGAGGTTTGGACTGGGGATGAAGGGAGCTTGTGCCCCCGGTAGCGTCCTTAATAATTTGGTTCAGCTTTGAACTGAAGAGACGAGATCCCTGAAAAGGCAGACTGGTAAGGGACTATTTCGATGACACATTTGCCTGCCAGGCCTTGAGCCAAACAGTATGACGGATGGCAACATTACTAGACACCTGAGCGGCACAAGACGCGGCGTCCAGGGAAGCAGAGACCAAGTATTCCCCAGCGTGACAAATCTGGGTGGCAAGTTCCACCAGCTGTACTGGTGGAGCTCCGGCCAGAATGCCCCGATGGAGTTGTTTGGCCCATTCGGATATAGACTTCGAAACCCAGGTGGAAGCAAAGGCCGGGCATAGAGCAGACGCGGCTGCTTCGAAGGCCGACTTAGCAAAGGACTATGAATTTATCATTGAAATCTTTCAGAGATGCTCTGCCAGACAGCGGGAGGACTGTGTTGGTGGAAAGTCTAGAAACTGGCGGATCCACTGAGAGAGAAGTCCAGTTGGCGATGAGATCCGGGGAAAAAGGATATCAGACGACAAGACGCTTTCCTCTTTGAAAACATCTGGTTGCATTCTCCCTTTCTCTTGTCAGAAGCTGATCGAACTCAGGAGGAGGAGCAAAAACCTTGGAAGGTGCTTTAGACCGTCTAAACGAAACCGCCTGATCTGCGGGTTCCGTAGAGGAACCTTTGATGCCACAGGTCTGGTTGATTGCTCCAATGAGACTCTGAACCATATCCCTCATGCTAGCGATTTGGTTTGAATCCAGCTCCAAATTATCCTCTGAAGGCACATCAGAGAAAGCTTCGCCTGACTCGGGTGAGGAAGACCGGGGGGAACTGACCGCAGAGAAGGATCATGTGGCGAGATGGAATGAGAAGAGGACTCAGACCGGCATTTCTGTCTGGATCTTTTGCGGCCTATAATGGGAGGCTCGGACGGAGCTTCCTGTGACCCGCTGGCTACTGCGGGGGTCTGCAGGGGCAACCTATCAAGTATGGACACAAGGGTCTGGGACACCCGTGTTAGATCCGTTACCAATTGTGACAAAGAGGAAACCCAGCCTGGGGTGGAGGCTTCGCTCTCAAGTGGAGCAGCAGGGGGACCCTGGGCGGTGGGCATAATGGGGTTGCTGCAGGCCTGACAGAGGGGAGAGAGGACTGACCTGAGGGAAGTTTGCAGTTACAAGACGAACACGCAAAGTGTTTGACTAAGGCAGAGAAGTAGAGGAAGAAGTAGGAGGGCGAGAGCGACCTCCCTTAGAATTAGACATGGTGAACGAACCCCAGAGTAATGCCAGAAGGTTGGGGGATAGTAGGGCAGAGGAGAGTGTCAGTCTGCAGAGCAGAGCTACTCACGGCAGATGAGGCGGTTCCAGACGGAAGCAGTTGCCCAGCTTGTAGATGATCCCCCAGGGAAGATTCCTGCAGCGATCCAGTCAAGGGAACCTGGGACACATCATCTGGAGGGCAGAACTGCAGATGAGGACGTCCAACTGTGTGCTGAAAAGGGCGAGAGGCGTGCGTGGTGCTGAAATTCAACTCAGCAGCGCACAGTGGAAGAAGGGGCGGAGCTAGTCGCGTGGGTCGGGAGCACCAAGATGGCGCCGGTGGGCAGGGAATGATGGTCGGGTGGGAGAAAAGCCCGCCCGAGGAAAAAGGAAGTGGGCGGAGTCGTGTCGCCGGAAGTAGGCCCCGGGAGAAGCCGGGGCCTAAATTAAAAGCCAGCGACCGCTGGAGAGGGTTGCGGTACCGGAAAGATGTGGTCGCCGGGTAAAATGGAGCGGCAGCCTACAAGGCCGCCACGAGATCAGAGAAAGGTGCAGCCGCAGAAAAAACAGCGCGGCTACCTGTAGGGTTGCCGCGCCACTCAGAGCAAGGTGAGGCCGTGAGAAAGGCAGTGCAGCTGCCTGGAACAGTGCGGCCGCCTGTAACAGTGAGGCCGCGAGAGGGGAAGCAGCGTGGATGCCCACAAGGGCCGTGCGCAAATGGAGCGATGATTCTCGCCCCATATTTCCTCACCCGTTGAAAACGATGATAAAGGAATTCCTAGGGACCCCCATGACCACCCCAACTTGAGGAGGGACCCAGAGGTACGTGAGGGAAGGGGAAAGTGGGATACTCACCTAAACATCCCACGCCGTCAATTACTAACCTCAAACCGGGGAAGGTATCAGACGTCCAGGGAGCTGGTGATGGACGTCCTCGTCTCCTCCAACCGACAGGCTCTGGTGGGCGAGTGGGTGGGGGACGGAGCTAGGACCGAACTCGTAAGCACGCTTGTGTGCTAGGATCTTGGTCCTGCTGTCGGATCTATGAGGATACGGGGTGGCAGTACACTCCGTACTCAATAGTCTGTATTGTAGGATTACAGGTGTGACTATTCAGCCTGTATCCCTCCGGAAAACCTGTAAGAAAACGATGCACATTGAGGTAGATAAGGGTCTAATGAAAGACCCGTGTCCACCTCCTACTGACACCAAGCTAAACTGAGGTTCATAATGCCAGTCGGTGGGGTCTACACTGCAGAGGAGGAGCTAACTTTTTGTGCATAGCGTCAGCAGCATACACCCATGGTCCCTGTGTCCCCCAATGAGAGGCAATAGAGAAATATACATATACACACACACACAATATATATATATATACATACATACACACATACATATACACTATATGTTTTGAAGAATATTTCCTTTGAAAACAATAGTAAATGACAGGATTGCTGTATGTATGTTGCTCATGTCATGTTAAAGTTGCACTGCATTCGGATGCAAATCGGATGCCAGGTGTGAAGAATCGGCTTATACTCACATGAAAATGCATGACACTCATCCGACTTTGCAGGAATAAAATCGGACCGATTTTAAAATCACTAGTGTGACTCCAGCTTTACTGACACGTTATTTACTACCAGGATTATTTTTTTTCTGCACTGCGCTTTACCTTATTTTTGGCCATTATTTTGCACAGCGCTTTTTAATATATCAGCATGTTGTCTTTTCCTTTTAATTGAAATGTCTCATTTACATGTATCACGAAGTACATCTAGGAAAGGTCTTTCACTTTTCTGAGAGACTTCGCATACTCCGATCTTTTTCTCTTTATTTATGTTTGTCTATAGTTCTTTTGTTGAAATAATAAAGATTTACATATTTCATTCATTGGGCTTTGGCTTCCCTTCTTCTTGTAGGTTTTTCAAGTACATGAAAGTGCATCTGAATGAGGCCTAACCCTTATCTGGCTTTTTCAAAGTTCCTTTTGTGATGATAAACCAGGAAGCTCAGAAAAAGATATATAACTAAATTTGGCAGCTGGAAATATGCAGTGAAAACAAAGAATTTGCAAAAGCTAAATTTGTAAGGAAACCCAGTAGCAAAGTGATTTTTAGCAGAAAAAAAATCCTGCATGCATTATAAAAAGATTCAATCAGCAGGGTTTGTTATGTCATCTAAAATCAGCATGATGTAGGGGCAGAGGCGTCCAGTCCAGCGATGTGTCACTTAGTCTACTGGGTGCAGCAGTTGTGATGGAATCAGTTTTCTCTGCTGCAGATCCAGCAGACCTCGGAATGTTGAGCCCTGTATAACCCCGCCCACACTCCTGATTGGCAGCTTTCTGTTTACATTGTATATTGGCAATAATCTGCTAATCAGTTAGGGGCGGGATAGGACCAGGATGCACAAGTCCTGTAGTGATAATCTCCTGCTGATAAAACTAATTTAAATGAAACAGCAGCACATAGCTTAGTAAGTTACACATTATCCGCCTCTACAAAATAAAAAGGGGAGAAACCAGCGCTGCTTATGGTCAGAACACAATACATAAAGTGCATATGCACATATTAATTTCTAACTGTATTTCAAAATGAGACATTTAGCAAACAATTGATCAATTCTTTGAGCCACCCCGCCACGTCAAGGCATTCTCAAATGGGGCAGTCCTACTCTACGATTTTCATATTCGCTGTGCCATAAAGGCCTCCTAAATGTATTAAAAGCAAGACCACATTAAATGCAAACTGTACCTGAAGCGTTTCTGAATCACTTCCATGGCACCAGAAAGGGCAAGCGCAGATAAAGGTTTGCCCGGGTCCGGACATAGATGTTTCAGGTTCAACCTCCAAACTGCCTGACCAGCACCACAGATGAAGGGTGAGACCATAAGCAGCGTTGGCTTCTCCCTTTTATTTTGACACTTGATGGTGGCTCAATTCTAAAACATCGGGTATTCTAGAATATGTATGTAGTATATAGCACAGCCCAGGCAGTATATAACACAGCCCACGCAATATATAACAGCCCACGCAATATATAACACAGCCCACGCAATATATAACACAGCCACGTAGTATATTATTATTATTATTTATTGTTATAGCGCCATTTATTCCATGGCGCTTTACATGTGAGGAGGGGTAAACATAATGAAAACAAGTACAATAATCTTAAACAATACAAGTCATAACTGGTACAGGAGGAATGAGGACCCTGCCCGCGAAGGCTCACAATCTACAAGGGATGGGTGAGAATACAGTAGGTGAGGGTAGAGATGGTCATGCAGCGGTTTGGTCGATCGGTGGTAGCTGCAGGTTGTAGGCTTGTCTGAAGAGGTGGGTCTTCAGGTTCTTTTTGAAGTATATAGCACAGCCCACGTAGTATAGCACAGTGACGTACTATATAACACAGCCCACGCAGTATATAAACACAGCCCACGCAGTATATAAACACAGCCCATGTAGTATATAGCACAGCCCATGTAGTATATAGCAGTCATGTAGCATATAGCACAGCGACGTAGTATATAACACAGCCCAAGCAGTATATAACACAGCCCACGTAGTATCTAACAATGTTGGCACCATATCCCTGTTAAAGAATTAAAATTAAAAAAAAGTTATATACTCACCTTCCGGCGGCCCCCAGATCCAGGCCAGGCCTTTACCGATGCTCGTTGCGACGCTCTGTTCTCAGTAATGCCTTGCGGCAATAACACGTGATGTGGCAGTCTCGTTGCGACGCTCCATTCCCAGTAACGCCTTGCGGCAATAACACGTGATGATGTAGCGGTCTCACGAGACCGCTACGTCATCTCCAGTCATTGCCGCAATGCATTCTTGGGACCGGAGCATCGTGAGGACCGGGAAAGGCAGGCGCGGACGGTGAGAATATAATGTTTTGTTTTTTTTTTTAATTATTTTTAACATTATATGTTTTTACTGTTGATGCTGCATAGGCACACTTACAAAGTTAATGGCAGCATTCACGGACTGCGTTACACCGCGTTATGCCGCGGTGTAACGCAGTCCTAAAACGCTATGTGGGTGCTGACTGGAGGGGAGTATGGATGGGGCAGTGACTGGATGGAAGTAGGGAGGGGCCAATCCGCAGCCGGACTGTCCTGTCGCTGATTGGTTGCAGCCAGCTGGCTGCGACTAATCAGCGACCCGGGATCTCCGTTACAAACATACGGAAGTACCCTTTAGACAATTATATATATAGATTGGTTTGTGGCTGACCACCACTGTTGCCGTGCGCGCTGGGTTATGTACGCCATTCTGTGTTCATTGTGATTGATCTAGGCTGCTGTACACACATACAGCAGCCCTGCCCTAGGCTGTTTGATTGTGCACCTATGTCTGGACCTGTCTCATCCTTCATCTGTGGGGCTGGTTAGGCAGTGTGGAGGTTGGACCAGAAATATCTATGTCCGGACCTGGTCAAACTTTATCTGCGCTTGCCCTTTCTGGCGCCATGGGAGTGATTCAGAAACGCTTCAGGTACAATTTGCATTTAATGTGGTCTTGCTTTTAATACATTTAGGAGGCCACAATGGCACAGCGAATATAAAAAACGTAGAGTAGGATTGCCCCATTTGAGAATGCCTTGGCGTAGCGGGGTGGCTCAAAGAATCGATCAATTGTTTGCTAAATGTCTCATTTTGAAATACAGTTAGAAATTAATATGTGCAAATGCACTTTATGTATTGTGTTCTGACCATAAAGAGGGCTGGCTTCTCCCCTTTTTTATATCAGCCTCTACACCAGCCTGCTCTCGGATTACATAATACAAATCTGCTACCATACTCCCCTTAAGAAAACAAAGTCCTAGTAGGTGTTCATATAATTTAATGAATGTAGACTTTACTTTTTCCATATCAGACTTAATAAGGAGCTCCTTTTCAAAGGATTTGTGTGATTGCTCCAGGTACAACTCCCTGCGTTTAGGCCGATCAGCTGAATAAAGTATACCACAGCTTTACCCAGTAATTGGATCCTATACAAATGATCGGTTCGGCTATGAATGCAATTCCCCTAATCATCCCCTGCGCATATGAGGTCAATGCTGGCCCTATCAGAGGGGTACACTTACATTTTAGACTTTCTAGCAGCTCTACCTCTAGAAAAGTAGCACTTTCTATGCAGAGAACAGAACTCTAGAACGAAGGGAAAATGGCACGAGCTGCATGCGGAGAGCACTCCTTGACTATATCGCTGCCTTACAAGTATTCTCCACTGTCTATAAAAGATGAAATTGTGAAACACTAAATACTCATTTTTGGAAATGAAATCTAAACATTGAGATTTGGCTTACCATTAAAGAAGGTGATAAACTGCTGCCTTACGCTCTCTATTCAGGACAAGCTGTCTGTCTAAGGATATGATCAAATGTGGAGTTTGTGCATTTTTTTTTGCAACAGAAACCAGAGGGTTGGCAGGAAAATCACCGAGTAAAATATGAGCGTTTGATTTTTTCCCCCCGTTTATTAGAATTGTTGAAAAAGGCTCCAAAAATGCTGGAAGAATTGACATTTAACAGGCTTAGAGAAAAAAAAAATGCCCTGCAGCTCAAAAATATGGAAAGGGAAGAAAAATAAAACATTTTAACCCCTTCTCTTTCAGTTGAGAGATCGCCGGATTCGGCCATTTATACCTGCTTTTCATACGTTTTCTGCCAGACAGAAAAAACGTTGCTCTGGACATTTTCTCCATCCGCCAGAAAACAAATTTTTGACACCCCCGTCTTCAGCCCTGCTATGTGCAGCTAAAATGCTCATCTGCTATGAATGCTGGCCATCACTCATAGCTATTTGGCAATGACAACCACAGGGGTCTTCTGCAGACCCCAGGTTATGTCAACCCATCGCCAAGCCGCAGTCGTGACACGCTTCCGGCAAGATAATATTAAATGCCGCTGTCAGAGATTGAGGCCTTTAGGGGCACATGTACCGGAAAAGGAAGGGGTGGGGGGTGCGACCTTAGACGTACCTATACGTTTAACCCCTTTCTGACATCAGACGTACTATCCCGTCGAGGTGGGGTGGGCCCCCATGACCACGGACGGGATAGTACGTCTAGCGCGATCGGCGGCGCTCACGGGGGGAGCGCGGCCGAGTGTCAGCTGCCTTTCGCAGCTGACATCCGGCACTATGTGCTAGGAGCGGTCACGGACCGCCCCCGGCACATTAACCCCTGGCACACCGCGATCAAAGATGATCGCGATGTGCCGGCGGTGCAGGGAAGCATCGCGCAGGGAGGGGGCTCCCTGCGGGCTTCCCTGAGCCCCCCGCAGCAACGCGATGTGATCGCGTTGCTGCGAGGGTCTTACCTCCCTCCCTCCCTGCTCCAGGCCCGGATCCCAGATGGCCGCGAATCCGGGTCCTGCAGGGAGGGAGGTGGCTTCACAGAGCCTGCTCAGAGCAGGCACTGTGAAGCAGCCTGCACTTCTCTCAGATCGGTGATCTGACAGAGTGCTGTGCAAACTGTCAGATCACCGATCTGTGATGTCCCCCCCTGGGACAATGTAAAAAAGTAAAAAAAAAATTTTCCAAATGTGTAAAAAAAAAATAAAAAAAATATTCCTAAATAATGAAAAAAAAAAAAATATTATTCCCATAAATACATCTTTATCTAAATAAATAAAAAAAAACAATAAAAGTACACATATTTAGTATCGCCGCGTCCGTAACGGCCCAGCCTATAAAACTGGCCCACTAGTTAACCCCTTCAGTAAACACCGTAAGGAAAAAAAAAAAAAAAAGAGGCAAAAAACGACGCTTTATTATCATACCGCCGAACAAAAAGTGGAATAACACGCGATCAAAAGGACAGATATAAATAACCATGGTACCGCTGAAAGCGTCATCTTGTCCCGCAAAAAACGAGCCGCCAGACAGCATCATCAGCAAAAAAATAAAAAAGTTATAGTCCTGAGAATAAAGCGATGCCAAAATAATTATTTTTTCTATAAAATAGTTTTTATCGTATAAAAGCGCCAAAACATAAAAAAAAATGATATAAATGAGGTGTCGCTGTAATCGTACTGACCCGAAGAATAAAACTGCTTTATCCATTTTACCAAACGCGGAACGGTATAAACGCCTCCCCCAAAAGAAATTCATGAATAGCTGGTTTTTGGTCATTCTGGCTCACAAAAATCGGAATAGAAAGCGATCAAAAAATGTCACGTGCCCGAAAATGTTACCAATAAAAACGTCAACTCGTCCCGCAAAAAACAAGACCTCACATGACTCTGTGGACCAAAATATGGAAAAATTATAGCTCTCAAAATGTGGTAACGCAAAAAATATTTTTTGCAATAAAAAGCGTCTTTCAGTGTGTGACGGCTGCCAATCATAAAAATCCGCTAAAAAACCCGCTATAAAAGTAAATCAAACCCCCCTTCATCACCCCCTTAGTTAGGGAAAAATTAAAAAAATGTATTTTAGGGCTAGCGTTAGGGCTAGGGTTAGGGTTAGGGTTAGGGCTACAGTTTGGGTTGGGGTTAAAGTTACAGTTAGGGTTTAGATTACATTTACAGTTGGGAATAGGGTTGGGATTAGGGTTAGGGGTGTGTCAGGGTTAGAGGTGTGGTTAGGGTTACCGTTGGAATTAGGGTTAGGGGAGTGTTTGGATTAGGGTTTCAGTTATAATTGGGGGGTTTCCACTGTTTAGGCACATCAGGGGCTCTCCAAAAGCGACATGGCGTCCGATCTCAATTCCAGCCAATTCTGCGTTGAAAAAGTAAAACAGTGCTTCTTCCCTTCCGAGCTCGCCCGTGTGCCCAAACAGGGGTTTACTCCAACATATGGGGTATCAGCGTACTCAGGACAAATAGGACAACAACTGTTGGGGTCCAATTTCTCCTGTTACCCTTGGGAAAATACAAAACTGGGGGCTAAAAAATAATTTTTGTGGGAAAAAAAGATTTTTTTATTTTTACGGCTCTGCGTTATAAACTGTAGTGAAACACTTGGGGGTTCAAAGTTCTCACAACACATCTAGATAAGTTCCCTGGGGGGTCTAGTTTCCAATATGGGGTCACTTGTGGGGGGTTTCTACTGTTTAGGTACATTAGGGGTTCTGCAAACGCAATGTGACGCCTGCAGACCATTCCATCTAAGTCTGCATTCCAAATGGCACTCCTTCCCTTCCAAGCCCTCCCATGCGCCCAAACGGTGGTTCCCCCCAACATATGGGGTATCAGCGTACTCAGGACAAATTGGACAACAACTTTTGGGGTCGAATTTCTCCTCTTACCCTCGGGAAAATACAAAACTGGGGGCTAAAAAATCATTTTGGGGGGAAAGATTTTTTTTTTTTATTTTCACGGCTCTGCGTTACAAACTGTAGTGAAACACTTGGGGGTTCAAAGCTCTCACAACACATCTAGATGAGTTCCTTAGGGGGTCTAGTTTCCAAAATGGTGTCACTTGTGGGGGGTTTCTACTGTTTAGGTACATTAGGGGCTCTGCAAATGCAACATGGCGTCTCATCTCAATTCCTGTCAATTTTGCATTGAAAAGTCAAACGGCGCTCCTTCCTTTCCGAGCTCTCCCATCCGCCCAAACAGTGGTTTACCCCCACATATGGGGTATCAGCGTACTCAGGACAAATTGTACAACAACTTTTGGGGTCCAATTTCTTCTCTTACCCTTGGAAAAATAAAATATTGGGGGCGAAAAGATAATTTTTGTGAAAAAATGATTTTTTATTTTTACGGTTCTACATTATAAACTTCTGTGAAGCACTTGGTGGGTCAAAGAGCTCACCACACCTCTAGATAAGTTCCTTAGGGGGTCTACTTTCCAAAATGGTGTCACTTGTGGGGGGCTTCAATGTTTAGGCATATCAGGGGCTCTCCAAACGCAACATGGCGTCCCATCTCAATTCCAGTCAATTTTACATTGAAAAGTCAAATGGCGCTCCTTCTCTTCCGAGCTCTGCCATGCGCCCAAACAGTGGTTTACCCCCACATGTGGGGTATTGGCGTACTCAGGACAAATTGTACAACAATGTTTGGGGTCCATTTTCTCCTGTTACCCTTGGTAAAATAAAACAAATTGGAGCTGAATTAAATTTTTTGTGAAAAAAAGTTAAATGTTCATTTTTATTTAAACATTCAAAAAATTCCTGTGAAGCACCAGAAGGGTTAATAAACTTCTTGAATGTGGTTTTGAGCACCTTGAGGGGTGTAGTTTTTAGAATGGTGTCACACTTGGGTATTTTCTATCATATAGACCCCTCAAAATGACTTCAAATGAGATGTGGTCCCTAAAAAAAAATGGTGTTGTAAAAATGAGAAATTGCTGGTCAACATTTAACCCTTATAACTCCCTAACAAAAAAAAATGTTGGTTCCAAAATTGTGCTGATGTAAAGTAGACATGTGGGAAATGTTACTTAAGTATTTTGTATGACATATCTCTGTGATTTAATTGCATAAAAATTCAAAGTTGGAAAATTGCGAAATTTTCATAATTTTCGCCAAATTTCCGTTTTTTTCACAAATAAACGCAGGTACTATCAAAGAATTTTTACCATTGTCATGAAGTACAATATGTCACGAGAAAACAAAGTCAGATTCACTGGGATCCGTTGAAGCGTTCCAGAGTTATAACCTCATAAAGGGACAGTGGTCAGAATTGTAAAAATTGGCCCGGTCATTAATGTGCAAACCACCCTTGGGGGTAAAGGGGTTAAGGTCTGAAAGGGGTTAAAATTATTTTGCAGCTACAGTAAAACAAAGTATTTTTGCTGTAGAAAAACATTTTAAAAAAGCTGCAAAAACACCATGTGGGAACATACTCTATTCTCAATTTCAAATTCTCTACTGCAGCAATAGCCACACAGTAGAAGCAATTTAATAGACTTTACAGGTGACCTATAGATATTGATGGAGGCTCGAAACAAAAGAAGGAAACCGGCCCGTTTATGTATTTGTGGTTCGGTATTACTGTCAACAACTTTTCTAGCAAAAGGCTAATTTCCTATTCAAATAAATAGTTGTGACATACCATCCACTTTGGGGTTCACAATAATAATTCCCTATCAGTATATCTTTGTGGGAGAAAGTTGAGAACTCGCAGGAAACCCACAAATCATTGCTTCAAGAGCCATCACACACAGACTATCTAGGATATGGGCTACAAGTGTCGCATTCCTTGTGTCAAGCCAGTCATGACAAATAGACAACACCAGAAGCGTCTTACCTGGGCCAAGGAGAAAAAACTGGACTGTTGCTCAGAGGCACAAGGTGTTGTTTTCAGATGAAAGTACATTTTGCATTTCATTTGGAAATCAAGGTCCCAGAGTCTGGAGGAAGAGTGGAGAGGCCACATTCCAAGCTGCTTGAGTTCCAGTTTGAAGTTTCCACAATCAGTGATGGTTTGGGGAGCCATGTCATCTGCTGGTGTAGGTCCACAGCCTGTAATTCAGCTGATCATCGCTTTTATGTAGCAGAGCCGATCGAGTTGTGCCAGCTTCTAGTCTCCCATGGAGGCTATTGAAGCAGGGCAAAAGTTTAAAAAAATGTTTTAAAAAAATATGAAAAATGAAATATAAAAGTTTAAATCACCCCCCCTTTCGCCCCATTGAAAATAAAACAAAAAAAAAAAAAAATCAAACCTACACATATTTGATATCGCCGCATTCAGAATTGCCCGATCTATCAATTAAAAAAAGGATTAACCCGATTGCTAAACGGCATAGCGAGAAAAAAAATTAAAACTGCCAGAATTGCTTTTTTTTTTGTCGCCGCAATATTGCATTAAAATGCAATAACGGGCGATCAAAAGAACGTATCTGCACAAAAGTGGTATCATTAAAAACATCAGCTCGGCCCGCAAAAAATAAGCCCTCACCCGACCCAAGATCCCGAAGAATGGAGACACTACGGGTATGGGAAAATGGCGCAATTTTTTATTTATTTTTTTAAGCAAAGTTTGGATTTTTTTTCACCACTAAGGGTATGTGTCCACGTGCAGTAAACGCTGCGTGTCTGACGCTGCATAGAGCCGCAGCGTCAGACACGCAGCGTCCAGATGTTACAGCATAGTGGAGGGGATTTAATGAAATCCCGTCTCCACTATGCGTGGTAACACGCACGCGGCGGCCCTGCGACTCCGGACATGCTGCGCGTCTTTTCAGATTGCAGCATGTCCGTATATCTTGCGGCGACGCTCCGTCGCCGCAAGATATAGCACAGGGCCCTATGGTGGGGAGCGATGATGCCGGATGTGTGCTGTGAACACATCCGGCATCATCGCGTCCCAGAAAGGGGGCGGGGCTTACCGCAGAGCGGCTAAGCCGCTCCGGCGATACCGCCGGCCATCCTGAACGTGGACACGCAGCCTTAGATAAAAAATAACCTAGACATGTTTGGTGTCTATGAACTCGTAATGAAGTGGAGAATCATAATGTCAGGTCAGTTTTAGCATTTAGTGAACCTAGCAAAAAAGCCAAACAAAGAACAAGTGTGGGATTGCACTTTTTTTTGCTATTTCACCACACTTAGGAATTTTTTTCCTGTTTTCTAGTACATGACATGGTAAAACCAATAGTGTCGTTCAAAAGTACAACTCGTCCGCAAAAAATAAGCCCTCACATGGCCATATTGACGGAAAAATAAAAAAAATGTATGGCTCTGGGAAGGAGGGGAGCGAAAAACAAAAACGCAAAAGGGCTGCGTCTTGAAGGAGTTAAGTAATCTTTTTGATGATATTCTAATTTTGTGAGAAGCGCCTGTAGCATCGGCTCTAGGTGTAGAAATAGTCTTGGTCAGACTAGACACCAGGTCGTTCTTAAGTGACAGACTAGACTTGAAAAGGCCAGAGACACAGATCCTTCCCAGTCTGGCTTTGTGAGAACAGACTTAAGGGAAGGGGCATGCTTGAAGCCAGGTGGGCAAGGCAGATGGTATTAAACTGACCAAACTGAATTTAGAGTGCATCATGGCACAAAAAAAAACAAAGCTTGCGCTACTAGGAAAGTACTTACCTGCGGCACCCAACCATCGCAGATATTGTCATTATGCGGCTAACATACAGTATAGAAGGAAGGGTGTGTGATCAAATAAAGTAAATGCAATCTCCTGTTAAGTGGAAATCCGTGAAATCTACACCTATCACACATGTATGTGCAATGTAACAATTTTAGAGGGCTCCGCTTCCTCCATAAGGGTAAGAAGAGAACTGGTCACTGCTGTGTAAGGTGCAGCCTATTGGCTCATCTCCGAACCATATAGTGGGACATACCAAGATTTTGGAAACTGGGAGGACAGCAGCATACCTGGAATTCAACTGTATGTGTTCTCAGTTACTCCTGAGCCAATCTTTGATGACATGGCTGAATCTGTGATATCCTCTGTACAACACGCAGCCAGTAACGGTCCTCAGAGGTCAACTGCATGCAGCAAGCATGTGTTGTAGACCAAATATCACCTCTGCAGCCTGTCAAAGCACCATGGGGAAAAACTGAAAAGGCAGGGTGAGTGATGGCACAGTGGGCGACGACTGTTGAGGATGAGTTTTACCAGAACTGTTTCTTCCAATCAATCTGAAGTACAAATGCAACAAATTTTGCTTATCCATAAACTTTATTCCGAGTCACAATGTACAAAAGAAAACAAAGACGAAATTTACATAACTCAGTAACAACAAAATTAAAAATTATGATAACAGATTGACAAAAGCACCATCCGTGCTACAATGGGTCTGAAGCAAACACTGCTCAGGACCAGACAGCCTCCGTCAATGTGTCTCCTGGGCAGTGGAGGCCGATGCCTGGGGACACTCACCCTCAATAATGACAGTCCGCACAGAAAATTAATCTATGCCCTCAGGAATAGCAGTAACAAATCTATGAGTCTTCCGTAACTTAAATGAATACATACAAATATTTACAACATAATAAAGGGGTAGGAACAAACTATTATAGCCGCAAAAACAAACTACTATTTTTTGGGGGAAACTGGTGCTTTACTGAAGAACTGAAATGCCCACTAATACCAGTTTCACAAGTCCAGCATTCAGAATCAGAGTACGGACTGCGATGTCCAGTCGTTGGTCCCAAACTCAACAGCTTGACATAAGCCTATGAGGCTATAGAATGCTAGATCACGAGACCAGCAGCCATTCCAGACATGGTGGCCCGTACTCAGGCCAAAAAATGGAACAAGTGAATTATTACTCCTAGTAAATATCAAATAATGGATAAAGCTTTCATGCAAGAATAACTTCTTGGGAAACACAAGTTCTTTTTTAAAAGACCGTTAATCTCTCCTGACACATCTGTTTTCGGAAATCCATGTTTCACGCTATGAAATAACAATGTTGCAGCACCTTTTCGTACAACTCTACATTCTACTATCCTTGTGTTATTACTCTTGGAAATGTATGAATGCATCGAAAATTAGGTATTACCATTCCACTAATCAATAACTTGCGTTTCTACACCAGTGGTCAGCAACATGCGCAGCTCCAGCTGTTAAAAGAACGCTCAGCATAGCCTGAAAGTCATGAGCTGCTAGATGGTGCCGGTTCCTGAACAAACTGTTAATGATGGGACAGGTCCAGTAGACATACAATGCTGAGTTCCTGAATTGTTAGTTTATTGGGAAAGCTTTACCTAATGAGACATGTCAGGGGAGAGAACAAGTCATCCTTTAGGGTGAGACGGCTGTATCAACTGGAACCAGATAAGAATGCAGCATATGGACTGGCCGGCGACTCTCACAACCTGAGCAGTAAAGATGCATAGACATATATGAAGCGGTCACGCTCTGGTTGGGAGACCTGCGGCCAGGCCGAGCATTGCAGTCCAATCTGGGTCTGATTTAGATGGCGGTCTGAGTGCATTTGGCAGGTCACACAAATTCATCTGCCCCTGCGGTGGTTGTGTAAAAGACAAAGTGTCATAAATTAGGCCAAAATGTAGGCACAGCACATGTCCTTCGTTTTCATATTACTGTGTAGTTTATCCTTTAGCTCTCTGGTATATTTATATATCCTATAGAAAACCGGGTACCTCCATGCAGATATAAACTTTGCTCAAGCTATTTGATACTTCTATCTCTTTTTCAGAAAAAATAAAAAATTGGGCTTTTGGACAAAAAACAGAGGAAAGATCAAGTACAAAATAAAAATCCCCTGGAACAGTTATTTAATAGTCAGCAACTAATGAGGTAAACAGATTCAAGCTTATGTTTAGTGTAGTACACTGCCAAAGGAAAGCCACAGATTTACACAGGCGAGGAGAAGAACATTTGATCAGTGTGTAGTGCAATCCTAGAATTTCTCACAAAGTAAAAGATAGCAGTGTCCTCACTCTCACACACATATTAAATCAAGGTTCAGCAAATACCCCAATATACAATAAAAAAAAAGGATCGTATAGTGCACATACACAAAAAAAAAAGATATATCTTTTTCTAAAAGTATTTTTCCTTTTATACAATATTTATATTGAGTTAAAAAGGATCCTTAAAGTCTTGAGGTGTAAGCATATTGCAGATGAAAAGGGTTTTATTTCGTTTCATTTCCATCCATAAGACACATGATCATTTCTGCTTTCCCACAAGTCTTTGAAGAGGCAGCACACTATTGAGATCTTGGTTGTCTCTCAATCTCACCCATGCCTAAAGGAGAAACAAAGATCACATTTCAGAACAGATTTTAGGTTCAATTATATTATTCCTCATTGCGAAGTGCAGATCAGCAATGATTATTGCCAGAGTTTAGGATTATAATGAAGTTTTGTGATTCCAACACACAAAAGTTGTATGGAGCTCTATTACGGCACCCACTAAGTACACTATAATATGCTTTGGATTTCAGATCAAGGTATTTTATGACTGCATGTAAAAAAATAAATAAATAAAAAATGTTGCAAGCTCCTAAGGATGCCACATAACCTAGGTATACCCGGAAGCATTTCTCCTATGAGAAAAGTACACAAGAGTACACGAGTACAGAGCGAGGAGGACTGTGTCATTGTACAGCTGTTAACGAAAATGAAAGAAATCTTGTGGATATTAACCGCGCTGCTGAACAAGACCTCAATCCAGAGGTATACATGTGGTAATATCCTGAGAAAGTAGTAACTATATACTTCGAAAAGCGTAGAATAAACCACCATCCTTCATTCCTTACGTATGAATTGAGGTCTACACTTCCCAGTAAATTCATCTAGAGGTGCAGTGATCAAATGTGCCTCACAGAATTTTATATCATTGTGTGGTGAAGAAAACAGGATTTTTGGTTGCTTACCGTAAAATCTGTTTCTTGGAGCCTCCATTGGGGGACACAGGAACCATGGGTGCTGCCACTATGCAAATAAAAAAGTTAGCTCCTCCGCAGTGTACACTCCACCGACTGGCATTATACTCTTCAGTTAGTGAGAAAGCAGTAGGAGATAATGAACAAGGTTGAAAACCATAAACACAAACTTGAGAACTGTAAACGTGAGAACAGTTCGGCCATGTTCACACAGTGCGTTTTTTACCGCGGAAACGCAGCGGTTTTGCCGCTGCGGTTCCGCAGCTGTTTTCCATGCAGGGTACAGTACAATGTACCCTATGGAAAACAGGACCCACTGTGCACATGATCCTGAATTTAAAAAAAAAACCGCACTGATTAGCTGCGGTAAAAAAGAAGTACCATGTCACTTCTTTTTGTAAAACAGCAGCGGTTCTGCACCCATTGACCTCCATTGTGAGGTGAAAGCCGCAGTAAAACCCGCAGATGAAAAAAATATCTGCGGGTTTTACTGCAGTTTGTGGTGCAGAACCGCTGCAGTGTGGCTGCCCCCCCGTGCCCCAATCCCACCCCCCCATGCTCCGATGCCACCCCCCCGTGCTCTGACGCCCCCCCCCCCCCCCGTGCCCCCATCTCCCCCCCTTATACTTACCCGGTCCCGTTGTCCGTCCGGCCGTCTTCTCCCTGGGCGCCGCCATCTTGCAAAATGGCGGGCGCATGCGCAGTGCGCCCGCCGAATCTGCCGGCCGGCAGATTCGTTCCAAAGTGCATTTTGATCACTGAGATATAACCTCTCAGTGATCAAAATAAAAAAAAAAAAAAATAGTAAATGACCCCCCCCCCCTTTGTCACCCCCATAGGTAGGGACAATAAAAAAATAAAGAATTTTTTTTTTTTTTTTCCACTAAGGTTAGAATAGGGTTAGGGGTAGGGTTAGGGTATTTTCAGCCATTTTAACCCTAAAAAACTTCCTAGAAAACACACAGACTCTGGCTAGAAAACTGCATCAAAAAACGCATCAAAAAAGCACCAAAAAAAGGACCTGCGTTTTCTGCCAAGAGCTGCGGTTTCAGTCCTGAAAAAAAAAGGATGGAAATCAGAAACGTGTGAACATACCCTTATAGAACATAAAACAACAGAAAACATTGGGAGGGAGCTGTCTCCCCCAATAGAGGCGCCAAGAAACAGATTTTACGGTAAGCAACCAAAAATCCTGTTTTCTTTATCTCCTCTCATTGGGGGACACAGGAACTATGGGACGTCCCAAAGCAGTCCCACGGGCGGGAAAACAGACTTCCCATCAGGTCAGAGGACTCACCACTGCCGCCTGCAAGATCCTTCTGCCTAGGCTGGCGTCCGCCGAAGCGTAGGTATGGACCTTGTAAAATTTGGCGAACGTGTGGATGGAAGACCAAGTTGCCGCTTTGCAAAGCTGTAGGGCGGAAGCCCTGTGGTGCACCGCCCAGGAGGCGCCGACTGCCCGGGTAGAGTGAGCCTTTATCCCAGGAGGGGGCACTCTGTTCTTGACCCGGTAAGCCTCCAAAATTGCCATTCTGATCCAGCGAGCAATAATGCCTTAGAAGCTGGTTGGCCTCTGCGCGTGCCATCAGGAATGACGAAAAAAAGAATCCCTCTTCCGGAAAGTGGACGTTCTATCCAGGTAGATCCTCACTGCCCTGACGAGGTCCAGCTTCTTCAACGATCTCTCCAGAGGATAAGTCGGGGCTGGACAAAAGGAAGATAGAACGATGTCCTCGTTGAGGTGGAAGGTAGAAAACACCTTAGGAAGAAAAGAAGGTGGAGGCCGGAAGACCACCTTGTCCTGGTGAATGACCAAAAACGGAGGTCGGCAAGACAGGGCCGCCAACTCGGAAACGCGGCGAATAGACGTGATGGCCACAAGAAAGGTCACCTTTCAAGATGGAGGAATCTGCCCAAGAGGCTCAAAGGGGGAAACCCTCAGAACGTCCAGTACCAGGATTAAATCCCATGCATCCACAGGGGCCCTGTACAGCGGGATAGCATGGGCTACTCCTTGAAGGAAGGTCTTAACCTGTGGCCGAGAAGCCAAAGTCTTCTGAAAGAGAATGGAAAGCGCAGAGACCTGGCCCTTCAGGGAGCTAAGAGCCAGGCCCGAATCCAGTCCTGCCTGAAGGAAGGCCAAAAGAGAAGGCAGGGAAAAGGACATGGATGGAAAGCGGTTGGAATCGCACCAAGTAAGCCTTCCAGGTACGGTAGTAGATCCTGGAAGACTAAGGCTTCCGAGCCTGAATCATGGTGTAAATCACCCGGTCCGAAAGGCCGGACGCTCTAAGAACTGCAGTCTTAACAGCCACGACGTTAAACTGAGCGACCGAGAATTCGGGTGGCAGATCGGACCCTGAGACAGCAGATCGGGCCTGTCTGGAAGGCGCCAGGGAGTGTCCGCGAGAAGGTTGACTAGCTCCGCGAACCAAGCTCTCCTGGACCAATCCGGGGCGATCAGGATGACCGGCACCCTTCCGCTTTGATCTTCTTCAACAGTTTGGGAAGTAATGGAAGGGGGGGGTGGGAACAGGTAGGGCAGCACGAACTGTGACCAAGGAATGGCCAGAGTGTTGACGCCCACTGTGAGAGGATCGCGAGACCTGGAGACGAACTGCGGAACCTTCCTGTTCATTCGAGATGCTGTGAGATCCACGTCCAGAGTCCCCCATCGAAGACAAATCTGATGGAAGACCTCCGGATGCAAGGACCATTTCCCTGCCGCGAGGCCCTCGCGGCTGAGGAAGTCGGCGGCCCAGTTGTCTGTGTCGGGGATATGCACCGCGGATATCACCGGAACCGTAGCCTCTACACAAAGGAGGATCTTGGATACCTCGGCAAGGGCCAAGGAGCTCTGGGTTCCCCCCTGATGGTTGACATATGCCACAGCCGTGGCGTTGTCCGTCTGGATCCGGACTGGCAGGCCCCTGAGAATCCTTTCCCAGTGGCGGAGGGACAGAAAGATGGCCCGAATCTCGAGGACATTGATAGGCAGAGATGACTCCCGCGTCGACCAACGGTCCTGAACTGTCAGGTAGCGATAAACCACACCCCAGCCGAGCTGGCTGGCATCCGTCATCACCACTTGCCAGTGAACTGGAAGGAAGGACCTGCCCTGGTAGATGAGAGGTGACGTCAGCCACCAGTTGAGAGACCGTTTGACCCGAGAAGAGAGTCGGATCGGCCGATCCAGGGAGAACACAGACCTGTCCCACTGAGACAGAATGGCTTGCTGAAGGGGTCGTGAATGAAATTGGGCGAAGGGAATCGCTTCCAATGTTGCCACCATCCTCCCCAGGACCTTCATGGCCGATCGGAGGGAGGGAGGCCGAGGACCCTGGAGCAAGTGTATGTCCCGACAAAGAGTGGATCTCTTGTCTTTGGGAAGGAAGACTCTGGTCTGACGAGTGTCGAAGAGCATGCCCAGAAAGATGATGCGCTGAGAAGGAATAAGGCAGGACTTCTTCCGGTTGACCAGCCACCCGAAACGGGCTAAGGTGTCGAGAACAATGGACAGGCTTTCGTGAGCCTGAGAAAAGGACGGAGCCTTGATGAGGATGTCGTCAAGGTATGGAAATAGGACCAGGCCTCTGACTCTCAAGATGGCCATCAGCGCCGCCATGATCTTCGTGAACACCCTTGGAGCGGTTGCGAGACCGAACGGCAGGGCGACGAACTGAAAATGTTCCCGGAGCACTGCAAAGCGCAGGAAACTGATGTCCGGGAAATATCGGGACATGGAGATAGGCGTCCTGGATGTCTATTGAGCACAGAAATTCCTGGGCTTCCATGGAAGCAATTACTGAACGAAGGGATTCCATCCTGAAGTGTCTCAGACGAACTCTCTTGTTCAGCAATTTGAGGTCCAGAATGGGGTGAACCTTGCCGTCTTTTTTCGGTACCACAAAAATGTTCGAGTAGAAACTCGTGAACCGTTCTTTTTCTGGGACGGGAACGATTACCCCGGCTTCGAGAAGAGAAGCGATGGCTGCGAAGAAACCCGGAACTAGAGCGGGATCTCTTGGAGGACGGGATTCTAAAAAACGATCCCAGGGTCGTGAAACGAATTTTATCTTGTATCCCGAGGATACAACTTCCCTGACCCATGCGTCCTCTACTGCAGAAATCCAGACATCCCTGAAAAGGAGAAGACGGCCGCCCAACCTGGGAGTTGGGCTGAGGTCTTGCCGAGAGTCGTGCCGAGGTTGATCTTCCAGTCCTGGGCCTGGAGGATCTTCCCTGGGAGTAGCGAGGACGCCAGGACGGAGTGGGCCTAAAGAACACTGCCTTTTTCTCTTGACGTGCCTGTGGCCTCTGTTGCTGCTGGGAAAAGGAGTTTGACGCTGCGAAGCGACGAAAAGGCCGAAAGGATCGAAACTACCGTCTAGGAGGAGGGCGACGAGGCTTAGCCTGGGGGAGAAGAGAACTTGTACCCCCGGTGGCGTCCTTAATGATTTGGCCCAGCTGGGAACCAAAGAGACGAGAGCCCTGAAAGGGCAGACTGGTAAGGGACTTTTTGGAAGATAAGTCCGCCTGCCAGGCCTTGAGCCAAACGGTCCAGCGGATGGCAACAGCATTGCTGGAAGCCTGAGCCGCACAAGACGCGGCATCCAGGAAGGCGGAGACCAGGTATTCACCAGAGTGGGAAATCTCGTTGGCAAGCTCCGCTAGTTGCGCGGGAGGCGCCCCGTCCAGAATACCTCGACGTAGATCCTTGGCCCATTTTGAAATGGATTTTGAGACCCAAGTGGAAGCAAAAGCTGGGCATAGAGTCGCTGAAGCCGCTTCAAAGGCTGACTTAGCAAAGGATTCTATAACCCTATCATTAGAATCCTTCAGAGATGCTCCGCCGGACAGTGGAAGCACCGTGTTGGTGGACAGCCTGGAAACAGGGGGATCCACCGAGAGAGACCGTCCAATTGGCGGTAAGTTCTGGAGAAAAGGGATATAACGCACCCAGGCGTTTTCCCCTCTGAAAACGTCTGGTCGGGTTTTCTGTCTCTCTCTGGAGAAGATTTCCTCGAATTCAGGATGAGGAGCAAAAAAACTTGGAAGGTGGTTTGGCCCGTCTAAACGAAACCGCCTGATCTGCGGATTCTGTAGAGGGATCCTTAATGCCACAGGTTTGGTTTATAGCTCCAATGACATTCTGGACCATATCCCTCATGGTGGCGATTTGGTTAGAATCCAGCTCCGAAATATCCTCCGAGGGCGCATCAGAGAATGTCTCGCCTGACTCAAGGGAGGAGGATCGGGGGGACGCCGACCGTAGAGGAGGGCCGGGTGGCGAGATGGAGCGAGAAGTGGACTCAGACCGACGTTCCTGTCTGGACCTTTTGTGGCTTATCAAGGAGGGCTCGGGTGGCGGCTCCTGCGACCCGCTGGCCACTGCGGGGGTCTGCAGGGGTAATCGATCCAGCACGGACACCAGGGTTTGAGACACCCGTGTTAAATCGGCCACCGATTGTGACAGAGAGGAGGCCCAGCCTGGGATGGGTGTATTACTCTCGGGCGGACCAGCCGGGGGATCCTGGGCGGTGGGAACAATCGGGTTGCTGCAGGCCTGACATAGCGGAGAGGGCTGACCTGAGGGAAGTTTGCTGTTACAGGACGAACAAGCAAAGTACTTGACTAAGGCAGAAGATGAAGAAGTAGGAGGACGAGAGCAGCCTCCTTTAGAGTTAGACATATTGAGAGGTCCCTGAAGAAATGCCAGCAGGTTAGGGGACAGTGGGGCAGAGGGGGGTGTCAGTCTGCAGTGCAGAGCTACTCACGGCAGACGAGAAAACGGATACCAGGTTGCAGCCGGCCTGGAGGAATGTCCCGCTTGCGGTGGATCCGAAAGAAGAGGAGCTCCTGCCCTGCGGCCTCTGGTTGCAATCCGTGCAGATGGTGTGCTGTGCCCCCAGAAATGAGCGCTCTTGGCGAAAATGCGGGCACGTGTGGTATCTCCTGCACGTGGGTCCAGCAGCGGCATGGAGGAAGGGGCGGAGATTGCAGGGCACAGTTTGTCGGGCGGGAGAAAGCCCGCCCGAAGAAAGCGGAAGTGGAGGAGTGCGGTACCGAAAGTAGGCCCCGGCAGAAGCCAGGACCTAAATTAGAGGCCAGTGCCACCGGAAAAGAGGCCGCGGCCCTGGAGCAGTGCGCCGCAGAGCCAGGGCCGCCAGAGGGAACGGAATAGTCAGGGTCGCAGCGCCAAAGTAGGCCCCGGCCGAAGCCGGGACCTAAAATAGAGGCCGGCGCTGCCGGATAGAAGATCGCAGCGCCGAAGCCCGCAGGAAGTAAGTAGCGCGGCAGCCTGCCAAGGCCGCCGCGCAGGCACAGGGTGCATTGCAGCCGCAGGGGGAAGCGGTGCCCCTGTAAGGTGACATTGCGGCCGCCGGACAGTGCGGCCGCAGGGAGGATACTGCGGCCCCGATAAAGGGGATAGCACTGGAGGAAGCGCGGCGGCCTCCACCCCGCGAATCTATGCTTGTCTTGGTGCCCCTGGGATCCCTATTAAAATAACGTCAGCGCCGCCATAGAGGGTCGTGCCGCGCGCATTTAGGGACTTCTACTCCCCCACACTGCGAGGGAGGACAGGGAAAGATCTGGGAAATTTAGGGAAAATACTCACCTAAACATCCCACGTCGTCCGCTACTAACCTGAGGGGAATGAGACGTCCACGGAGCTGTGATGGACGTCCTCGTCTCCTCCGACCATCAGGCTCTGGTGGGCGAGTGGGTGGGGGACGGAGCCAGGACCGGACATCTAAGCACGCTGGTGTGCTAGGCTCTTGGTCCTGGAGAGGGATCTATGAGGATACGGGGTGGCAGTACACACCGTACTCATAGTCCGCATTGTGGGAGTACAGGTGTGACTGTTCACCCTGTATCCCTCAGGAAAAACCTGAAAAGGAACGACGCACATTGAGGTAGATAAGGGTCTAATGAAAGACCAGTGTCCACCTCCTACTGACACTAAGCTAAACTGAAGAGTATAATGCCAGTCGGTGGGGTGTACACTGCAGAGGAGGAGCTAACTTTTTTATTTGCATAGTGTCAGCCTCCTAGTGGCAGCAGCATACACCCATGGTTCCTATGTCCCCCAATGAGAGGCGATAAATAAAGAATAAATTACATTTCTACCACTAAAATGTTGTTTTAACCCCAAGTTTTAAATTTTTCTATGGGATAATACGGGATGTGCCAATACCCTACATGCAATTGGGAAATATTTAATATTTTTCAGGCACAATGCAAAGCTCAGAAGGCAAGGAGTGTCAGATTTTACGGTCATGGTTTGCAGGTTGCCATGACCCAGGAGAACCCCCCATAAGTGACCCATTTTAAGAACTACACCTCTCAATGAACTCATCTAGGGGTGCAGTGATCATATTGCTACCATGAGTGTGTCACAGAATTTTATACCATTGGGCAGTGAAGACAAAATAACTACATTTTTAACACCAAAATTTAGTTTTAGCCAAAGATTTTACATTTTCACAAGAAATGGGTTAACCCCTTAGCGACCGCCGATACGCCTTTTAACGGCGGCCGCTAAGGGTACTTAAACCACAGCGCCGTTAATTAACGGCGCTGTGGAAAAAGTCAATAGCGCCCCCCAGAGGCCGATTTTCTCCAGGGTCTCGGCTGCCGGGGGTAGCCGAGACCCCAGAGAACATGATTCGGGGGGTTTTTAACCCACCCCGCATTTGCGATCGCCGGTAATTAACCGTTTACCGGCGATCGCAAAAAAAAAAAAAAAAAAAACGCGATCTCTTTTTAATTTCTCTGTCCTCCGATGTGATCGCACATCGGAGGACAGAGAAAAGGGGTCCCAGGTGGCCCCCCAATACTCACCTAGCTCCCCCGATGCTCCTCGTGTCTCCCGGTGGGCGCCGCCATCTTCAAAATGGCGGGCGCGTGCGCAGTGCGCCCGCCGGCCGGCACCGGGAGAATCTTTGGGGTCTCGGCTGCCGGGGGTAGCCGAGACCCCAAAGAGCATGATCGGGGTCGGTATTACCGACCCCTGTTTTGCGATCGCCGGTAATTAACTGTTTACCGGCGACCGCAAAAAAAAAAAAAAAAGTAAAGTGTAAATCTCTGTCCTCTGATGTGATCGCACATCAGAGGACAGAGAAATAGGGGGATTCGGGGACCCTATCATACTCACCTAGGTCCCTGGATCCTCTTGCTGCTCCTCCTGGCCGCCGGCAGAAGAAAATGGCGGGCGCCCGCATCGCGTGCGCCCGCCATCTGTCTCCATCTGCCGGCCGGCAGGAGAACAGCAGTTGGGGCTAAAATTAGGGGTAGGGTTAGGGGTAGGGTTGGGGCTAAATTTAGGGTTAGGGTTGGGGCTAAATTTAGGGTTATGCTTCTTTCACACTTACGTCGGTATGGGGCCGTCGCAATGCGTCGGCCCGACATACCGACGCACGTTGTGAAAATTGTGCACAACGTGGGCAGCAGCTGTAGTTTTTCAACGCATCCGCTGCCCAATCTATGTCCTGGGGAGGAGGGGGCGGAGTTACGGCCACGCATGCGCGGTCAGAAATGGCGGATGCGACGTACAAAAAAACGTTTCATTGAACGTTTTTTTGTGCCGACGCTCCGCCAAAACACAACTGATCCAGTGCACGACGGACGCGACGTGTGGCCATCCGTGTCTATGGGCAAAAAACGCATCCTGCGGGCACATTTGCAGGATCCGTTTCTTGTCCAAAACGACGGATTGCGACGGATGCCAAACGACGCAAGTGTGAAAGTAGCCTTAGGGCTAGGGTTAGGGTTGGGGCTAAAGTTAGGGCTAGGGTTGGGGCTAAAGTTAGGGTTAGAGCTGGGATTAGGGTTAGGGTTTGGATTAGGGTTGGTATTAGGGTTAGGGTTGGCATTAGGGTTACGCTTGGGATTAGGGTTAGGTTTGGGATTAGGGTTAAGGTTAGGGTTGTGATTAGGGGTGTATTGGGATTAGGGTTGGGTTTGAGGTTAGGGTTGAGATTAGGGTTGAGATTAGGATTAGGGGTGTGTTGGATTTAGGGTTTTGATTAGGGTTATGGTTAGGGTTGACATTAGGGTTGTTTTGGGGTAAGGGTTGTGATTATGGTTAGGTTTAGTGATTAGGATTATGGATCAGGTTGGGATTAGGGTTAGGGGTGTGTTGGGGTTAGGGTTGGAGCTAGAATTGGGGGGTTTCCACTGTTTAGGTACATCAGGGGGTCTCCAAACACGACAGCCAATTTTGCGCTCAAAAAGTCAAATGGTGCTCCCTCCCTTCTGAGCTCTGCCGTGCGCCCAAACAGTGGGTTACCCCCACATATGGGGCATCAGCGTACTCGGGATAAATTGGACAACAACTTCTGGGGTCCAATTTCTCTTGTTACCCTTGTGAAAATAAAAACTTGGGGGCTACAATATCTTTTTTGTGAAAAAAAAATAAATATTTTTTATTTTCACGACTGTGCATTCTAAACTTCTGTGAAGCACTTGAGCATTCAAAGTTCTCACCACACATCTAGATAAGTTCCATGGGGGGTCTAGTTTCCAAAATGGGGTCACTTGTGGGGGGTTTCCACTGTTTAGGCACATCAGAGGCTCTCCAAACGCGACATGGCGTCCAATCTCAATTCCAGCCAATTCTACATTGAAAAAGTAAAACGGCGCTCCTTCACTTCCAAGCTCTGCGGTGCGCCCAAACAGTGGTTTACCCTCACATATGGGGTATCGACGTATTCAGGAGAAATCGCACAACAACTTTTGTGGTCTAATTTCTCCTGTTACCCTTGTGAAAATAAGAATTTGTGGGCGAAAAGATCATTTGTGTAAAAAGCGATTTTTTATTTTCACGGCTCTACGTTATAAACTTCTGTGAAGCACTTGGGGGTTCAAAGTGCTCACCACACATCTAGATAAGTTCCTTAAGGGGTCTAGCTTCCAAAATGGTGTCACTTGTGGGGGGTTTCCACTGTTTAGGCACATCAGGGGCTCTCTAAACGTGACATGGCGTCCGATCTCAATTCCAGCCAATTCTGCATTGAAAAAGTCAAACGGCGCTCCTTCACTTCTAAGTTCTGCGGTGCGCCCAAAAAGTGGTTTACCCCCACATATGGGGTATTGTCGTATTCAGGAGAAATTGCATAACAAAATTTATGGTTACATTTCTGTTTTTACACTTGTGAAAATAAAAAAAATGGTTCTGAATTAAGATGTTTGCAAAAAAAAGTTAAATGTTAATTTTTTCCTTCCACATTGTTTCAGTTAATGTGAAGCACGTAAAGGGTTAATAAACTTCTTGAATGTGGTTTTGAGCACCTTGAGGGGTGCAGTTTTTAGAATGGTGTCACACTTCATTATTTTCTATCATATAGACCCCTCAAAATGACTTCAAATGTGATGTGGTCCCTAAAAAAAATGGTGTTGTAAAAATGAGAAATTGCTGGTCAACTTTTAACCCTTATAACTCCCTAACAAAAAAAAATTTTGTTTCCAAAATTGTGCTGATGTAAAGTAGACATGTGGGAAATGTTATTTATTAACTATTTTTTGTGACATATCTCTCTGATTTAATGGCATAAAAATACAAAGTTTGAAAATTGCAAAATTTTAAAAATTTTCGCCATATTTCCGTTTTTTTCATAAATAATCGCAAGTAATATCGAAGAAATGTTACCACTAACATGAAGTACAATATGTCACGAAAAAACAATCTCAGAATCAGCGGGATCCGTTGAAGCGTTCCAGAGTTATAACCTCAAAGTGACAGTGGTCAGAATTGCAAAAATTGGCCTGGTCATTAAGTACCAAATTGGCTCTGTCACTAAGAGGTTAAAATGGCACCACAATTTGTACTGAATGTGGCAATACCCCATATGTAGCTGTACCGTACTACTTAACCATACGGAGAGACTCGGGAGGAACAGAGCGCTATTTGTCTCCTGGAGCGCAGAGTTTCCTAGAAGTTTGCAGACTCCATATACAGAGCCCCCTCAAGTGACCCCATTAGGGAAACTATACCCCTTGGGGAATTTATCTACAGGTGCAGTGACTATTTTGACTCCATGGGTGTTTTCCAGAAACAAGCAGCAATGAATATTGCCGAGTGAAAATTGCAAACTGCCGTCGTAGTGACTAGTACGCTGTAGTGGCCAGTACACAGTAGCCACCAGTACGTTATGCCCAGCTCATGCTTCTGGAGACATGCACCCATAAGTTAGGCGGGCTCTCATCGCTTCAGAAATGCGAAAACGTGGACATAATATGTGGTTTAGGTACAATGTGGGGCTCAGAAAGGAGGGGGCATTTAGATTTGGGAGTGCAGAATTTGCTGAATTTCTTTTGGCGGGTGAAGAGACAATTCGCTTTCCAGAGCCTTTGTGCCACCAGTAACGTGGAAGCCCAATATACTTCCGTTAACAAAATGATGGTCCTGAGTAGAGGCTTGCTTTTTTACTGGATTGAGTTGAAGCTTTTATTGGGAACATTTTACATAACATTTGGGATCACAGTTATCCGGCGAGCTACGCTGAGCAGTGAGCACTTACTTTGGGGTTTAATGACTGTGGTCGACGGCACTTTTATGCAGTTCAGCCCAGCTGGGAACACAGCCTCAGTGACCGGAGGTAACCTCTATGTCGTCACCACCGGTCACTGATGCTGCGCACGCAGATCATTTACTAGTGGTTCTCAGCCGGGACGATCTCATCTTGGCACCGTCCAGGTTGAAAACCAATTATCCCCCAGACAGATTACAGTGTGGGACAGAACGACTGACAGGTGAGGGTTATGGTTTTTTATTTTTGTTTTATTACAGGAGAAAGAAAGCTATGGTGGAACTAAGCATTAGGTGAATATAACTTTGCTATTTTTAAATAAAAATAGAAAAGTGTGTTTTGTTTTATTTCTAATTTACCTTATAACTATAGGATTAGTAAAGGATAGGTGTCTTATAGACGCTTCTCCATCACTAAGCCATGGGCTTGATGTCACCTGATAACACAAAGGTGACATCAACCACACAAATATAAACCCCACTTGCCACAGCTACAGGACAAGTAGGAAGAGCCGGACAAAGCACCAAAATTGGCGCATATAATAGAGGTGTTTTTTCTGGGCAGCTGCGGGCTGCTATTTTAATGCTGGGGGGTCAATATCCATGGCCCCTTACTAATCCCCAGCTGTGAGCTTTAGCAAGGCTGGTTGCCAAAAATGGGGGGTGCACCTACGCAGTTTTTTTTAAATTTAAATAATTTAGAAAAAAAAAAAAAACAGCGTGAGGACCCCTCTATTCTTGATAAGCAACCTTGCCTGGCTGGTTATAGAAAATACAGGGAAACCCACGCCATTTGTTTTAATTCATTTATAGCTCAGGCGGCTGATGAATACCCCATTAGCTCCTCCTGATGTCACTTATTAGCAGCGGCAGCAGCAGGGGCAGACTGATGGGAGTAATAGCCTCATCAGTCGCCACCTGCTGTCTCTTATCACTTAAATATAACTCATCATTCTCCCCTGCTCGCACCAATCGCCGGCAGAGCAGGGGAGAATGATGAGAGCCATGTTCAGCACACGGTGCTGGGGAACAGTGCTTACTGTAATGCTTCTTCCCTGGCGCCCGTCCGTGTGGTAATGATGCGGCACACGGATGCCACACATGTAAGGGAAGTATTACACACACACACACACACAAACACTGACATCTCCGGTACCGAGAATATCAGGACGTGTAAAAAAAAGACCTTCTATCAGTTTTTATGTTTGGCTGCTGTCACACACTAAGGCCGGGTTCACATTAGCGTTTCTGTGTGCTGCGTATGATCCGCATGCATCATGCGTGCATATCTAACATGGTGTATGCAGGGACCTGCTTTTGCATGCGTTCGCATGCTGATGCGCCTTTTCGCGGTGTGCAGCGGTGTCGGTGAACGCAACATGTTGCATTTTTTTAGGCGTTAAATATTGCGCAACCGTCCGCATGCGGACAATTATGGATGATCGCGTCCAAAAAACACATTACTGTCTATGGGAACGCATTGGTACGTAAGGACATGCATACGCATGTGTACTTTAGACTGATCATGTCCAGAAAATGATGTCACCGTCTCCACCATGCGCATAAAAAACGCAAACGCATGCCAAAACGCATTTAAACTCATGCACACGAAGCTTTTTTGTTTGCATTATGCGCAAGATGATGCTTTTGCATGCGTTTTGGCATGTGTTTGCGCATGTAGATGATACGCTGCACACAGAAATGCCAATGTGAACCTAGCCTAAAAGATGCTTTTTATTGCAAAAACTAGTATTTGCATCACCACATTTTGAGAGCTATAATTTTTCCACATTTTTGGCCAATGTATCTATGGAGCATCTTATGGGGGCCATAATCAGCATTTGTGGAGCATTACACGGGGCAAATATGTCTTTGGAGCATCTTATGGGGCCATAATCAGCATTTGTGGAGCATTATATGGGGCAAATATGTCTTTGGAGCATCTTATGGGGTCATAATTAACATTTGTGCAGCATTATATGGGGCGTATTTTATTATGGAGCATCTTATGGGGCCCATCATAAACTTTATGGAGCATTATATGGGGCTCCTGATTCAATATGGATATTCAAAAACACAACCTACTCATGTCTCAATTAAGTTTTCACAGTTTATTGTGTAGGGGTCTCTGCTTATACTCGAGTATATACGGTATAGCTTTTTAATTTTTCTGCTGATAAGCCGCCATACAGCTGTTTTTTTTTGCGGGACAAGTGGTACCATTTTTATTCACATTCGTCTTTTTGATCACGTATTATTGCACGTTTTCTTCTTGCCTTGTTTTTATTTCGTTTTACGGTGTTTATTGAAGGGGTTAACTAGTGGGATAGTTTTATAGAGCTGGTTCTTAAGTTTACTTTTATTACTTATTTATATAAATGTATTTATTGGAAAAATATGTTTTTCTTTATTTGGGGATTTTGTAAAAAATATTTTAACACTATTTTTTATTTATTTTTTTACATTGTCCCATCCTGGGACATCACTGTATAACATCAGATCGCTGATGTGATGTTTTTCAATACATCTGCCCTGCAGAACATCAGAGCAGCGACTGACAGGCAGGGAAGGAGGCGTCTCCGGTCCTGCTGTTTGCAGGCACTGGTTAGCCACCTTACCTGCAGGACCCCGCGGCATCTTGGTGCCGGGGGTCTCCATGGAGACCATCAAGGATAACGCGATCGCAGGAAATGACGCTCCTTTATGCCGCTGTCACTACTGCCAGTAGCAGAAGGGTTTAATGCCCGCAGCCAGTGCTAGCACCGATCGTGGGTGTTGCTGCAAGGTGTCAGCTCTCACAGAGCTGACACCCGCATACGATTGCTGTGGCGCTCAGTGTGAGGCCACGCGATCGTGTCGCCGTACATGTACTGCTCTTTGCGGGAGCGCATCTCACACAGAGCAGTACATGTACGGTGCATTGCGAGAAGGGGTTAAAGTCCCGGATAACCCTCGCTTAACTACAGTTGTGCAGTGTGAATGGAACTGACAAAATCCACATACCCATTCTCCCAATAATCGTACCTTCATGAATTCCTCCTGAATTATGTCAAATTTCTGTTTTTCATGTACCGCTCTAGCAGTGTTCGTCCTATCGAATGGCTCTACACAAGAAAACATACACTTAAAAACCATTTTTAAATAAACTGACATGTAAAGCCAAGTATACACAAGTCCAGCCAGCACAACTCCGAGAATAAAGCCATGGGGCCTGTTCCAATAGAGCTGGCCAACTGCTCAGTAAGCCATAGAGCAGCATTCCAAAACAAGAAGTTTTGCCACAAAAGAGACCAATTGGATTGGATCCAGATCCATAAAGACACGCCGCATTTATGAACATATTTTCTTGTGAACAGAACATTTCAGGTTATAAACTCCTCGTCAGACAGGAAGAAGTGGTTTGGTACATCAGAAGATCACAGGAGGAAGTGGCGCAGTACATCAGAAGATCATGATCCCTTCACTGAATCGGCATAGTGGGCGAGCGTACAAGACTCAGACCATGTAGGATTATAGCCAGGGAACAGGAACGGGGCAGCTCTAGGCTGCGCCCACATAATAAGTCAATAAATCTGTTTTGTGGCAAAACTGCATAACAATGCAGTCTGATGAGTGACCCACCTTCATAACCATTGTATCATCCTCAATTATGAAAAATAACGATGCTTTGAACTTGGATTTTCACAACCATTTCCTACTATTTTGGCATCCTCAGCTCCGTGCCGCTGTGCCTGTGACAACAGACTACAACCTTTGTCTGGTCCCCCAGTTTGATTGCAGGATTAGATTACATAGGATTATTTGTAGTCTGTATGGAGGAGCAAAAAGATCCGAACTCCCCTGGCCTGGTGTCCAGTTTGGTCCTTCATGGCAGCTGGACAAGGGCAGTGTTCACTTCACATTAGTGTGTCATCCTGGGTGCCTCTTGGTCTCACGTGCGAAACTGCAGGGGCCTAGTAAGCAGCAGCCCCTTTATTTTCTATTACAGTAATTAGGAGGCATGTCTTCCTTACCTTCTACACAGATGTATTTGTTCCTCCATTCAAGGCCTTCTGTCCGTTGCATGGCTTTGCCTTCGCGAACTGAAATCATCTTGCTTTTCCAGCTAAGAGAGACATGCAGCATTACTATGGGATGGCACAGACTGGATCCGTCTCCAGAATTAACTTTAGTCCTAATTGGAACAAGTAAACAATTCTGGCAGGAAGGAGTACAATACAAAATAGGCAATAAAGACCTACATAGTTTTAATGGCTTTTAAAAAAATCTTCAGGGGCGTGATAACATTTAAGAGGGCTGACTAGTCTGGGGAAACTAACGCTCCATTGACTAGTTAACGCCCTCACTTACATACTTCAGCAATACTTATTCTAAAGATCTTGTTATGTGTGTAATGTAATATCGGGACTGTCAGGCAGGGAATCTAGCTATGTAGACATCTGCTGGGGCCACGGGGGACCCGTCCGATTTGCATTAAAAATAAGTCAACCCTTATAAAGAAGCAGTTGTCGCCTATCAGTGGAAAGTACAACCATAACAGAACTATTACTAGCGCTCCTTTTGGTTTTAATACTCGGCAGCACATTCTGAAATATCGCACTTTCCAACACAAGACGTAACTGGCATTCTATAGCGTAGGTTTACTCTAGTCTAGTAGATGGGAATAGTTACTTCACTTACTCAAATTCTATGGCAAAGTATTTCAAGAACCCCACAAGAAGGTCGCCGAGGCTTGATGCATTTTTGGACACACATTGAGGGATATTGCGAGGAGCATGGTGGACAAGGTGCAACTGCATAGCAGGGTTAAAACATTCCTGTCAAGGAGAAAAAAAAACAAACAAAACTATAGTGTATATGTAATGTGAAATGCTACACACAGTACAGGGCATCTGGGAAGCAAGTCCAAAAATATAGGAGCATGGAAAACCGATGTAAGTTGTAGCAGTGCATGACCGAGCGAATCTTCGCTGCATCACTCCATCAAACGTGACACTGGGCAGAAGGCTCAGTTTTGCCTGTAGTGTTTGACTATGCTCAACATATCTACTACTCTTACCAATGGCAAGCATGATCTCCTTAAAGGGGTATTCCCATCTCTAAGCTCCTATCCCAATATGTAGGAGGTGTAATAATAATAGCAAATACCTAGAAATTAGAAATGTAGTCTAGTTTTTCTGAATCGCTGTGTCTCTTTCCTCATGTGCAGGCATTGAAGGACCTTGGATGTCCATGGTTACAATCACTGATAAAGTGATGCATAGTTGCTAGTGGTCCTAACCATGGATACCTAAGGTCCTGCAATGCCTGCACATGTGGTAAGTGAAATAGCTTATCAGAAAAACTATACTCCATTTCTAATTGGAGATATTTGCTAATATTATTATTCCTACTACATATTGGGATAGGATCTTGGGAGATGGGAATACCCCTTTTACTTCCATCTGATTCATTGCTACAATGAATGAATCAATTACAGTGACTGCTGTATATATGCTTGTCCATCCAGGGTATTCTAGCCTGATATTACAGGCACATGGCATCTCACCAATTACAAGAACACAATGATTTCTGGGACTGACCACATTGCATCTTTACCTTCATGTAATCATTGTTTTGGGGAAATAGGGATTTTTGTGCACTCACCATAAAATCCTTTTCTCCGAGCCACTCATTGGGGGACACAGAACCATGGGTGTTATGCTGCTGTCGCTAGGAGGCTGACACTAAGTGGAGACAAAAAAAGTTAGCTCCTCCCCTGCAGTATACACCCTCGTGCTGGCTTCCAGAGACCCAGTTCAGTGTAAAAGCAGTAGGAGATCAGTAACAACATCTTACATAATTGAGTGCAACGTATCAGAGTAAGTCAAGAACCAAAAAAGAAAACGAGCCATAAGGCTAACAGGGTGGGTGCTGTGTCCCCCAATGAATGGCTCGGAGAAAAGGATTTTACGGTGAGTACACAAAAGTCCCTATTTCTCCTTCGCCACATTGGTGGGACACAGAACCATGGGACGTCCCAAAGCGTCCCTGGGTGGGAAACAATACAACCAAATAACTCCGTGTACCAACGGACTATAAATGTGCAATGGCCGCCTGCGGAATACGTCTGCCAAGGGACGATTCCGCAGAAGATGGAGTGTGAACGTTGTAGTGCTTCGTGAAAGTATGCAGGCTGGACCATGTTGCGGCCTTGCAAACCTGCTCTGCCGAGGCCTGGTGCCAAATGGCCCAGGAAGCACCCACTGACCGAGTGGGATAGGTCTGCCCCTAGCCCGATAAGATTCTTGAATAGCTGATCGGATCCATCTGGCTATCGTGGCTTTAGAAGTGGCTAAACCCTTTTTGTGACCCTCCGGGAGCACAAAGAGGGAGTCCGATTTGCGGAAGGTGGCAGTCCTAGAAGTGTACTTCCAGAGGGCCCTCACCACGTCCAAGGTGTGAAGGGCCTTTTCAACCCGATGTCTTGGCTGCGGGCAGAAGGAGGGAAGAACGGTATCTTCATTAAGGTGGAGGGATGAAACCACCTTGAGAAGAAAGGACGGAGGTGGACATAGGACTACCTTGTCCTGGCGGAAGGAAAGGAAGGGCACCCGGCAGGACAGGGCGGCCAACTCAGACTTGCATGATAGAGGTTATTGCAACAAGGAAGACGACCTTCCAGGAGAGGACAATTAGCGAGACATCCAGCAGAGGTTCAAAAGGGGGCTCCTGAAGGACACCCAGGATCAAATTGAGATCCCAAGTCTCTAAGGGCATTCTATAGGGGGGTACGACATGGGAAACCCCCTGAACAAAAGTCCTGACTTGCAAGTCAGTAGCAATCTTGCGTTGGAACAACACGGATAATGCCGAGATCTGACCCTTGAGAGAACTGAGCATCCACTCCAATGGCCTGGGGATCCCGAGAACGTGCTATGAAGTTGGGAACGTTTACGTTCAGTCTGGACGCCATCAGATCCACGTCCGGAGTACCCCAGTGAAGGCAATTCTGCTGGAAGACCTCTGGATGGAGTTCCCACTCTCCCGTGGCGAGACCCTTACGGCTGACAAAGTCCGCCGCCCAGTTTTCGACGCCTGGAATGTGCACGATGGAAATGATGGAGCGGTTGTTCTCGGCCCAACGGAGAATGTGGCAGACCTCCCGCATCGCCGCTCTGCTGCGGGTCCCCCCTGATGGTTTATGTACGCCACAGCTGTGACGCTGTCTGATTGAATCCGAATTGGGTGACCCACGAGGAGGAAGTGGAAACGTCTCAGGACAAATCTGATCGCTCGAATCTCCAAGATGTTTATCGGAAGTCTCGACTCCTGAATGGTCCAACGCCCTTGGGCAGTGTGGTGGCGAAATACCGCTCCCCAACCGAGGAGGCTGGCCTCGGTAGTCACCACCAGCCAGTGGGTTGGGAGAAAGGACCTCCCCTGGATGAGGGATGATTCCAAAGTCCACCATTTGAGCGCTTGCCTGATCCGCGGGGGCAGAGGACATGGCCGATCGAGGGATAAGGGACTCCTGTCCCAGTTGTCCAGCAGAGCCTGTTGTAAGGGGCGGAGATGCAGTTGAGCGAAGGAAACCGCTTCCATTGCGGCCACCATTTTTCCCAGGATCCTCATGGCAAATGGAATGGAATGAGGGAAGGGACGACAAAGCGTCCGGGTTCCCTGCTGGGCCTTGGACCGAGGAAGCAGGACCAGCCCCTTGGACATGTCCAGGATCACGCCTAGGAAGGAGATCTGTCAGGCTGGAACAGGGGAGGACTTGTCCAAGTTGATCAGCCAGCCCAGGCGTGAAAGGGTATTAAGGTAATGCGGACACTTGCTTCACAGGCATGATAGGACGGACCTTTGATCAGGAAGTCGTCTAAGTATGGCAACACGACCACTCCTCGGGAGTGAAGAATGGCCATGACCTTTGTGAATACCCTGGGCGTGGTGGCAAGGCTAAAGGGTAAGGCCGTGAACTGAAAATGGTCCTCCTGGATGGCAAAACGCAGGAACCTTTGATGTGGCGGGAAGACTGGGATATGGAGATAAGCATCTTTGATGTCTGTTGATGCTAGAAACTCTCCTCTCTCCAGTGAAGAGATGACCGACCTGAGGGATTCCATCCTGAAGTGCCGGACCTTTACATACTTGATTAGGAGCTTTAAATCCAAAATAGGGCGCACCGTCCCACCCTTTTTTGGAAGGACGAAGAGGTTTGAGTAAAAACATCTGAATCTCTCGTGTTCTGGAACCAGAACAATTACTCCATTTCGGCGGAGAGTTTCGATGGCACGGTGAAGTGTGCGAGACTGAGCTCCTGAACTTGGGGGAAGAGAGGGAAAAAACCGTGCCGGAGAAATCTATTTTGTAACGAGAAGACACCAGGTCTCTGACCCATTCGTCGTGGTTAACGGAAAGCCAGACAAGTTGAAAGAAGCAGGCGTCGGCCTACTCTGGTGGTCTCGACCGGAAAACTCCCAGAGTCATTGTGAAGGAAATCTGGAGGGCCCGGATCCCCTGGTTCTGGGTTGCCTAGGCTTACCTTGACAGGACCGATTCGGCGTGTATGAGAGCCGAGGGTCTCTCTCTGTACTTGGAGATCGTTCTGATCTGGATGAAGCCGTGGTGGAGGACCAGAATGGGCTATTGCGAAAGGGCCAAAAGGGAAACTGTTGCTGACGCTGAAAAGCAATTTTAGGCCTGTGCTGCGGGAGGAATTTCCTTTTCCCTCCTGTAGCATCGGAAATAAGCTGGTCTAATTTTTCTCCAAACAGACGTCCGCTCTGAAAAGGCAGAGAAATCAGATACTTTTTAGAGGAGGAATCCACGCACCACTCTCTAAGCCATAGTGCTCTCCTAATGGTGACGGTGTTTGAGGCAGCAATTGCCGCACAGTCTGCTGCGTCTACAGACGCATACATCAAATAGTCTCCAGCCATAGCGATTTGTTTGGCGAGATCCGCCGCCTCAGACGGAAGAGCCTGGTCCTGAATAGATTTTGCAAGGGCATCTGCCCAGAAAACCATTGCTTTTGCGACCCATGCCGCCGCAAAGGAAGGGGATAAAGAGGAACCTGAGGCTTCATATACTGAGCAAGCCAGGGAATCTATCTGGCGTTTTGTGGTATTTTTAATTGAAGCCCCATCAGGTACAGAGAAAAGTGTTTTGGTAGCCAAACGCGATACCGGAGGATCCACTGTTGGAGGTTCCATCCAATCTGGGAAAAGATCTGCGGAAAAGGGATAACAGGATTTTTGGTTGCTTACCGTAAAATCTGTTTCTTGGAGCCTCCACAGGAACCATGGGTGTATGCTGCTGCCACTAGGAGGCTGACACTATGCAAATAAAGTTAGCTCCTCCTCTGCAGTGTACACACCACCGACTGGCATTATACTCTTCAGTTAGTGAGAAAGCAGTAGGAGATAATGAGCAAGGTTGAAAAACCATAACCACAAACTTGAGAACTGTAAGCGTGAGAACAGTCATAGAACATATAACAGAAACATTGGGAGGGAGCTGTGACCCCCAATGGAGGCTCCAAGAAACAGATTTTACAGTAAGCAACCAAAAATCCTGTTTTCTTTATCGCCTCTCATTGGGGGACACAGGAACCATGGGACGTCCCAAAGCAGTCCCACGGGCGGGAAAACAGACTTCCATCAGGTCAGAGGACTCACCACTGCCGCCTGCAAGATCCTTCTGCCTAGGCTGGCATCCGCCGAAGCGTAGGTATGGACCTTGTAGAATTTGGCGAACGTGTGGATGGAAGACCAAGTTGCCGCTTTGCAAAGCTGTAGGGCGGAAGCCCTGTGGTGAACCGCCCAGGAGGCGCCGACAGCCCGGGTAGAGTGAGCCTTAATCCCAGGAGGGGGCACTCTGTTCTTGACCCGGTAAGCCTCCAAAATTGCCATTCTGATCCAGCAAGCAATAGTCGCCTTGGAAGCCGGTTGGCCTCTGCGCGTGCCATCAGGAATGACGAAAAAGGAATCAGTCTTCCGGAAAGTGGACGTTCTATCCAGGTAGATCCTCACTGCCCTGACGAGGTCCAGCTTGTTCAACGATCGCTCCAGAGGATGAGTCGAGCTGGACAAAAGGAAGGTAGAACGATGTCCTCGTTGAGGTGGAAGGTAGAAAACACCTTAGGAAGAAAAGAAGGTGGAGGCCGGAAGACCACCTTGTCCTGGTGAATGACCAAAAATGGAGGTCGGCAAGACAGGGCCGCTAACTCGGAAACGCGGCGAATAGACGTGATGGCCACAAGAAAGGTCACCTTCCAAGATAGAACTGATAGAGGAATCTCCCTAAGGGGCTCAAAGGGAGAAACCCTCAGAACGTCCAGTACCAGGTTTAAATCCCATGCATCCACAGGGGCCCTGAAAAAAAACAACACACATTGAGGTAGATAAGGGTCTAATGAAACACCCGTGTCCACCTCCTACTGACACTAAGCTAAACTGAAGAGTATAATGCCAGTCGGTGGGGTGTACACTGCAGAGGAGGAGCTAACTTTTATTTGCATAGTGCCAGCCTCCTAGTGGCAGCAGCATACACCCATGGTTCCTGTGTCCCCCAATGAGAGGCGATAAAGAAACTTCAATCCCAGGGCGTTTTTACCCGTAAAGCGCTTATCCGGTCACTCCCTGTGTCGCCGGACTATATCTAAGAAATGAGAGGCGAACACCCTATGGGATCGCTTGGTTCTTGTAAAAGATACTGCATGATCCGGAGCCGAATTAGGGTCATCATCAACCTTTAGCGCATGATTGACAGCTTCAATGAGGGAATCCACAGTCGATTGAAACTCCGGAGAATCAGGGTCCAAGGACGCCTCATACTCAGAGTCATGATCGCTGCGAACCCCTGGAGAGGGGGAGCGAGAAGTGGAGCTACCAGAGGCTGAATGGCTTGGTGAATGTTCAGGAGAGGTAGAGCGGATCCGTTTTTTGGATGACCGTACCTCCTTCAGGTGAGAGCGGCCCCTGCTGGCCGATGATTCCCCTGTAAGGGAGGGGTCTCTTAACCCAGGTAAACGAGTGCCCCGCTCCTCAGAGGGGTAATAAAGGGATTCAATCGCTTTGGCCAGCGAAGCCATGGATTGTGACAGTGACGCGGCCCACTCAGGGGGGCTAGATACACTGGGGTCGGTAGCGGCGGAGGGCTCCTGGGCACAATGGGCATCACAGGCTGGGCAGAGAGGAGAGGCTGAGGGAGAGGAGCCTGGCAGGTGGTACACACAGTGAAAAAGGTGGTATGAACCTTTGAAGCCTTTTTAGCCCTTGACTGCGACATGATGTACCCCAATATAAGTAAAAAAGCTGCTAGTGGAAACTAAGAGGGGTAAAGCTGCAGGGAAGCACCTAGTACAGACTCCTTACCCAGGTCCTGTGTGTCCCGCAATCAGATGAGGCGGCGCGCTGAGTAAGGGAGAAGACCGGCTTCCAGGGCTTGACATGTGCAGACTAAGGGCGGCCAGAACAGCGGTGCTGCAGGGAAGATGGCTGCCGAGATTGGGGGAAAATTCTGCACCTCTTTTCCTGCGTGCGCACATAGCCTAAAAGTTCTGGTCTGAATAGCAGACCCAGTGTGCCTCCTATGGACACTAAGCTTGAACTGGGTCTCTAGAAGCCAGCATGAGGGTGTATACTGCAGGGGAGGAGCTAACTTTGTCTCAACTTAGTGTCAGCCTCCTAGCGACAGCAGCATAACACCCATGGTTCTGTGCCCCCCAATGTGGTGAAGGAGAAATGGATTTTTATGTCTTAGTAAGAAAATGTGACTGAACAATTAAAGGGAATCTGTCACCAGGTTTTTGCTTCCCCATCAGAGTGCAGCATGATGTAGGGGCAGAGACCCTGATTCCGCAATGTGTCATTGACAGGCCTGCTTAGTGTTATTTTGATAAAATGACTTTTTTCTGCTACAGATCTAGCAGTTCTCTGAATCCTTATCACTGTATAAATCAGCCCACCACAAACTCAATCTGTGGTGAGGGCAGGGTTATACAGAGCTCATGAATATGCTTGACTATCTGGCAGCAGGGTTACTAGTCCTCTAATGATAATCACCGGCTGATAAAACAATGATTCCATGAAAACTACAGCAAGCAGCCCATTAGGTGACATCGCTGAAATCTCTCTCTATGTTATGCTGCTGTCAGATTGGTGGCAAAACCTGGTGGCAAAACCTGGTAACAGATTACCTTTAAAGGAAATCTGTCAGCAGATTTTTGCTACTTAACCTGAGAGCGGCACAATGTAGAGACAGAGTTCCTGATTGCAGCAATGTGTCACTTAAGGGACATTTACACTGCAAGATAATTGTGAATTCATGTTAAAAAAGGGGCTGTGTGTTTCAATAAAATCAGTGTTTTATCAGCAGGACAGCATCACTCATCTTGTGCCACGTAATCCTCGTGCAATGTAATTCCGCCCCCTCCTGCCTATGCACAGTGTCCACAGAAAGCTGCCAATCAGTGGTGTGGGCGGGGTTATGCAGGGCTCAGCATTCAGAGAACTTCAGCAGATAAAACAGTGATTTTATCAAAACTGCAGCAAGAAGCCCAGTGACACATTGCTGGAATCAGGGTTTGTCCATATATCATGCTGCTCTTCGATAACATAAGAAAAACCTACTGAAGAATTCAATTTTTTTTTTTAAATTCGTTTATTAATTACAGGACAGATCATACACACATTTGCTTGTATACATCATTATCCATTAGTTAGTTATAGAAAATTACCATACATAGCCGTGTATAAAATATTATAAAGATAATAAACTGTGTATGTTAATCAGTAACATCTTATTTAAACCTTAACTACATTAACTTCTAATAAAGCCTCCAAAACTAACATAACATAGTGCCTCTTGCAGGAGAGTTCTAAATAGACTCCGCCCTGTGAGTAAATAGTGTCCGCATAATCGTACACCCTTTTTATACGTATACTGAGTTATTTTGATCTAAACAGTATGGCCGGATGAGTTCCATCTTCCCCATATCTTCTCAAATTTGGCTGGACAACCCCTGTTTTGATATAGCGTCCGCTCATATGGAATAATTGAGTTCACTAAGTCAATCCATGCCCTAAGAGATGGACAGGACCTCCCATCCAACGCATTGCTAACACCTTTCGTGCCATAAATAGCGATTCTCTCAGAAAGATTCCCGTGTGGTGATCCCATGTCTCTGCCTCCCATACCCCAAACAGGCATACCAGTGGCTCAAGTGGAACAGGGATCGACACCAAGGATGTCAATAGTACCGTTACCTCTTTCCAAAATTGAAAAACAACAGGACATTTCCAGATCATATGAATGAAATCTGCGTCACTGGAATGACACCTCAAGCAGTCTGATGAATGAAGATGGCCCATTTTAAATAGACGAGTCGGGGTCAAATAGGATTGATATATAATATACAGTTGGGTCATCCTATTATTGATTGATGGGGAGACCCTAGTCGGGGATTCCAAGATTTCATCCCATTCTTCTCCTAGTGTATCTGGAAGTAGCCTCCCCCATTTTCCCTTAATTAAATCTAAGGTGGATTCTTCGCCTATGGATAACATATAGGTATATAAAGAAGAGATGAGTCCCTGAGGCCCTTGTGATTTGAGAATTCCTATTAATGGTAAAGTTGAAATAGTTCTACCTGCACCCGTATGCCGTACATATGATTGGAAAGCAGATCTTAATTGTAAATAACGGAAAAATTGAGATCTCGGTATATTGTGAGTATTTTGTAATTGTTCAAAAGAAACAAAAATTCCTTGGCTATGTATATCACTCACTGTGAGGACACCATACGATATCCAAAATTCAGTAGATGGATGGCCTAATAATCCCGGGAAATAGCTATTGTTCCACAATGGCATTTCGGCTGCTATATCAACAGATTTTGTAACTTTTTTAATTTGCCTCCATATCGAACGGGCCAATCGGAGCAAAGGAAGCAAACGAGGGACAGTAATTTTCTCCATTTCCAAAAAGCCCAGCGGGCAATCAATCTGAGCTGAATGTAATACATGGCTTTCAGAGTTGGGAAGAGACTCCCCGGGCATCCATTTATTTATCATTTTTGCCTGCCCAGCAAGGTAGTACAGATAGAAGTCCGGCAAGGCAGCCCCACCCCCCTGTTTGGGTCTCTGTAGAATGGATAATTTAAGTCTAGGCCTAGCTTTCCCCCATATGAAGGATGTGGTAAGGGAATTCAGGGTTGCAAAGAAAGATTTAGGTATTAAAACGGCACTATGTTGAAGACAATAGCTCAATTTTGGGAGTAATATCATTTTGATCAGGTTAATACGACCAGCCACAGATAGCGGGAGCTTGTCCCAGGTAGCAAATTTAGATTTAACCACGTCCAATAGTGGATATATATTGAGATGCAAATCTTGGTGACTGCATTGAGACATATGTATTCCAAGGTATTTAAAATTGGAGACAATGGGCAGCAGCGAGAGGGTTTCAAGGCATGGCATTGGGGTATGGGAGAGAGGCATCAAAGCAGATTTATCCCAATTTATATATAGACCAGAAAATGTACTAAATTTATCAATCATCGTTATTACTTTTGGCAATGTATCTTCTGTCTGGTCCATAAACACCACCATATCGTCTGCATAAAGACCAATAATGTCCACCCGGTCAGCAATATGTATCCCTTTAATGTCTACAGAGGACCTCATCCGTATTGCCAGGGCTTCTATAGCCAAGGCAAATAGAGCTGGGGAGAGAGGGCATCCCTGGCGAGTTCCCCTATGTAAGGAAAATGGTGCAGATACAGAACCGTTTACCACCATACGTGCCCCAGGTTTCGCATATAGTGTACCTATCCCTCTTAGAAATTTATTCCCAAACCCATATTTCCGTAAGCATGCAGTTAAAAAGGACCACTCAAGGGAGTCAAAAGCCTTAGCTGCATCCAACGAAGCTAATGCCCACTTATTGTCTGGCTCTAATGAACTATATTGAATGACCGATTGCACTCTTCTAATATTAATAGAGGTATTTTTCCCGGGCATAAAGCCAGTTTGATCTGGGTGTATGAGATCTAGTATGATCGCATTCAATCTAGTAGCCAGAATTTTAGTGAAAATTTTGTAGTCCACATTCACTAAAGAAATTGGTCTATATGATCCACAATCCAGAGGATCCTTCCCCTCCTTCCTAAGCACAATAATATTAGCATCATAAAACGATTCGGGTACCGATTCTCCCTCCCATATTCCCCTTAGTACCTTCAGCAATATAGGTGCTAATTTATCACGATATTTTCTATAAAATTCAATGGGAAATCCATCAGGTCCCGGGGCTTTCCCGGTGGCCATATCTGCTATAGCATGTTCTACCTCTTCCAGAGTAAATTCAGCCTCCATAAGAGCTCGTTGGGATGGACTCAGCGAGGGGAATGTTATATCCGATAGATAATCCAGGCATTCATCGACATCTAAACCACTCTTAGACTTATACAACGAAGTATAATAATCATAAAAGCCCTGAAGTATTCCATCAGTAGAGGACACCAATGAGCCATCGGACACCCGGATCTGCAATATTGTGTTGGAGGTGCTATGCTGGCGCACCAAGAAGGCCAGGAGTGTGCTGGCTTGATTCCCTAGCTCAAAGTAGGACTGACGAGTAAAAAATAATTTGCGCTTTGACTTAGCATCTGTATGTTGGGTATACAATCTCTGGGAAGTAAGCCACTCAATTCTATTACTGCTGGACTGATTAGCTATATAAGTGGCCTCTGAGTCTTTTAATCTTTGCTCTATCTCCTCGTCCTCCCTCGCCGTCACTCTCTTAATATAGGAAATGGTAGAAGACAAGCATCCCCTCAAGTATGCCTTCAGGGTATCCCAGAATAGACCAAGGTTTTGGATTTCCGAATGTGTCAGCACAAAGCTATTCAACTGATCAACCGTCCTATCACTAGAGTCTATCAATTTTAACCAAAAGGGATTTAATTTCCAGGACCTATTGCTATTATCGGATTGCCCATATTTAAGTTTAAGAATGATCGGGCTATGATCTGAGATCCCCCGGTTACCATGTTCGATGCTATCCACCCATAGCGCCAAGCCACCCGACCCAAATATATAGTCTATTCGAGACAAAGACTGCCTAGTAGACGAGTGGCAGGTGTACCCCTTAACTTCTGGATGGTTTATTCTCCATAAATCTAGCCACCCACTCCCTTCCATAAATAGTGCTAATTGTGAGGGGTGCTGAGGCACAACTTCCCCTGAGTCCACATCGTCCAATCTCAATCTATCCATGGACTGATTCATTATTAAATTAAAGTCTCCCATACAAATAACATTGGCTTCCGGATATTTTAAGGAGAAGCCCAGAGCCATACGTAGGATTGACATGTTAGCGGGAGGGGGGTTATAGATACACAACAACACATACTCTCGTGAGTTAATAAATGCATGCACAAAGACGAAACGACCCTCCGGATCACGTCTCGCCTCTTTAGCCTCCCATCTGACCTCCTTGTGTATCAGCAGAGAGACCCCTCTTGAATAGCTAGTGTGGAATGCGTGTAGGGACCACTGTACCCATGGCTTTTGTATACATCGAACCGTGTCTCTTGTCAGATGTGTCTCTATCAGAGCTACGACTTGAGGGTGATATCTTTTAATCTGCGAAAACACCTTAATTTTCTTTCGAGGAGTTTTTATACCTCGTATGTTCCAGGTCATACATATAAGTTCAGCCCCCATATTTACTCTTAAAGGGAGCATTGATATATATCATTATCATTCGGGTGCAGTCTAACGGCACCGCACCGAGCAAAGAATTAGCATTAGAGGCAGCCATGCTTAATAAACATCCAAAACTAGTATATAAAACCAAACTAAACAAAACTTGAACAGTAGGGGAGCATATTTCCATACTCCCACAGTCAAATTGAATAGGGGATACCCTCACTGGACTCAGTGTCCGGTATTGTTGATATTTTCCGCATCCAGACAGAAAGCTCTATCTATGTTGCCATTAATCAGGGAGCTCAGGTTAGGGGTCTTCCGCATTCGACCCCCCGCGAGACCGCAACCACTCAGTCGCCTCCGCTGGATCCGTGAAGAATAAGGAGGAGCCCTTATAAACGATGCGAAGCCGGGCCGGATAAAGCATGGAGTAAACGATGTTCTTATCTCTAAGTTGTTTCTTGATATCCATAAATCGTGCTCGCTGCTTTTGAAGTTCCATAGAAAAATCTGGAAAAATCGATATGGTAGCATTATCGAATTTGATGAGGCCCTTCTGCCGTGCTAAGCGGAGGATGATATCTCTGTCTCTACAATTAAGGAGACGCGCCAGGAAAGGCCGCGGCGGGGCTCCAGGAGGAAGAGGCCTGGTCGGGACCCTATGGGCCCTTTCCACCGCGAATGTCGAGGAGAATCCATCTCCCAGTGATGACTTGAGCCATTCCTCCAGAAACTGTTCAGGCTGCTGACCCTCCGACCGCTCCGGGAGACCTATAATTCGGATATTATTGCGGCGCAGTCTATTTTCCAAGTCGTCTGCCTTTTGCTTCCAGGCATTTACGGATCCGGCAGCTTTGGTCAGTTTAGCCTCCATAGGGGCGATAGTGTCTTCAATATGAGACACCCTCGTTTCAACCTCCGTGATGCGCCCTCTCATAGTTTGCATGTCATGACGCAGGCGTCCCACCTCAGTATGCACATCTTCTATTTTCTCCGTAAGAGCTGATCTAGTGAGGGAGATAGCCTGCATCAACTGCTCTGATGCCTGTTTAAGAGTCAGTTCATCCTCTCCTCCCTCCTCATTGCTGTCGGAGGGGCGTCCTTTACGTTGAGACGGTGTAGGATTATTTCTAAGATTGCGCACATTATCATGAGGATCATCTTTGGCATATTTTTTTAATTTTTCAGCAGCCGATGCTCCTCTAGGGTGCTGCATGATGGATATTCACAAGGGGATTTCACAAAGCGACCCAAGGAGTAATTATGGACAAGCTGTATTCCGATTTTGAGACTTGTATTATGGAGCCCGAGGTTATAAGACAGGAGTCCACTGGGCAGGCAGTTTAGGGTATCCGGTATATAGAGATAGCCGCTGTAACACTCAAGCCGTGCAATTCCACAGTTATCATAAGGGGAGCAGCTGAAAAGGGGTTAATCCCTGTAATGTTATGGCGTTAGCAGGGAAAATGTCCACCCGACAGGGGGGCGCAGGTCCCACTTTCTCAGGGCACACACTGCACCACCCCTACTTCTTCAGGCGCACACCCACCGCCCAGCGCCGCTAATAAGATTAGAAGCGCACTTCCCTAACTGTCAGGGTGTGCGCTGATATGATGGCCGCTACCCCCGGCATGTACCGCCACTTGCATCAGTCCTCACGGCTTACCAGTAGTATCCACCGCCACCAAGATGAGGGGGACCCGGCTCCAGCAGAGAGCAGCACCGCGTTCTTTCCTGCTCCCTCTTGCAGGTCCCTCGTCGCGCCCACCAGTGCGGTCAGTCACCGCTGCCTCCGAGACGGTGGGAGGTCCAGCTCCGGCAATGAACAGCGCGGTGTCTTGTGCTCCCTAGCGCGCGCTCCCAAGATGGCCGCCGCTGCACATGGGGCTCTCCTGCCTGTTTTAGCTTCTGCAGCTCCCGGCTCCGCAAATCTCCACAGCGGTCTCCCAGAAGGTCCACCAGACTCTCCGGTGCATGGGGTCCCGATCCGGGCTAGTACCGCTCGGTCACGCACAATATTTATAGCAGAATCAGCTCAGGATGTATGGAGCTCTCCTAGGATGCCTCCTTCTTCTTCAGCTACATAGCCACGCCCCGAAGAATTCAATTTCACGATCCAAAAACATCTTGTTCACAAAAATGAATTCACTGATCTACACAACGATCTTGCCTTACCCTAATTTAATAATATACACGAGAAAATTGGGGTTTTGACTACTTTTTCTACCAAGTCTCAGCTAACATCTATTACGAGCCTTCAGTCAGTGTTATTCAATCATGGAGATCTTCTAAAATTGAGCATCCAAATAAAGTCTGCCAAGTATTTCACTGTAAAGGTACGTGTCCACCTTCAGGATGGCCGGCGGTTTGGTCGGAGCGGCAAACCCGCTCCGCGCTAAGCTCCGCCCCCTTCTGTGACGCGATGATGCCGGATGTGTTCATAGACCACATCCGGGTTCATCGCACGCCACACATAGGGCCCGGTGTTATACCTTGCGGCGGCGCAGCGTCGCCGCAAGGTACACGGACATGCTGCGATCTTAAAAGACGCGCCGCATGTCCGGAGTCGCAGGGCCGCCGGATGCGTGTTACCACGCATAGTGGAGACGGGATTTCATAAAATCCCCTCCACTATGCTGGAACATCTGGATGCTGCGTGTTTGACGCTGCGGCCCCACGCAGCGTCAAACACGCAGCGTTTCCTGAACGTGGAAACACACCCTAAGGGTATGTGCACACGTCAGGATTTCTTGCAGAAATTTTCCTGACAAAAACCAGACATTTCTGCCAGAAATCCGCATGCGTTTTTTCACGCTTTTTCATGCGTTTTTTGTGCGTTTTTCCCAAATGCATAGAATAGCGGGAAAAATGCAGAAAATCCGCAAAATTAATGAACATGCTGCTTTTTTTTACCACGATGCGTTTTTTTTTTTGCGGAAAAAAACGCATTATGTGCACAAAACATGCAAAATGCATTCTAAATGATAGAATGCATAAGGTATGCATTTTTAATGAGTTTTTATAGCGTTTTTCCCGCGAAAAAACCTGAACGTGTGCACATAGCCTAATACTTATGTAATCTAAATTAATTACTTATATAATACTAGATGGCAGCCCGATTCTAAAGAATCGGAAGTCTAGAATCCATATATACTTTATTTATTCAAATGTAAGAATAATACAATTAATAAATAATAGTAAGAAAGAACAAAAATAATAGGCAGTATATGGAGAAAACACCAAACAAAAGTTCAAAATTGGTGTGAAAATGTCACTGAACCACTTCACAACTAAATATATATAGTTTTGGTAAATGGTATTATCATTTTTTTGACGAAATTCGGCAGGAGCTTGAAGAGCAACGTCACTGGGCCCGCCTCCACGCAGTAGAAACTTGCTGTGAGGTAAAAATTCAAAAATCACACCAAAATGGCGGGCGCAGTGTGTCACAGTACGGCACGTTTCTGATTGGTCGCTCGCAGCAGGCGGCAACCAATCAGACACTGGACACTGTTGACGTCACTTATCTCCGGACATTAGCTCCGGACATTAGCTCCGGACATTAGCTCCGGACATTAGCTCCGGACATTAGCTCCGGACAAAGCCACGGAAGTTGGCACAAATTGCAGGAAGTAGTATTCTAGGCAATTATATATTAGATAAATGTAACAAACACAGTAGGACAAAAACTAGAGATACATTCGGCATATGCGCTGGGAGCTTTCCTGATGCAGACACTGAACACTGAACTTCGCCCTAAGGGTAAGTTCACACAGGGCATTTTTGTTGCTTTTTTTTCTGCAGTGAAACCTGATCTTCTTGGCAGGAAAGAAGCTGCGCCAAAAACGCATGTTTAGGTGCGTTTTTTGTTGCGTATTTGGTGCGTTTTTTTCTCTTTGTCCATGCTAATGTCCTTGGATTTTCAGCAGCAAAAGATACCTGCGTTTTTGCTGTGTTTTTTTCAACACCCATTCAAGCCAATGGGTGAAAAAACGCAGCAAAAAACGCAGAAAGAAGTAACATGCTCTATGTCCAAAAAAACGCAGGAAAGCACAAAATACTGATCAAACAAAAAACCAACGTGTGTGCATGAGATTTCTGAAATCTCAGGCTTTGCTGGTACTGTAAAAAGCAGCTGAAAATTTGCATTAAAAAAGCAGCAAAAAAAAAAAAAAAACGCAGCAAAAACGCCCTGTGTGAACTTATAATACAAGCCATTAACATGCCCTAACAGTTCTCACCCATTGACTGCATCAAATTCACAAAACGTCAGGCACAACCCATGAGCTGGGTGTAGTTTCTAGAAATTGGCAGACTTTTTCCATTTTCACAAAACACCCTTTGAAAAAAAGGTTGCAATGGTAAGTGCACTGCAAACTCCGCCCGACCCAAGAAAAACTGCAGGCTGAAAGGACGAGCATCTTATTAGCCTCTCCATAGGCTTGTTCAACAAGCATGAAGATGTAGGTCTATAAACATAAAAGAAAAGCCGACATGGTACTTACTGGGTATTTTTTTTGTAGAGATGGAAGAATTGGTTCAGGTAGCGCTACAAAAACAAATATAATATACTTTTAATCTGAACGTAATAAAGGTGTACAAAGCGACTATACATTGCTTACACCTGGATGCAGAGATCAGCCGATCTTTGGGGGTGCCTGGTGTCAGACCTCTGTTGATTTAACATTGATAACTTATCTGTAGGATAGGTTGTCAGTCTCGGATGACCCCTTTAAAGTTTTTTTTTTATGTAGACAGTTTGTTGTTTTTACTCTGGCCAAGCCTAACCTTTAGGCTATGTGCACATGTCAGGATTTCTTGCAGAATTTTTCCTGACAAAAACCGGACATTTCTGCCAGAAATCCGCATGCGTTTTTTAATGAGTTTTCCCAAATGCATAGAATAGCGGGAAAAACGCAGATAATCCGCAAAATTAATGAACATGCTGCTTTTTTTTTTACCGCGATGCATTTTTTTCGAGGAAAAAAACGCATCATGTGCACAAAACATGCAGAATGCATTCTAAATGATAGGATGCATAATGTATGCGTTTTTAATTAGTTTTTATCGCGAAAAAACCTGAACGTGTGCACATAGCCTTACTCATTCATCACTGACAACATTACAACTGTAGCACAAAACCGCTGCAGCCAATCACTGGGTTCAGTTGTCTCATAGCGCGACAACATTGGAATCACCGCCCAGTTGCTAGAGCCACTGACCGGGGTCAGTGCTGGAGTGGGTGAGAGTCTAAGTTTACACTGGTCAATCCTATGGACAAAAAAAAAAACCGTAGCTGAGGGGGCATTCCATAATAATGCCCAGAGAGATAATGGAAAGGTAAAGGTGGCACATTTTATTCGACCTCCCTGGCAGATGCCCTGAAGTACCCATTTATCTGGCTTCATTATGGCATCTTATAGAGCCCCTCATGGACAGCAGATTAATCACCAGATTTCACAGTACAATTTGCATACATTATAAAATAGCTCTTTGACCTGATGAGGCAGGTGTACTTACTTTTAAAATCCCCAACGTTTGTAAAGTCCCGAAATTAAAAGTCAGAATTTTATGGCAAGACTCCAGCTAAAGTAGAAATCTAATTTTAATATTAGGCAGGGACACTTTAGACATGGATTATACAGCCATTCTGACATGGATTTTAAACCTGAGTGCACCAGCCTCATCAGGTCTAAACAGTATACACTGTGAAACCCGGTGACAGATCTGCTTGAAAATTAGTCTGTCAAGCTAACACAGAGAAGTCCATTTTATGCTCGACACTCTGCAGATAATATTCTACATTGGAGCCCTGCAAGGAAAAATCTGCATGTGGGAAGGCCATGCTATTTGCACCAGGAGATCTGCTTGGATAATTTGTCCATTCTATTAGATGTGACATGAAGCATTGCGATGCCATACATCTAGTGATCATCGCCTCTCCTGCGGATAAGTGATAATTACTTCTTTGGCTAAGGCTATGTGCACACGATGCGGATTAAGTGCGGATCCGCAAAGTGATTTACAGTATAATGTAAATCAATAGGAAAAAAAAAATGTTGCTAATGGTGCGGAAAATTCCGCATGAAAAACGCTGCGGATCAAAAGAAGTAGCTCGTCACTTCTTTTGTGCGGATCTGCAGGGTTTCTGCACCCTTCCATCATGGAAATCTGCAGGGGTAAAAAACGCATGAAATCCGCAACAAAAAGGCACAGAATCCGCATAAAAAAAACGCGTCAAATCTGCACCTGCGTTTTCTGCTAGGAGATGCGGATTTTGTGCAGAAAATTCTGCATCCCAATCCGCAATGTGTGCACATAGCCTAAGGCTACCTGGTAACTTTGGCCACAACACACGGTGGCTCAGTGGTTATCATTGATGCATTTGCAGCGCTGGACTTCTGGGTTCCAATCCCACCAAAGACAAATGTTCTCCCTGTGCTTGTGTAGGTTTCCTCCCACACTGCAGAGACATAGTGATAGGGAATGTAGACTGTGAGCCCCAACGTGGACAGTGAATGTCTGTAAAGCGCTGTGGAATTAATGCCGCTATATAAGTGAATAAACTGACAAGGCCGAAGTTCGCCATTTGTCACTACTACACTGCAGTGCAATACAAGTGAATAGGGTCACATTGCACCCCAACAATACCACAATTGCTGTTGGATTTTTTTTTACTGACTTGCTCTTACTTATGGCTGTTCCCTTGGGGTCACAATGCAACCCCATTCAGCAATATTGCACTGTTATGTAGCAGCAACACATAGCGAACTTTGACCACGTGACCCGTTTCATGGCAAAAGCTGTCATGCAGCCCCAGCCTTATTCTTAGCGGAATACCCCTTTAAATGGAATCTGTCACCTACTTCTTCATATATAAGCTTCAGCCACCGCCATCTGGGGCTTATCTACAGCATTCTGTAATGCTGTAGAAAAGCTTCCCCCCCCCCCCATATTTAACCCGAATGGTAAGATAAACAAGTTAGATTATACTCACCTAGGGTGGGGGCGGTCCGATGGGGGTCGCGGTCCAGCGCCTCCCATCTTCATGAGATCCTCTTCCTTGCGTCCTGTCGCGTCTCCTGCACAGGCGTTCTTTATCTGCCCTGTTGAGGGCAGTGCAAAGTACTGCAGTGCGCAGGCGCTGGGCTTCTCAGACCTTTCCCGGCACCCATCAGACCGGACCGCCCCCCCAGGTGAGTATAATCTAACTTGTTTTTCTTATCCTTCAGGTTACATGGGGGGGGGGGCTTATCTACAGCATTACAGAATGCTGTAGATAAGCCCCTGATGATGGTGGCTGAAGCTTATATACGAAAAAGTAGGTGACAGATTCCCTTTAAAGGCAAAGATTTCACCCATTAAAAAAATGAGTGAACGTTCCTGCTTCCTCCAAACGGACACAATTACTACACATGCTACTGTGTGAACACCGTCTTAATCCCAGAACTCGGAAGGTGAAACGCTGGCCGAATATAGGCTTTTTGCCCATCTGAACTAATCAAGTTGTTAAATATGTAGAAAATTGGAGACAATGCGCTCACGACACTGTGGGCTCACAGCTGGGCAGCTCAGTGCTCTGCAGAGATTTCTTCCCCCTCATTCTAGCCCACTCCCTGTTCTCTGACAAAGCCTTTTTGCCTTCTTTGTGCAGCTAATCATGCAAGCAGTGCCTTTCTTCACTAATGATGACTGTACTACTGCAGAGTCAGTGCACAGCTGTGAGTAACAGTCAGGCCCACAGGGAAAAAAGGAACTCTGCCGAGCACGCAGCCCCCACAAGAGCCGCAGACTCTTCACTTTCCAGGCTGGGATCTGTCCTAGTCTCACAAGTACCAGAAGATTTATGCACAGTGTACACAGGTGCATGCAGCTTCTTACTTACTTTGTAAATAGTGCAAAACCATCAAAACGAGACTATAGCTGCTCAAGGTTCCTCGGCTGGCATCATTTATACCATGGTGACCGGCCCACCGCTTAACAACCAGGACTAATGGACGAACGCGGCTCTCTGCTGTAGAAGAAAAAAACATGTTTTAGTGGCAACATGAAGCATGCAATGTATGTATACCCTCAGTGGTGCGTCCATAGGAAATAATTTACTGTGCAATAGTACATTTATCTCATTAAAAACTGTACAGATAGGTCTCTGGTCTAACTAAAGCATTGCAAGGGGCATTTAACCCCTTAGTGACAGGGCAAAAAAAATTTAAATCTGGAACAGTTCAACAAATCCCAGCGATTTTGAGACTGTTTTTTTCATGGCACATTATAATTTATGATAAGGGTAATTTTTGGTCAATATGTTTTGTGTTTATTTATAAAAAAAATATATCAAAATTTGACAAATGTAAATAAAAATTAGCAATTTTCAAACTTTGAATGATTATCCCTGTAATCCAGATAGTCACACCACAGTAAGGAATTAACCCCTTCCCGACCCATGACGCCACGTAGGCGTCATGAAAGTCGGTGCCATTCCGACCCATGACGCCTATGCGGCGTCATGGAAAGATCGCGTCCCTGCAGATCGGGTGAAAGGGTTAACTCCCATTTCACCCGATCTGCAGGGACAGGGGGAGTGGTAGTTTAGCCCAGGGGGGGTGGCTTCACCCCCTCGTGGCTACGATCGCTCTGATTGGCTGTTGAAAGTGAAACTGCCAATCAGAGCGATTTGTAATATTTCACCCATTATAACGGGTGAAATATTACAATCCAGCCATGGCCGATGCTGAAATATCATCGGCCATGGCTGGAAATACTAGTGTGCCCCCACCCCACCCCTCCGATCGCCCCCCCAGCCCTCCGATCTGGCCGGTACACTGCTCCGGCTCCCCTCCGTCCAGTGCTCCGCTCCCCCCCGTGCTCGTGTCCGCTCCCCCCGTGCTCCAATCACCCCCCCCGTGCTCCAATCACCCCCCCTGCACTCCGATCCACCCCCCCCCGTGCTCCGTTCCACCCCCCCGTGCTCCATTCCAGCCCCCCCGTGCTCCGTTCCACGCCCCCCGCGCTCCGTTCCACCCCTCCCGCGCTCCGATTCCCCCCCCCCCATCATACTTACCGATCCAGCCGTGGTCCCGTCCGTCTTCTCCCGGGCGCCGCCATCTTCCAAAATGGCGGGCGCATGCGCAGTGCGCCCGCCGAATCTGCCGGCCGGCAGATTCGTTCCAAAGTGCATTTTGATCACTGAGATATAATCTATCTCAGTGATCAAAATAAAAAAAATAATAAATGACCCCCCCCCCCTTTGTCACCCCCATAGGTAGGGACAATAAAAAAAATAAAGAAATTTTTTTTTTCCCACTAATGTTAGAATAGGGTTAGGGGTAGGGCTAGGGTTAGGGGTAGGGTTAGGGTTAGGGGTAGGGTTAGGGGTAGGGCTAGGGTTAGGGGTAGGGTTAGGGGTAGGGTTAGGGTTAGGGGTAGGGTTAGGGGTAGGGTTAGGGGTTCGGTATGTGCACACGTATTCTGGTCCTCTGCGGATTTTTCCGCTGCGGATTTGATAAATCCGCAGTGCTAAACCGCTGCGGATTTATGGCGGATTTACCGCGTTTTTTTCTGCGCATTTCACTGCGGTTTTACAATTGCGATTTTCTATTGGAGCAGTTGTAAAACCGCTGCGGAATCCGCACAAAGAAGTGACATGCTGTGGAATGTAAACCGCTGCGTTTCCGTGCAGTTTTTCTGCAGCATGTGTACAGCGATTTTTGTTTCCCATAGGTTTACATTGAACTGTAAACTCATGGGAAACTGCTGCGGATCCGCAGCGTGTGCACATACCTCTAGAATTAGGCTATGTGCACACGGTGCGGATTTGGCTGCGGATTCGCAGCAGTGTTCCATCAGGTTTACAGTACCATGTAAACATATGGAAAGCCAAATCCGCTGTGCCCATGGTGCGGAAAATACCGCGCGGGAACGCTGCGTTGTATTTTCCGCAGCATGTCAATTGTTTGTGCGGATTCCGCAGCGTTTTACACCTGTTCCTCAATAGGAATCCGCAGGTGAAATCCGCACAAAAAACACTGGAAATCCGCGGAAAATCCGCAGGTAAAACGCAGTGCCTTTTACCCGCAGATTTTTCAAAAATGGTGCGGAAATATCTCACACGAATCCGCAACGTGGGCACATAGCCTTAGGGTTAGGGTTGGAATTAGGGTTGTGGTTAGGGTTAGGGGTGTGTTGGGGTTAGTGTTGGGGTTAGGGGTGTGTTGGGGTTAGGGTTGTGATTAGGATTATGGCTACAGTTGGGATTAGGGTTAGGGGTGTGTTGGGGTTAGTGTTGGAGGTAGAATTGAGGGGTTACCACTGTTTAGGCACATCAGGGGTCTCCAAACGCAACATGGCGCCACCATTGATTCCAGCCAATCTCGTATTCAAAAAGTCAAATGGTGCTCCCTCACTTCCGAGCCCTGACGTGTGCCCAAACAGTGGTTTACCCCCACATATGGGGTACCAGCATACTCAGGACAAACTGCGCAACAATTACTGGGGTCCAATTTCTCCTGTTACCCTTGTGAATCTAAAAAAATGCTTGCTAAAACATAATTTTTGAGGATAGAAAAATGATTTTTTATTTTCACGGCTCTGCGTTGTAAACGTCTGTGAAGCACTTGGGGGTTCAAAGTGCTCACCACATATCTAGATAAGTTCCTTGGGGGGTCTAGTTTCTAAAATGGGGTCACTTGTGGGGGGTTTCTACTGTTTAGGCACACCAGGGGCTCTGCAAACGCAACGTGACACCCGCAGACCATTCCATCAAAGTCTGCATTTCAAAAGTCACTACTTCCCTTCTGAGCCCCGACGTGTGCCCAAACAGTGGTTTACCCCCACATATGGGGTATCAGCGTACTCAGGAGAAACTGGACAACAACTTTTGGGGTCCAATTTCTCCTGTAACCCTTGGGAAAATAAAAAATTCTGGGCTAAATAATTATTTTTGAGGAAAGAAAACGTATTTATTATTTTCACGGCTCTGCATTATAAACTTCTATGAAGCACTTGGGGGTTCAAAGTGCTCACCACACATCTAGATAAGTTCCTTTCAGGGTCTAGTTTCCAAAATGGGGTCACTTGTGGGGGGTTTCTACTGTTTAGGCACATCAGGGGCTCTGCAAACGCAACGTGACGCCCGCAGAGCATTCCATCAAAGTCTGCATTTCAAAACGTCACTACTTCAATTCCAAGCCCCGGCATGTGCCCAAACAGTAGTTTACCCCCACATATGGGGTATCACCGTACTCAGGAGAAACTGGACAACAAATATTGGGGTCAAATTTCTCCTGTTACCCTTGGGAAAATTAAAAAATTCTGGGCTAAATAATTATTTTTGAGGAAAGAAAACGTATTTATTATTTTCACGGCTCTGCATTATAAACTTCTATGAAGCACTTGGGGGTTCAAAGTGCTCACCACACATCTAGATAAGTTCCTTTGGGGGTCTAGTTTCCAAAATGGGGTCACTTGTGGGGGGTTTCTACTGTTAAGCCACATCAGGGGCTCTGCAAACGCAACGTGACGCCCACAGAGCATTCCATCAAAGTCTGCATTTCAAAACGTCACTACTTCACTTCCGAGCCCCGGCATGTGCCCAAACAGTGATTTACCCCCACATATGGGGTATCAGCGTACTCAGGAGAAACTGGACAACAACTTTTGGGGTCAAATTTCTCCTGTTACCCTTGGGAAAATAAAAAATTGCAGGCTAAAAGATCATTTTTGAGAAAATAATTTTTTTTTTTATTTTCATGGCTCTGCGTTATAAACTTCTGTGAAGCACTTGGGGGTTCAAAGTCCTCACCACACATCTAGATTAGTTCCTTTGGGGGTCTAGTTTCTAAAATGGTGTCATTTCTGGGGGATCTCCAATGTTTAGGCACACAGGGGCTCTCCAAACGTGACATGGTGTCCGCTAATGATTGGAGCTAATTTTCCATTTAAAAAGCCAAATGGCGTGCCATCCCTTCCGAGCCCTGCCGTGCGCCCAAACAGTGGTTTACCCCCACATATGGGGTATCAGCGTACTCAGGACAAACTGGACAACAATATTTGGGGTCCAATTTCTCCTATTATCCTTGGCAAAATAGGAAATTCCAGGCTAAAAAATCATTTTTGAGGAAAGAAAAATTATTTTTTATTTTCATGGCTCTGCGTTATAAACTTCTGTGAAGCACCTGGGGGTTTAAAGTGCTCAATATGCATCTAGATAAGTTCCTTGGGGGGTCTAGTTTCCAAAATGGGGTCACTTGTGCGGGATCTCCAATGTTTAGGCACACAGGGGCTCTCCAAACGCGACATGGTGTCCGCTAACAATTGGAGCTAATTTTCCATTCAAAAAGTCAAATGGCGCGCCTTCTCTTCCGAGCCCTGCCGAGTGCCCAAACAGTGGTTTACCCCCACATATGAGGTATCGGCGTACTCGGGAGAAATTGCCCAACAAATTTTATGATCCATTTTATCCTACTGCCCATGTGAAAATGAAAAAACTGAGGCGAAAAGAATTTTTTTGTGAAAAAAAATTACTTTTTCATTTTTACAGATCAATTTGTGAAGCACCTGAGGGTTTAAAGTGCTCACTAGGCATCTAAATTAGTTCCTTGGGGGGTCTAGTTTCCAAAATGGGGTCACTTGTGGGGGAGCGCCAATGTTTAGGCACACAGGAGCTATCCAAACGCGACATGGTGTCCGCTAACGATGGAAATAATTTTTCATTCAAAAAGTCAAATGGCGCTCCTTCCCTTCCGAGCCTTACCATGTGCCCAAACAGTGGTTTACCTCCACATGTGAGGTATTGGTGTACTCAGGAGAAATTGCCCAACACATTTTAGGATCCATTTTATCCTGTTGCCCATGTGAAAATGAAAAAATTGAGGCTAAAAGAATTTTTTTGTGAAAAAAAAGTACTTTTTCTTTTTTACGGATCAATTTGTGAAGCACCTGGGGGTTCAAAGTGCTCACTATACATCTAGATAAGTTCCTTGGGGCGTCTAGTTTCCAAAATGGGGTCACTTGTGGGGGAGCTCCAATTTTTAGGCACACGGGGGCTCTCCAAACGTGACATGGTGTCCGCTAAAGAGTGGAGCCAATTTTTGATTCAAAAAGTCAAATGGCGCTCCTTCCCTTCCAAGCCCTGCCGTGCGCCAAAACAGTGGTTTACCCCCACATATGAGGTATCAGCGTACTCAGGACAAATTGGACAACAACTTTCGTGGTTCAGTTTCTCCTTTTACCATTGGGAAAATAAAAAAATTGTTGCTAAAAGATAATTTTTGTGACTAAAAAGTTAAATGTTCATTTTTTCCTTCCATGTTGCTTCTGCTGCTGTGAAGCACCTGAAGGGTTAATAAACTTCTTAAATGTGGTTTTGAGTACCTTGAGGGGTGCAGTTTTTAGAATGGTGTCACTTTTGGGTATTTTCAGCCATATAGACCCCTCAAACTGACTTCAAATGTGAGGTGGTCCCTAAAAAAAATGGTTTTGTAAATTTCGTTGTAAAAATGACAAATCGCTGGTCGAATTTTAACCCTTATAACTTCCTAACAAAAAAAAATTTTGTTTCCAAAATTGTGCTGATGTAAAGTAAACATGTGGGAAATGTTATTTATTAACTATTTTGTGTCACATATCTCTCTGGTTTAACAGAATAAAAATTCAAAATGTGAAAATTGCGAAATTTTCAAAATTTTCGCCAAATTTCCGTGTTTATCACAAATAAATGCAGAATTTATTGACCTAAATTTACCACTAACATGAAGCCCAATATGTCACGAAAAAACAATCTCAGAACCGCTAGGATCCGTTGAAGCGTTCCTGAGTTATTACCTCATAAAGGGACACTGGTCAGAATTGCAAAAAACGGCAAGGTCTTTAAGGTCAAAATAGGCTGGGTCTTGAAGGGGTTAATAAATAACATTTCCCTCATGTCGGCTTTACATCAACACCAGTTGTAAAATATTGTTTCATTTAGTTAGTATTTTAGGAGGTTTAAAAATGTAGCAATCATTTTTCATTTTTTCAAGCAAATTTACAAAATTTATTTTTCTAGGTACTTATCCAGGTTTGATGTGACTTTGAGGGTCCTATATATATTGGGAAACCCCCAAAAGTTATACACCCCTCAACATATTAAAAACTGCTGTCAGGTAGTTTATTAACCCTTCAAATGATTTTCAGGAATTAAAGCAAAGTGATAATAGGAATGTAAAAGTGTATTTTTACCACCTAAATGTCGTTAACTTCTGAACAGGCCGCTATAGCCGGCAGATTCTAAGGTCACTATTTGGTCATGAATTTCCATGAAAAACATCAGAACCACAACATCATGATCTCTAGGTGCTGATGGGATTGAGTAGGAAGCCCCCACACTCAACCATTTATATGATGAGTCACTTGACAGCATCATCTAAGGGGTTAAACAGATATGGATGGTGCCAACACTCATAGTGGCTAATGCAGCAAGTTGTCAGCTATAGTGGACAGCTGCTGGATTGTTACCTCTATGGGGAGGCTATCCTCTTATATCTCAGGTCAGTAAAAAGAGATATTGGCGGTCATCAAGGGGTTAAAGAGAATAGAATGCTTGTATATGTCTGTTTATACACAGACAATATATATATATATATATATATATATATATATATATATATATATATATATATATATATATATATATATAGAACACAAATATCACATTCTAGATATCACTGAATGAAATATTCCAGTTGCAAATCTTTATTCAGTACATAGTGGAATTCGGTGGGAACAATAAACAAAAATGATCAATGTAAATCAAAATTAATATCCCGTGGAGGTCTGGATTGGACTGATACTCAAAATCAAATTACAGGCTTATCCAACTTCATGGAAATGCCTCAAGACTAGGAAATGATGCTCAGTAGTGTGTGTGGCCTCCATGTGCCTGTACAACTTTCCTACAACACCTGGGCAGGCTCCTGATGAAGCAGCAGATGTTCTCCTGAAGGATTGTCTCTCAGACCTGGATTAAAGCATCACCCAACTCCTGGACAGTCTTCTGGTGCAACTTGGCGTTGGTGAATGGAAAAAGACATGATGTCCCAGATGTGCTCAACTGGATTCAGGTCTGGGGAGCGGGCAGGCCAGTCCATAGCTTCAATGCCTTCATCATGCAGTAACTGCTGACACACTCCAGCCACATGAGCTCTGGCATTGTCACGCATCAGAAGGAACCCAGGAGGGTCCATTGCACCTTCATATGGTCTCACAAGGGGTCTGAGGATATCATCCCGGTACCTAATGGCAGTCAGGCTACCTCTGGAGAGCAAATGGGGCTGTGCAGCCCTCCAAAGAAATCCCACCCAACACCATTACTGACCCACTGCCAAACCGATCATGCTGGAAAATGTTGCAGGCAGCAGAACGTTCTCCACGGCGTCTCCAAACTGTCACATGTGCTCAGTGTGAACCTGTTCGCATCCATGAAGAGCACAGGGCGCCAATGTCAAATCTGCTAAACTTGGTGTTCTCTGTCAAATGCCAATCACCCTGCACGGTGTTGGGCTGTAAGAAAGACACCCATCTGTGGAAATCGGGCCCTCATACCACCCTCATTGAGTCTGTTTCTGACAGTTTGAACAGACACATGGATGTTAGTGGACTGCTGGGCTTTGGCCCTGCTCCTCCATGCACAAAGGAGGAGGCAGTGGTCCTGCTGCTGGGTTGTGGCCCTCATACGTCCCCCTCCACGTCTCCTGGTGTACTGGCCTGTCTCCTGGTATCTGCTCCATGCTATGGACACTGTACTGACAGACAGCTACTCTTCTTGCCACAGCTCACACTGATGTGCCATCCTGGATGAGCTGCACTACCTCAGCAACTTCTGTGGGTTGCAGACACCGCCTCATGCTACTGTACAATACCTCAAGAGATGAGAGCAATGACAAAATGCAGAAGTGACCAAAACAACAGCCAAAAAGGATGAGAACAGGAAAAAGGTCTGTGGTCACCGCCTGCACAACCACTCCTTTATAGTGGGGTGTCTTGCTGATTGCCTGTCATTTCTACCTTTTGTCTGTTCCATTTGCACAATAGCAGGAGAAATGGATTCACAATCGGTGTTGTTTCATAACTGGACAGGTTGATTACACCGAAGTGTGATGGACTCAGGGTTACATTATACGGTTTAAGTGGTCTCTATTTTTTTGAGTAGTGTTATCTTTAATATAAATAAATCTATATAGATATTATATAAAATATACATTTTCCATGTCACTATTTACATTAAAGACACCTTCCAGGCTATTCTCATCATCAAAAGGGGAACAATTCCCCGATTACATTTTTTCGTCTCCGGACGTAATTTGGACTCTACAATTATTGTCTTTGTTACCCTGGAAAATCAGCTCTCTGTGCACCGACTACCCGCAGAGCTGTGACAGCCATCTATACACAGTAACCAATCGGAGAATGCGGTGTTGCAGTGTGAGGGAGAAAGCAGCAGCCTAAACCAATGAGGAGACAGTGGGTGTGTCTCAGACCATTAGACTCCCCTGAAGACACTGCCGCTAACATGTAGTCACAATGACTTCTCTGTCCTGACATTGCCAAGTTAAAAAGCAGCAAGCAGTGAGGTAAATAAACAGTGGGTAATCTTCAATCATTACCTATAGGTGCTGAACTTGCAGGTCATTTTGAGGGTGCCGTCACACTAGCAGTATTTTACCTCAGTATTTGCAACCCAAAACCAGGAGAGGGTGATAAATGCAGAAGTGGTGCATATGTTTATTATACTTTTCCTCTATTTGTTCAACTCCTGGTTTTGTTTTACAAATACTGATGTAAAATACTGACCAAATACTGCTAGTGTGACGGCAGCCTAAGGGTATGTTCACACGTTCAGGATTTCCATCCTTTTTTTTTCCTGACTTTTTTAAAAAACTGCAGCTCTTGGCAGAAAACGCAGGTCCTTTTTTTGGTCCTTTTTTGGTCCGTTTTTGATGCGTTTTTTGATGCGTTTTTTTGATGCAGTTTTCTAGCCAGAGTCTGTGTGTTTTCTAGGAATTTTTTTTAGGGTTAAAATGGCTGAAAATACCCTAACCCTACCCCTACCCCTAACCCTACCCCTAACCCTACCCCTAACCCTAACCCTACCCCTAACCCTACCCCTACCCCTAACCCTACCCCTACCCCTAACCCTACCCCTAACCCTACCCCTACCCCTAACCCTATTCTAACCTTAGTGAAAAAAAAAAAAAAAAAAAAATTCTTTATTTTTTTTATTGTCCCTACCTATGGGGGTGACAAAGGGGGGGGGGTGTCATTTACTATTTTTTTATTTTGATCACTGAGATAGGTTATATCTCAGTGATCAAAATGCACTTTGGAACGAATCTGCCGGCCGGCAGATTCGGCGGGCGCACTGCGCATGCGCCCGCCATTTTGCAAGATGGCGGCGCCCAGGGAGAAGACGGCCGGACGGACACCGGGACGCCGGGTGAGTATAAGGGGGGGAGATTAGGGCACGGGGGGGGCATCAGAGCACTGGGGGGGGCATCGGAGCACTGGGGGGGGGGCATCGGAGCACGGGGGGGCGGGATCGGAACACGGGGGGGGGGCAGCCACACTCCGCCCACGCACTTCCGCCCGCTCCCCGCACTTCCTGCTGCAGCGGTTCTGCACATCAAACCGCAGTAAAACCCGCAGATATATTTTTGATCTGCGGGTTTTACTGCGGTTTGGACCTCACAATGGAGGTCTATGGGTGCAGAACCGCTGCGGCTCCGGAAAAAGAATTGACATGCTCCTTCTTTTTTCCGGGAGCTATTCAGCGCGTCTTTTTTTTTACAATTTCCGGACCATGTGCACAGTGTGTCCTGTTTTCCATAGGGTACAGTGTACTGTACCCTGCATGGAAAACAGCTACGGAACCGCAGCGGCAAAACCGCCGCGGTTCCGCGGTAAAAAACGTACTGTGTGAACATGGCCTAAGAGGTCACAGCTTAAAAAAATTCTAGCAATTTGCTGTTTTCATTAGCAGTCCTATTTAGTAGAGATCACCTCTCTGCAGTCATCTTATCACAACGGACACAACATCTACCACTGGCAACAGGCGATCGTCACGGTTCACCCCCTCCATGCAGATGTCAGAACTGGCATCACCCATACAAAAGATTAGATGAGAGACTTACTGTGTGCATAGGTTCTTAGAAGGAATGTATTTCTGATTCCAACAACATTGTTTACATTCAAGTCGAACTCCACACCACTAACAAGAGAAAAAGGCGCTGTATGATAGTATTCAGGGATGAGATGAGACCACCATATATACCATCTATGAAGAGCTAACAGTCATCGCATACCACTGCAGCGGAGGGTGTACCCATAACCTGCACAACATCCTGATGGGAAGATTATATGTTTTAGTGTAAGAGGATGCGAATAGGTCACCATGGGGGCCTATGCTGAGCAGCCACTATAGAGCAATCTCACACCTTCATTATCATGCCCTAAACTAGTGGCACTGGAAACACCAGCAGGCCCCAGCACATCACAGCCTGTGCTGCAGCGAATCTGGTCGCCGAACAAGAGAGGGAATATTGAGAATGCTTTAGGAAATAGGTTTCCTTATGCAGAACATCATTTCGGATTATTTCAGATGATCCACGCCAGCAGACTGAAGGCAATGTTGTAAGCTCGCATAATTACCATGCAGTTTGCTGACTGTTACCGAAAAGCAAAGCACCGGGTTTTACATGCACATGCGGGAAAGTGAGCAGAGTCATTTAGTGATTGTGCATAAGTTAATTAGGTGCTAGGGATGATAAAATGTATTGGGCTTTTGCTGTACATGCAATTGCTTAATACACAGGCACGAAATGAGCGCTAGCCCTTCATGAAGTTGGTGCATTATATGTTATTTTACAAATATCAACTAGAAACACAATTTCAACACAAGAATTGCCATGATGCATATTTCAAAGATGCTGCAGTTCTCAAATTCATTTAGAAAAATAAAAACAAGCGTGTACGTGAGATTTCTGAAAGCTCTTCGCATTTGCTGGTACTACAAAAAGCAGCTTTTAATTTGCATGGAAAAAGCTGCAAAAATGCAACATGTGAACATAGTCTAAAGAGGTTTTGCATAAAAGGGAATCTATCATGTTAAAAACTGCTATGATTCTGCAGATATCGGGTGAGTCTACAGGTTCATAGCCTTCTAAAGTCGAAATTAACTTTAATCCTCCGGCTTTCAGTCACAGAGGTGTGGCGTCAGTCACCGCTCAGTACATAGCGAGCTGCAGCTGTATCTACGCCCCGGGCACTGACTGACAGCTGGCTCTACACTGATGGACTGCTGAGCCGGCTGTCAGTCAGTGTCAGGGCGTGGTTACAGCCGCCGCTCACTATGTACTGAGTAGTGATTGAGGTTGTGCCTTTATGACTGAAAGTAGGAGGCTGCTGAGAGGAATAACGTTCATTTCCTCCCAGCAGCTGGGTTATCAGTGTGGGGTCCAGGCAACTATATAACACTATTAACCTGCAAATTTACCCAATAACTGTAAGGTAACAGCGTTTTCTGACACGACAGGTTCCCTTTAAATATTGATCATTTAGCAATCCATATTACAGCTCCACGACAGAAAACTACCACACAGTCCTATTGTCTTTAGCAGTGTGACATGCCATAAATCCAAATGGTGCGCGTGTAACACAGGATACCTTAGTACTGATGACTTACCTGACTTTGTCCCTGAATTTTACAATTGGTACTTTTGCTCTAATTAGTTGAGGTCTTTCAATATAACCTGGGAAAGAAAAAACAATTTGTATATAAGAGTTTGTAGTGTGATTTAAAATGAATATTGATAGGTAGATATTTCACATAAAAATTTGACTGAACGACTTTGGGATTTTCAGTTTTTTTGCATTTCCGTTTTTTGCACCCTGTCTCCTCAGAGCCAAAATTTGTATTTTTCCGTCAATATGCAAAAGGTCAAATCCACTTTAACTTTTTCTGTTACAATTTTCACTAAATGCTGAAACTGACCCACCATTAGGATTGTCCAGGTCATTTCAAGTTCACAGACACCAAACATGTACAGTTTCTGTTTTACTTATGTGGTGATAAAAAAATCTAAATTTTTGAAAAGAAAAAAAAAAAGGTGCCATTTTCTGAGACCTGTAGTATCTCTTTTTTGGGATCTGCTGCTGGGTGAAGCTTGCTGAGCTGACGTTTTTATTGTTACGATTATGGTGTTAATACAGGGACAGTGCTCATAATCTGGCAATGACAACTACAGGGGGCCTGCAGACCCCAGGTTGTCATGCCAACCCATCTGCGACTCGCGTTCATGAGACACGGGCGCCGACAGGGAGGGTTGTGATGCGGTTTCAGTGCGAGCATGTTAAATGCCGTTGTCAGAGATTGACAACGGCATTTAACATTAACAGCCACACGTGGCACGCAATTCCATCCGATGCTGTTAGTGGCACATGTCAGCTGACATGCTGGGAAAATATGCGGGCTCAGAGCCGGAGCCCGCATGAAGTACAGGGACACGACCTATGACATACCTATGACATAGGTTGTGAAGGGGTTAAAGGGAATCTCTCACTAGGATCAAACCTCCTACGCTGTCTAGATGAACATTTATGTAATAGAAAACTGAATAAAATGATATCTTGATATTTGTGATCAGAGGTCTTATTCCAGAAAAATTCATGTTTTTCTTAATATGTAAATGAGCTGTTGAGCTCTATGTCCGGCCCCTCAAGAATCTGCCTCAAGAGATTGTTTTAAATAAAAAGGGAACATAACCATTGTAAGACATGTAGATCAGGAGAGCACACTGTCAGTGACTGGTAACGCCCTCTTAATCTCTGGAGGCAGACTCGAGAGGATCTATGGGCCGGGGGTAGATTGCAACAGCTCATTTACATATTAAAGGATTTCTCTGGAATAAGACATCGGATCGCAGCATGCTCGGGTGCTAACCGAGTGGCTTTGGCGTGATTGAATCATATGTTCATGACCCCGCGGCTGCATAGCTCATGGCTGTTTGTCAGTCACAACACATGCAGGGATTGCCTAACAGCTGCGAGACCTGACACAGCGGGATTTCAAACATATTATTCGAGCACGCCGAATACAGTCTGTTAACACTGAGCATGCTCGGATAACACCTGATCAGAGCTCGTTCACTCATCACTAGTAACTAGGGCTCAAAATCTTTACTGCAATTGGGTTTCATTATGTTTTGTACCATATAATGCTGGCAGCAGAATGACAACTGAATTCATTCAAAATCACTATAAAAGTCCGTCTGGGAGTTAGCAATGGTAATTTGTCCTTTTCGAAGCTCCTCTCAGCTGATTTATGGCCGCAACCCACATTAAAATAGAATGTGGAGCTAAATAAAAAGCTTGTAAGAGCCAAAAACTGCAATTGAAAAAAAATATTTAAATTAAAAAAAAAAAATACATTTAAATAAGAATAAAAAAATAAAAATTCCGGATATGTGGACAACATTTTTAAGCTATGAGGACAGTACACAGCATTTATCTTTCATTACTGAAAATTAAACAAATATTCACACTCATGCAGACAAGCTGAGCCAGCATGTTTATGGGGAGGCCAAAATAGATCATGGCTCTCTATAGCTAGCTATGTGCAGATCAGCTTATAACGCAGAACACAGCTTTACTGAAGTAATGACTGGCCTGTACTAAACATTAGAAATGTTCGGACTGATCTGGGACACTCACAATCTACTCAGAATTCACTTACCAAGTCTAGTGTAGAAGTGTTTTTGGAGTAAGCTGAGTATATGCCTGGCTTCTGTTTTCTGATTCATCTGTATAGGGAGAAAAATACACACAGGGTCAACTCCAGAAAGAATACAGCAAAATGGAAAAAAAAACAAACAGGTTTTTAGTCAAGAATAAAGAATGTGAATGACAGTCAAGAAATCAGAAGTGAGCACTAAGGGGGTTGGTAAATTTTAACTAAACTTCCTCAATGCTGTAAACAGTTTTGTACCAAATCACGCAGTATATGCCGCTCTTTCTCCACTTCACTGCATCATAAGAGCCCGTTCCTACCAATTAGCAGTGTAAAACACTGGATAGAGCCACTGTGGTGTCCACAGCAATCATGGCAGATGTGACATAGGTCAATACATGACTGCTTTTCTGGCTCCGCAATACATGAGGTATGGGGGGCAGCAAATTTCAACAGAAAAAAAAAAATTAACGCAAGAGCGCTAGTCAATTAAGTACAGGAACTAATTAGCTAAAAAACAGGATAAAAGGTATGTACAAAAGAGAAAAACAGCACATCTAGAAGAAAATATAGAAAAAGATAAACACCTTACTGTTCTAAAGACAGAGGTAGACAAAACAAAAAGTTGTCAAAACGCTATGATGTAAAATACAATGACCCCCGACGAGTGTGGAGGCCCCACAGAATAACCAGACGTTCACACATAAAATAGTGAATCCTGGCATTCAGGTACAAGAAACAAGACTATAATAAGGACAAAATAACATTAAAGTAAGGCTACGTTCACATTAGCGTTTTTCGCGGCTGCGTCGGGCGCAGCCGCGGCGACGCATGCGTCACGCGTCCCTATATTTAATATGGGGGGCGCATGGACATGCGTTGTGCTGCGTTTTGCGACGCATGCGTTTTTTTTCCCGCAAGCGTAGGGCGCAGAGGACGCAGCAAGTTGCATTTTTTTTGCCTCCAAAATTCGGCAAAAAAGGACGCATGCGTCGCAAAACGCTGCGTTTTAGCGTGCGTTTTTGTTTGCGTTGTGCGGTGCGTCGCCGACGCAGCCCCGCACAACGCAAATGTTAACGTAGCCTAATACCATCAGATATAGAAAACATAATACATATCTATGTGTCTACATGATGGATGGAATACAGTAAATCTAACAAATACATACAATAGGTTGTTGTATTTTACACCATAGGGCGTTTTTAAAACTTTTTGGAGATTAACTATACAGCCCCGATTCATTAGGACTAAACCTGTGGTAATGAGGGGCATGCAGGAATAAGATGCGCCTAATTCATGAAGCGGCACAAGTCACGGGGACGGGAGGAACAATTTAAGCGTAACGTAAACCACAACTCTAAATTAGTTGCCCCAATTCGCCAAAAACTGGAATGACAACGCAAAAAGTTGTTTTAGGCCATAATTCTAGTATAAATACCTTGATGAATCGGGGCCTATGTCTTTATACCAATGAAGTATTACCTTTTCTATATTTTCTTCTGGATGGGCAGTTTTTCTCTTTTTGCATGTACCCTTTCTCATTTTTTCTGCTTCCCTGGCTCCATCCTCTTCTGTGTAGGAGAATCTGATGCGCGGATCGGCACATGCATTAAATGCTTTCAAGCTGCTGCACAAAACAAGACGGAGCCGTGGAAGCGTGTGATATGTTACATGGATTGCTATGGGCACAAACATCAGACAGATGTTACTATAGCAGGCACATCTTATTAAAGTTCAAAAGGGGCCGTTTACTACTTGGACAACATCTTCTTACTGTAAATACTGTAGCGTAAAATAAAGAACACCTTACTCATCTCCTGCACCGGCACAATCCCAGCAATGCTTGCACTAAATCTCCTGGCACTCACGTGACATCATTACGCTACGTGAGCGCTGCAGTCAATCTGCAGCTGCTAATGGACTGCAGCGCTTACACATTTCCTGGGACAAAACTCAGACGTCCAATGCAAGTGTGAGTGAAGAAGTCCATCATCGCCCGATGACATAGCCTAATGTTACGCGAGCACCCAGAAACTTACAGCGCTGACATTGCATGCTCGGCGCCAGCGCAGATTACTTTTTTTTTTTTTTTTCATTTTACATGAGGGACTACATCATTTAAGAAAGGATTGCCAAAGTAGCAGACAGCTAATAGCTCAGAGAAAAAAGCTTTTCAAATTTTATTTTGCTCCAATGCATCTAAAGTAACACTATTTGTAAACCTGTCCTCCACTTCTTGGTAACATATACTGAATTTGCTAGACCACCAAGATGTAAGGCTATGGCACACGTTCAGGTTTTTTCGCAAAATCCGCAAAATTAATGAACATGCTGCTTTTTTTGCGGAAAAAAAACCACATGTGCACAAAAATTGCAGAATGCATTCTAAATGATAGGATGCATATGTAGGCGTTTTCTAATGCATTTTTATCGCGAAAAAACCTGAACGCTTGCACATACCCTTAAAGTGGACATTGCCTTCAAGCAGATATAGAGCACTTTAAGTTAGTTATGGCTATCTTATAAGCTTTCTTTCTATGCCATCCTTGCACTTGCACAAGTACCACAGAAGCTTCCAGGTTCTCCAAAGAACCTTTCTTGGTAAAATACCAAGAAATACCGTATCTCACCATGTTGATTTTGTTCAAAAATGTTAAATATAGACCATACCGCCCAAATGTCACAGTTTCATTTATAAGTGAACATGAAAGATTACACAGCGGAAGTAAATGTGCTTATGCTTTAAAATCCAGCACCCTCCTTAGGTCACACAAACTCTAGCTGTACTACTTCCTCAACTCAAAAATGGAGAAAAACAAAACTAAAATGTTTCAGCCAAACTCAATTTTCGATACACATCATCTAAATTACAATAGATACTCACTACGTCAATTTGCACCTTCATTATTAAATCCTGGAAAGTGTCACTCGCTGAATAGTTCTAGACGGGGGGAGCACGGCTTGGCAAAGGTTACATAGCCAACCATTCAATAGCAGATGATCCACAGCAGGCACTTACAATGCTGTAACCATGACATTGCTATACATTTACCACCTATGCCCATTTACAGGTTCTGGGTACCTTACTTGGTGCACTTTATGATGAGTAAGATAAATGGTTACACTTTATCCATAGACTTGCATTTTTTAGCATCAATATAATGATAGTGGTCTTCAACTAACAATATAAATGTAGGGTTTCGTTCTCCCTTTCATTTGATGCCATCTGCAGGAGTTGACAGATTATGGTATTTACTGACACAGGCCTTGTACATATTATATGTAACATTTACCCCATTTTCACATCAATATGACCACAGTGGTGTTTATATGATATAATAATACGATGGTTGGTCTCTTTTGGAAGTTGATGCATCCATCCATATAGTGGGAGTTTTTTGTTATGGATACATGCATGGTGTATAATATTCATGGTAAGCAGTCCACTGTCCCCATTACACCTTACAACTTGTTAGGCAGCATGTGCTGCCTTTTCATTCAGTGTAAGTCAGTCCTGTAGGTATTTACTTTCTACGTACTTGAATATAATAATGCTTTTAGTTATTTAACTCCATTGTCCTCTTCCGTGCAGTCAATTCTATTTTGGAGTGGCCAATGGGTCTCTATTAGAAAATGGCAATGAATCCATCGGATTCCTATCAATATCCGCCCATTGGACTTTTTCTTGATTACTTTTACCACCTATGCCTATATACAGGAGTAAAACTAGAAACCTTTGTGGGTCACATGTCAAAGGGAAAGGCCAGCGATACATTAACATTCGTAACTGTATATAGATACAGGTGCTGTACAGTATACGGCTAATTTACCAAGGTACAAGCTACAGAAATTGGGTTTAATTTGTGCCAAATATTGTCTTTCATGTCTTGCGCCACTTTTAGTATGTTGTAAACATGTTTTTACCATGCTTGACAATGGGGAAAGTAGATCGAGAAAGAAGTGTGACCTAAAATGCGATTCTTTGCACTGAAAATACACTACCATGCAGCATGACTTGGCCAAAGCTACAGTGCCTTGCGAAAGTATTCGGCCCCCTGGAACTATTCAACCTTTTCCCACATATCATGCTTCAAACAAAGATATCAAATGTAAATTTTTGGTGAAGAATCAACAACAAGTGGAACACAATTGTGAAGTTGAAGGAAATTTATTGGTTATTTTAAATTTTTGTGGAAATTCAAAAACTGAAAAGTGGGGCGTGCAATATTATTTGGCCCCTTTACTTTCAGTGCAGCAAACTCACTCCAGAAGTTCATTGTGGATCTCTGAATGATCCATTGTTGTCCTAAATGCCTAATAATGATAAATATGCTCCCTATCTAACCTCTCTAAAGGTACCTTCACACAAAACGACGCTGCAGCGATCCAGACAACGATCCGGATCGCTGCAGCGTCGCTGTTTGGTCGCTGGAGAGCTGTCACACAGACCGCTCTCCAGCGACCAACGATGCCGGTAACCAGGGTAAACATCGGGTTACTAAGCGCAGGGCCGCGCTTAGTAACCCGATGTTTACCCTGGATACCATCCTAAAAGTAAAAAAAAAAAAAAACGCTTCATACTTACCTTCGGCTGTCTGTCCCCGGCACTGTGCTTCTCTGCTCTGGCTGTGAGCACAGCGGCCGGAAAGCAGAGCGGTGACGTCACCGCTCTGCTTTCCGGCCGCTGTGCTCACAGTGAGTGCAGGAAAGCACGGCGCCGGGGACAGACAGCCGAAGGTAAGTATGAAGCGTTTGTTTTTTTTTACTTTTAGGATGGTATCCAGGGTAAACATCGGGTTACTAAGTGCGGCCCTGCGCTTAGTAACCCGATGTTTACCCTGGTTGCCAGCGAAGACATCGCTGAATCGGTGTCACACACGCCGATTCAGCGATGTCAGCGGGAGAGCCAGCGACCAAAGAAAGTGCTGGCCCTCTAGCCCCGACCAACGACATCACAGCAGGATTCTGATCGCTGCTGCGTGTCAAACTGAACGATATCGCTAGCGAGGACGGTGCAACGTCACGGATCGCTAGCGATATCGTTTAGTGTGAAGGTACCTTAACTCACTTCTTCCTCTCTCTGACCACAATCTACTCACATTCTCTTCTCTCTCCACTCCTCGTCTACAATCCACACCCCACAAACTTGCACACCCTCACAGAAATCTTGAACACCTTGATCTACGCTCACTCTCTGAATTCCTTCTTCCTCTTACAGAAATAAGTTCCCTACACAATGCGGATGACGCTGCCGCTCTATATAACACCACAATAGCTGTAGCTTTGGAATCTCTTGCCCCTCTCACACACACCAAAGCTCGCAAAATCAACAGACAGCCCTGGCACACCAGCCTGACCAAAGAACTGAGGCGAGCTTCCAGGGTTGCTGAGCAGAGATGGAAAAGATCCCACTCCAACGAGCACTTCATCGCATTCAAACAGTCCCTCACTACTTTCAAGACCACACTCGCCACAGCTAAACAAACCTACTTCTCATCTCTCATATCCTCCCTGTCTCACAACCCTAAACAGTTATTCAACACCTTCAATTCTCTCCTCCGTCCCCCAGCACCTCCTCCCTCCCCACTCATCTCAGCTGAAGACTTTGCCTCATTTTTCAAGCAGAAGATTGAGAACATCAGAGACAGTTTTAGTCGACAACCCCCAGAGTCCTTCCTCCCGACTACCCAGCCCTCCACCTCCAAAACCAACTTCTCTACCATTACAGAAGATCGACTCTCCACTCTACTCTCAAGATCGCATCTCACCACCTGTGCACTTGACCCAATCCCTTCCCACTTCATCCCAAACCTCACCACAGTCTTCATCCCAACTCTAAACCATCTCTTCAACCTATCACTAACAATTGGTGCTTTCCCCTCAAGCTTTAAACATGCCTCAATCACACCCATCCTCTGTATCTAGCTATCGCCCTATATCACTTCTCCCCTATACCTCAAAACTACTGGAACAACACGTCCATCTTGAACTGTCCTCCCATCTATCTTCCTGCGCCCTCTTCGACCACTTACAATCAGGCTTCCGGTCACACCACTCCACTGAAACTGCCCTAACTAAGGTCACCAATGACCTATTAACCACCAAGAGCAAGCGACACTACTCTATCCTCCTCCTCCTGGACCTGTCCTCTGCCTTTGACACAGTGGACCATTTCCTATTACTACAGACCCTCTCATCCCTTGGCATCACAGACTTGGCCCTATCCTGGATCTCATCATACCTAACTGACCGAACATTCAGCGTCTCCCATTCACACACCACCTCCTCACCTCGCCCCCTATCTGTCGTAGTCCCGCAAGGTTCAGTTCTAGGGCCCCTGCTCTTCTCCATTTACACTTTTGGCCTGGGACAGCTCATAGAATCTCACGGTTTTCAGTATCATCTCTATGCTGATGACACACAGATCTACATCTCTAGACTAGATATCACCACCCTACTAACCAGAATCCCCCAATGTATATCCGCTATTTCATCCTTCTTCTCCGTTAGATTTCTAAAAACAGAATTCATTGTCTTTCCCCCCCATCTCACGCGACCCCCCCCCCCCCCCCAACGAACCTATCCATTACAGTAAATGGCTGCCCACTCCCCCCAGTCCCACAGCTCGCTGCCTTGGGGTAATCCTTGACACTGATCTCTCCTTCAAACTGCATATCCAAACCCTTTCCATTTCCTGCCGCCTTCAACTCAAAAATATTTCACGGATCCGTACATTCCTAAACCAAGAATCTGCAAAAACGCTAGTCCATGCCCTCATCATCTCCCGCCTTGACTACTGTAACCTCCTGCTCTTTGGCCTCCCCTCTAACACTCTTGCATTCCCCTCCAATCTATTCTAAACTCAGCTGCCCAACTAATCCACCTGACCCTACCCCCCCCTATTCCCCGGCCTCTCCCCTCTGTCAATCCCTTCACTGGCTCCCCATTAACCAGAGACTCCAGTACAAAAGCCTAACCATGACATACAAAGCCATCCACAACCTGTCTCCTCCATACATCTGTGACCTCGTCTCCTGGTACTTTCCTGCACGCAACCTCCGATCCTCACAAGATCTCCTTCACTCCCCTCTTATCTCCTCTTCCCACAATCGCAAACAAGATTTCGCTTGCGCATCACCCCTACTCTGGAACGCTCTACCACAACATATCAGACTTTCATCTCGAAACCTTCAAAGAGAACCTGAAGACCTACCTCTTCCGGCAAGCCTACAATCTGCAGTAACCACCGATCGACAAAACCACTGCACAACCAGCTCTACCCTGACCTATTGTATCCTCACCCATTCCTTGGAGATTGTGAGCCCTCGCGGGCAGGGTCCTCTCTCCTCCTGTACCAGCTGTGACTTGTATTGTTCAAGATTATTGTACTTTTTATTCTGTATACCCCTCACATGTAAAGCGCCATGGAATAAATGGCGCTATAATAAAATTAATAATATAATCCACCTGCGTAAAATCAAGTCTCCGTATAAATGCACCTGCTCTGTGATAGTCTCAGGGTTCTGTTTGAAGCACAGAGAGCATCATGAAGACCAAGGAACACAACAACCAGGTCCGTGATACTGTTGTGGAAAAGTTTAAAGCCGGATTTGGATACAAAATGATTTCCAAAACTTTGAACATCCCAAGGAGCACTGTGCAAGCGATCATATTGAAATGGAAGGAGTATCATACCACTGCAAATCTACCAAGACCCGGCCGTCCCTCTAAACTTTCATCTCAAACAAGGAGAAGACTGATCAGAGAAGCAGCCAAGAGCCCCATGATCACTCTGGATGAACTGCAGAGATCTACAGCTAAGGTGTGACAGTCTGTCCATAGGACAACAATCAGTTGTACATTGCACAAATCTGGCCTTTAGGAAGAGTGGCAAGAAGAAAGCCATTTCTCAAAGATATCCATAAAAAGTGTAGTTTAAAGTTTGCAACAAGCCACCTGGGAGACACACCAAACATGTGGAAGAAGGTGCTCTGGTCAGATGAAACCAAAATCGAACTTTCTGGCAACAATGCCAAACGATATGTTTGGCGTAAAGGCAACACAGCTCATCACCCTGAACACACTATCCCCGCTGTAAAACATGGTGGTGGCATCATCATGGATTGGGCTTGCTTTTCTTCAGCAGGGAAGATGGATGAAATTGATGGGAAGATGTATGGAGCCAAATACAGGACCATTCTTGAAGAAAACCTGTTGGAGTCTGCAAAAGAGACTGGGACGGAGATTTGTCTTCCAACAAGACAATGATATCAAACATAAATCAAAATCTACAATGGAATGGGTCACAAATAAACGTATCCAGGTGTTAGAATGGCCAAGTCAAAGTCCAGACCTCAATCCAATTGAGAATCTGTGGAAAGAGCTGAAAACTGCTGTTCACAAACGATCTCCATCAAACCTCACTGAGCTCGAGCTGTTTGCCAAGGAAGAATGGGCAAGAATTTCAGTCGCTCGATGTACAAAACTGATAGAGACATACCCCAAGCGACTTGCAGCTGTAATCGCAGCAAAACGTGGCGCAACAAAGTATTCAGTTAAAGGGGCCGAATAATATTGCATGCGCCACTTTTAAGTTTTTGATTTTCCACAAAAATGTAAAATAACCAATAAATTTGGTTCAACTTCACAATTGTGTTCCACTTGTTGATTCTTCACCAAAAATTTACATTTAGTATCTTTATGTTTGAAGCATATTAACAAAAAAGGAACAGCACAAATCCTTACTTATCTTCGGGTGCAAAGCCCTTGAACAGCCTGTCCACTGGTTGTCCTTCGTCCACACAATTCAAAAAAGTAGGCAGCACTCCATATTCTCTTTAGTGATATGCAGGATTTATTAAGACCCACATGTCTGGGCAACGTTTCGGCTCCAAATGAGCCTTTCTCAAGCCTTGAGAAAGGCTCATTTGGAGCCGAAACGTTGCCCAGACATGTGGGTCTGAATAAATCATGCATAGAGAATATGGAGTGCTGCCTACTTTTTTGAATTGTATGTTTGAAGCATGATATGTTGGAAAAGGTTGAAAAGTTCCAGGGAGCCGAATACTTTCGCAAGGCAATTTTTTATATATTTTTAAAAGCTTTCTTTATTTCATGCTTCAATAGCCTCGATGGGAGACTAGGAGCTGAGATAACCCGATCGCCTCAGCTACACACAGGCGATGATCAGCAAACTGGTAATAACAACTATAGAGGTCTGCTGGAGATCTCTGGTTGTCATGCCAACCCATCGGTGACCCGCGATCATGTGACTGGTCATCGTTGGGCAGGACTAGTGACGCGCTTCCAGAGCGATCACATTAAATGCCCGCTGTCAGCAATTGACAGCGGCATTTAACAGGTTAACAGCAGTGGGTGGATCGTGATTCCACCCGCAGCTCTTAGGGGCAGCTGCCAAAAAAGCTGACATGTGTCGGGAAAGATGTGGGCTCAGTACCGGAGCCCACATAAGAGAGGGACACTACATGCGCCGTTCTAGTACGGCGCATGTCGTGAACGGGTTACGGTCTAGTCTCAAGTTCTATTCACAGTGATTTTCTGCACTGCATTCGGCGATTCCACCTCAAACCCCTGATCGGTTTAGTTGTGTATACCTCCTGACTATGCAAGAAATTTACATTTAGCCGCTTTCATTCTACGTTTACGTGCAGTGTGACAATGTATTCTTTGGGATTGCGATAAACGGAGTTCACTTGAACTCTATGCGCATCACTGCATCCTGTGGTCCCGATGGAAGATTTAGCCAGAGACCTGAACAAACTGCAGAACAGAAGTGCAAACACAGTCCTAGTGTACTCAGTTTAAAAGTTACATATCTTCAGTAAATCAGCCTCTATTTTTTTTTTTATTATTATTTTTGCCCTACTATTCTTCACATACGGTATTCATTTCTTGTGTAAACACAGTACATGTAATTTATATATGGCGATTCTGGCTCAGTTTTACTGGAAACCATTTGCCGGAATGACGTTTTCCGGGCACGTGCGCAGCAAAGTGCGCCTGCATGAGCAGACGATGCTAATGAGACTATGTAGATGACGGCTTTTGGGGGCTAGGAGGCAGCACAGACGCCAAGGAGATAATGCCTCTCGGACCGGACCAAAAGCATTTACATACAGAGTGGAGAAAATAAAGTATTTTTGATGGTATACAGGGGGGAGTCAGGAGGTGATGGACACATTTGTGTAATGCACTACAGGTGCTAAAAAAAGTGGTGGCATTGGTTCACACACTAAAGAACTGGTGTCAGTTTCCCTTTAATCGTTTCAGGACTTACCGGCTCATCTTTTATAACTAAACACAAGTCTGCATCACTGCTTCTTGTGCCAAACCCGTTAAGTGACGAACCAACCAGGTACAGTCTGCTCTCTACAAAAAGAATACAAGAGGGTAAATAAGACACAATTTCTGCAATGGGCAAATAAAACTACAAAAACTTTTAGGAAACTCTACTCTGTTACATACGGGGAAATATTTGCTGAATTTCCCTCTGCAGTTCTGCCCGACAGATATCCTTCTTCTTCAAGTCAGACACTTGCTGTTGACAAGCTTGAAACAAGTCCAGGATCTGCTGACTCAGCTGAGAGATAGAACAGAGGAATTACTGGTTTTTATTATACAGCAGTCCCAAAAGACTTCCAATAGAGCGTGCACTCACACTGCTTCCTTGTACAGTGCAAATTTGTCTGTGGCTTGGATACACATGGTAGAAGTAGTTTTAGGCTAGGAGCAGAGAACCATTTATTATCTCATCTGATAGAATATGACCGATTATGCAAATCACACTATGATCAAAGTTTGATCATCTTCTCCATTCGGTCAGTTCGTGGAAATCAGACTGCACTCAGATGTCATCCGTGTGCAGGCCGATGGTTTCTACAGACTCATTGGCTTGCATGGCCGAGCATGATCTGAATATCGGATCAAACGGCATTTTTTTTTTCCTCAAACCGTTGTGGTCCAAGGAAAAATTATGACATGTGCTCGGCCCTATAGACTAAAATTTGTTCAAGTGCGAGACGATGTTTTGTCAGATCGTGCTCTGACCGAAAATCCGCTTGTCTGAACCTGCCCTTACGGTAATATCAGCGGCCACATTTTTATCATCGTGAATTTGGAAAAGATAAAGGAGAATGGCATGTTATCAATGTGCGTGCACTAAAGTTGGTGCAAATTGATTTACAGGACCCAGTCTAGCGGCCAGATCGGTAAACTGCAGCCAACAGACACGAGCCTCAGGAATCGGTTTCCTTCTGATTAACCAGCCTGGTGCAACGTCATCGTTGCAGCTTCACACACGTGGCATTTGGCCAGACCAGCTAATCAAAAGAAGAGCCGCTGATGCTGATAGGGAGGAGATGATTCTCAGGATTTCCATCCGACAGCCACAGTATACGGAGCTGGCTTTTGAAACGGCTCCTGCAAATTGATTCGCACCAACTCTAGTTTCCATCTATTAATCTGATGAATTTAAGGTATGACAGTACGCACAGCCATACATTTACATGTGTAAACTTAATAAATGTGGGCCAGTATGTGGAAGAAACCCAGAATAGCCTATGGAAACACTTTGCAGATGTCAGATCTGAGTTTATGACACCAGTTCCGTAAAGAAGGTACTAAGTAACTCTAAAATTATTAAGGCTATGTGCACACGTAGGAAATGTGGTGCAGAATTTTCTGCACTAAATCTGCATCTCCTGTCAGAATCCGCAGCTGCGGATTTGATGCGGTTTTTATGCGGTTTTAGTGCATTTTTTGTGCGGATTTTGTGCAGTTTTTACCACTGTGGATTTCTATTAATGGAGGGGTGCAGAAACGCTGCAGAACTGCACAAAAGAAGTGACATGCACTTCTTTGAAATCTGCAGCGTTTCTGCGCGGATTTTTCTGCACCATGTGCATAGCTTTTTTTTTTCCCACATTGATTTACATTGTACTGTAAATCACAGTGCAGTTCTGCAGCGTTTCTGCTGCAGAAAAAAACGCTGCAGATCTGCATCATGTGCACATACCCTAAGACAGAGAGCCGTTTCCAGTTTTACCTTGTCATTAGCAACAGGCAAAGTGGTTTCTATGTCGTCAAACAGCCAGGAATCAGCTGCGGATGGAACTTGACTATTTACATCAGAGCTCGGAAGAGATTGCCGTAATGGCAACCCATCAAAGGAATAATAGAAGTCATCTCTTAAAGGCACTGACTGGTGAGCAATAGATGAAGGCGACTGTGGCGGAGACTGAAACCTCTGCCTCTTCAGATCATACTGATTAATCCCCTCATCACTTCTCCTCCTGGAAGAGAAAGCAAAGAGAAAAGGAACAACACAAAATGCATCTTAGTGCCCCAGACACCACCACCAGATGACGGGCATACTGAAAGCTTATATCTATGTGCATCATGGACAGTCATTGTGAGGGCACCACTTATATACATAGGTTCAAGTGAGGAAGCAAACTGGGGGAAGCTCTTACCGTAATAGTGATTCAATATGGAGAAACTGTTTAAGTAAAAAGGGTAATCTGGGCAAAAGAGAACCTAAATTCACTGTTCAGATCTTGACACTACACATGAGAAGATTCACTACAAAGCTATTAGAGCTTATATTGCATTTCAGCCTAAATCTTACGGGCAAGAAATTCTGCAATCTTAGACTCTGTTCACATCTACTTTACATAATCCCCCTGCACCCAGCATAGGCCAAAAAGGGTTCTTTTGGCAAAGGCTACATTTGCATGAGTGGCCTTTTTGCCCCTTCCCATGTTGCTTTACAGAAAGGCAGAGTAAGAACTTTTTTTTTAACTTAAGTTGAGTGAATGGCAGCCAAATGTTCATACATCGGCATGAGGACAGTGACCGAAGCAAAAAACTGATGTGAACAGAGCCTAAGCCTCAGTCTGATTAGGCGTTCATTGGGAGGAAGCGAGAAACCTACAATATAAAAAATGTAGCAAAACTCTAGGAAATTATTTTTAGGAGTCAAGGACAAAAAGCGCACAACAAAATTACTACATTTGCAGTTTGCACCGAACAAGTTGGGCAGATAAATAGGATTCTTATAGGTGCCATGGGTTACGTACTACATAGCAAACAATGTTACATGGCTTCAGAAGGATGGAGCTCAGCATTCAATCGCATTATAAAACCATAGGGACCATGCAGCTCCGCATCTTCGAAATTAAGAAATAGAGAACTTGGCTCCCTTGTTTCATGTGCTAGGGAACCAGACCATGATAGATAGATAACCAGAGCACATGAGCTGACTATCAGATACAAGAGTCACCATATCTATAAGGCTTCTTTCACACTAGCGTCGGAATCTCCCCATCGCAATGCGTCGGGGAGAGATTCCAACGCTAGCGTTTGCTGCATTGCACAATGGAGGCAGCGGATGCATTTTTCCGGCGCATCCGCTGCCCCATTGTAAGGTGCGGGGAGGTGGGGGCGGAGTTCCGGCCGCGCATGCGCGGTCGGAAAAAGCGGTCCGTCGGGAGAAAAAAACGTTACATGTAGGTTTTTTTTCTCCCGACGGTCCGTCAAAGCACGACGCATTCGTCGCAAGACGGATGCGAAGTGTGCAAATCCGTCGCAAATGCGTCGTCAATAGAAGTGTATGGGGAAAAAACGCATCCTGCAAGCACTTTTGCAGGATGCGTTTTTTCTGAAAAAAAGACGCATTGTGACGGATTTAAAAAAACGCTAGTGTGAAAGTAGCCTATGGCAAAATAATGTAGGTGCCAAAGGGACTAGATTCTGAAATGGCTGAATAATAATAATAATAATCTATGGGTACGTCAGAATATGCCCAACACAGGAATGACATTAACAAAGCCGAGGAAAGCCAGGCTTGATCCAGACTGAGGAGAAAAAAAAAAAACAAGTTACATCTGGAAAGTTTTTTTTAAGCTATTTTGATTTAACAAGCAGCTGTAAGAGCTCCGTGGAGATCCTGATGTGCCTCACAACTGCATCCTCCAAGGACGCTCATCATCCAGGTGGTACACATGAGACACCCATATGCAGCTTGTGTAGAACGAAGAAAACACTAAGGCCAGGACCACAGGTAACAATGACTACATGAAAAGACATTACAGAAAAACACCAATGACTGCTTACATAAGATTACCGTATAGATACAAGATGCAGCCACAACAACTCAGCAATGAGGAGCAGAAGAATTAGGAGCCTCTTAAGACAATAAGAACCATTTTGTCTCATGGTGCATTGGACAAAAACACAGCACAGAGGCCACGGTGAGACAAGGCAAAATTGCAAAAGTCTGCAAACACATGACACGAGGTTTCCTCCCAAGTGAAGTGCACATGTAGCGATATACAAACATGCAGCAAATTTTAAGATCTAACACATTCATTACATTGTACATTGCATATTTCACCTGATGAAATACATAGGATGAAGTATGCAACAAACCAGAAGGGAGACTGGTCCCCATGACTGCTCTTAGCTCAGTTAGTAAGGCCGAAAAAAGACATTTGTCCATCCAGTTCAGCCTATATTCCATCATAATAAATCCCCAGATCTACGTCCTTCTACAGAACCTAATTGTATGATACAATATTGTTCTGCTCCAGGAAGACATCCAGGCCTCTCTTGAACCCCTCGACTGAGTTCGCCATCACCACCTCCTCAGGCAAGCAATTGCAGATTCTCACTGCCCTAACAGTAAAGAATCCTCTTCTATGTTGGTGGAAAAACCTTCTCTCCTCCAGACGCAAAGAATGCCCCCTTGTGCCCGTCACCTTCCTTGGTATAAACAGATCCTCAGCGAGATATTTGTATTGTCCCCTTATATACTTATACATGGTTATTAGATCGCCCCTCAGTCGTCTTTTTTCTAGACTAAATAATCCTAATTTCGCTAATCTATCTGGGTATTGTAGTTCTCCCATCCCCTTTATTAATTTTGTTGCCCTCCTTTGTACTCTCTCTAGTTCCATTATATCCTTCCTGAGCACCGGTGCCCAAAACTGGACACAGTACTCCATGTGCGGTCTAACTAGGGATTTGTACAGAGGCAGTATAATGCTCTCATCATGTGTATCCAGACCTCTTTTAATGCACCCCATGATCCTGTTTGCCTTGGCAGCTGCTGCCTGGCACTGGCTGCTCCAGGTAAGTTTATCATTAACTAGGATCCCCAAGTCCTTCTCCCTGTCAGATTTACCCAGTGGTTTCCCATTCAGTGTGTAATGGTGACATTGATTCCTTCTTCCCATGTGTATAACCTTACATTTATCATTGTTAAACCTCATCTGCCACCTTTCAGCCCAAGTTTCCAACTTATCCAGATCCATCTGTAGCAGAATACTATCTTCTCTTGTATTAACTGCTTTACATAGTTTTGTATCATCTGCAAATATCGATATTTTACTGTGTAAACCTTCTACCAGATCATTAATGAATATGTTGAAGAGAACAGGTCCCAATACTGACCCCTGCGGTACCCCACTGGTCACAGCGACCCAGTTAGAGACTATACCATTTATAACCACCCTCTGCTTTCTATCACTAAGCCAGTTACTAACCCATTTACACACAATTTCCCCCAGACCAAGCATTCTCATTTTGTGTACCAACCTCTTGTGCGGCACGGTATCAAACGCTTTGGAAAAATCGAGATATACCACGTCCAATGACTCACCGTGGTCCAGCCTATAGCTTACCTCTTCATAAAAACTGATTAGATTGGTTTGACAGGAGCGATTTCTCATAAACCCATGCTGATATGGAGTTAAACAGTTATTCTCATTGAGATAATCCAGAATAACATCCCTCAGAAACCCTTCAAATATTTTACCAACAATAGAGGTTAGACTTACTGGCCTATAATTTCCAGGTTCACTTTTAGAGCCCTTTTTGAATATTGGCACCACATTTGCTATGCGCCAATCCTGCGCACATGTTTTAATTTAAGCTGAGTACCTCCTCCAATTGCCACTGCTCAGCTAACAGCTTTTCTTTTTTTTCTGTGCCCCTCTGTTCCAAATCTATGTCCCCCAGTAATGAAGGAGAAAAGAATCCTTTGAACGTCGGGTTGTGTGCCATTTAACTTCTCTGTGGGAACGGTAGTGATGATTAAGATTATGGCCAGTGTCAGAGGTGAAAACGCAAACACCCGTTGAAGTTCTGTGACACACACCCAGTTGGTTAAATTGAGCATGTGAACCTTTATTTCAGAGGGGGGTAACTTTGGACCTGAGAAGCCGAGAGGAAAAAGAAAATCTGTTCTAGTACCAGTGGAGCAGCACCAACTGGAGAAGGTCCTCATTGAAAGGTCCTCTATAAAATCTGTAAAACCACTGAACTGGCACTCATCCTGTTTCCAGCTATACTAGACCAACTATGGAAAACCAACATTTTTATAGAGAAAGCAAAATGAAGGATAACAATAATGAGTGGGATTTATCAATGTGACCACACCAATTTTCTGGTGATAAAAACTAAAAATTTATGTTGCGCATGATACATGCACCATCATTGCAACTCTCGTTTGTGTGTGTGGGGGTTCCACTGCTCGATTTTATTTTATTTTTAAAGTGGGAGGCACTTTAATTTAAGCCTGAAAGTTGTGTAAATTATAGCGCAAATTGTGCGAGTTCATGATTGGCCTAGATTTCATTTTCCAGCGCATGCACAGCAGTCAACAATCCAACTCTTGTAAGGCTACATCCCCACGGTCAGTAATCGGCAGGGCTTTGGATGTACCACATGTCTGCTGCATCCAAAACGCTGCCGGCTTTTGAACGCAGGTGATTCCGCATGTGTTCAGTGAACCGTGCGGATTCACCGCGTGTAATACATTGTACGGGTGATATTTATCTTGCGGAGACTGCAATATAAACATGCTGCAGTCTGGAAAGACGCACCGCATCTCTATCTCCACAGATAAGCAGCGGGTACCGGTGCACGCATAGTGGACATGGGATTCTCCACTATGCTGTAACATCTTGCCGCTGCGGGTTGGATGCTGTGGATGTACGCAGCGTCCAACCCGCAGCGTTTACTGACCGTGGGAACATACCCTAAGAGGTGTGCGCCTGTATATCAAAGTACTATTAGGCTATGTGAACACATTGCGGATTCTCTGCGGATCCACAGCGTTTTTTGCAGTGCAGAAACGCTGCAGATCCGCAATTGATTTACAGTACAATGTAAATCAGTGAGAAAAAACAAATGCTGTGCACACTTTGCGGAAAATCCGCTGCGAAATCGCTGCGGTTTAAAAGTAGCAGGTCACTTCTTTTTTGTGAATCTGCAGCGTTTTTGTACCCATTCCATTATAGAAAACCGCAGGGGTAAAAAACGCAGCAAATCCGCAAGAAAACCGCACAAAAAACGCGACAAATCCGCAGGTGCGTTTTCAGCCAGGAGAGGCAGAATCTGCACCAGAAATTCCTAAGCCTAATCTGCAACGTGTGCACATAGCCTTAGTCCAGCCCTAATAAATCCCCCTCAATGTGTCTACAGCTCAGAATACAGATACAGAACTGTAAAAAGATAATTACAATTAGAATAACTCACACCAGCACCTTCAGAGACATCATTGATGCCCCTATGTCAAATAATGAACAAAAAGACTATGGTTGGTAATCCTGTCTTTATGGCTAGGATTGTTCTTTTCCATAGGCGCAATCTACAGTATGTTACAGAATAGGATGCCAATGTCTCTTATCTTGGAATAAGGCTGGTGAGGTCCATTGTTCCATGCCTGATCTAGACAACTGATTGCAAAGTTGTGCACTGGTCCACGGCTCTGCGGCCAGTCCAGCACTGGTTGGTCAAATAAATGAGTACTCATAAATGGACAACTCCAGAAATTATTGTGACTGGCAAGTGTCTGACTGTCCGGATCATTCAGTATCTATCTATGCACACACAAATGAAAAATAGAGAATACAACAAGTAGATGATGGTGACAATTGGGGGTACTCACTTCCTGTTTTGGAATGGTGAAGGTGAAGAGACTGGATTGATTAAGGGGCTGTGGTTGCCAAGAGTCCATGGTTGTGTGGTCACCGGTGGCATCATCAGGACATTCCCACTCATCAGCATCCTAGAGAGGCTAAAAGAGTTAATGTTATCAAACAAGGTGCATCGAACATACATAGATTATATGCACACTTTACAAAATGTCAGGCGACCCTGCTTCTCATGTGATCCCTAAAGCCCAATGACTACAAATGGGCCCCATATAGTCCGATACCGTCAACATTCAAACCCCCCCCCCCCTCCCAACTACCTTTAATCCTACCAACTGAACTTAGTATGAAGCAGGGCACAGTTAGAAGGGAGAACATATGACTGTAGGACTGAACTACATAGGGTTTAACACCATAGCGACACATTTGTCTGCAGCGGGGGAAGTACACACCAAAATATTTCAATCGTCAAAGTGATTTCATTTGTCGCTTTAGACGCATAGGGACCAAAAAAAATGTTTGCAAATATGGATACCAATGTAGTCACCCATTGGCAGTCACGTGCCTCTCACACTCACTGGCATCACAGTGAGGGCCAGTGACTAACAGTCAAATGTTAAAGTAAATAAAAGCATCTGTGCTGGATCGGTAAGAGAGAGTTTTTCACAAATTACATTTATCACATATCCACAGGAGAGTTTACAAGTGTCTGATCACTTGGACCCCCGAAGACCTCCGTCTCTGACACTCAAATTCAAAGACTATGGGACAGATGACGATAGGCTAGCAATGTGTCCGGCTATGTCTGTGCCATAGCCATTGAATGGAGGCATAGTGCGCATACATGACCACCGCTGGATTCAGGTATTTTCACTGTGGTTGCACAGGCAGGATGAACTGGGGACTTCAAACCTAAAGCTCTAGTAAATGGTGGGGGTCCCAGTAATTATTTAGCAACTGTACTATGGGTGATAAACATGCACTGAAAGAAACCCCTTTAACCGAGTACTACACTGTTTACACATCCCAACATTTTTCATCTGGATTTTTGGACACATTTGCAGCTTCTCGTACTAACAAAACAGTGGATGAGAATTTAGAAATCTCTTCCGCATGTTGCAGCATTTTTGGTGTAGAAAATGATCTGCAGTGTGGATTTTTTGTTTCTTTAATTTGTAGAACGTCCACTAATGTTGTGGTAAAAATGTGGCCTTATTGTGAAAGTTCCCGTGAAGTCAATATGTATCTATTTTCGTAACTCTCTATCACATGTGGGGTTACTGCAAAATCCACAATAAAAGTAAAACCTGAAAACACACACAAGATCCTCACCGATGCTTCCTTCCCAATCACGGTGCATCCCGACCTCCTGCGGTGACGCTCTGTCCCAACGGAACCACTACAGATAACATGCTAGTAGCGATCACATGGCACGAAATGTCATCACAGGGGTTGGGATCCACCATCATGGAAACAGCTAGTGGTGGAGAAAAAAGAGCAGAGGCGAGTCAGAGAAAAATAGAGCCCATGGGAAAATATCAAGCCTCACAATTGGGTCTAGATCTGCCGCTGTGGACATTTGCGGAATTGCATGAGGATAATATCAGCATGAAGTCTGCAACATGTCAACATACCCCCCCATATCTGCACGCGCCGTGTCTCCCCCCTAGCGCACGCGCCGTTTCTCCCCCTAGCGCACGCGTCTGCACGCGCCGTGTCTCCTCCCCTCACGCACGCGCCGTGTCTCCTCCCCTCACGCACACGTCTGCACGCGCCGTGTCTCCTCCCCTCACGCACACGTCTGCACGCGCCGTGTCTCCTCCCCTCACGCACACGTCTGCACGCGCCGTGTCTCCTCCCCTCACGCACACGTCTGCACGCGCCGTGTCTCCTCCCCTCACGCACACGTCTGCACGCGCCGTGTCTCCTCCCCTCACGCACACGTCTGCACGCGCCGTGTCTCCTCCCCTCACGCACACGTCTGCACGCGCCGTGTCTCCTCCCCTCACGCACACGTCTGCACGCGCCGTGTCTCCTCCCCTCACGCACACGTCTGCACGCGCCGTGTCTCCTCCCCTCACGCACACGTCTGCACGCGCCGTGTCTCCTCCCCTCACGCACACGTCTGCACGCGCCGTGTCTCCTCCCCTCACGCACACACGTCTGCACGCGCCGTGTCTCTCCCCTCACGCACACACGTCTGCACGCGCCGTGTCTCTCCCCTCACGCACACACGTCTGCACGCGCCGTGTCTCTTCCTCACGCACACACGTCTGCACGCGCCGTGTCTCTCCCCTCACGCACACATGTCTGCACGCGCCGTGTCTCTCCCCTCACGCACACACGTCTGCACGCACCGTGTCTCTCCCTCACGCACACACGTCTGCACGCACCGTGTCTCTCCCTCACGCACACATGTCTGCACGCACCGTGTCTCTCCCTCACGCACACACGTCTGCACGCACCGTGTCTCTCCCTCACGCACACACACACACACGTCTGCACGCGCCGTGTCTCTCCCCTCACGCACACACACACGTCTGCACGCGCCGTGTCTCTCCCCTCACGCACACACGTCTGCACGCGCCGTGTCTCTCCCTCACGCACACATGTCTGCACGCACCGTGTCTCTCCCTCACGCACGTCTGCACGCACCGTGTCTCTCCCTCACGCACACACGTCTGCACGCACCGTGTCTCTCCCTCACGCACACACGTCTGCACGCACCGTGTCTCTCCCTCACGCACACACGTCTGCACGCACCGTGTCTCTCCCTCACGCACACACACACGTCTGCACGCGCCGTGTCTCTCCCCTCACGCACACACGTCTGCACGCGCCGTGTCTCTCCCCTCACGCACACACGTCTGCACGCGCCGTGTCTCTCCCTCACGCACACATGTCTGCACGCACCGTGTCTCTCCCTCACGCACGTCTGCACGCACCGTGTCTCTCCCTCACGCACACACGTCTGCACGCACCGTGTCTCTCCCTCACGCACACACGTCTGCACGCACCGTGTCTCTCCCCTCACGCACACACGTCTGCACGCACCGTGTCTCTCCCTCACGCACACATGTCTGCACGCACCGTGTCTCTCCCTCACGCACACATGTCTGCACGCACCGTGTCTCTCCCTCACGCACACATGTCTGCACGCACCGTGTCTCCTCCCCTCACGCACACACGTCTGCACGCACCGTGTCTCTCCCTCACGCACACATGTCTGCACGCACCATGTCTCCTCCCCTCACGCACACACGTCTGCACGCACCGTGTCTCTCCCTCACGCACACATGTCTGCACGCACCGTGTCTCTCCCTCACGCACACATGTCTGCACGCACCGTGTCTCTCCCTCACGCACACATGTCTGCACGCACCGTGTCTCCTCCCCTCACGCACACACGTCTGCACGCACCGTGTCTCTCCCTCACGCACACATGTCTGCACGCACCATGTCTCCTCCCCTCACGCACACATGTCTGCACGCACCGTGTCTCTCCCTCACGCACACATGTCTGCACGCACCGTGTCTCTCCCTCACGCACACATGTCTGCACGCACCGTGTCTCTCCCTCACGCACACGTCTGCACGCACCGTGTCTCTCCCTCACGCACACACGTCTGCACGCACCGTGTCTCTCCCTCACGCACACACGTCTGCACGCACCGTGTCTCTCCCTCACGCACACATGTCTGCACGCACCGTGTCTCTCCCTCACGCACACACGTCTGCACGCACCGTGTCTCTCCCTCACGCACACATGTCTGCACGCACCGTGTCTCTCCCTCACGCACACACGTCTGCACGCACCGTGTCTCTCCCTCACGCACACATGTCTGCACGCGCCGTGTCTCTCCCTCACGCACACACGTCTGCACGCACCGTGTCTCTCCCTCACGCACACACGTCTGCACGCACCGTGTCTCTCCCTCACGCACACACGTCTGCACGCACCGTCTCCCCACCAGGTACACACAGTCAGCTCCTCCCCTCACCTGGCATTCTTCTGGTAGGTGAGGTGGGCATGCAGCAGCTCGGGGCGCACAGCCAGCGGCACCTTACTGAGCAGCTCCCCGCCGGTGTGGTGCGGTATGGGGAAGGGCGGTTGCGGACTGCGGCCCACACTGGGGGAGTTAGGGAACATGCTCCCCCCGGATAGGGCCGCACATTAGCCTGTGGTCTGCCAGGCCGCCGGGGAGTGACTGAGGGACTGTGTCTACAAGCTCCGGAGGAAATGGCTGCCACCAGGAAGAGAGATGGAGGGCGGCGACAGCAAGCGAGTCAGGGGGCGGCCGGCACTCTGGGCGGAGCGGGGTGGCATGGTAACCACAACACATCACGTGATCACTGTCAGTCAATCAGCTGCTACCCGAGCAAATGTGTACTATACGGAAGTGGCGTCCACTGCAGTGGTGTGGAGCGCCCCCTGCTGTATATGGAGAGAGCCCCCTGCTGTATGGAGAGAGCCCCATCTGTATATGGAGAGAGCCCCATCTGTATATGGAGAGAGCCCCATCTGTATATGGAGAGAGCCCCCTGCTGTATGGAGAGAGCCCCCTGCTGTATGGAGAGAGCCCCCATCTGTATATGGAGAGCCCCCTGCTGTATATGGAGAGAGCCCCATCTGTATATGGAGCGCCCCCTGCTGTATGGAGAGAGCCCCATCTGTATATGGAGAGCCCCCTGCTGTATATGGAGAGAGCCCCATCTGTATATGGAGCGCCCCCTGCTGTATGGAGAGAGCCCCATCTGTATATGGAGCGCCCCCTGCTGTATGGAGAGAGCCCCCTGCTGTATGGAGAGAGCCCCCTGCTGTATGGAGAGAGCCCCCTGCTGTATGGAGAGAGCCCCCTGCTGTATGGAGAGAGCCCCCTGCTGTATGGAGAGAGCCCCATCTGTATATGGAGAGCCCCCTGCTGTATGGAGAGAGCCCCCTGCTGTATATGGAGAGAGCCCCCTGCTGTATGGAGAGAGCCCCATCTGTATATGGAGAGAGCCCCATCTGTATATGGAGAGAGCCCCATCTGTATATGGAGCGCCCCCTGCTGTATGGAGAGAGCCCCATCTGTATATGGAGAGCCCCCTGCTGTATATGGAGAGAGCCCCCTGCTGTATGGAGAGAGCCCCCTGCTGTATGGAGAGAGCCCCCTGCTGTATGGAGAGAGCCCCATCTGTATATGGAGAGCCCCCTGCTGTATGGAGAGAGCCCCCTGCTGTATATGGAGAGAGCCCCCTGCTGTATGGAGAGAGCCCCATCTGTATATGGAGAGAGCCCCATCTGTATATGGAGAGAGCCCCATCTGTATATGGAGCGCCCCCTGCTGTATGGAGAGAGCCCCATCTGTATATGGAGAGCCCCCTGCTGTATATGGAGAGAGCCCCCTGCTGTATGGAGAGAGCCCCCTGCTGTATGGAGAGAGCCCCCTGCTGTATGGAGAGAGCCCCATCTGTATATGGAGAGCCCCCTGCTGTATATGGAGAGAGCCCCATCTGTATATGGAGAGAGCCCCATCTGTATATGGAGAGAGCCCCATCTGTATATGGAGCGCCCCCTGCTGTATGGAGAGAGCCCCATCTGTATATGGAGAGCCCCCTGCTGTATATGGAGAGAGCCCCCTGCTGTATGGAGAGAGCCCCCTGCTGTATGGAGAGAGCCCCCTGCTGTATGGAGAGAGCCCCATCTGTATATGGAGAGCCCCCTGCTGTATGGAGAGAGCCCCCTGCTGTATATGGAGAGAGCCCCCTGCTGTATGGAGAGAGCCCCATCTGTATATGGAGAGAGCCCCATCTGTATATGGAGAGAGCCCCATCTGTATATGGAGCGCCCCCTGCTGTATGGAGAGAGCCCCATCTGTATATGGAGAGCCCCCTGCTGTATATGGAGAGAGCCCCCTGCTGTATGGAGAGAGCCCCCTGCTGTATGGAGAGAGCCCCATCTGTATATGGAGAGAGCCCCCTGCTGTATGGAGAGAGCCCCCTGCTGTATGGAGAGAGCCCCATCTGTATATGGAGAGCCCCCTGCTGTATATGGAGAGAGCCCCATCTGTATATGGAGCGCCCCCTGCTGTATGGAGAGAGCCCCATCTGTATATGGAGCGCCCCCTGCTGTATGGAGAGAGCCCCCTGCTGTATGGAGAGAGCCCCCTGCTGTATGGAGAGAGCCCCCTGCTGTATGGAGAGAGCCCCCTGCTGTATGGAGAGAGCCCCATCTGTATATGGAGAGCCCCCTGCTGTATGGAGAGAGCCCCATCTGTATATGGAGAGCCCCCTGCTGTATATGGAGAGAGCCCCATCTGTATGCTGCCTTCCAGGTGCGATGATCAAGGATGTGACCGATAGGATACCAAAGCTCTTCAGCTCCAAGGACGTCCACCCATTTCTTCTGATACATGTTGGCACCAATGACACGGCAAGGAAGGACCTACCGACAATCTGCAAGGACTTTGAAGAGTTGGGGAAGAAAGTAAAGGAACTGGATGCACAGGTAGTTTTTTCTTCTATCCTTCCAGTAGACGGGCATGGCACCAGGAGATGGAACAGGATCCTTGATGCAAACAACTGGCTAAGACGATGGTGCAGACAACAAGGATTTGGATTCCTGGACCACGGTGTGAATTACTGGTATGATGGACTCCTCGCCAGAGACGGACTACACCTCAACAAACCTGGGAAACACACATTCGCCAGAAGACTCGCTACACTCATCAGGAGGGCGTTAAACTAGAAGAAGAGGGGACGGGAAGAAAAACATTAGACTCGAACAAAGACGACCCAGGAAAACATACTCAGAAAGGAGGTAAGAACATTTCTAAAACAATCCACAGTGAGGAGATTGGAACAAAACAAAATCCTCTAAACTGCATGCTCGCAAACGCCAGAAGCCTGACAAACAAGATGGAAGAACTAGAAGCAGAAATATCTACAGGTAACTTTGACATAGTGGGAATAACCGAGACATGGTTAGATGAAAGCTATGACTGGGCAGTTAACTTACAGGGTTACAGTCTGTTTAGAAAGGATCGTAAAAATCGGAGAGGAGGAGGGGTTTGTCTCTATGTAAAGTCTTGTCTAAAGTCCACTTTAAGGGAGGATATTAGCGAAGGGAATGAGGATGTCGAGTCCATATGGGTTGAAATTCATGGAGGGAAAAATGGTAACAAAATTCTCATTGGGGTCTGTTACAAACCCCCAAATATAACAGAAAGCATGGAAAGTCTACTTCTAAAGCAGATAGATGAAGCTGCAACCCATAATGAGGTCCTGGTTATGGGGGACTTTAACTACCCGGATATTAACTGGGAAACAGAAACCTGTGAAACCCATAAAGGCAACAGGTTTCTGCTAATAACCAAGAAAAATTATCTTTCACAATTGGTGCAGAATCCAACCAGAGGAGCAGCACTTTTAGACCTAATACTATCTAATAGACCTGACAGAATAACAAATCTGCAGGTGGTTGGGCATTTAGGAAATAGCGACCACAATATTGTGCAGTTTCACCTGTCTTTCACTAAGGGGACTTGTCAGGGAGTCACAAAAACACTGAACTTTAGGAAGGCAAAGTTTGACCAGCTTAGAGATGCCCTTAATCTGGTAGACTGGGACAACATCCTCAGAAATAAGAATACAGATAATAAATGGAAAATGTTTAAGAACATCCTAAATAGGCAGTGTAAGCGGTTTATACCTTGTGGGAATAAAAGGACTAGAAATAGGAAAAACCCAATGTGGCTAAACAAAGAAGTAAGACAGGCAATTAACAGTAAAAAGAAAGCATTTGCACTACTAAAGCAGGATGGCACCATTGAAGCTCTAAAAAACTATAGGGAGAAAAATACTTTATCTAAAAAACTAATTAAAGCTGCCAAAAAGGAAACAGAGAAGCACATTGCTAAGGAGAGTAAAACTAATCCCAAACTGTTCTTCAACTATATCAATAGTAAAAGAATAAAAACTGAAAATGTAGGCCCCTTAAAAAATAGTGAGGAAAGAATGGTTGTAGATGACGAGGAAAAAGCTAACATATTAAACACCTTCTTCTCCACGGTATTCACGGTGGAAAATGAAATGCTAGGTGAAATCCCAAGAAACAATGAAAACCCTATATTAAGGGTCACCAATCTAACCCAAGAAGAGGTGCGAAACCGGCTAAATAAGATTAAAATAGATAAATCTCCGGGTCCGGATGGCATACACCCACGAGTACTAAGAGAACTAAGTAATGTAATAGATAAACCATTATTTCTTATTTTTAGGGACTCTATAGCGACAGGGTCTGTTCCGCAGGACTGGCGCATAGCAAATGTGGTGCCAATATTCAAAAAGGGCTCTAAAAGTGAACCTGGAAATTATAGGCCAGTAAGTCTAACCTCTATTGTTGGTAAAATATATGAAGGGTTTCTGAGGGATGTTATTCTGGATTATCTCAATGAGAATAACTGTTTAACTCCATATCAGCATGGGTTTATGAGAAATCGCTCCTGTCAAACCAATCTAATCAGTTTTTATGAAGAGGTAAGCTATAGGCTGGACCACGGTGAGTCATTGGACCTGGTATATCTCGATTTTTCCAAAGCGTTTGATACCGTGCCGCACAAGAGGTTGGTACACAAAATGAGAATGCTTGGTCTGGGGGAAAATGTGTGTAAATGGGTTAGTAACTGGCTAAGTGATAGAAAGCAGAGGGTGGTTATAAATGGTATAGCCTCTAACTGGGTCGCTGTGACCAGTGGGGTACCGCAGGGGTCAGTATTGGGACCTGTTCTCTTCAACATATTCATTAATGATCTGGTAGAAGGTTTACACAGTAAAATATCGATATTTGCAGATGATACAAAACTATGTAAAGCAGTTAATACAAGAGAAGATAGTATTCTGCTACAGATGGATCTGGATAAGTTGGAAACTTGGGCTGAAAGGTGGCAGATGAGGTTTAACAATGATAAATGTAAGGTTATACACATGGGAAGAGGGAATCAATATCACCATTACACACTGAACGGGAAACCACTGGGTAAATCTGACAGGGAGAAGGACTTGGGGATCCTAGTTAATGATAAACTTACCTGGAGCAGCCAGTGCCAGGCAGCAGCTGCCAAGGCAAACAGGATCATGGGGTGCATTAAAAGAGGTCTGGATACACATGATGAGAGCATTATACTGCCTCTGTACAAATCCCTAGTTAGACCGCACATGGAGTACTGTGTCCAGTTTTGGGCACCGGTGCTCAGGAAGGATATAATGGAACTAGAGAGAGTACAAAGGAGGGCAACAAAATTAATAAAGGGGATGGGAGAACTACAATACCCAGATAGATTAGCGAAATTAGGATTATTTAGTCTAGAAAAAAGACGACTGAGGGGCGATCTAATAACCATGTATAAGTATATAAGGGGACAATACAAATATCTCGCTGAGGATCTGTTTATACCAAGGAAGGTGACGGGCACAAGGGGGCATTCTTTGCGTCTGGAGAAGAGAAGGTTTTTCCACCAACATAGAAGAGGATTCTTTACTGTTAGGGCAGTGAGAATCTGGAATTGCTTGCCTGAGGAGGTGGTGATGGCAAACTCAGTCGAGGGGTTCAAGAGAGGCCTGGATGTCTTCCTGGAGCAGAACAATATTGTATCATACAATTATTAGGTTCTGTAGAAGGACGTAGATCTGGGTATTTATTATGATGGAATATAGGCTGAACTGGATGGACAAATGTCTTTTTTCGGCCTTACTAACTATGTTACTATGTTACTATGTATATGGAGCGCCCCCTGCTGTATGGAGAAAGCCCCCATCTGTATATGGAGAGCCCCCTGCTGTATATGGAGAGAGCCCCATCTGTATATGGAGCGCCCCCTGCTGTATGGAGAGAGCCCCATCTGTATATGGAGCGCCCCCTGCTGTATGGAGAGAGCCCCATCTGTATATGGAGAGCCCCCTGCTGTATGGAGAGAGCCCCCTGCTGTATGGAGAGAGCCCCCTGCTGTATGGAGAGAGCCCCCTGCTGTATGGAGAGAGCCCCCTGCTGTATGGAGAGAGCCCCATCTGTATATGGAGCGCCCCCTGCTGTATGGAGAGAGCCCCCTGCTGTATGGAGAGCCCCCTGCTGTATGAGGAGAGCCCCCTGCTGTATGAGGAGAGCCCCTAATATATTAGGTGAGTCCCCTGCTGTATTAGGAGAGCCCCTAATGTATTAGGTGAGTCCCCTGCTGTATGAGGAGTGCCCCCTGCTGTATAAGGCGCCCCCATCTGTATATGGAGAGCCCCCTGCTGTGTAAGGAGCGCCCCCTGCTGTATGGAGAAAGTCCCCATCTGTATGAGGAGCGCCCCCTGCTGTATGAGGAGCGCCCCCTGCTGTATGAGGAGCGCCCCCTGTTGTATGAGGAGAGCCCCCTGCTGTATATGGAGCGCCCCCTGCTGTATGAGGAGCGCCCCCTGCTGTATGAGGAGCGCCCCCTGCTGTATGAGGAGCGCCCCCTGCTGTATGAGGAGAGCCCCCTGCTGTATGGAGAGCCCCCTGCTGTGTAAGGAGTGTCCCCTGCTGTATGGAGAAAGCCCCCATCTGTATATGGAGAGCCCCCTGCTGTATGAGGAGAGCCCCCTGCTGTATATGGAGCGCCCCCTGCTGTATGAGGAGAGCCCCCTGCTGTATGAGGAGCGCCCCCTGCTGTATGAGGAGAGCCCCCTGCTGTATGAGGAGAGCCCCCTGCTGTATGAGGAGAGCCCCCTGCTGTATGAGGAGAGCCCCCTGCTGTATGAGGAGGGCCCCCTGCTGTATGAGGAGGGCCCCCTGCTGTATGGAGAGCCCCCTGCTGTATGGAGAGCCCCCTGCTGTGTAAGGAGTGTCCCCTGCTGTATGGAGAAAGCCCCCATCTGTATATGGAGAGCCCCCTGCTGTATGAGGAGCCCCCTGCTGTATGAGGAGAGCCCCCTGCTGTATATGGAGCGCCCCCTGCTGTATGAGGAGAGCCCCCTGCTGTATGGAGAGAGCCCCCTGCTGTATGGACTGTATGGAGAGAGCCCCCTGCTGTATGAGGAGAGCCCCCTGCTGTATGAGGAGGGCCCCCTGCTGTATGAGGAGAGCCCCTAATGTATTAGGTGAGTCCCCTGCTGTATGAGGAGTGCCCCCTGCTGTATAAGGAGCCCCCTGCTGTATGAGGAGCGCCCCCATCTGTATATGGAGAGCCCCCTGCTGTGTAAGGAGCGCCCCCTGCTGTATGGAGAAAGTCCCCATCTGTATATGGAGCGCCCCCTGCTGTATGAGGAGCGCCCCCTGCTGTATGAGGAGGGCCCCCTGCTGTATGAGGAGAGCCCCCTGCTGTATATGGAGCGCCCCCTGCTGTATGAGGAGCGCCCCCTGCTGTATGAGGAGCGCCCCCTGCTGTATGAGGAGGGCCCCCTGCTGTATGGAGAGCCCCCTGCTGTGTAAGGAGTGTCCCCTGCTGTATGGAGAAAGCCCCCATCTGTATATGGAGAGCCCCCTGCTGTATGAGGAGCCCCCTGCTGTATGAGGAGAGCCCCCTGCTGTATATGGAGCGCCCCCTGCTGTATGAGGAGCGCCCCCTGCTGTATGAGGAGCGCCCCCTGCTGTATGAGGAGCGCCCCCTGCTGTATGAGGAGAGCCCCCTGCTGTATGAGGAGAGCCCCCTGCTGTATGAGGAGCGCCCCCTGCTGTATGAGGAGCGCCCCCTGCTGTATGAGGAGAGCCCCCTGCTGTATGAGGAGAGCCCCCTGCTGTATGAGGAGGGCCCCCTGCTGTATGAGGAGGGCCCCCTGCTGTATGGAGAAAGCCCCCATCTGTATATGGAGAGCCCCCTGCTGTATGAGGAGAGCCCCCTGCTGTATGAGGAGTGCCCCCTGCTGTATAAGGAGCCCCCTGCTGTATGCGCAGGGCTCTCCTCATGCAGCGGGGGACACTCCCCATACAGCAGGGGGCTCTCCTCATGCAGCAGGGGCTCTCCTCATACAGCAGGGGGCGTCCTTCATACAGCAGGGGGCGCTCCCCATACAGCAGGGGACTCATACAGCGGGGGACACTCCCCATACAGCAGGGGGCTCTCCTCATGCAGCAGGGGGCTCTCCTCATACAGCAAGGGGCTCTCCTCATACAGCAGGGGGCTCTCCTTATACAGCAGGGGCGCTCCCCATACAGCAGGGGACGCTCCCCATACAGCAGGGGGCTCTCCATACAGCAGGGGGCTCTCCTCATACAGCAGGGGGCTCTCCTTATACAGCAGGGGGCGCTCCCCATACAGCAGGGGGCTCTCATACAGCGGGGGACGCTCCCCATACAGCAGGGGGCTCTCCATACAGCAGGGGGCTCTCCTCATACAGCAGGGGGCGCTCCTACAGCGGGGAACACTCCTCTTACAGCTGGGGGCTCTCATACAGCGGGGGGGGGGGGGCATTCCATATACAGCAGGGAAAGCTCCTTATACAGCAGAGGGCTCTCCCATACAGCAGGGGGCTCTCCACATACAGCAGGGGCTCTCATACAGTGGGGGGCTCTCCATATACAGCAGGGGGCTCTCCACATACAGCGGGGGCTCTCATACAGTGGGGGGCTCTCCATATACAGCAGGGCCGTGCCGTGAATTGCATTAAATATATCAAAGTGTCGCACATTTGGTTGATCAACTTGGAGCCTGTTAAGGAATTACCTTGATGTATTACTTCGCTGTTTACTACAGTCCCCTTTTACTGGAGCGAGTTTACAATTTTTTTCTGACTTTTAAGCCCTTCTTTTTCTATGATGGGGGCTAGGATTTAGCGCGCGAGAGTGTTGGCTGTTACATACAGCTGGCGCCCTGCTGCAACTGACGATCTTGACAGTTTAACCATTAGATGCCAATAGCTATACCAACTGCCGCATATCAATTGTAGGTAGGGAGCTCCTTCTGTACCTGCATCGCCCCACAGAGGGCCCACCATGCGATCACAGGGTGCTGATGATTACCATGGTGAACCGAGGTTTACCAATTGCCTCTGGGTCTGCAGCTACAGAAGCCCGTTAGGTCCCGCGAGCAGCAGTGTCCTGAATGTGACTGGTATAGTTGCAGTGTATTATACCAGCAGTCAAACTAGCAAATTTTTAAGTAAAAAAAAATGCTCCACATCCCAAGCCTCTTTTCACCTTCATGAACAGGCCAAATTTTACAATTCTGACAAGTATCATTTTATGTGGTAATAACTCTGGAACGCTTCAACGGATCCCACTGATTCTGAGAATGTTTTTGGTGACTTATTGAACTTGATAGTGATCATGATAGTGGTAACATTTGTTCAATATGACTTACGTTTATTTATGAAAAAATTGGACATTTGGTGAAATTTTTGCAGTTTTTCAACTTTTAATTTTATGCCCTTAAACTAGAGTTATATCATACAAAATAGTTAATAAATAACATTTTCCCGTCTCCCATGACAGCACACATGAGAGAGAGGGGATCCGCCCAGTCAGGACAGGAAACCTACTGAAATAAAAGGGCGGTACCTCTCCCTCGCTTCAGTTGGGTTTCCTGTCCTGAGGGGAACCCTTGTGCTGAAATTACGGCGGTATATTGATTGAAGATTCCACTCGCCCACTCCTGTCCCGGCACTGGAAGAACAGGCAGGATGCCTGTATGCCGGCCTTCAGGGTGTGGAAGCGCCGTTCTCAGGTCCTGGGGCCTTAGCGCACGTGCGGGCGTTTGGCAGCGCAGTCCGGAGTCCTGTGGCTCTTCTGCGGCTGCCACGCCGCTCTCTTCCCCCTCTGCTGCCGCCGGCTCTGATTTCCGGGTGCGCGGCGGTGATGCGCGCGGGGCACGCTGGAAGTAGGCGTGGCCGCGTGATGTCGCTGCTGCGCGCCAGATCCAAGATGGCGGCGCCCATGGACAAGCGCTGCGGCGTCACAGGAATCCCCTGGCGGTCTCCTGGTGGGCGCAGAGGTGGGGGAGGAGCAGAATTTGGTACCGGATGAGGCGGTGAGCAGAGTGGATCACCCTTTAAAAGGGAGTGGATCCACAGGGAATGTGCTCACATATACAGAGCTCAGCTATGGAGGATTGTATGGAGCAGCAATCACATCAATCATTGCCACAGCAGCAGCAGCAGCAAGAGAGCCTTTCAGGTGCTATGTCTGCTCACCAGCATGCTAGGAGGAGAAGCAGCAGTCGTCCGGATCGGAAATCACAGGACTCCTCAGCTTCTAGGAGGGACGTTATCCGTACTCCAGATCAGCCTCAAAAGCCGGTACCCTTGAGTGTCAGCGGGTGGTGAGTGATCTTTGTGAATGTCACATGGTGTTAATAGGCTACATGTCTCTGCTTGCTTGTCAGGCGCCAAGGAAGGCTAGTGCCAAGTCCAAGAACAAAGAATGTGCCCTCTGCAAAGCCCCACTAGCAGTCCAATGGCAGAAAAGCCTCTGTGCGGAGTGCATCCAAAAAACTATTCAGGATGAATCCCCTGACTTTGCCGCTAGCCACAGGGCCATGATTAGGGCAGAGGTTAAAGGGTCTTTAAAATCAGCCCTTAAAAAGAGGAGTAGCAAGGTCTTAGAGACTGTTCCGGATTCTGATACCCCTCAATCTGACGAGGAATATCAAGAAGGACCTCTGTCTCCATTTTCGTCCTCTTCTGTGTTCTCTGGCTCCTCTTCGGATAGTGATGTTGGGGGCTGACCATGCTTCCTAACTGAGAATACAGATAAACTGGTTAAATCTGTTAGGGCTACAATGGGCCTTAAAGATGAGAAGGAGTCCAGATCAGTAGAGGACGTTATGTTTGGTGGTTTGGAGGAGAAGAGGAAGCGTACCTTCCCCATAAATACTAGAGTTAAAACCCTTATAGACAAGGAGTGGAAGAAGCCTGAAAAGTCGGGTAGTCTTCCCTCAGCTTCTAAGAGACGGTATCCTTTTGAGGACAAAGATTCAGAAATATGGGATAAAGCCCCTAAAATTGATGGTGCGGTGGCCAGATCTTCTAAGAGATCATCCCTACCCTTGGATGATTCAGGCGTCCTAAGAGACCCTTTAGATAAAAAGGCAGATGCTTTTTTAAAACATACCTGGGAGGCAGCCGCAGGAGGTTTAAAACCGGCAATAGCTGGAACATGTGTTGCCCGTTCCCTTATAGTCTGGCTGCAACAAATAGAGGATCAGTTGAAATCTAGAGTGCCGACAGACGAAATCCTAGCCAATATGGCAATGGCACAAGGAGCGGCGGCCTTTATAGCGGATTCCTCAGCAGACTCTGTAAGACTTGCATCTAGGGCAGCAGGATTATCTAACGTGGCAAGACGTGCCTTGTGGTTGAAGGGGTGCCCAGGGGACTTACCCTCAAAAAATAGACTCTGTTCCATTCCGTGCGACAGCAAATTCCTCTTTGGTCAGAAACTGGAGGACATTTTAGAAAAAGCTGGCAACAAGAAAAAAGGTTTTCCCCGTTTTCCAGTGGATATCAGACGGCCTTATTTTCGGAGAGGAAAATTCAATAGGGGTCGCCCTCTGGGAGATAGAAGAAACTGGGATTATAGAGATAGGAAAGGATCGGGGTACATGTTTAAGGGCCCCTCCACATCCACAAAAAAGCCCTCCCAATGACGCCAAGCTAGAAGTAGGGGGAAGGCTTTCTTTCTATCTTCACGCCTGGTTGAATATTTCCCCCAGTCGTTGGGCGTTGAATGTTGTCAATGACGGACTAAAAATAAAGTTTATCCATCCACCTCGACAGACTTTTGTGTTAACACCATGCAGGAAACTTCCAGAGGAACAACTAGCTCTGGAAACAGAGGTATTGGGGCTAGTTCTAAAAATGGTCCTAGTAGAAGTTCCAAAAGTAGAGGAAGGAGAAGGGTTTTATTCCCCTCTCTTCTTAATACGAAAACCAGATGGCTGACTAAGAACTATTGTCAACCTAAAAAAACTAAATCGGTCAATAAAAAATTACTCCTTCAAGATGGAGTCGGTAAGCTCAGCGATAAAGATGCTGTTTCCAGACTGCTTCATGGCAGCTATAGACTTAAAGGACGCGTACTACCATGTCCCAATTCATCAAGACTATCAAAAATTTCTGAGGGTAGCAGTGTTTGTCCAAGGTCAGCTCAAACACTACCAGTATGCTGCCCTTCCATTTGGTCTATCAATAGCGCCAAGGATATTTACAAAATTAATGTCAGAGGTCATGTCCTTCCTCCGTTCCCGGGACATAGTCATTGTTCCGTACCTAGACGACTTCCTGATAATAGGCAGATCAGTGGATCACTGTCTTGCGCAAATAGAAGAAGTGACTACGACCCTAGCAGTATTAGGTTGGGAGGTAAATGTCGCCAAGTCGAGATTAACACCAGTGAAGGTTCAATCCTTCCTGGGGTTGATTCTGGATTCCATGCGTCAACTCTGTCTCCTGCCGGAGAACAAAATTTCCAAAATACAAAGTCTTGTGGAACTGGCGATACATCAGCCTGTGATGACACTAAGAAAGGCGATGTCCCTGCTAGGGTCACTAACATCCTGTATTCCCGCTGTAAAATGGGCACAACTTCACCTGAGGCAATTACAGTGGGAGGTCCTGTCAACACAGAGATTGTTAGAAGGGCATTTGGAGGGAAAAATTCACCTCTCAATACGTGTCAGAGATTCCCTAGTCTGGTGGTCAGTAAGGGATCACTTGAGCTCAGGGGTTCAGTGGCTAACTCCGATAGAGGACGTGATCACAACGGACGCGAGTGGTACAGGATGGGGTGCACATCTGGGGACCCTTTCCATACAGGGGTCCTGGTCCCATATAGAAAAACATCAAACATCTAATATAAGAGAGTTATGGGCTGTAGAAAGGGCAGTAAAACATTTCCTTCCAATCCTTCAGGGTCGTCATACCAGAGTGATGTCCGACAATTACGCGGTAGTAGCCTATATCAATCATCAGGGGGGAACGAGATCCCTTTCACTCATGAAGGCAACATCGGCGCTCCTTCAATTAGCAGAATCTCACCTACTGTCCCTCACAGCTCTACACATAAAGGGGGTCGAAAACACAAAGGCGGACTACTTAAGTCGCAAAAAGCTAAGGCAGGGAGAATGGTCACTGAATCCCAGGGTATTCCAACAAATAGTGCAGGCCTGGGGAGAACCGGTAATAGACTTGTTTGCCACGCTTCACAACAGGAAGGTGAAGAGGTTCTGTTCGCTAGACCCGAGGGGGAACCCGGTTGCAGTAGATGCCCTCCGCATACCGTGGAAGTTCAGCCTCGCTTACGTGTTTCCACCAATAGCATTAATTCCGGTTGTAGTGAGGAAGATCAGGACGGAGCCGGCAAGAGTGATTCTGATTGCTCCATTCTGGCCGAAAAGGCCATGGCTCTCTCTCCTAAGGCAAATGTCGGTAACCGATCCATGGATCCTACCAGAGGTCCCGGACCTGCTTACCCAGGGTCCAGTATGCCACTCTCAAGTGAAGGGCTTCCATCTGGCAGCCTGGGATTTGAGAGGGCATTACTAAGCCGACAGGGATTCTCGCCAGGGCTAGTCTCCACCCTGTTGAAAAGTAGGAAGCCGGTTACGTCAAGAATTTATGGTAGGACATGGAAGAGATTTCTAGAGTTTTTAGGACAACCTTTGTCGGATGAGGCTCCTGTGGGTGCTATTTTAGAGTTTCTGCAAGCAGGCTTACAGCTAGGATTGGCTACCAATACACTTAAGGTTCAAGTGTCAGCATTAGGAGCTTTATATCATTGTAATTTAGCTTCCAATAAGTGGGTTGCCCATTTCATTAAATCATGTAGTAGGTCTAGACCAGTAGTAATTCAGAAAATTCCTCCCTGGGATTTAAATCTCGTTTTAGATGCTCTAACTAAGAATCCTTTTGAGCCCTTGCAAGAATTATCAATAAAATTTCTCACTCTAAAAACAGTGCTATTGGTAGCCTTGACGTCCGCACGTAGGGTGAGTGACTTGCAAGCCCTGTCTGTTTGTCCTCCATACACTCAGATAAATGACGACAGGGTGGTTCTAAGACCAGATCCGGCTTATCTACCTAAGGTAGTCCTTAAATTTCATAGGAGTCAGGAGATTGTATTACCCTCTTTTTGTGTTAATCCAAAAAATCCAGGTGAGGAGAGGTTTCACACTCTTGATGTAAGAAGGTCTATGTTACAGTACATATCCTTGACCAGTCAGTGGAGGAAGGATCAGTCTCTATTTGTAGCTTTCCAGGGTAGCAGGAAAGGTCATGGGGTGTCCAAAGGTACTATTGCCAGGTGGATTAGGGAGGCCATTAGCTTATCCTATACTGCATGTGGCGTTCCGATCCCTGAAGGCATCAAGGCTCACTCCACCAGGGCCGTGGCTACTTCCTGGGCAGAAAAAGCAGAGGTATCGCTTGATCAGATATGTAAGGCTGCTACCTGGTCCTCACCGTCTACCTTCTTTAAACACTACCGACTGAACTTATCTTCCTCTACTGACCTTACCTTTGGTAGAAGGGTGCTGCAAGCGGTGGTCCCTCCCTAAGGTGTTCCTTTCTCCAAAAATCTCATGTGTGCTGTCATGGGAGACGGGAAAACACCAAGGTTACTTACTGGTAGCCGGTTTTTCCGGAGCCCATGACAGCACCTGTATATTCCATCCCTTCTTCTTTTCACCCTTTGGTGGGCACTTTTAGCTGGGTGTTTTTTTGTTATTATTATAATGTGGTGGTGGATTACCATGTGTACTAACCAAGGAGGCCTCTCATGCTCTGAAAACCAACTGAAGCGAGGGAGAGGTACCGCCCTTTTATTTCAGTAGGTTTCCTGTCCTGACTGGGCGGAATCCCTCTCTCTCATGTGTGCTGTCATGGGCTCCGTAAAAAACGGCTACCAGTAAGTAACCCTGGTGTTTCCCACATTTTTACTTTACATTAGTACAATTTTTGAAATATACAGGAAGTTACAAGGGTTAAAAGTTGATCAGCGATTTCTAATTTTTCCAACAAAATTTACAAAACCATATTTTTTTTGCTCAGAAGAGCAGAAGCGCCATTGGACTTTTGGAGTGCAAAATTGGCTGGAGTCATTAGCGGACACCACGTCGCGTTTGGAGAGCCCCCTATGTGCGTAAACAGTAGAAAACACCAACAATTGACCCCATTTTGGAAACTAGACCGCTTAATGTATTGGGATATGTAGTTAGCACCTTGAACCCCCAGTTGCTTCACATAAGTTTATAACGTACAGCCTTGAAAATAAAAAATCACATTTTTTTTCCACAGAAATGTTGTTTTAGCCCAAACTTTTTTATTTTTACAAGAGTAAAAGGAAAAAATTGACCACAAAATATGTTGAACAATTTCTCCTGAGTATGCTGATGCCAAATATATGAAGGAAAACTACTGTTTGGGAACACGGCAGGGTTCGAAAGGGAAGAAGCATCATTTGACTTTTTGAATGCAAAATTAGCTGGAATAATTAGCGGATGTGTTGTGGCGTTTGGAGAGCCACGCCGCCTGATGTGCTTAAAGAGTGTAAATCCCCCAAAAGGGATTCTGTATTGGATATTAGACCACTCAAGGAACATTGAAAAAAAAACAAATTTTTCCACACAAAAATTGTCTTTTAGTCCCAAAGTTTTTATTTTCACAACGTAACAGGAGAAAATGGACCCCAAATTTTGTTTTGCAATTTCTCCTGAGTACACAGATACCCCATAACATATCTAGATGTGTGGTGAGCACCTTGAAGCCCCAGAATCCAGGATATCTATAAACAGAAAGATAGTGAGAAAACACTTAGCTAACATAAATGAATTCAAGTCTCCGGGTCCAGATGAATTACACCCCAGAGTACTGAAGGAGATAGCAGAAGAAATTTTTGAACCACTCTCCATAATCTTTGAAAATTCTTGGAGAGCATGAGAAGTCCCAGAAGACTGAAGAAGAGCAAATGCTCCTATCTTCAAAAAGGGGAAGAAGGTGGACCCAGGGAGCTATAGGCCAGTGAGTCTGACGTCTATACCAGGAAAGATCTTTGAACAAATTAGTAAACATGTATGTAAATACCTGGATAAGAATGAAGTGATTAAACAGAGTCAGCATGGGTTTGTAACTAATAAGTCATGTCAGACTAACTTAATTTCCCTCTATTACAGAATCACTGACTGGGTGGATCTGTCAAATGCTTTGCTGAAGTCAAGATATACTATATCTACAGCATTTCCCTAAGTATCTCACACAATCCTCATTGAAAAAATGACTAAGTATGGAATGGACAAGGCAACTATTAGGTGGATTCATAACTGGCTTAGTGATTGGATCCAAAGAGTGGTCGTAATTGGCTGTACATCAAGTTGGAAGGATGTCTCAAGTGGGCTACCGCAGGGCTCTGTCCTGGGCCCTGTATTGTTCAACATCTTTATCAATGATTTAGATGAAGGAATTGAGGGTAAACTGATTAAATTTGCTGATGACACAAAGCTAGGAGGGATAGCTAATACTAGAGTAGAGAGAAAGAGGATTCAAAAAGATATAAATAAATTGGAGCAGTGGGCAGCAACTAACAGAATGATCTTGAATAGGGAAAAATGCAAAGTACTACATCTGGGCAATAAAAATAAAAAAAAGCATATACAGAATGGGAGGAATAGGGCTAAGCAACAGCACATGTGAAAAAGACTTGGGTATACTAATAGATCACAGACAGAACATGAGTCAAAAGTGTGATGCAGCAGCAAAAAGGACAAATACACTTCTGGGATGTATTAACAAAAGCATACAGTCTAGATCACGTTAAGTCATTATTGCTCTCTACTCCTCTTTGGTCAGACCTCATCTGGAATACTGTGTCCAGTTTTGGGCACCACATTTTAAAAAAGACATCAACAAACTGGAGCAAGTTCAGAGAAGAGCGACCAGAATGGTGACTTCTGAAAGCCATGTCTTATGAGGAACGTTTACAGGATTTAGGAATGTTTAGCTTGCAAAAAAGAAGACTGAGAGGAGACTTAATAGCTGTCTACAAATAGCTCAAGGGCTGTCACATTGTAGAAGGATCATCTTTATTCTCATTTGCACAAGGAGTGACTAGAAGCAATGGAATGAAACTGAATGGGAGGAGACACAGATGAGATATTAGAAAAAACTTTTTGACAGGGCAGGGGCGCCGCTACCATGTGGCAAGTTGAGTACTTTGCCTTTATGCACTGCCTTCAATGAAGAGAGGGGGCGGCAGATTCTGCCGGGTAGTAACTGAATTTGCGTTGTAGACGCAGGTTCATTTACTACTGTATTCAAGGCTGCCAACCGTCCCGAATGGCCGAATCCCCTCATCCAGCCTTCCCTGGCTCATGTGACCGGTCATGTGATCGTGACGTCATCACAGGTCCTCAACCTGAAGTCACTCCTCTCCTGCATCTGCTGGGGCTGCTCATAGAAGACTGTTCTGTGCGCACAGGACTTGTGATGATGTCACGGGATGGGAGGAGTCAGTGGTCACATGATCAGTGGCCTCAGTGTATGTAGGACTCTGGTGTTCTGGTTGTCATGGTGCTGGAAGAGGGTAAGCTTGTGTGTGGGGGTCAGGAGGGGTTTACAGTGTGGGTGTAGTGGAGCCGTGTGTGTACGAGGTGTGCGGAGCTGAGCCATGTGTGTGCGGAGCTGAGCCGCGTGTGTACGAGGTGTGCGGAGCTGAGCCGAGTGTGTACGAGGTGTGCGGATCGGAGCCCTGTGTGTATAAAACGGAGCCCTGTGTGTACAAAGTGTATGAAGCTGACCCGTCTATGAGTACGGAGCGGAGCAGAGCCGTGTGTGTATGGGGGGGGGGGGTGCTATTTTGCAGTTCGCCTCAGGCAGCAGAGAGGCTAAGTTCACCCCTGGGTAATCTATACCAAATACGCAAACAAACATGCTTTTTGTTTAGTTGTACTACGTTATTTATTTTCCATATCTCTTTGCTTCATCTTTGTTCTAGCTGCTACTCTTTTTCACATCTACCATCCTTTTACACATTCTGTGCACTCTCTCCACATAAGTCCCTCTCTACTCCCCTCTTCCATAAACAATGCTCAGGCTCTGCTGATTGATTTCTCAATTACTCCAAACCACCCACTACCACCATACAGTGCACAAAACACTCCATAAATCACTTAACCACCTTCTCTTTCTCTTTTTTTCTCTTTCTCCTAGTCGCTGGTGACATTTCCCCTAACCCCGGCCGTCTTTCCACTAGTATTTATCTTACTAACATTCACTAACATTTTTCTCCTGTCTCCTTAAATTGTGCTCTCTGGAATGCCAGAACAGTGTGCAACAAACTTCCGTACATCCACAACTTTTTCCTTTCTAATTCCCTTAACCTTCTGGCTCTCACTGAAACCTGGATCCAGCAGTTGGACACCACCGTCGCTGCTGCTCCCTCGTTTGGTGGACTACAATTTTCTCATACCCACCAGACCTGAGAGAAGACAATGTAGAGGAGTTAGTCTGCTCCTTTCATCACAATGTGCTTTCCAGGTTACCCCCCCAGACCCTCGATTATCCTTCTCTCCTTTGAAGGCCACACTGTAAGGCTGGGATCACACATGCGAGAAATACATCCGAGACTCGCAAGGTAATACCCGGCATTGCCACCGTCTCTCTGGAGCGGAGCATGAGGCTGCATGTATTGCTATGCGGCCGCACTCTCCACTTCTGAGTGATGGCAGCAATGCCGGGTATTACCATGCGAGACTCGGACGTATTTCTCGCATGTGTGCTCCCGGCCTTAAGGTACCTTCACACATAACGATATTGTTAATGATATCGTTGCTATTTGTGACGTAGCAACGATATCGTTAATGAAATCGTTATGTGTGACAGCGACCAAAGATCAGGCCCCTGCTGGGAGATCGTTGGTCGCTGAATAAAGTCCAGAACTTTATTTCGTCGCTGGACTCCTGCTGACATCGCTGGATCGGCGTGTGTGACACCGATCCAGCAATGTCTTCACTGGTAACCAGGGTAAACATCGGGTAACTAAGCGCAGGGCCGCGCTTAGTAACCCGATGTTTACCCTGGTTACCATGCTAAAAGTAAAAAAAACCAAACACTAGATACTTACCTACAGCCGTCTGTCCTCCAGCGCTGTGCTCTGCACTCCTCCTGTACTGGCTGTGAGCCGGAAAGCAGAGCGGTGACGTCACCGCTCTGCTTTCCGGCTCACAGCCAGTACAGGAGGAGTGCAGAGAAGCAGAGCGCAGCGCTGGAGGACAGACGGCTGTAGGTAAGTATCTAGTGTTTGTTTTTTTTTTACTTTTAGCATGGTAACCAGGGTAAACATCGGGTTACTAAGCACGGCCCTGCGCTTAGTTACCCGATGTTTACCCTGGTTACCGGCATCGTTGGTCGCTGGAGAGCGGTCTGTGTGACAGCTCTCCAGCGACCAAACAGCGACGCTGCAGCGATCCGGATCGTTGTCGGTATCGCTGCAGCGTCGCTTAATGTGAAGGGGCCTTTAGACTCTTCAATTCCTTCTCCCTGCGAGTGGCGATTGTGTATCACCCTCCTGGCAAAACCAATCAATTTCTAGATCACTTTGTCATCTGGCTTCCACAACTTCTATCCTTTGACTATCCTGTGACACTCTCATTATGAAGGACATTAACAGCCCCATTGATTGTCCATTTTCCACATCTGTCACTCATTTTCTCTAACCTCCTTCTTCGGTCTTTCACATTTTACGAACTCTCCTAAACCTGAAGATGAGAATACTCTGAACCTAGTCTTCTCACAGCTCTACTTAATATAAAACATTACTAAAGGTACCTTCACACTAAACGATATCGCTAGTGATCCGTGACGTTGCAGCGTCCTGGCTAGCGATATCGTTCAGTTTGACACGCAGCAGCGATCAGAATCCTGCTGTGATGTCGTTGGTCGGGGCTAGAAGGCCAGAACTTTATTTGATCGCTGGCACTCCCTCTGACATCGCTGAATCGGCGTGTGTGACGCCGATTCAGCGATGTCTTTGCTGGTAACCAGGGTAAACATCGGGTTACTAAGCGCAGGGCTGCGCTTAGTAACCCGATGTTTACCCTGGTTACCATCCTAAAAGTAAAAAAAACAAACGCTTCATACTTACCTTCCGCTGTCTGTCCTCGGCGCTGTGCTTTCCTGCACTCACTGTGAGCACAGCGGCCGGAAAGCAGAGCGGTGACGTCACCGCTGTGCTTTCCGGCCGCTGTGCTCACAGCCAGTACAGAGAAGCACAGCGCCGGGGACAGACAGCGGAAGGTAAGTATGAAGCGTTTGTTTTTTTTACTTTTAGGATGGTAACCAGGGTAAACATCGGGTTACTAAGCGTGGCCCTGCGCTTAGTAACCGATGTTTACCCTGGTTACCGGCATCGTTGGTCGCTGGAGAGCGGTCTGTGTGACAGCTCTCCAGCGACCAAACAGCGACGCTGCAGCGATCCGGATCGTTGTCTGGATCGCTGCAGCGTCGTTTAGTGTGAAGGTACCTTAACTCCTCTCTCCCGCTCTCTGACCACAACCTGCTTTTCTTCTCCATGCCCATGACACTGCCATTTATCACACATACAGAAATCTATGTGCAATCAAACTCAGCAGCTTATGAACAATTTATAGTCATCTTTAGCCCTGATCTCCTCCTTCTCCTGTCCAGACTCAGAAGTGTCACATTATAATTATATATTGCTGAATGCCCTGAATGAAGCAGCACCTGGTACACACAGACCCTGGCCACATACTGCAAATACGTTTCCTCAAGGGTTGCTCAATGTGCTCTCAGTGTCAGTGGAGAAAATCAGGATTGGCTGGAGACTTCATCCACTATAAGTTCATGTTCAAAACTTACAAGTCTGCTCTCCATCTGGCCAAAAAAGTCCACCACCCTCATCAAATCACTGTCCAACAATCCAAAACGGCTCTTTGAAACTTTCTATTCCCTCCTGAGCAATAAAATACAGTCCTCGGTCACCAACCTCAGCGATGACAATCTAACAACTTATTTCCTAGACAAACAAATTTTCCTCAAACAAATCCATCAGGACATTTTTGCACAGTCCCTTCCGCACCTCAAGCTAACTTTCCACTTTCGAAACCTGTCACAGAAGAAGAAGTTACCAGGCTCCTTGCTTCTTCTCGTCCTACAACCTGCACCAGTGATCCTATTCCTTCACATCTCCTCCAGTCTATCTTCTCAGTTGTCACTACCTACCTAACTAAAATATTGAACCTCTCTTTTCCTGCGGTATTTTTTCCCTCTTCATTCAGACAAGCTGTCATAACTAGTGTTGAGCGATACCTTCCGATATCGGGAAATATCAGATCGTATTGGATCGGACCGATACCCAAAAAAATATCGGGTATCACCGATTCCGATACCAGAAACCAATGCAAGTCAATGGGACACAAATATCGGAATGAAAATAAACCCTTTCTTTCCTTGCACATCCAGTCCGGGAGGGGGAAGAGTGTGGGCGGTGCGTGGGCGGAGACTGTGCGTGTCTGTGTGTGCGGGCGGGGTCTGTACGGGCCTCTAGGGGGTCTGTGCGGGCCTGCCGGGGCCTGTACGGGCCTCTCGGGGGTCTGTGCGGGCCTGCCGGGAGTCTGTACGGACCTCTCGAGGGTCTATGCGGGCCTGCTGGGGGTCTGTACGGACCTCTCGGGGGTCTGTGCGGGCCAGCCGGGGGTCTGTATGGGCCTCTCAGGGGTCTGTGCGGGCCTTCCGGGGGTCTTTGTGTCTGTGTGCAGGCATCTTCTGATGGGACTACAAGTCCCATCGGGCTATGCCTGCTACAATGACTGATTGACACATTAGCCAATGATGGGACAGTAGTAGTCCCATCATCCGGCTAATGTGTTGAATGTAAAAAAAAACACAAACATACATACTACATGTAGTATGTTGTATGTATGTATGTAGCATGTATGTTGTATGTATGTATGTAGTATGTTGTAATACTGCATACATACATACAACATACTACATACATACATACATACAACATACTACATATATACAACATACATACTACATACATACAACATACATACTACATACAACATACATAAAACATACTACATACTTACAACATACATACTACATACAACATACTATATACATAGATACATACAACATACTACAACATATGCCTCCGCCCACCATTCCTAGGAGTAAGAAGCACTGAACATGAGCTCCTGAATTTCCATCACTTTATACCTTGTAATGAGGCAACTGTAAGACAAAACCTGGAAAAACTCAACTCCGTGGAACATAAAAGTGATCTGGACTGAACTGGACTTTAAATTTTATGAGAAAAGGAAGAATTGGAGGATTTAAAGGACAAAACAAGAATCTCCTGGAGGATACAGACTGGAAACAGCTGGCATCATACATCTGACATCCTGATACCTGGACCTATAAAAGGTAGGAGAATTCTTTAACTACAACACAACCTATAGACTTGTTACAAATTAATCTTCTTAGAAATAAGGATTATAATTAACATATAACTACAAAATGGAAAACACAAATTTAGAACAAGTAAATGAACAAAGCCCAGAGCCAGAGACACAGGAATGCTGGGTGTCAGATCTGGAGATAACACAGGGGCAGTGGAGCAATTAACCCAAGAAGGACTATATTAGAGAGAATCCAGAGACTCTTTAACCAAAAAGAAAAAACAATTTATTATTCTATACAGACCAACTCTCAGCCTGGCACACTGCCCTGTGCAAACGATATAAACAAGTATCTAAATACAACACTAATAATGTCCAGCGGATTAAAATTAACAGCCAAGCAGATGATGACACCAATGTGCTCACCATAAGCCTATACAACAGTGGCACAGTCATGGTGCAGGGGACTGAGGATGCTCTGCAGCAATTTGAAAATTGTTTTTCTGATATCAAAGAGCAGGCACAAACCTATAAAGGACTACAAGCCCCAGCAGCTACCTCTAATGCTCACATAGCGATTCCCAGACAGAGCCGCCTAACCCCCCCCCCCCTCACAAAGGAATGCAAATTACCAAGCAACAAATGAACTCAATAAATAGGACTACAGAAAATAAGGGAAGAAATGTGTGAACCGAAATGTCAAGACAAGGACCAGCACCAGCAGATCGCAGAACAACTGATCAAACTGGCAAAGATGGCAAAACTAAAATTCCCGGACAGTAAAATCATTCTGTCATCGCTGCTCCCAAGAAAGGACATATCCAGGCAAACCACCCAAACCATCAATACAGAACTGACTGAAAGGATCAAGACTGTGCCAAATGTGACTCTGACACAACACCTCTCCATAAACATCAGTCACCTGCACGATAATAAACAAGGGGTCAGCCTCCTGGCCAAAGAGCTGAAGGACATCGTGCTAAACAGAGACCCCAGGACTGGATTCAACAGTGGCCATAATCACACTGAAAGACCCCCGAGAACAAAAGAGCAGAAAACCCCAATGCTACCTCCTGAAGCTGGAAACAAAGCTCTTCATCCAGTGCCAGACCATCACAGGTGGAGACCTCCACGGAGGGGACCACAGAGCCCACACAGACACATGCAGAGCAGAGATATGGATGAGATAAAGAACCTGCTCAATGCACTGTGCAGCAGACTAATGTGACTGGATAGAACCAAGCACTTCTATAAAACAGTCAGAAATCCAGTTTGTCCCACACAGCCATACTCAGGGCTGCCACTAGAAATTTTGGGGCCCGATACTGGCAAAATGTTCGGGGCCCCCTTGAAACTCCGCCCAGGCTCCACCCCAGCCCCGCCTCCAGGCTCCACCCCACGAACTGTCCACAGTCCCACCGCTCTCTCTTGGAAAATCTCCACTTCTCACCTATCACACATTGACAGTTCCCATCACCAGATCACACATATAGCCGGCAGCTTTTGTTTTGGCCAAAAGATTTTTTAAGCCGCCACCATAACACGGTAGACACTTTTGGCCGGGCCCTACTCTGCTGTAACCTATTAAATATTTGTTAAAATATGCAATACAATTTACATCTCTTCCCGGACTTCATCACCATGAAGGAGGAAGAGAAAACATATATCCTGCTGGGAGAAGAATAGAGAGCAGTGGAGATAGCAGCGCGGTATGTGAGCGAATGTCATAGACTGCGAGAAAGAGAAATATGATGCCATGGACTATAGCCCCCACCCTGGATCTGCCCCCATCCACCTCCCCTATGCCATGGACTATAGCCCCCACCCTGGATCTGCCCCCACCCACCTTCCCTACAGTTCCTACCCAACATCCCCACAGTCCCTATCCCTATTGCCTCTATACACTTGCTTTGACAAAACTGATGTGTATTTGGTCCTGCCAATAAAGCTTCTTTGAATCTTGAATGTAGTATGTATGTATTATATAGTATGTTGTATGTATGTAGTATGTATGTAGCATGTATGTTTGTGGTTTTTTTTTTACATTCAACACATTAGCCGGATGATGGGACTACTACTGTCCCATCATTGGCTAATGTGTCAATCACTGTCCGATCCTGTAAGGGATCGCGTTTGCCGATCCCGCTAGCGCAGATGCCCGATCTGCGCTAGCGAGGAACAGACCGCGAATGCTGCAAGCAGCGTTGTAGGCGCCCAATGTGGGCGTGCGCTAGCGATGCGTTCGCCATTACAAGTAATGGCGGCGTTACGGACTACGTTACACCGCGTTATGCCGCGGTGTAACGTCCGTTAAACGGGTTCACATAACGTAATGTGAACCTAGCCTTAGCGCTATATAAAAATAAAGATTATTTATTATTATTATTTATGTTGGTAGCCAGACCCGTCATCTCTCACAGCTATCCGTAACCTGGTCCCAGGTGCAAAAACAAACTTCTTAGTAATTTCATGCACTAGAAAAAATACTCCGGGTTACATCACAGAGACAAGTTATCTCTGAGACACATACCTCCCATCGACTATATCAATATCACCATTACACACTGAATGGGAAACCACTGGGTAAATCTGACAGGGAGAAGGACTTGGGGATCCTAGTTAATGATAAACTTACCTGGAGCAGCCAGTGCCAGGCAGCAGCTGCCAAGGCAAACAGGATCATGGGGTACATTAAAAGAGGTCTGGATACACATGATGAGAGCATTATACTGCCTCTGTACAAATCCCTAGTTAGACCGCACATGGAGTACTGTGTCCAGTTTTGGGCACCGGTGCTCAGGAAGGATATAATGGAACTAGAGAGAGTACAAAGGAGGGCAACAAAATTAATAAAGGGGATGGGAGAACTACAATACCCAGATAGATTAGCGAAATTAGGATTATTTAGTCTAGAAAAAAGACGACTGAGGGGCGATCTAATAACCATGTATAAGTATATAAGGGGACAATACAAATATCTCGCTGAGGATCTGTTTATACCAAGGAAGGTGACGGGCACAAGGGGGCATTCTTTGCGTCTGGAGGAGAGAAGGTTTTTGCACCAACATAGAAGAGGATTCTTTACTGTTAGGGCAGTGAGAATCTGGAATTGCTTGCCTGAGGAGGTGGTGATGGCGAACTCAGTCGAGGGGTTCAAGAGAGGCCTGGATGTCTTCCTGGAGCAGAACAATATTGTATCATACAATTATTAGGTTCTGTAGAAGGACGTAGATCTGGGGATTTATTATGATGGAATATAGGCTGAACTGGATGGACAAATGTCATTTTTCGGCCTTACTATGTTACTATGTTACGCGATCATTAGCCACAGTACACTATATATTGCCCCTATTGGACAAACCATCAGCAAATTTGGTTTCCACTATCATCTCTATGCTGATGACACCTAATTACTGTATACACTTCTCCTGACATTACCCCTACCTTAATACAAAATACCAGGGATTGTAACATAGTAACATAGTTGGCATGGCCGAAAAAAGACATTTGTCCATCCAGTTCAGCCTATATTCCGTTAGAATAAATTCCCAGATCTACGTCCTTCTAAAGAATCTAATCACTGTAAGATACAATATTGTTCTGCTCCAGGAAGACATCCAGGCCCCTCGACTGAGTTCGCCATCACCACCTCCTCAGGCAAGGAATTCCAAATTCTCACTGCCCTAACAGTAAAAAATCCTCTTCTATGTTGGTGCAAAAACCTTCTCTCCTCCAAACACAGAGAATGTCCCCTTGTGACTGTCACATTCCTTGGTATAAACAAATCCTCGGAGAGATATTTGTATTGTCCCCTTATATACTTATACATGGTTATTAGATCGTCCCTGAGTCGTCTTTTTTTCTAGACTAAATAATCCTAATTTTACTAATCTCTCTGGGTATTGTAGTTCCCCCATCCCGTTAATTAATTTTGTTGCCCTCCTTTGAACTCGATCTAGTTCCATTATATCCTTCCTGAGCACCGGTGCCCAAAACTGTACACAGTATTCCATGTGCGGTCTAACCAGGGATTTGTACAGAGGCAGTATAATGCTCTCATCATGTGTATCCAGACCTCTTTTAATGCACCCCATGATCCTGTTTGCCTTGGCAGCCACTGCCTGGAACTGGCTGCTCCAGGAAAGTTTATCATTAACTAGGATCCCCAAGTCCTTCTCCCTGTCAGATTTACCCAGTGGTTTCCCGTTCAGTGTGTAATGGTGATATTGATTCCTTCTTCCCATGTGTATAACCTTACATTTATCATTGTTAAACCTCATCTGCCACCTTTCGGTCCAAGTTTCCAACTTATCCAGATCCATCTGTAGCAGAATACTATCTTCTCTTGTATTGACTGCTTTACATAGTTTTGTATCATCTGCAAATATCGATATTTTACTGTGTAAACCTTCTACCAGATCGTTAATAAATATGTTAAAGGGAACCTGTCACCCCGTTTTTTGAGATTGAGCTATAAATACTGTTAAATAGGGCCTGCGCTGTGTGTTCCTATAGTGTATGTAGTGTACCCCGATTCCCCATGTATGCTGAGAAATAACTTACCAAAGTCGCCGTTTTCGCCTGTCAATCAGGCTGGTCAGGTCGGGAGGGCGTGGTGACATTGGTGGTTCTTCCTCAGCTTTACGTTGGTGGCGTAGTGGCGTAGTGGTGAAGACACAGCGCGCGATCTGCGCTGTCATCCCTTTCGTCGGTGGGGGCGGCCATCTTCCTGGGGCCGCGCGTGCGCAGATCGAGTGCTCTGCTGCACGGGGCTTCAGGAAAATGGCCGCGGGATGCCGCGCGTGCGCATTAGAGATCGCGGCGGCCATTTTCCCAAAGCCGAGTTTGCATCTCGGCTTTGGGAAAATGGCCGCCGCGATCTCTAATGCGCACGCGCGGCATCCCGCGGCCATTTTCCTGAAGCCCCGTGCAGCAGAGCACTCGATCTGCGCACGCGCGGCCCCAGGAAGATGGCCGCCCCCACCGATGCAAGGGATTACAGCGCAGATCGCGCGCTGCTTGTTCACCACTACGCCACTACGCCACCAACGTAAAGCTGAGGAAGAACCACCGATGTCACCACGCCCTCCCGACCTGACCAGCCTGATTGACAGGCGAAAACGGCGACTTTGGTAAGTTATTTCTCAGCATACATGGGGAATCGGGGTACACTACATACACTATAGGAACACACAGCGCAGGCCCTATTTAACAGTATTTATAGCTCAATCTCAAAAAACGGGGTGACAGGTTCCCTTTAAAGAGAATAGATCCCAACACCGACACCTGTGGGTACTAGACAGGTACTGGCTGATGACCGGATCTTGCAGCTTATTTAAAATGCCCTATTTATAATGATGGCTGGGCCTTACAGATTGTAGCTTGTGATCAGGGCCCTCACTCCTCCTGTAACTGTTAATCTGTGTTATTTTTCAATGTCTTTATTGTTCGTACATGTGCCTGCTTACTTGTAAAGTGTTGCTGAATTTGTTGGCACTATATACCGTATTATGCGGACCATAAGACGCACCCCATATTTTTAAATAGAAATGGAAAAAAAAATGAAATGGTGGTGCTTCTTATAGTCTTATTTTACTATTGCTTATCTGGAGTGAGGGGTGGCTGTGGTGGAGTGGGGTCAAAGGAGAAAGGGTCGCTCCAATAGGAGGCTGTCAGCAGGATAAGGGCGATGCTTCAGGCCCTGTGCTAGGAGGGTGTGTCCTGGCAGTGCTAGGCTGCGGGCCATGGGCTTTCATAAAATGTCAACAGTGAGCAGAGTCCCCTTCCCATTGATTTCCATGCTGTGGGCATCAGGAAGCCGCTGACATTTTATGAAAGACCAGAGCCTGCAGCCTCACACAACCAGAGCGCCCTCCTCCAAGCACTGGACCCGCAGCATCGCCCCACACCAGCCGCAGCTGAATATGGAAGACTTCATGGCAACTGGCCTACAATATCCTGCTGATAAAACAGTGAATTTATGAAAAAGTAGAGCAAGCAACCCAGTAAGTGACACATTGCTGGAATCGGGGTCTCTGTCTGTACATTATGCTGCTCTCAGTTTAGGTGACATAGTGTCAGATTCCCTTTTACTGGCACAGGCCAAAAGAGTCGCACTTGGGAACTGGTACATAAGGTCATCCAATGTGTCCTTTGCTATATAAGAGGAACCATGTTAAGGCCATGTTCACACAATCCTTTTTTTAATGCGGAATCGCCGCGATTTTGCCGCTGCGGGTCCGCAGCTGTTTTCCATGCAGGGTACATTACAATGTACCCTATGGAAAACAGGAACTGCTGTGCCCACATTGCGGAAAATCCCGAAAAAAGCTGCGCTGAATAGCTGCGGTAAAAAAGAAGTACCATGTCACTTCTTTTTGCGGAACTGCAGCGGTTCTGCACCCATTGACCTCCATTGTGAGGTCAAACCCGCAGTAAAACCCGCAGACAAAAAAAATATCTGCGGGTTTTCTGCGGTTTGTGGTGCAGAACCGCTGCAGCAGGAAGTGCGTGGGCGGAGTGAGGCTGCCCCCCGTGCTCCAATCCCACCCCCCCATGCTCCGATGCCCCCCCCTGTGCACCGACGCCCCCCCCCCCCCCCGTGCCCTAATCTCCCCCCCTTATACTTACCGGGCCTCCCGGTGTCCGTCCGGCCGTCTTCTCCCTGGGCACCGCCATCTTCCAAAATGGCGGGCGCATGCGCAGTGCGCTCGCCGAATCTGCCGGCCGGCAGATTCGTTCCAGGCACATTTTGATCACTGTGATAACCTCACAGTGATCAAAATAAAAAAAAGGTAAATGCCCCCCCCCCCTTTATCACCCCCATAGGTAGTAACAATAATAAAATAAAGAATTTTTTTTTCCCCCCCCCACTACAGTTAGAACTAGGGTTAGAGGTAGGGTTAGGGGTAGGGTTAGGGGTAGGGTTAGGGTATTTTCAGCCATTTTAACCCTAAAAAAACTTCCTAGAAAACACACAGACTCTGCAGAGAAAACTGCATAAAAAACTGCACTAAAAAACGCATCAAAAAACGCACCAAAAAGCACCAAAAAACGCACCTGCGTTTTCTGCCAAGAGCTGCGGTTTTTAGTGCAGAAAAAACAGCAGGGAAATCAGGAACGTGTGAACATGGCCTAAGGGTTTTACCTAGAAACTTCTAATTACAGCTTTGGTTACTAAGGCTACGTTCACATTAGCGTTGCGCCGCTGTTGCGTCGGCGACGCAGCGGCGACGCGCCCCTATGTTTAACATAGGGGACGCGTGCGTTTTTTGGGTGGCGTTTTTCGCCACGTGCGTCGTTTCCGACGCTAGCGTCGGACGCAAGAAAATGCAACAAGTTGCATTTTCTGTGCGTCCGATTTTTGTCAAAAACGACGCACGCGTCGCAAAACGCGCGCGTTTTTGCGCGCGTTTGCGCGCGTTTTAACATGCGTCGCGCGTTGCGTCGCCGACGCAGGGCGGCGCAACGCTAATGTGAACGTAGGTAACCCATAGTTTTTCATACAACCGCCCAGATGCTACTACAATACTTTCAGACATTTGGTGAATTACTGACAGCTTAATGACACCGACACTTTACATTGTAAATGAATGCAATAGTTTACTATAACAATTAAACTACTTTGGTAGAATAATTAACACTTTAATTAATCACAGCTCGTAGGACGCTCCAGTAACTGCCTGATTTTATCACATATTACTAATTGCTGGAAACATTGTAATGCTTTGAAAACAAATATTTCTCGTGCCTTATCCTGATGAATTAATTTCACTTGATGGCACAATTACTGCAATCATCTAATACTCCACTCCAGAAATAGAAAAACGTGCTAATATTTGTACTATTGGATGACGAGAAAATGTCCATGTGTCCCCACGACTAATCTCATCCCATAATGTCATAGGTGAAATTAAGATCTGTGCCCTCCTACTAGAACATGTAGCAACATTTACAATCTGAACCGTAAAGACTAATGTACACCAGTGTCCAACCTCCAAGTTACACCGAGCTTTAGGGTTGTCCACATTTGGTGACAATTTTGTTCTTACTTAAAGGGAGTTTCTCATTCTGAAATGCTAATTAATTAATGCAAATTAACTAATTAAACAGGTGTGTAGGGGACTTAGCCCCTATAAAAATCATATAAACAGCAGTTTATAGAGTGCAGTGAAAAAGTTTTCACTTTTCCACATTTTCTCACGTTCCACCCACAAATTTAAAAGTATTTTATGTGATATGCCAAGTAAGAATTTATGAAGTGTAAAGGATGGTTTTCTAAATATTTAAAAAATATATAAATCTGAAAATTGTGACGTAGATTTGTATTCAGCCCCCGAGTCAATACTTAGTATGACCACCTTGGTTGCTAAATTTGTTGTCCAGAGACTCCAGACCTCTTCGACTTCTTTCTTCCAACATCTTTCCAATCCTTTCCCCAACCTCTACACAAAAAAACAGGTGTCACCTGCTCCACATAATAATAATACTGCCCTCTCCAACACCAGTGGCACCTTTTTGTTTTCCACATAGTAATGGTGCAGCCCAAACATTAATATTACACGTTCATACTCTCATTTAGCAGTTATTTCCCTTTTCTAATGCTTCTTTTGTGGCCCCACAATTTTGCCCTTTTTTGTGCTCCTATACGTACTGATGATGCCCATTGGACTTCATGCCTCAAAGTGTTTTGAGTGACCCAAACAATGATCTCCCCTCTGTGTCCTCACAGTGTTTGCACACCCTTGTGTCTTCTTATTTGACTCCCACACCTTAACCCCTTCATGACCCAGCCTATTTTGACCTTAATGACCTGGCCGTTTTTTGCAATTCTGACCAGTGTCCCTTTATGAGGTAACAACTCAGGAACGCTTCAACGGATCCTAGCGGTTCTGAGACTGTTTTTTCGTGACATATTGGGCTTCATGTTAGTGGTAAATTTAGGTCAATAAATTCTGCGTTTATTTGTGATAAAAACGGAAATTTGGCGAAAATTTTGAAAATTTCGCAATTTTCACATTTTTAATTTTTATTCTGTTAAACCAGAGAATTATGCGACACAAAATAGTTAATAAATAACATTTTCCACATGTATACTTTACATCAGCACAATTTTGGAAACAAAATTTTTTTTTGCTAGGAAGTTATAAGGGTTAAAATTTGACCAGCGATTTCTCATTTTTACAACGAAATTTACAAAACCATTTTTTTTAGGGACCACCTCACATTTGAAGTCAGTTTGAGGGGTCTATATGGCTGAAAATACCCAAAAGTGACACCATTCTAAAAAATGCACCCCTCAAGGTACTCAAAACCACATTCAAGAAGTTTATTAACCCTTCAGGTACTTCACAGCAGCAGAAGCAACATGGAAGGAAAAAATGAACATTTAACTTTTTAGTCACAAAAATTATCTTTTAGCAACATTTTTTTTATTTTCCCAATGGTAAAAGGAGAAACTGAACCACGAAAGTTGTTGTCCAATTTGTCCTGAGTACGCTGATACCTCATATGTGGGGGTGAACCACTGTTTGGGCGCACGGCAGGGCTTGGAAGGGAAGGAGCGCCATTTGACTTTTTGAATGAAAAATTGGCTCCACTCTTTAGCGGACACCATGTCACGTTTGGAGAGCCCCCGTGTGCCTAAAAATTGGAGCTCCCCCACAAGTGACCCCATTTTGGAAACTAGACGCCCCAAGGAACTTATCTAGATGCATAGTGAGCACTTTGAACCCCCAGGTGCTTCACAAATTGATCCGTAAAAATGAAAAAGTACTTTTTTTTCACAAAAAATTTCTTTTAGCCTCAATTTTTTCATTTTCACATGGGCAACAGGATAAAATGGATCCTAAAATTTGTTGGGCAATTTCTCCTGAGTACACCGATACCTCACATGTGGGGGTAAACCACTGTTTGGGCACATGGTAAGGCTCGGAAGGGAAGGAGCGCCATTTGACTTTTTGAATGAAAAATTATCTCCATCGTTAGCGGACACCATGTCGCGTTTGGAGAGCCCCTGTGTGCCTAAACATTGGAGCTCCCCCACAAGTGACCCCATTTTGGAAACTAGACCCCCCAAGGAACTTATCTAGATGCATATTGAGCACTTTAAACCCCCAGGTGCTTCACAGAAGTTTATAACGCAGAGCCATGAAAATAAAAAATAATTTTTCTTTCCTCAAAAATGATTTTTTAGCCTGGAATTTCCTATTTTGCCAAGGGTAATAGGAGAAATTGGACCCCAAATGTTGTTGTCCAGTTTGTCCTGAGTACGCTGATACCCCATATGTGGGGGTAAACCACTGTTTGGGCGCACGGCAGGGCTCGGAAGGGAAGGCACGCCATTTGGCTTTTTAAATGGAAAATTAGCTCCAATCATTAGCGGACACCATGTCACGTTTGGAGAGCCCCTGTGTGCCTAAACATTGGAGATCCCCCCCAATTTTGGAAACTAGACCCCCAAAGGAACTAATCTAGATGTGTGGTGAGGACTTTGAACCCCCAAGTGCTTCACAGAAGTTTATAACGCAGAGCCATGAAAATAAAAAAAAAATTATTTTCTCAAAAATGATCTTTTAGCCTGCAATTTTTTATTTTCCCAAGGGCAACAGGAGAAATTTGACCCCCAAACTTGTTGTCCTGTTTCTCCTGAGTACGCTGATACCCCATATGTGGGGGTAAACCACTGTTTGGGCACATGCCGGGGCTCGGAAGTGAAGTAGTGACGTTTTGAAATGCAGACTTTGATGGAATGCTCTGCGGGCGTCACGTTGCGTTTGCAGAGCCCCTGATGTGGCTAAACAGTAGATACCCCCCACAAGTGACCCCATTTTGGAAACTAGACCCCCAAAGGAACTAATCTAGATGTGTGGTGAGGACTTTGAACCCCCAAGTGCTTCACAGAAGTTTATAATGCAGAGCCATGAAAATAATAAATACGTTTTCTTTCCTCAAAAATAATTATTTAGCCCAGAATTTTTTATTTTCCCAAGGGTTACAGGAGAAATTGGACCCCAAAAGTTGTTGTCCAGTTTCTCCTGAGTACGCTGATACCCCATGTGTGGGGGTAAACCACTGTTTGGGCACACGTCGGGGCTCAGAAAGGAAGTAGTGACTTTTGAAATGCAGACTTTGATGGAATGGTCTGCGGGCGTCACGTTGCATTTGCAGAGCCCCTGGTGTGCCTAAACAGTAGAAACCCCCCACAAGTGACCCCATTTTAGAAACTAGACCCCCCAAGGAACTTATCTAGATATGTGGTGAGCACTTTGAACCCCCAAGTGCTTCACAGACGTTTACAACACAGAGCCGTGAAAATAAAAAATCATTTTTCTTTCCTCAAAAATGATGTTTTAGCAAGCATTTTTTTATTTTCACAAGGGTAACAGGAGAAATTGGACCCCAGTAATTGTTGCGCAGTTTGTCCTGAGTACACTGATACCCCATATGAGGGGGTAAACCACTGTTTGGGCGCACATCGGGGCTCGGAAGTGAGGGAGCACCATTTGACTTTTTGAATACAAGATTGGCTGGAATCAATGGTGGCGCCATGTTGCGTTTGGAGACCCCTGATGTGCCTAAACAGTGGAAACCCCTCAATTCTACCTCCAACACTAACCCCAACACACCCCTAACCCTAATCCCAACTGTAGCCATAACCCTAATCACAACCCTAACCCCAACACACCCGTAACCCTAACCACAACCCTAATTCCAACCCTAACCCTAAGGCTATGTGCCCACGTTGCGGATTCGTGTGAGATTTTTCAGCATCATTTTTGAAAAATCCGCGGGTAAAAGGCACTGCATTTTACCTGCGGATTTACCGTGGATTTCCAGCGTTTTTTGTACGGATTTCACCTGTGGATTCCTATTGAGGAACAGGTGTAAAATGCTGCGGAATCCGCACAAAGAATTGACATGCCGCGTTTCCGCGCTGTATTTTCCGCACCATGGGCACAGCGGATTTAGTTTTCCATAGGTTTACATGGTACTGTAAACCTGATGGAACACTGCTGCGAATCCGCAGCGGCCAATCCGCTGCGGATCCGCAGCCAAATCCGCACCGTGTGCACATGGCCTAATTCTAAAGGTATGTGCACACGCTGCGGAAAACGCTGCGGATCCGCAGCAGCTTCCCATGAGTTTACAGTTCAATGTAAACCTATGGGAAACAAAAATCGCTGTACACATGCTGCAGAAAAACTGCATGGAAACGCAGCGGTTTACATTCTGCAGCATGTCACTTGTTTCTGCGGATTCCGCAGCGGTTTTACAACTGCTCCAATAGAAAATCGCAGTTGTAAAACCGCAGTGAAATGCGCAGAAAAACCGCGGTAAATCCACCATAAATCCGCAGCGGTTTAGCACTGCAGATTTATCAAATCCGCAGCGGAAAAATCCGCAGAGGAACAGAATACGTGTGCACATACCGAAACCCTAGCCCTAACCCTAGCCCTAACCCTAGCCCTAACCCTAGCCCTAACCCTAACCCTATTCTAACCTTAGTGGGAAAAAAAAAAAATTCTTTATTTTTTTATTGTCCCTACCTATGGGGGTGACAAAGGGGGGGGGGGGTCATTTATTATTTTTTTTATTTTGATCACTGTGATAGATTATATCTCAGTGATCAAAATGCACTTTGGAACGAATCTGCCGGTCGGCAGATTCGGCTGGCGCACTGCGCATGCGCCCGCCATTTTGGAAGATGGCGGCGACCGGGAAGAAGACTGACGGACCCCGGCAGGATCGGTAAGTATGATGGGGTGGGTGGGGGGAGCACGGGAGGGGGATCGGAGCATGGGGGGGGGGAATCGGAGCGTGGGGGGGTGGAACGGAGTACGGGGGGGATCGGAGCACGGGGGGGGATGATGCACGGGGGGGTGGATCGGAGTGCAGGGGGGTTGGATCGGAGCACGGGGGGGTGATAGGAGAATGGGGGGAGTGGACAAGAGCACGGGGGAGCGGAGCACAGGACGGAGGGGAGCCGGAGCAGTGTACCGGACAGATCGGTGGCTTGGGGGGGGGCGATCGGTGGGGTGGGGGCACATTAGTGTTTCCAGCCATGGCCGATGATATTGCAGCATCGGCCATGGCTGGATTGTAATATTTCACCAGTTTTAATAGGTGAAATATTACAAATCGCTCTGATTGGCAGTTTCACTTTCAACAGCCAATCAGAGCGATCGTAGCCACGGGGGGTGAAGCCACCCCCCCTGGGCTAAACTACAACTCCCCCTGTCCCTGCAGATCGGGTGAAATTGGAGTTAACCCTTTCACCCGATCTGCAGGGACGCAATCTTTCCATGACGCCACATAGGCGTCACAGGTCGGATTGGCACCGACTTTCATGACGCCTATGTGGCGTCAAAGGTTGGGAAGGGGTTAATAATGCCCAATAATAATTAACCTTAATAATGCCCATTACTTTTTTGCACCCAAAAATAACAAAACTACTCCTCACCTGACCCCTTTCCCTGAAAAAGGACCTTTCACCAAATTTTTCATGCTGATCTGAACACACAATGCAGTACTGGCTGCAGAGTGGAATAAAACATTTTTTCTTTTTCTTTTGCCTCTCCATGGCAGAAATATTATCAAAGTTTTTGGCACCTAATGAGTTATTTAGGAGCTGTACTTCCTCCTGTATGAGTTGCAATCACTTAAGGCTGGTTTCACATTTGCGGTTGTGTCCGCAGCGTTTGTGCCACAATTTTCCGCATGCGTCGTGAATTCCTATCTTTAACATTAAGGAAGGCAGGTGTCTGCAATTGGTTGCGTTTTGCCCCGTTTGACGACGCATGCGTTGTTTCGTCGTCTGCGGTTTGGCGCGGTAAATGCTACATGTAGTAATTTTAGAGGCGTCAATTTGCCTAGAAACATATGTGGTTGTTAGCGGAAGGAATGCGGCAAAAAAACGCATTACGGTCTATGTGAACGCATGCGTTCGCAAGCACATGCGTTTGCTTGCATTTGTGAACGCATGCGTTGCACCACAGGAAAACATGTCTAGACACTGATTGGCCACCCCCCACATACAAACTGATAAGAGGAGGGAGTGGGCATTGGTCACTATACAGCAGACTAGGAAGCAGACCAGACAGAGGAAAGCACCTTGGAGGAAACAAGACTCAGAACAATGTGAGTATATCAAAGCCAATACCTTTATTTTCAATTTTCTGTCTCTATATGTCCTAATTTCTGTTAATTTTTTCTTTCTGCATGCATCAGTATGTCATCTTCTGAGGAGGAGCAATGGCCTGGGCCTGCACAAGGGGAAAATGTCAGTGAAATGAGTACTCACCTCTTCAGATTTGTAAGTATTCAGTGTCACATCTACACATGTGTCAAATTTTTTTTTTTTCCTTTTTTAGAGCAGTTCTTCCACTGTGGCAGAGGCTGAGCAGGAGCAGCGTGGAGACGCTCGGGTGGCAAGGCGGCAGCGTGTAAGTATACCTGGCTGACTGTTTATTGTATCCTGACTTTACTATTCTTGAATGTTCATTTCTTTACTTTCCTCTTTCTTTACCTTTTTCTTCTTGACTCCTTTTTTTTTTTTCTTGACTTTCAATATTCATGCCGGTTTTCTGTCTCTGTCTTCTTTCTTTTCCGTATGTTAATGCAGCGCCCCAGAGACCTGGTCGTTGCAGTAATGTCGCTCTGCCGCTAAGGAGGGTGATGTTATGTCTGATTGCACTAAAGGAGTTCACCTGACCAGGTATCACAAGCACACATTACACTTCACACTTCGGCCACTAGGGGGAGCAAAAGGCATTATGTATTAGGCCACTCCTCACACTGGTAAAACTAGGAGTCGGATAGGAAGTTAGAGAAGAACGCATCCTGGGGAGAGTCCAGGGAGGACCTGTCAGGGGTGGGTTCCTGACAGGGGCCTAGCAGAACGATTAGAAAGCAACGGAACCGCGCCTGCACTACCTTGCGGCGGTATCCTAAGAAAGGACAAGAAGAGAAGGATATTGTGGACAGTGAGAAACAAGATCAAGCACAAAGGAGAGCCAGTAGGAGTCGTGCCCCGAGAACGGCAACTTCCTACTGAGGCGCTTAGCCGGTGACCGGAACACCGAGGAAGTAACTGACTTTATGCCTTACTTCAAAAACCGCATGACAGTTAATTATAGGTTGGCTGTCTACCATACATCACCTAAGCAGACATAGGGTGCAAGCGTGGAGAGGGGCATCTCTAGGGTCCCAGAATAGCTCCGAGCCTTCCCGTCAAATGGGTGCGTCCTATCCAGATAAACTTGGGGGACGGGGAGAGAGAGAGAACGAGAAAGAACGAGGACAGAAGTTGTGAGGACTATCCCGAATGCTCAGCAGGGAAGAACTACAACACACAGGCGATAGTGGTAGGCAACGATTTCCACCTGCAAAGGGAATTCTGGATGTGCCTTCGGACCAGCCGGTCTCAGACAGCCCAGTTGACAGTGCTCTGGATTGAGGATCCCGAAGCCTTCCGTAAAAGGTAAAGAGACTGCAACCGTGTGTCATCATTATTGACTGCGCCTCACACTATCGCCACCTACACTACTGGGAAGCCCTGGGGACATACTTCACCTGTGGGAAGGTATACCATCTAGCTGCCATCACATCACCCCAGTGGACCCCAAGCAGCGTCGGTCACCCTGACCGAATACCAAAGGTGGCGTCACGAAACCTTAGCTGACTTTCATCATCCTTCATTGGACGCCCCTTAGCAGGGTCACGGACTGGGTCCAGCCACCGTAACAACCCCAGAACAGAGCCAGAGAGGACCGCTACCGAGTAACCCGCGGCCCTGCATCTGGGGGCGCTCCTACTATCTCTCCAACATTAATGTCTTTAGTTATTTTTTAGGTTTCAGAACGGGATGAGGACTTCATTGAAAATGACCTCCTAATCTCCCTGGTCCATGAGTGAGTCCCGTTGTGGGACACCCAGGTTCCGCAACACTCGGACAACGTGACGATCCGGCAGTTATGGAATGAGGTGGCCAAAGTGATGTGGGATGGCTGGGACAACGCCCTGACTCGGGTCCGAAATGCATTTTGTAAGTATTGCAATGCGGTGTGCTGCAGCAGTCACCTTGGCTGGGATCACACAACTGTGTGATGAGAGAAACTCTTAGGAGTTTCTCTCATCACACACAGTTGTGTGATCACGGTCAAAAGTGCATTGTCTAACGATTATTTATATTTTTCAACAGTGCTCAAAGTCAAAACACATTGGCATTTGATGAAGGATCGCTTCAACAAGGACCTTCATCAAGAAAGCCGGGTTCCTAGTGGTTCTGGAGCAAGGATCCGCAAATACAAGTATCACTGCATCCTTGCATTTTTGAGACCGGTCCTTTTCCCAGAGAACGTAAGTATTTTTTGTGGTGTAATGGGTTGTGTTGGATTGCCTAATCTGTATTTTTCTATTCCACAGTTGTTTGCACTTTACTATTGTAAATGTTTGATAGTAATGTGTTTTTTCTTCTTTTTTCACAGCACATGGAGCAGCACTCTTGACCCTGGTTCTGGAGCGGTCCTTCATCAAACAGCCACGGACCCGTTCCAGCCTTCTAGCAGCGCTGCAGCAAGTGGGCCTGCCACACAGACTGGAGACCAGGAAGCTGGTCCATCAGGTGTTCCCCTGTCCCAGTCCTCTGCCTCTTTTTTTTTTTTAGGCTCTTCCCGGCAGCGGCAGAGGGCCTCGGACAGGTCACTCATGTCCGAGTTTTTGCACTTGAGCTCGGTCTTTCATGATGGACTCAAGGCGATGAGTGACCGACTGGATAGTGCCATAAACCATATTAATACACTTATCCAGGAGGTCACCAAAAGCCTTGACCAAGTGAAAGCCGACCTCCAGAGGCCAGCACATCATTTTTTTAATCAAATTAAACAGGGCATGTCAGAACACCTTACTCCTGATCTCCAGCTTAGTGTGATGCAGGCCTGCAATGCTGCTTACGTGCAGGCTATGCAGCAGAGTCGGTATTTTCAGCAGACAGTCGCGGCATATCCACCTGTGCCAACACTGTCACGCTGACCTCAATGCCGAGCTTTGCTGCATACCACTGCACGGCTACTTCCATTCCAAGCACTGCCGGACACCACTACAGCACCACCACCATGCCGAGTGCTGTTGGACAGCCCACCACCATCACCATGACAACTGCTGCTCCTGCTTGGACCTCCTCCACTGCTTCCACCATGCAGCAGCAGGACCCAGGCATGGTCTTCCGCTCCACCACCACCACCACGATGCAGCAGGAACCTGGCATGGCCTTCCGCTCCACCACCACCATGATGCAGCAGGACCCAGGCATGGCCTTCCCCACCACCATGCAGCAGCAGGACCCTGGCATGGCCTTCCGCTCCACTACCACCACGATGCAGCAGGTCCCAGGCATGGCCTTCCTCATTACCATGCAGCTGCAGGACCCTGGCATGGCCTTCCGCTCCACCACCACGATGCAGCATGACCCAGGCATCACCTTCCCCACCACCATGCAGTGGCAGGACTCTGGCATGGCTGTCCACTCTACGAGCACAATGCAACAGCCGTACCCTGACAGGTCGCCCACCACGACCAGGCCGCAACAAATGAGCCCACCAAGGCTCCCCAGACTTACACGTAGATCCCAAAAAAGGAAAAAAATAAAAAGCAGCGGACTATCTGTATTCCTCACCCCTCACCTCCCAAATGTGTCTGTAATGTCAGGTTGTTGTCTCCCTTCCAGTGTGTCTCAGCCCTCTCATGTGTCAAGCCCCATCCCCGAACTCCCAGACCCCACTACTTTAATTACACCTTCTCTTGCCACCCCTGCGTCGTCCACACTTAGCCAGGCCTCACAGCTACACACCCCCTGTCACGGAGTTACCGCGACAGAGTAGTGTCAGAAGTCCACGGCGTCTGATGGCTTCTGCTTCATCGCTGAGAAGAAGCACTTCTGTGTATTGAAGGTGCTTTGTTTTCTTTCAGCAGGACAGGGGTTAATAGGCCATGTACAAATTCCTGCTTTCAGCTGTGCTCTGTTAGCCACTCATCTCTCCTATAAAAGCTAGGCCTTCTGGTCAGATCCTTGTCTGAGATAGCACTTGCTTGAGAGACCTGGTGTAGTGAGGAGCTGGAGTTTGGAGAGCTGGAGGAATTTATTGTGCGACAGTTGTATGGTTTGTTCACTTGGAAAATTCCTCATCCCTTACCTGCTTTATTTACATTCCCCGTCCTTCACACCCTGGTGGATACCTCTGTTATTTGTGAGAGCATATTTTGTGTGAGTGGAGTTTTCTTTTTACCCCTGTCTTTGTTCCCCTGTTAGTCGGGTTGGTGTACTGTTGTACACAGTAGCGCCTCTCTTCCCCAGGTGGGGAAGGGGGACAGACGCAGGGCGGCAGTCCGGAGACAGGGCGAGGGCGGAGGCCCCGGCATCCTCGCCATCTGAGGTATCCCGGGGAACAGGGCGAGTTAGGGCGCCCCCTAGAGCTAGGGCCAGGAAAGGTGCCCCTGGTCCCAGTTTACTCGCCAGTCCAATCGTGACACCCCCCAGTTCCGTCACTCTACCCCAAGCAGGCGCAGTTAAATGTTTTTTTGGTTACAAAATAAATAATAATGTTTTTTGCCCCCAATAATGTTTGGTTATTTGTGTATTTTGCCGCCGGCAACACACACCATGTGCCTAATAAAACACTGCGCCGCACACTATATTTTTTTGCCAACTCATAGGTCCAGTAGTTATTAACTACAAGACTGCAGCTGTGTATGTTTGGTATTGAGCTATGAGGTGGCAAAAAATAAATATAACTTGTATTTTCTCCATAATATCTTCAGTCTGATTAATCTGTGTCACAGATTGAAGAGAAAATGGCGGTAATACAAAGCAGAACCATACTCAACAGGTCATGTGTCATAAATAGTGAGTTCATGATGCACAAAACTCTGCGTCTTGAACTCATTATTTACGACACCTGACCTGGTGAGTAGAGAACTGCCTTGTATAACCTCCATTTTTTTCTTCAGTGTACGTAATCTATTTCACACAAACTGAAGCGATGATGGAGGTCATACAAGGCATATCTATACTCACCTGAACATGTGTCAGAAATAGTGAATTCATGAGGCTGTTATTTGTGCATCATGAATTCATTATTTATGACACCTGACTTGATGAGTGTAGATCTGCTTTGTATTATACCTCCATCGTCTCTTCAGTCTGCGTCCAATAGATACTGCAGAACAGAATCAGGACGTAATGACGTCAACTACCTTACCAAAAACAACATACCGTATATACTTGAGTATAAGCTGAGAATTTCAGCCCATTTTTTTAGGCTGAAATTGCCCCTCTCGGCTTATACTCGAGTCATACCCAGGGGTCAGCAGGGGAGGGGGAGCAGCAGCTGTGTAATAATACTCACCTGCTCCTGGCGCGGTCCCTGCACGTCCCTGTTTTTTTGCGGGTGTCGGCAACTTCTTCCTGTAGTGAGCGGTCACATGGTATCGCTCATTACAGTAATGAATATGGACCCGGCTCCACTCCCTGGTATGAACAGGTAATTCAGAACCACAATGGACCTTGAAGTTCAGAGCACACAAAGTGACCTGACAATTACCAAAAACATAGGACGAGCTCTGAGACGTGGAAACTCTGCTGACCGCAATCCCTAATCCTATCACACCACACTAGAGGTAGCCGTGGATTGCGCCTAACGCTCCCTATGCAACTCGGCACAGCCTGAGAAACTAACTAGCCCTGAAGATAGAAAAATAAGCCTACCTTGCCTCAGAGAAATTCCCCAAAGGAAAAGGCAGCCCCCCACATATAATGACTGTGAGTAAAGATGAAAATACAAACACAGAGATGAAATAGATTTAGCAAAGTGAGGCCCGACTTACTGAATAGACCGAGGATAGGAAAGATAGCTTTGCGGTCAACACAAAAACCTACAAACAACCACGCAGAGGGGCAAAAAGACCCTCCGCACCGACTAACGGTACGGAGGTGCTCCCTCTGCGTCTCAGAGCTTCCAGCAAGCAAGAAAAACCAATATAGCAAGCTGGACAGAAAATATAGCAAACAAAAGTAACACAAGCAGAACTTAGCTTATGCAGGATAGACAGGCCACAGGAACGATCCAGGAGGAAGCAAGACCAATACTAGAACATTGACTGGAGGCCAGGATCAAAGCACCAGGTGGAGTTAAATAGAGCAGCACCTAACGACTTAACCTCATCACCTGAGGAAGGAAACTCATAAGCCGCAGTACCACTCTCATCCACCAAAGGAAGCTCATAGACAGAACCAGCCGAAGTACCACTCTCGACCACAGGAGGGAGCTTGGCCACAGAATTCACAACAGTACCCCCCCCTTGAGGAGGGGTCACCGAACCCTCACCAGAGCCCCCAGGCCGTCCAGGATGAGCCACATGAAAGGCACGAACCAGATCGGCAGCATGGACATCAGAGGCAAAGACCCAGGAATTATCTTCCTGACCATAACCTTTCCACTTAACCAGATACTGGAGTTTCCGTCTCGAAACACGAGAATCCAAAATCTTCTCCACTATATACTCCAATTCCCCTTCAACCAAAACCGGAGCAGGAGGATCAATAGATGGAACCACAGGTGCCACGTATCTCCGCAACAATGACCTATGGAACACGTTATGGATGGAAAAAGAAGCTGGAAGAGTCAAACGAAAAGACACAGGATTAAGAACCTCAGAAATCCTATATGGACCAATGAAACGAGGCTTAAATTTAGGAGAAGAAACCTTCATAGGAATATAACGAGATGACAACCAAACCAAATCCCCAACACGAAGTCGGGGACCCACACAGCGCCTGCGGTTAGCAAAACGTTGAGCCTTCTCCTGGGACAAAGTCAAATTGTCCACTACATGAGTCCAAATCTGCTGCAACCTATCCACCACACTATCCACACCAGGACAGTCCGAAGACTCAACCTGCCCTGAAAAGAAACGAGGGTGGAACCCAGAATTGCAGAAAAACGGCGAAACCAAAGTAGCCGAGCTGGCCCGATTATTAAGGGCGAACTCAGCCAAAGGCAAAAAGGTCACCCAATCATCCTGATCAGCAGAAACAAAACATCTCAGATATGTTTCCAAGGTCTGATTGGTTCGTTCATTCTGGCCATTTGTCTGAGGATGGAAAGCCGAGGAAAAAGACAAATCAATGCCCATCCTAGCACAAAAGGCTCGCCAAAACCTCGAAGCAAACTGGGAACCTCTGTCAGAAACGATGTTCTCTGGAATGCCATGTAAACGAACCACATGCTGGAAAAACAATGGCACCAAATCAGAGGAGGAAGGCAATTTAGACAAGGGCACCAAATGGACCATCTTAGAGAAGCGATCACAAACCACCCAAATGACCGACATTCTTTGAGAGACGGGGAGATCCGAAATAAAATCCATAGAGATATGTGTCCAAGGCCTCTTCGGGACCGGCAAGGGCAAAAGCAACCCACTGGCACGAGAACAGCAGGGCTTAGCCCGAGCACAAATCCCACAGGACTGCACCAAAGAACGCACATCCCGTGACAGAGACGGCCACCAAAAGGATCTAGCCACCAAATCTCTGGTACCAAAGATTCCAGGATGACCAGCCAACACCGAACAATGAACCTCAGAGATAACTTTATTCGTCCACCTATCAGGGACAAACAGTTTCTCCGCTGGGCAACGGTCAGGTCTATTAGCCTGAAATTTTTGCAGCACCCGCCGCAAATCAGGGGAGATGGCAGACAAAATTACCCCCTCTTTGAGAATACCCGCCGGCTCAGGCAAACCCGGAGAATCGGGCACAAAACTCCTAGACAGGGCATCCGCCTTCACATTTTTAGAGCCCGGAAGGTACGAAACCACAAAGTCAAAACGGGAGAAAAACAGCGACCAACGAGCCTGTCTAGGATTCAACCATTTGGCAGACTCGAGATAAGTCAAGTTTTTGTGATCAGTCAAGACCACCACGCGATGCTTAGCTCCTTCAAGCCAATGACGCCACTCCTCGAATGCCCACTTCATGGCTAGCAACTCTCGATTACCAACATCATAATTTCGCTCAGCAGGCGAAAATTTCCTGGAAAAGAAGGCGCATGGTTTCATCACCGAGCAATCAGAACTTCTCTGCGACAAAACAGCCCCTGCTCCAATTTCGGAAGCATCAACCTCGACCTGGAACGGAAGCGAAACATCTGGTTGGCACAACACAGGGGCAGAAGAAAAACGACGCTTCAACTCCTGAAAAGCTTCCACAGCAGCAGAAGACCAATTGACCACATCAGCACCCTTCTTGGTTAAATCAGTCAACGGTTTAGCAATACTAGAAAAATTAGCGATGAAGCGACAATAAAAATTAGCAAAGCCCAGGAACTTCTGCAGACTCTTCAGAGATGTTGGCTGAGTCCAATCATAAATGGCCTGAACTTTAACAGGGTCCATCTCGATAGTAGAAGGAGAAAAAATGAACCCCAAAAATGAAACCTTCTGAACACCAGAGACACTTTAACCCCTTCACAAACAAAGAATTAGCACGCAGGACCTGGAACACCATTCTGACCTGCTTCACATGAGATTCCCAATCATCCGAGAAGACCAAAATATCATCCAAGTATACAATCAGGAATTTATCCAGGTACTCTCGGAAGATGTCATGCATAAAGGACTGAAACACTGATGGAGCATTAGAAAGCCCGAATGACATAACCAGGTACTCAAAATGGCCTTCGGGCGTATTAAATGCTGTTTTCCATTCATCGCCCCGTTTAATACGCACAAGATTATACGCACCACGAAGATCTATCTTGGTGAACCAACTAGCCCCCTTAATCCGAGCAAACAAATCAGACAGCAGCGGCAAGGGGTACTGAAATTTGACCGTAATCTTATTCAGAAGGCGGCAATCAATACAAGGTCTCAGCGAACCATCCTTCTTGGCCACAAAAAAGAACCCCGCTCCCAATGGTGACGACGACGGGCGAATATGCCCCTTCTCCAAAGACTCCTTCACGTAACTCCGCATAGCGGCGTGCTCAGGCACAGATAAATTGAACAGTCGACACTTAGGAAACTTACTACCAGGAATCAAATTGATAGCACAATCGCTCTCCCTATGAGGAGGTAGGGCACTGGATTTGGGCTCATCAAATACATCTCGGTAATCCGACAAAAACTCCGGGACTTCAGAAGGGGTGGATGATGAGATAAACAGAAATGGAACATCACCATGTACCCCCTGACAACCCCAGCTGGACACAGACATTGATTTCCAATCTAATACTGGGTTATGGACTTGTAGCCATGGCAACCCCAACACGACCACATCATGCAGATTATGCAACACCAGAAAGCGAATATCCTCCTGGTGCGCAGGAGCCATGCACATGGTCAGTTGGGTCCAATACTGAGGCTTATTCTTGGCCAAAGGCGTAGCATCAATTCCTCTCAATGGAATAGGACACTGCAAGTTCTCCAAGACAAACCTACAGCATCTAGCAAACTCCAAGTCCATCAAATTCAGGGCAGCGCCTGAATCCACAAATGCCATGACAGAATAGGAAGACAAAGAGCAGATCAAAGTAACGGACAAAAGAAATTTTGACTGTACCGTACCAATGGTGGCGGACCTAGCGAACCGCTTAGTGCGCTTAGGACAATCGGAGATAGCATGAGTGGAATCACCACAGTAGAAACACAGCCCATTCTGACGTCTGTGTTCCTGCCTTTCAGCTCTGGTCAAAGTCCTATCGCACTGCATAGGCTCAGGTTTATGCTCAGATAATACCGCCAAATGGTGCACAGATTCACGCTCACGCAAGCGTCGACCAATCTGAATGGCCAAAGACATAGACTCATTCAGACCAGCAGGCATAGGAAATCCCACCATGACATCCTTAAGGGCTTCAGAGAGACCCTTTCTGAAAATAGCTGCCAGCGCACATTCATTCCATTGAGTGAGCACGGACCACTTTCTAAACTTCTGACAATATAACTCTATCTCATCCTGACCCTGACAAAGAGCCAGCAAATTTTTTTCTGCCTGATCCACAGAATTAGGCTCATCGTACAGCAATCCGAGCGCCAGAAAAAACGCATCAATATTACATAATGCAGGATACATAGTAACATAGTAACATAGTAACATAGTTAGTAAGGCCGAAAAAAGACATTTGTCCATCCAGTTCAGCCTATATTCCATCATAATAAATCCCCAGATCTACGTCCTTCTACAGAACCTAATTGTATGATACAATATTGTTCTGCTCCAGGAAGACATCCAGGCCTCTCTTGAACCCCTCGACTGAGTTCGCCATCACCACCTCCTCAGGCAAGCAATTCCAGATTCTCACTGCCCTAACAGTAAAGAATTCTCTTCTATGTTGGTGGAAAAACCTTCTCTCCTCCAGACGCAAAGAATGCCCCCTTGTGCCCGTCACCTTCCTTGGTATAAACAGATCCTCAGCAAGATATTTGTATTGTCCCCTTATATACTTATACATGGTTATTAGATCGCCCCTCAGTCGTCTTTTTTCTAGACTAAATAATCCTAATTTCGCTAATCTATCTGGGTATTGTAGTTCTCCCATCCCCTTTATTAATTTTGTTGCCCTCCTTTGTACTCTCTCTAGTTCCATTATATCCTTCCTGAGCACCGGTGCCCAAAACTGGACACAGTACTCCATGTGCGGTCTAACTAGGGATTTGTACAGAGGCAGTATAATGCTCTCATCATGTGTATCCAGACCTCTTTTAATGCACCCCATGATCCTGTTTGCATTGGCAGCTGCTGCCTGGCACTGGCTGCTCCAGGTAAGTTTATCATTAACTAGGATCCCCAAGTCCTTCTCCCTGTCAGATTTACCCAGTGATTTCCCATTCAGTGTGTAATGGTGACATTCATTCCTTCTTCCCATGTGTATAACCTTACATTTATCATTGTTAAACCTCATCTGCCACCTTTCAGCCCAAGTTTCCAACTTATCCTGATCCATCTGTAGCCGAATACTATCTTCTCTTGTATTAACTGCTTTACATAGTTTTGTATCATCTGCAAATATCGATATTTTACTGTGTAAACCTTCTACCAGATCATTAATGAATATGTTGAAGAGAACAGGTCCCAATACTGACCCCTGCGGTACCCCACTGGTCACAGCGACCCAGTTAGAGACTATACCATTTATAACCACCCTCTGCTTTCTATCACTAAGCCAGTTACTAACCCATTTACACACATTTTCCCCCAGACCAAGCATTCTCATTTTGTGTACCAACCTCTTGTGCGGCACGGTATCAAACGCTTTGGAAAAATCGAGATATACCACGTCCAATGACTCATCGTGGTCCCGCCTATAGCTTACCTCTTCATAAAAACTGATTAGATTGGTTTGACAGGAGCGATTTCTCATAAACCCATGCTGATATGGAGTTAAACAGTTATTCTCATTGAGATAATCCAGAATAACATCCCTCAGAAACCCTTCAAATATTTTACCAACAATAGAGGTTAGACTTACTGGCCTATAATTTCCAGGTTCACTTTTAGAGCCCTTTTTGAATATTGGCACCACATTTGCTATGCGCCAAGGATCTCCTGGCGCAAGGGAAAATGCCCAGTCTTGAGGGTCGCCACGTAATAAAGAAATAATGATCCTAACTTGTTGAACTGGGTCACCAGAGGAGCGGGGTTTCAAAGCCAGAAATAGTTTACAATTATTTTTAAAATTCAAAAACTTAGCTCTATCTCCAGAAAACAACTCAGGAATAGGAATTTTAGGTTCTAACATAGGATTCTGAACCACTAAATCTTGAATGTTCTGTACACTTATAGTGAGATTATCCATCAAAGAGGACAGACCCTGAATGTCCATGTCCACACCTGTGTTCTGAACCACCCTGATGTAAAGGGGAAAAGAAAGACAGAACACAGTGCAAAGAAAAAAAAATGGTCTCAGAACTTCTCTTTTCCCTCTATTGAGAAGCATTAGTACTTTGGGCCTCCAGTACTGTTATGAACAGGTAATTCAGAACCACAATGGACCTTGAAGTTCAGAGCACACAAAGTGACCTGACAATTACCAAAAACATAGGACGAGCTCTGAGACGTGGAAACTCTGCTGACCGCAATCCCTAATCCTATCACACCACACTAAAGGTAGCCGTGGATTGCGCCTAACGCTCCCTATGCAACTCGGCACAGCCTGAGAAACTAACTAGCCCTGAAGATAGAAAAATAAGCCTACCTTGCCTCAGAGAAATTCCCCAAAGGAAAAGGCAGCCCCCCACATATAATGACTGTGAGTAAAGATGAAAATACAAACACAGAGATGAAATAGATTTACCAAAGTGAGGCCCGACTTACTGAATAGACCGAGGATAGGAAAGATAGCTTTGCGGTCAACACAAAAACCTACAAACAACCACGCAGAGGGGCAAAAAGACCCTCCGCACTGACTAACGGTACGGAGGTGCTCCCTCTGCGTCTCAGAGCTTCCAGCAAGCAAGAAAAACCAATATAGCAAGCTGGACAGAAAATATAGCAAACAAAAGTAACACAAGCAGAACTTAGCTTATGCAGGATAGACAGGCCACAGGAACGATCCAGGAGGAAGCAAGACCAATACTAGAACATTGACTGGAGGCCAGGATCAAAGCACCAGGTGGAGTTAAATAGAGCAGCACCTAACGACTTAACCTCATCACCTGAGGAAGGAAACTCAGAAGCCGCAGTACCACTCTCATCCACCAAAGAAAGCTCATAGACAGAACCAGCCGAAGTACCACTCTCGACCACAGGAGGGAGCTTGGCCACAGAATTCACAACAACTCCCATAGCGGTGGAGCCGCATATTCATTACTGTAATGAGCGGTACCATGTGACCGATCAATACAGGAATAATCTGCCGGCGCTGGAGAACCAGGGACGTCCAGGGACCGCGCCAGGAACAGGTGAGTATAACGCAGTCAGCGATATTCACCTGTTCCCCGTTCCACCGATGGCCGCCGGTGCATCTTCCCCATCCTCTGCAGTGATGCTCAGGTCAGAGGGTGCGGTGACGCGATTAGGGTGCGCGCCACCCTCTGCCTGAACATCAGTGCAGAGGATGCGGAAGACACAGCGGCGGCCGTCGGTGGAACATGGACCAGTGAATATAGCAAGTGCCGGGGGCCTGAGGGGTGAGTATGTCATTTTTTTTTTTTTTATCGTAGCAACAGCATATGGGGCAAATGTCTGTATGGAGCATCTTATGGGGCCATGTGCAGCATTATATGGGGCATATATCTGTATGGGGCCATGTGCAGCATTATATGTGGCAAATATCTGTATGGGGCCATATGCAGCATTATATGGGGCAAATATCTGTATGGGGCCATATGCAGCATTATATGGGACAAATATCTGTATGGGGCCATATGCAGCATTATATGGGGCAAATATCTGTATGGGGCCATGTGCAGCATTATATGGGGCAAATATCTGTATGGGGCCATATGCAGCATTATATGGGGCAAATATCTGTATGGGGCCATGTACAGCATTATATGGGGCAAATATCTGTATGGGGCCATGTGCAGCATTATATGGGGCAAATATCTCTTTGGAGCATCTTATGGGGCCATAATCAGCATTTGTGGAGCATTATATGGGGCAAATGTCTGTATGGAGCATATTATGGGGTCATAATCAACATTTGTGCAGCATTAGATGGGGCATATTTTAATATGGAGCATCTTATGGGCCCATCATAAACTGTATGGAGCATTATATGGGGTTCCTGATTCAATATGGATATTGAAAAACACTTAACCTACTGATGTCTCTATTAATTTTATTTTTCCTGGTATCTATTTTTATTTTTGAAATTTACCAGTAGCTGCTGCATTTTCCAACCTAGGCTTATACTCGAGTCATTAAGTTTTCCCAGTTTTTTGTGCCAAAATTAGGGGTCTTGGCTTATACTCAGGTCAGCTTATACTCGAGTATATACGGTAAGTGGTTTTTAGAGGAAATACATAGGAGACTAGGTCAAGATATCAAAACACGAAATTTATTAACAAAAAATATTAGTAACATTTAAAACATAACTTGTACAGATCCAAACCCGACAGGACATTTTACACAATATTGTCTTGCCATGCCACACGTCCAATATCAGAATCAAAATAGGCAGCAAATTGGTCCTGCATGTGGCCAACTTCAACATTTGACCGCAGCGGGTGATGCTGGTAATCTGGCAATGGGTTTGCAACTGGTTCATCCAGTTCAATGTTGGGTCGCTCCTTAGCCATTATGTAATTGTGGAGAACCACACAGGCTTTGACCACCTCATCGACTGTCTCCATTTTTAGATTAATGGCTGTCCCAAGAATGCGCCATTTTGAGCCTAGAATCCCAAAGGTACACTCTACTGTTCTTCGGGCCCTGGTCAGTCTGTAGTTATAAATCCTTTTAGTGTGGTTCAAGTCCCGACTGGAATATGGCTTCAGTAGGTTTTCACACATCTGAAAGGCCTCATCCCCAACCATACAAATGGCATTGGTGGGCCTTGAGTGTTGGAGAGTTCGCAGCAGTGGAAAATTAAAATTTTTGCCATACACACGTCGGCCCATATCCGAATTTTTGAAAGTCTGTGAGTCATTGCCATGGCCAAAAGCTCCAATGTCCACGGCGATGAAGCGACAGTCCGCATCTGCTATTGCCATGAGCACAACAGAAAAATATTTTTTGTAGCTGAAGTACTCCGATCCAGTTCGGGTTTGATAATGCATATGTGCTTTCCATCCACTGCTCACAAATCACACACCCCAGAATTTTTCTGCAATTTCAATCGACATGTTCTCCGTAAGTAGGGGTATAAATTCATCCTGGATAACTTTCCACAAAGCCCGGCAGGTGTCCGCAAGTATTCCAGACAGGATGGAAATTCCAAGCCAGTACTGAAAGTGGAGGGATGATAAGTTCTCTCCGGTTGCCAGAAATCTGAAATAAAATAAAAAAATAAAATTACAATCAATTCCATTTATGGTGGTGTTTAGCTAAAGACATAAAGGAAAATACAAATAATACATGGCAGACCAACAATAATTATGACTGGCATTTGTTTAGAATTCTTACGTACCTTAATGTAACCAGGAGATGTTCCTCTGCTGGAATCGCTCTACGGAGCTGGGTGTCCTGTCTCCGGATGGCTCCTTGCACACGACCAAGCAAATGCCGGAAAGAGTCTTGAGACATCCTGGTATATTCCGGGAATTTGTCCGGGTTGGCATTAAGCTCGCCATATAGCATGTGATAGGCTCCACGGTTCTCCCGGAGTTCAATAATGGGGTGTCTCCAAAAACACCTACGTCGTGTCCTTCTCTGTCATTCTCTACGTCTTTGTTGCTCCCAAGCAAACGCACAGGCAAGAAACAGCTTGATGCTTAAATCCAGGTTGAAATAAAAGCTCTCCATGTGAAGATCCATCATGACAGGATACAGCAGCAAACTGTGAAGATTTCAGCAGTCCTAGGGTCTATATATAGATATCCATAATACACTGTAGTCCCATTGGCGGTGTCTGGTTATCTAGATTTTTCTTCTGTTAAATTTTCCACCATGCGCACAGCAAACGCATGAAAAAGCGTGTAAACATCGCGTTTTTTTTAACCGCATGCATTACCTTATGCATCTAAAAAACGCTGCATTTGTACGCGTTTGCATGCGGTTTTTCGTGCGTTTTAAGTTGCGGATTAAACGCTGCTGATTGTAACGCAAATGGGAAACTAGCCTAACACCCACTGGAACTTAACAAAAGTTAACTCATTAAGTGACAAATAATTTGAATGTATATTTCTGCATTTTATCCCACTCTGCAGCCACTATTACATCCTACGTCGGGTTCAGCATAAAAAATTTGGTGAAAGGTTGTCATTAACAGATACCCCTTCTTGTCTAAGATGTGAGTGCTCTGGTGCCGGCAGTCCTATGCAGTGATGTCTTTGCACTCTCTGCATTGGGCCACTGATTAAACCCATACTGTGGCTAGCAATACTGTGCAAAGTAAAGAAGAGATCCATCATAAGTGAAAATCAATTTTTATTAATTGTAATATAACCAGTATCAATAAAAAATAACCTCCTGAAGGGGACGCTACTGTATCATGACAGTTATTTAACAATATATTGCTGCTTATATTACACTGTGGTGATTATCAAATAATAGGCTACTATATAGAAAAAATCATGTAAATCACGCCTGTGATTAATCTTTCTCTCCATCTTCCCATCACGATGTATTCATGTCAATAAAAGACACCCATCTATTCGCTAGGAAATTAACCGTGAAAAAATTGCATAAGGCTGATGAGCTGGGTATTTTTACCACCAAGGAAGAAAGGGAAGCCTTGGAAGTACTAAAATCATTGACAGAAGAGAATGAATCAGTCGAGGTTAGTGCTGTCCCTACTCACCTGTTTACCAAATCTAAGAAATTCCCCTCTTTGGGATTACTACGCCCAGCAGTTGAAATATTCACCAAGTTTGTTATGACCAAAATTGAGTTTCTGGCTCAAAGCCACAAAGGCTTTTAAAATGTAACGAAAAATGAAAAGATTGCTCTACAGGAGTTAAATTCTTGGCTGATGTGATTTATAAACCAGTGGCCAAAGGGGGTAATCTTGTAATAAGGTGGTCTTCCCATATGTATGAAAGCCAGGCATAGAAACTATTGGGAGATGATAAGTGTTATCAGAAACTAACATACAATCTTCTCTGTTCTTTTCAAACTAATCAAATCAACATTCTACAAAAGGCCTATAATGATGGAATAATATCTAAAAATATACTGGATAAGGTGCGGGACTGCCACCCCAGACTACTCACTTTTTATCTTATCCCCAAACTGCACAGAAATTCAACTGATCCACTGGGGTTGGCCTATAGTTGCAGGCAATGGGGATTATGTGAGGTTATATCTGATGTAGTTGACTATTTCTTGAAAGCCATAGTTTTAACCCTTCTGTTTCTTATCAAGGATACTATGGTGGCACTGCGGAGAATTGATCAATTACATTACATCTTGACAGAAATATACTCATGCTTACAGCAGACATAGAATCATTGTATACGTCTATCAAGCATAAGTATGAACTCAGTCGCATGGTTTTTGCAATCCAGTAATCTTGATGGACTTCTGGCTGATTTGATTCTGACTCTTCTGGAATTCCTTCTAAATAATAATGTCTTCATTTTCAATAACAACATCTTCCTTCACTTACAAGGTACTGCAATGGGGGCGTCTTGCACCCCCTCTTAAGCACATTTTTTTAGGTGCTTGGGAGAGGAGTATCTTTTAGGGGGATAATAATCAAGAAATGGAAAGAGTCCATAACTGGATGAGATACATCGATGATTTTCTATTTATTTGGCAAAGAACTGAGAAGCAATTAGAAGATTCAATGCAAAACCTAAACTCTTAATGATCTAAACATCAAACTTAAATTTAGCACGACACTGGATTTTTGGACATTAAAATCTTCGCATCCAGCTAGGGAGAGTTGCATACGGATATTTACAAGAAGCCCACAGCATTCTCTTTTCTCTTGGATGATTCCTCACATACCAGGCCAACGATCCGGGGGATATCAATCTGACAATTTCTCAGAGCTAAGAGGATATGTTCAGAAGAAAGTGCTTTTTTTTCTTAAATTCGTTTATTAAACATCAGAAAACAGAGAACAATATACATTCTACTAGTATTTAAATGTTGAAACGAGGCGTGAACCAATGTAAAATTCTACCATTTATTATAGTGAAGACACAAAAGAGAATAGTAAAACCAAAAACACTCAGTTTGAAAAAATGTTGCAGTAATCCGCAAGTGCTAGTAAAAGATGTAAAAAACAGGGTATTTGGTTGATACGTTTTTTGCAAAAAATGTATACTAAGCTGCTCTACCAATCTTCACGGTATACCCTTATCAGAGCAGTCCTAACTAATGTATGCAATCCCTATCTGATGTATTTAAAAACCTGATCATCTGTATATAACCTGTGTGAACAGGGTTCAGAGAGGAAAAATCCATGCGTGCATACAGGGTAGAACAGCTTTTGTGCAGATAGCCCAAGAGGAGTGGTGGAACTCCCCAGTCTTGTAGACACAAGAGAACAATTATGGAAACAGGAACACATGGGCTACTTGCACAGTGAACAAGTCTGTATGATCATGTTCACACACCACCAAGAAACCTGAAGACACAAAAGAGAATAGTAAAACCAAAAACACTCAGTTTGAAAAAATGTTGCAGTAATCCGCAAGTGCTAGTAAAAGATGTAAAAAACAGGGTATTTGGTTGATACGTTTTTTGCAAAAAATGTATACTAAGCTGCTCTACCAATCTTCACGGTATACCCTGTCAGAGCAGTCCTAAGTAATGTATGCAATCCCTATCTGATGTATTTAAAAACCTGATCATCTGTATATAACCTGTGTTAACAGGGTTCAGAGAGGAAAAATCCATGTGTGCATACAGGGTAGAACAGCTTTTGTGCAGTTAGGACTGCTCTGATAAGGGTATACCGTGAAGATTGGTAGAGCAGCTTAGTATACATTTTTTGCAAAAAACGTATCAACCAAATACCCTGTTTTTTACATCTTTTACTAGCACTTGCGGATTACTGCAACATTTTTTCAAACTGAGTGTTTTTGGTTTTACTATTCTCTTTTGTGTCTTCAGGTTTCTTGGTGGTGTGTGAACATGATCATACAGACTTGTTCACTGTGCAAGTAGCCCATGTGTTCCTGTTTCCATAATTGTTCTCTTGTGTCTACAAGACTGGGGAGTTCCACCACTCCTCTTGGGCTATCTGCACAAAAGCTGTTCTACCCTGTATGCACACATGGATTTTTCCTCTCTGAACCCTGTTCACACAGGTTATATACAGATGATCAGGTTTTTAAATACATCAGATAGGGATTGTATACATTAGTTAGGACTGCTCTGATAAGGGTATACCGTGAAGATTGGTAGAGCAGCTTAGTATACATTTTTTGCAAAAAACGTATCAACCAAATACCCTGTTTTTTACATCTTTTACTAGCACTTGCGGATTACTGCAACATTTTTTCAAACTGAGTGTTTTTGGTTTTACTATTCTCTTTTGTGTCTTCAGGTTTCTTGGTGGTGTGTGAACATGATCATACAGACTTGTTCACTGTGCAAGTAGCCCATGTGTTCCTGTTTCCATTTATTATAGTGAAGCTAGGCTATCTGTCACGTAACGACATGGTGAGGTACGATGAGTTCCATATATCCCAGATCTTATCAAACTTCCCCATACAGCCCCTATTCTGGTATAACGTACGTTCATAAGGTATAATTGAGTTCACCAAATCAATCAAGGCCCTAAGAGATGGGTGATTGTTTCCCATCCAGCACAAAGCTATTATTTTCCTTGCCAGAAAAAGCGTTTCTCTAAAAATAATTTGAACATGGTGTCCCCATGTCTCTTCTTCCAGTACCCCGAATAAGCATATTAATGGGCTCAAAGGAACAGAAATATGTACAAGGGAGGTTAGTAACGATATCACCTCACTCCAAAAGGATTGAATAACTGGACATCCCCAGACCATATGTATAAAGTCTGCTTCCCCTGCATGGCATCTCATACATTCTGAAGAGTTAGTCCAACCCATTTTAAATAGTCGTGACGGGGTTAAATGCGATTGATGTATTATATATAGTTGGATCATTTTATTGTTGGCCGATGGAGATACCCCAGATGGGGATTCAAGAATTGTCTCCCAGTCCTCATCTTGAAGATCAGGATTAGGAGTTTCCATTTTTCTTTAACCAGCAATGCCGTCGAATCAGCACCCACGGACAAAATATGCGTATACAATGTGGATATAAGACCCCGGGGTCCCTGTGATATAAGGATCCCTATTAACGGGAAGGATGATATTGTTAGCATGGTATTTACTCTGCGCGATTGTATTGCTGATCTGAGCTGCAGATAACGAAAGAATTGGGGCCTTGGGATATCATATTTAATTTGTAACTGTTCAAAAGACATTAAAATGCCTTGCTCATATAAATCATTAATGGAGACGACGCTGTATGAAGTCCAGAATTGAGTAGATGGGTGATAGTCCAGAATGGAGTAGATGGGTCATGAAGAAATTGCTTTTGAGGATCATTCTGCAGATCTTGTCCGAAAATTTCACAAAAGAAGTTATAGTAATATACTAATCAAGCAAAGTTACAACAGGGCTATCAAGACTACAAGAACTTACCTACTATATGGTAAAACTAACAGGAAGAACAAGGAGGATAAAGAACAGGTATGCTTCATATCTAATTTTAATACCCAGTGGCAGGGGCTAACAGCCATTATTGAAAAGTATTGTAATGTTCTTCTTGTGGCTCCTTCCTTGAAACAAATATTGCCACCTCCTCCTTCCTTTGTAGCCAAACGATCGGACAATTTAACCCTTTTCTGCCATTAGACGTACTATCCCGACGAGGTGACCTGGGACTTAATTCCCAGGGACAGGATAGTACATCATAGGCGATCGGCCGTGCTCACGGGGGGAGCGCGGCCGGGTGTCAGCTGATTATTACAGCTGACATCTGGCACTATGTGCCAGGTGCAGTCACGGACCTCTCCCGGCACATTAACCCCTGGAACACTGCGATCAAAAATGATCGCAACGTTCTGGCTGCATAGGGAAGCATTGTGCAGGGAGGGGGCTCCCTGCGTGCTTCCCTGAGACCCTCGAAACAACGAGATGTGATCTCCTCCGTCCTCCTCCCCGCAGGACCCGGATCCAAGATAAGTACACATATTTAGCATCGCCGCATCCGTAACGACCCAACCTATAAAACTGTCCCACTAGTTAACCCCTTCAGTGAACACCGTAAAAAAAACGGGCAAAAAAACAATGCTTTATCATCATGCTGCCGAAGAAAAAGTTGAATAACACGCGATCAAAAGGACGGATATAAATAAAAATGGTACCGCTGAAAATGTCATCTTGTCCCTCATAAAACAAGTCGTCATACAGCGTCATCACCAAAAAAAATAAAAAAAATTATAGCCCTCAGAATAAAGCGATGCAAAAATAATTATTTTTTCTATAAAACAGTTTTTATTGTATAAAAGCGCCAAAACATAAAAAAATATAAATGAGGTATCGCTGTAATCGTACTGACCTGAAGAATAAAACTGCTTTATCAATTTTACCAAATGAGGAATGGCATAAACGCCCCCCCCCCAAAAGAACTTCACAAATTGCTGGTTTTTGTTCATTCTGCCTAACAAAAATCGGAATAAAAAGCGATCAAAAAATGTCATATGCCCAAAAATGGTACCAATAAAAACATCAACTCGTCCCTTAATAAACAAGACCTCACATGACCCTGTGGACCGAAATATGGAAAAATTATAGCTCTCATAATGTGATAACGCAAAAAATACTTTTTGCATCAAAAGCGTCTTTTAGTGTGTGGCAGCTGCCAAACATTAAAAACCACTATAAATAGTAAATCAAACCCTCCTTTATCACCGCCTTAGTTAGGGAAAAATAATAAAATAATTTTTTTTTTAATTTATTTCCATTTTCCCATTAGGGTTAGGGTTGCGGCTAAAGTTAGGGTTAGGGTTGGGGCTAAAGTTAGGGTTGGGGCTAAAGTTAGGGTTGGGGCTAGAGTTGGGGTTAGGGTTTGGATTACGTTTACGGTTGGGTTAGGGGTGTGTCAGGGTTAGGTGTATGGTTAGGGTTGGGATAAGGATTAGGGGTGTGTTGGGATTATGGGTGTATTGGGGTTGAGATTAGGGTTAGGGGTGTGTTCGGGTTAAGGGTGTGGTTAGGGTTGGGATTAGGGTTATGGGTGTGTTGGGATTAGGGGTGTGTTGGGGTTAGGGGTCTTGTTAGGGTTGGAGTTAGAATTGGGAGGTTTCCACTGTTTAGGCACACCAGGGGCTCTGCAAATACAACATGACTTCTGATCTCAATTCCATCCAATTCTGTGTTGAAAAAGCTCCTTCCCTTCCGAGCTCTGCCGTGCGCCCAAACAGTGGTTTACCCCCACATATGGGGTATCAGCATACTCAGGACAAATTGGACTACAACTTTTGGGGTCCAATTTCTCTTGTTACCCTTGTGAAAATAAAATCTTGGGGGCTAAAATATCTTTTTTGTGGAAAAAAAAAATATTTTTTATTTTCACGACTGCATTATAAACTTCTGTGAAGCACTTGGGCATTCAAAGTTCTCACCACACATCTAGATAAGTTCCATGGGGGGTCTAGTTTCCAAAATGGGGTCACTTGTGGGGGATTTCTACTGTTTAGGCACATCAGGGGCTCTCCAAACGCGACATGGCATCCGATCTCAATTCCAGCCAACTTTTGGGGTCCAATTTCTCCTGTCACCCTTGGGAAAATACAAAACTGGGGGCTAAAAATCATTTTTATGGAAAAGAAAAGATTTTTTATTTTCATGACTCTGCGTTATAAACTTTAGTGAAACACTTGGGGGTTCAAAGTTCTCACAACACATCTAGATAAGTTCCTTGGGGGGTCTAGTTTCCAATATGGGGTCACTTGTGGGAGGTTTCTACTGTTAAGGTAGGGGCTCTGCAAACGCAATGTGAAGCCTGCAGACCATTCCATCAAAGTCTGCATTCCAAAACGCCACTTCTTCCCTTCCGAGCTCTGCCATGTGCCCAAACAGTAGTTTTCTCCCACATATGGGGTATCAGCGTACTCTGTTGTGAATTCTGTGGCAGAGCTCCCTCCTGTGGTCACAAGTGGTACTTCGGCTGATTCTCTCTGTAAGCTTCCGTTGGTGGAGGGAAGTGGTACTGCGGCTTCTGAGTTTCCTCCCTCAGGTGATGTGGTGAGGTCGTTAGGTGCTGCTCTACTTAACTCCACCTAGTGCTTTGATCCTGGCTTCCTGTCACTGTTCCAGTATTGGACTTGTTTTCCTCCTGGATCGTTCCTGTGGCCTGCTGCTCTGCATAGCTAAGTTTTCTTTTGCTATTTTGTTTGCTTTTCTTCTGTCCAGCTTATCTATTTGTTTGCTGGAAGCTCTGGGACGCAGAGGGTGTACCTCCGTGCCGTTAGTTCGGTACGGAGGGTCTTTTTGCCCCCTTTGCGTGGTTTTTAGGGTTTTGTGTTGACCGCAAAGTTACCTTTCCTATCCTCGCTCTGTTCAGAAAGTCGGGCCTCACTTTGCTTAATCTATTTCATCTCTACGTTTATCTTTTCATCTTACTCACAGTCATTATATGTGGGGGGCTGCCTTTTCCTTTGGGGTATTTCTCTGAGGCAAGGTAGGCTTATTTTCTATCTTCAGGCTAGCTAGTTTCTCAGGCTGTGCCGAGTTGCATAGGTAGCGTTAGGCGCAATCCACGGCTGCCTCTAGTGTTGTTGGATAGGATTAGGGATTGCGGTCAACAGAGTTCCCACGTCTCAGAGCTCGTTCTATGTTTTTGGATTATTGTCAGATCACTGTATGTGCTCTGACCTCTATGTTCACTGTGGTACTGAATTGCCTAATCATAACAGTACAGGAAGCCCAAAGTACTAATGATTCTCAATAGAGGGAAAAAAGAAGTTCTGAGACCATTTTTTTTTCTCTGCACTGTGTTTTGCCTTTTTTTTCCCCTACACATTTGGGTGGTTCAGGACACAGGTGTAGCAATGGACATTAGAAGTCTGTCTTCATGTGTGGATCAGCTCTCGGCAAGAGTACAAAAGATTCAAGACACTATTGATCAGAAATCTATGTTAGAACCAAGAATTCCTATTCCTGATTTGTTTTTTGGTGATAGAACTAAGTTTCTGAGTTTCAAAAATAATTGTAAACTATTTCTGGCCTTGAAACCTCGCTCCTCTGGTGATCCAGTTCAACAGGTTTTGATCATTATTTCTTTTTTGCGTGGCGACCCTCAGGACTGGGCATTTTCTCTTGCGCCAGGAGATCCTGCATTAAGTAATATCGATGCGTTTTTCCTGGCGCTCGGATTGCTGTATGATGAGCCTAATTCTGTGGATCAGGCAGAAAAAAATTTGCTGGCTCTTTGTCAGGGTCAGGATGAGATAGAGTTATATTGTCAGAAATTTAGAAAGTGGTCCGTGCTCACTCAATGGAATGAATCTGCGCTGGCAGCTATGTTCAGAAAGGGTCTCTCTGAAGCCCTTAAGGATGTCATGGTGGGATTTCCTATGCCTGCTGGTTTGAATGAGTCTATGTCTTTGGCCATTCAGATTGGTCTACGCTTGCGTGAGCGTAAATCTGTGCACCATTTGGCGGTATTACCTGAGCTTAAACCTGAGCCTATGCAGTGCGATAGGACTTTGACCAGAGTTGAACGGCAAGAACACAGACGTCTGAATGGGCTGTGTTTCTACTGTGGTGATTCCACTCATGCTATCTCTGATTGTCCTAAGCGCACTAAGCGGTTCGCTAGGTCTGCCACCATTGGTACAGTACAGTCAAAATTTCTTCTGTCCGTTACCTTGATCTGCTCTTTGTCATCGTATTCTGTCATGGCATTTGTGGATTCAGGCGCTGCCCTGAATTTGATGGACTTGGAGTATGCTAAGCATTGTGGATTTTTTTTGGAGCCTTTGCAGTGTCCTATTCCATTGAGAGGAATTGATGCTACGCCTTTGGCCAAGAATAAGCCTCAGTACTGGACCCAGCTGACCATGTGCATGGCTCCTGCACATCAGGAGGTTATTCGCTTTCTGGTGTTGCATAATCTGCATGATGTGGTCGTGTTGGGGTTGCCATGGCTACAAGTCCATAATCCAGTATTAGATTGGAAATCCATGTCGGTGTCCAGCTGGGGTTGTCAGGGTGATGTTCCATTTCTGTCAATTTCGTCATCCACCCCTTCTGAGGTTCCAGAGTTCTTGTCTGATTACCGGGATGTATTTGATGAGTCCAAGTCCGATGCCCTACCTCCGCATAGGGATTGTGATTGTGCTATCAATTTGATTCCTGGTGGTAAGTTCCCAAAAGGCCGATTGTTTAATTTATCTGTGCCTGAGCACGCCGCTATGCGCAGTTATGTGAAGGAGTCCCTGGAGAAGGGGCATATTCGCCCGTCATCGTCGCCATTAGGAGCAGGGTTCTTTTTTGTAGCCAAGAAGGATGGTTCACTGAGACCTTGTATAGATTACCGCCTTCTAAATAAGATCACGGTTAAATTTCAGTACCCCTTGCCGTTGTTATCTGATTTGTTTGCTCGGATTAAGGGGGCTAGTTGGTTCACCAAGATAGATCTTCATGGTGCGTATAATCTTGTGCGAATTAAGCGAGAATGGAAAACTGCATTTAATACGCCCGAGGGTCATTTTGAGTATCTAGTAATGCCATTCGGACTTGCCAATGCTACATCAGTGTTTCAGTCCTTTATGCATGACATCTTCCGAGAGTACCTGGATAAATTCCTGATTGTGTACTTGGATGACATTTTGATCTTCTCGGATGATTGGGAGTCTCATGTGAAGCAGGTCAGAACGGTTTTTCAGGTTCAGCGTGCTAATTCTTTGTTTGTGAAGGGATCAAAGTGTCTCTTTGGTGTGCAGAAGGTTTCATTTTTGGGGTTCATCTTTTCCCCTTCTACTATCGAGATGGATCCTGTTAAGGTCCAAGCCATCCATGATTGGACTCCACCGACATCTCTGAAAAGTCTGCAAAAGTTCCTGGGCTTTGCTAATTTTTATCGTCGCTTCATCTGCAATTTTTCTAGTATTGCTAAACCATTGACCGATTTGACCAAGAAGGGTGCTGATGTGGTCAATTGGTCTTCTGCTGCTGTGGAAGCTTTTCAAGAGTTGAAGCGTCGTTTTTCTTCTGCCCCTGTGTTGTGTCAACCAGATGTTTCGCTTCCGTTCCAGGTCGAGGTTGATGCTTCTGAGATTGGAGCAGGGGCTGTTTTGTCGCAGAGAGGTTCTGATTGCTCAGTGATGAAACCGTGCGCCTTCTTTTCCAGGAAGTTTTCGCCTGCTGAGCGAAATTATGATGTGGGCAACCGAGAGTTGCTGGCCATGAAGTGGGCATTCGAGGAGTGGTGTCATTGGCTTGAAGGAGCTAAGCATCGCGTGGTGGTCTTGACTGATCATAAGAACTTGACTTATCTCGAGTCCGCCAAGCGGTTGAATCCTAGACAAGCTCGTTGGTCGTTGTTTTTTGCCCGTTTTGACTTTGTGATTTCATACCTTCCGGGCTCTAAAAATGTGAAGGCGGATGCTCTGTCTAGGAGTTTTGTGCCCGACTCTCCGGGTGTATCTGAGCCGGCGGGTATCCTCAAAGAGGGAGTAATTGTGTCTGCCATCTCCCCTGATTTGCGGCGAGTGCTGCAAAAATTTCAGGCTAATAAACCTGATCGTTGTCCAGCGGAGAAACTGTTTGTCCCTGATAGGTGGACGAATAAAGTTATCTCTGAGGTTCATTGTTCGGTCTTGGCTGGTCATCCTGGAATCTTTGGTACCAGAGATTTGGTGGCTAGATCCTTTTGGTGGCCATCTCTGTCGCGGGATGTGCGTACTTTTGTGCAGTCCTGTGGGATTTGTGCTCGGGCTAAACCCTGCTGTTCTCGTGCCAGTGGGTTGCTTTTGCCCTTGCCAGTCCCGAAGAGGCCTTGGACACATATCTCTATGGATTTTATTTCAGATCTTCCCGTTTCTCAAAAGATGTCAGTCATTTGGGTGGTCTGTGATCGCTTTTCTAAGATGGTCCATTTGGTACCCTTTTTTAAATTTTTTAAATTGCCTCCCTCCTCTGATTTGGTGCCATTGTTCTTCCAGCATGTGGTTCGTTTACATGGCATTCCAGAGAATATCGTTACTGACAGAGGTTCCCAGTTTGTTTCGAGGTTTTGGCGAGCCTTTTGTGGTAGGATGGGCATTGACTTGTCTTTTTCCTCGGCTTTCCATCCTCAGACTAATGGCCAGACCGAACGAACCAATCAGACCTTGGAAATATATCTGAGATGTTTTGTTTCTGCTGATCAGGATGACTGGGTGTCCTTTTTGCCTTTGGCTGAGTTCGCCCTTAATAATCGGGCTAGCTCGGCTACCTTGGTTTCGCCATTTTTCTGCAACTCTGGGTTCCATCCTCGTTTCTCGTCAGGACAGGTTGAGTCTTCGGACTGTCCTGGTGTGGATACTGTGGTGGACAGGTTGCAGCAGATTTGGACTCAGGTAGTGGACAATTTGACCTTGTCCCAGGAGAAGGCTCAACGTTTTGCTAATCGCAGACACTGTGTGGGTCCCCGACTTCGTGTTGGGGATCTGGTTTGGTTATCTTCTCGTCATATTCCTATGAAGGTTTCCTCTCCTAAGTTTAAACCTCGTTTCATTGGTCCGTATAGGATTTCTGAGGTTCTTAATCCTGTGTCTTTTCGTCTGACCCTTCCAGATTCTTTTTCCATACATAACGTATTCCATAGGTCATTGTTGCGGAGATACGTGGCACCTATGGTTCCTTCTGTTGACCCTCCTGCCCCGGTTTTGGTGGAGGGGGAGTTGGAGTATATTGTGGAGAAGATTTTGGATTCTCGTGTTTCAAGACGGAAACTCCAGTATCTGGTTAAGTGGAAGGGTTATGCTCGGGAAGATAATTCCTGGGTCTTTGCCTCTGATGTCCATGCTCCCGATCTTGTTCGTGCCTTTCATGTGGCTCATCCTGGTCGGCCTGGGGGCTCTGGTGAGGGTTCGGTGACCCCTCCTCAAGGGGGGGGTACTGTTGTGAATTCTGTGGCAGAGCTCCCTCCTGTGGTCACAAGTGGTACTTCGGCTGATTCTCTCTGTAAGCTTCCGTTGGTGGAGGGAAGTGGTACTGCGGCTTCTGAGTTTCCTCCCTCAGGTGATGTGGTGAGGTCGTTAGGTGCTGCTCTACTTAACTCCACCTAGTGCTTTGATCCTGGCTTCCTGTCAATGTTCCAGTATTGGACTTGTTTTCCTCCTGGATCGTTCCTGTGGCCTGCTGCTCTGCATAGCTAAGTTTTCTTTTGCTATTTTGTTTGCTTTTCTTCTGTCCAGGTTATCTATTTGTTTGCTGGAAGCTCTGGGACGCAGAGGGTGTACCTCCGTGCCGTTAGTTCGGTACGGAGGGTCTTTTTGCCCCCTTTGCGTGGTTTTTAGGGTTTTGTGTTGACCGCAAAGTTACCTTTCCTATCCTCGCTCTGTTCAGAAAGTCGGGCCTCACTTTGCTTAATCTATTTCATCTCTACGTTTGTCTTTTCATCTTACTCACAGTCATTATATGTGGGGGGCTGCCTTTTCCTTTGGGGTATTTCTCTGAGGCAAGGTAGGCTTATTTTCTATCTTCAGGCTAGCTAGTTTCTCAGGCTGTGCCGAGTTGCATAGGTAGCGTTAGGCGCAATCCACGGCTGCCTCTAGTGTTGTTGGATAGGATTAGGGATTGCGGTCAACAGAGTTCCCACGTCTCAGAGCTCGTTCTATGTTTTTGGATTATTGTCAGATCACTGTATGTGCTCTGACCTCTATGTTCACTGTGGTACTGAATTGCCTAATCATAACAGTACCCAGAACAAATTACACAACAACTTTTGGGGTCCAATTTCTCCAGATACCCTTGGGAAAATACTAAATTGGGGGCTGAAAGATTATTTTTGTGGAAAAAAATGATTTTTTAATTTTCACGGCTCTAAAAACCATTTTTGTGGAAAAGAAAAAGATTTTTGTGTTATAAACTTCTGTGAAGCACTTGGGGGTTCAAAGTGCTCACCACACATCTACATAAGTTCCTTAGGGGGTCTACTTTCCAAAATGCGGTCACTTTTGGGGGTTTCCACTGTTTAGGTACATCAGGGGCTTTCCAAATGAGACATGGCGTCCTATCTCAATTCCAGCCAATTTTGCAATGAAAATTCAAATGGCGCTCCTTCCCTTCTGAGCTTTGCCATGCGCCCAAACAGTGGTTTACCCCCACATATGGGGTATCAGCGTATTCAGGACAAATTGCACAACAACTTTTGGGGTCCAATTTCTCCTGTTACCCTTGGGAAAATAAAAAATTTGGGACGAAAAATCATTTTTGTGAAAAAAAAAATAAGATTTTATATTTTTAGGGCTCTACATTATAAACTTATGTGAAGCACTTGGGGGGTTCAAAGTGCTCCCCATACATCTAGATACGTTCCTTAGCGGGTCTACTTTCCAAAATGGTGTCACTTTTGGGGGGTTTCCAATGTTTAGGCACATCAGGGGCTCTCCAAACGAGACATGGCATCCTATCTCAATTCCAGCCAATTTTGCATTGAAAAGTCAAATGGCGCTCCTTCCGAGCTCTGCCATGCGCCCAAACAATGGCTTACCCCCACATATGGGATATCGGCGTACTCAGGACAAATTGTACAACAACTTTTGGGGTCCAATTTCTCCTGCTACCCTTGGTAAAATAAAACAAATTGGATCTGAAGTACATTTTTTGTGAAAAAAAGTTAAATGTTCATTTTTTTTAACCATTCCAAAAATTCCTGTGAAACACCTGAAGGGTTAATAAACTTCTTGAATGTGGTTTTGAGCACCTTGAGGGGTGCAGTGTTTAGAATCGTGTCACACTTGGGTATTTTCTATCATATAGACCCCTCAAAGTGACTTCAAATGTGATGTGGTTCCTAAAAAAAAATGGTGTTGTAAAAATGAGAAATTGCTGGTCAACTTTTAACCCTTATAACTCCCTAACAAAAAAAAAATTGGTTACAAAATTGTGCTGATGTAAAGTAGACATGTGGAAAATGTTACTTATTAAGTATTTTGTGTGACATATCTCTGTGATTTAAGGGCATGAAAATTCAAAGTTGGAAAATTGCGAAATTTTCGCCAAATTTCGGTTTTTTTTTTTTAGAAATAAACTCAAGTTATGTCAAGGAAATTTTACCACTAACATGAAGTACAATATGTCACGAGAAAACAGTGTCAGAATCACCGGGATCCATGCAAGCGTTCCAGAGTTATAACCTCATAAAGGGACAGTGGTCAGAATTTAAAAATTGGCCTGGTCATTAACGTGCAAACCACCCTTGGGGGTTAAGGGGTTAAAAGATCCATTAGTGCATAGTTATTATGACCACCAAAATTCTACCATAATTTGGTGCCCTAGGCCCATGAAATTTTACCCATTTGATCTATGTAAAGCATGTTTTGTATTTAGTTAAATCTACAAATTTCGAGAACTTTGATGGCTATTGAATTTTTGAAATCAGAAGACATCTTAACTGCTCTTCTAAAGGAATGGTATATCATGCCGAAGGTCCCTGTGGAAAGGTGTAAGTTTCTTTGAACTAAACATCTCAAAATTAGAGTTAGGAGCACATCAGGGATATTAAGAAAGCCCGGTAAATACAAGATAGTAACCTTTTAAAAACATTGCCACAACATTTCCAACGTTTCCATGATTGCAATCCGAGGGGTCTCAAAATCAAGGGTATTGATCAGGTTAATTTGGGTTCCTGTGGTGGAGATATTGGCAAAATCTTTTCCTAAGTGGAAAGTAAGTGGATCTATTTGCTGGGTACTTTCAGTCCACAGGGTCTCAATGAAAACTTGGGTTTTGCAGCATTCATATGAAGAGGTATCATTTTTAGAAGCTTGGTGTGGTTTCTGCAGTCTAGCTTGTACTTGCTTTTAAATATTTTTTTACTAACGTCATTTCTCTTTAGGTTTTAGATTTATCCAACTTGGATTCGTTGTGGAAGACACTGGCGCCCTACCATGAAGTAAAAGTGGATCACATTCCGGTTCCTTATTAATATTTTGAAACACTACGCATATAGATGTTGACCTCAAGAACACAGCAGTCATCCAATTCCCCCTTTTAGCATAACGTATTTGAAGGACTTCTCCATTTAGGATTCCATCACTATGTTTCTATTAATGGATGGTTACATCTTTATAATGCATTAGTTATCATATGTGCATATTTATATGAAGGACCTTTTCATTAGCTCTAAACGAGATTTAACTTGGATGTTTGCGCCTTGTGGGATACTCTGTGGCATTATGGGATGGAAAGGTCACTTTCTTTTTCCATCACATTATTTTTGCATATGGTATGAGCAGCTTTACCTGAATTTATATTGACAGTATATGATGAAAGTTGACCAATATCCTTCATCACTAATAGATGTATTTTAGTATATATGGTCTTTATATCCCTTTCGATTTTTATTATCAGCTTCGTTTATTGTGTTTTGGATTAGTATATTATCTAGGTTGTAGACACCTGCACTTTAGTATAGAGTGTTCATTCCTTAACCCCTTAGCGACCGCCGATACGCCTTTTAACGGCGGCCGCTAAGGGTACTTAAACCACAGCGCCGTTAATTAACGGCGCTGTGGAAAAAGTAAATAGCGCCCCCCAGAGTCGGATTTTCTCCGGGGTCTCAGCTGCCGAGGGTAGCCGAGACCCCAAAGAACATGATTCGGGGGGGTTTTAACCCACCCCGCATTTGCGATCACCGGTAATTAACCGTTTACCGGCGATCGCAAAAAAAAAAAAAAAAAACGCGATCTCTTTTTAATTTCTCTGTCCTCCGATGTGATCGCACATCGGAGGACAGAGAAAAGGGGTCCCAGGTAGCCCCCCAATACTCACCTATCTCCCCCGATGCTCCTCGTGTCTCCCGGTGGGCGCCGCCATCTTCAAAATGACGAGCGCATGCGCAGTGCGCCCGCCGGCCGGCCCCGCGAGAATCTTTGGGGTATCGGCTGCCGGGGGTAGCCGAGACCCCAAAGAGCATGATCGGGGTCGGTTTTAGCGACCCCTGTTTTGCGATCGCCGGTAATTAACTGTTTACCGGCGACCGCAAAAAAAAAAAAAAAAAGTCAAAGTGTAATTCTCTGTCCTTTGATGTGATCGCACATCAGAGGACAGAGAAATAGGGGGATTCGGGGACCCTGCGGTCCTCCTGCTGCCCCTCCTGGCCGCCGGCAAAAGAAAATGGCGGGCGCATGCGCAGTGCGCCCGCCATCTGTCTCCATCTGCCGGCCGGCAGGAGTAGAGCAGTTGGGGCTAAAATTAGGGTTAGGGTAGGGGTAGGGTTAGGGGTAGGGGTAGGGTTAGGGGTGGGTTAGGAGTAGGGTTGGGGGTAGGGGTAGGGGTAGGGTTAGGGCTAGGGGTAGGGTTAGGGCTAGGGGTAGGGTTAGGGCTAGGGGTAGGGTTAGGGGTAGGGGTAGGGCTAGGATTAGGGTTAGGGCTAAATTTAGGGTTAGGGTTGGGGCTAAATTTAGGGTTAGGGTTGGGGCTAAATTTAGAGTTAGGGTTGGCGCTAAATTTAGGGTTAGGCTTCTTTCACACTTACGTCGGTACGGGGCCGTCGCAATGCATCGGCCCGACATACCGACGCACGTTGTGAAAATTGTGGACAACGTGGGCAGCGGATGAAGTTTTTCAACGCATCCGCTGCCCAATCTATGTCCTGGGGAGGAGGGGGCGTAGTTACGGCCACGCATACGCGGTCAGAAATGGCGGATGCGACGTACAAAAAAACGTTACATTGAACTTTTTTTGTGCTGACGGTCCGCCAAAACACTCATCCAGCGCACGACGGACGCGACGTGTGGCCATCCGTCACGATCCGTCGGCAATACAAGTCTATGGGCAAAAAACGCATCCTGCGGGCACATTTGCAGGATCTGTTTCTTGTCCAAAATGACGGATTGCGACGGATGCCAAACAACGCAAGTGTGAAAGTAGCCTTAGGGCTAGGGTTAGGGTTGGGGCTAAAGTTAGGGTTGGGATTAGGGTTAGGGTTTGGATTAGGGTTGGTATTAGGGTTAGGGTTGGCATTAGGGTTACGCTTGGGATTAGGGTTAGGTTTGGGATTAGGGTTAAGGTTAGGGTTGTGATTAGGGGTGTATTGGGATTAGGGTTAGGTTTGAGGTTAGGGTTGAGATTAGGATTAGGGATGTGTTGGATTTTGGGTTTTGATTAGGGTTATGGTTAGGGTTGACATTAGGGTTGTTTTGGGGTAAGGGTTGTGATTATCGTTAGGGTTGTGATTAGGATTATGGATCAGGTTGGGATTAGGGTTAGGGGTGTGTTGGGGTTAGGGTTGGAGCTAGAATTGGGGGGTTTCCACTGTTTAGGTACATCAGGGGGTCTCCAAACACGATAGCCAATTTTGCGCTCAAAAAGTCAAATGGTGCTCCCTCCCTTCTGAGCTCTGCCGTGCGCCCAAACAGTGGGTTACCCCCACATATGGGGCATCAGCATACTCGGGATAAATTGGACAACAACTTCTGGGGTCCAATTTCTCTTGTTACCCTTGTGAAAATAAAAACTTTGGGGCTACAAAAATTTTGTGGAAAAATATATATATATATATTTTTTTATGACTGCATTATAAACTTCTGTGAAGCACTTGGGCATTCAAAGTTCTCACCACACATCTATATAAGTTCTTTGGGGGGTCTAGTTTCCAAAATGGGGTCACTTGTGGGGGGTTACTACAGTTTAGGTACATCAGGGGCTCTGCAATCGCAACATAATGCCCACAGACCATTCTATCAAAGTCTGCATTCCAAAAAGGCGCTCCTTCCCTTCCGAGCTCTGCCGTGCGCCCAAACTGTGGTTTACCCCCACATATGGCGTATCAGCGTACTCGGGATAAATTGGACAACAACTATTGCAGTCCAATTTCTCCTGTTACCCTTGTGAAAATAAAAACTTGGGGGCTACAATATCTTTTTTGTGGAAAAAAAATATTTTTTATTTTCACGACTCTGCATTCTAAACTTCTGTGAAGCACTTGGGCATTCAAAGTTCTCACCATACATCTAGATAAGTTCCTTGGGGGGTCTAGTTTCCAAAATGGGGTCACTTGTGGAGGGTTTCTAGTGGTTAGGTATATCAGGGGCTCTGCAAACGCAACATAATGCCTGCAGACCATTCTATCAAAGTCTGCATTCCAAAACGGCGCTCCTTCCTTCCGAGCTCTGCCGTGCGCCCAAACAGTGGTTTACCCCCACATATGGGGTACCAGCATACTCAGGACAAATTGGACAACAACTTTTGGGGTCCAATTTCTCTTGTTACCCTTGTGAAAATAAAAACTTGGGGGCTAAAATATCTTTTTTGTGGAAAAAAAAAATATTTTTTATTTTCACGACTCTGCATTATAAACTTCTGTGAAGCACTTGGGCATTCAAAGTTCTCACCACACATCTAGATAAGTTCCATGGGGGGTCTAGTTTCCAAAATGGGGTCACTTGTGGGGGATTTCTACTGTTTAGGCACATCAGGGGCTCTCCAAACGCGACATGGCGTCCGATCTCAATTCCAGCCAATTCTACATTGAAAAAGTAAAACGGCACTCTTTCTCTTCCAAGCTCTGCGGTGCGCCCAAACAGTGGTTTACCCCCACATATTGGGTATCGACGTACTCAGGAGAAATTGCACAACAACTTTAGTGGTCCAATTTCTCCTGTTACCCTTGTGAAAATAAAAATTTGTGGGCAAAATATCATTTTTGTAGAAAAAATGCGATTTTTTTTTTTCACGGCTCTACGTTATAAACTTCTGTGAAGCACATGGGGGTTCAAAGTGCTCACCACACATCTAGATAAGTTCCTTAAGGGGTCTAGTTTCCAAAATGGTGTCACTTGTGGGGGGTTTCCACTGTTAAGGCACATCAGGGGCTCTCCAAACGCGACATGGCGTCCAATCTCAATTCCAGCCAATTCTACATTGAAAAAGTAAAACGGCGCTCCTTCACTTCCAAGCTCTGCGGTGCGCCCAAACAGTGGTTTACCCTCACATATGGGGTATCGACGTATTCAGGAGAAATCGCACAACAACTTTTGTGGTCTAATTTCTCCTGTTACCCTTGTGAAAATAAGAATTTGTAGGCGAAAAGAGCATTTTTGTGTAAACAAAAGCGATTTTTTTATTTTCACGGCTCTACGTTATAAACTTCTGTGAAGCACTTGGGGGTTCAAGGTGCTCACCACACATCTAGATAAGTTCCTTAAGGGGTCTAGTTTCCAAAATGGTGTCACTTGTGGGGAGTTTCCACTGTTTAGGCACATCAGGGGCTCTCTAAACGTGACATGGCGTCCGATCTCAATTCCAGCCAATTCTGCATTGAAAAAGTCAAACGGCGCTCCTTCACTTCTAAGTTCTGCGGTGCACCCAAAAAGTGGTTTACCCCCACCTATGGGGTATTGTCGTATTCAGGAGAAATTGCATAACAAAATTTATGGTTACATTTCTGTTTTTACACTTGTGAAAATAAAAAAAATGGTTCTGAATTAAGATGTTTGCAAAAAAAAGTTAAATGTTCATTTTTTCCTTCCACATTGTTTCAGTTCCTGTGAAGCACGTAAAGGGTTAATAAACTTCTTGAATGTGGTTTTGAGAACCTTGAGGGGTGTAGTTTTTAGAATGGTGTCACACTTCATTATTTTCTATCATATCATATAGACCCCTCAAAATGACTTCAAATGTGATGTGGTCCCTAAAAAAAATGGTGTTGTAAAAATGAGAAATTGCTGGTCAACTTTTAACCCTTATAACTCCCTAACAAAAAAAATTTTGTTTCCAAAATTGTGCTGATGTAAAGTAGACATGTGGGAAATGTCATTTATTAACTATTTTTCATGACATAGCTCTCTGATTTAAGGGCATAAAAATACAAAGTTTGAAAATTGCAAAATTTTAAAATTTTTTGCCATATTTCCGTTTTTTTCATAAATAATCGCAAGTAATATCGAAGAAATGTTACCACTAACATGAAGTACAATATGTCACGAAAAAACAATCTCAGAATCAGCGGGATCCGTTGAAGCGTTCCAGAGTTATAACCTCATAAAGTGACAGTGGTCAGAATTGCAAAAATTGGCTCGGTCATTAAGTACCAAATTGGCTCTGTCACTAAGGGGTTAAACACCTTATTTTGTTTACTAAACAAGTCATATGCATTAGCACTTTATTGTTATCATATTTATTTTTATTTCTAGTATTTGTGGCACTGTCACTTTAAGAAATTCCTATCAGGATTTCCTGTGTGTATTCTATATACATATATGGTAATTTCTAGGTTTATGGGCACTGTCACTTTAAGTAATGATATTTAGTCTTTTTATTAGTAACTAGATAGTGGCCCGATTCTAATGCATCGGGTATTCTAGAATATGCATGTCCACGTAGTATATTGCCCAGTCACGTAGTATATTGCCCAGCCCACGTAGTATATTGTACAACCCACGTAGTATATTGCCCAGTCACGTAGTATATTGCCCAGCCACGTAGTATATTGCCCAGCCACGTAGTATATTGCACAGCCATGTAGTATACAGCACAGAGCCACGTAGTATACTGCCCAGTCACGTAGTATACAGCACAGACACGTAGTAGATTGGCCAGTCACATAGTATATTGCACAGCCCATGTAGTATATTGCACAACCCACGTAGTATATTGCCCAGTCACGTAGTATATTGCCCAGTCACGTAGTATATTGCCCAGTCACGTAGTATATTGCCCAGTCACGTAGTATATTGCCCTGCCACGTAGTATATTGCCCAACCACGTAGTATATTGCACAGCGATGTAGTATACAGCACAGAGCCACGTAGTATACAGCACAGACACATAGTATATTGGCCAGTCACGTAGTATATTGCCCAGTCACGTAGTATATTGCCCAGTCACGTAGTATACAGCACAGACATGTAATATATTGGCCAGTCACGTAGTATATTGCCCAGCCACGAAGTATATTGCCCAGTCACGTAGTATATTGCCCAGCCACGTATGTAACAGGTTAAAAAAGACTTAAAATAAAAAATAAACATATACTCACCTTCCGAGGGCCCCTGGCGCTTGTGTGCAGCTTCCGGTCCCAGGGTTGGTATGAGCGCAGGACCTGTGATGACGTCGCGGTCACATGACCGTGACGTCATGGCAGGTCCTTCTCGCATAGCATCTTTTGCACCGGAACCTGCCGCTTGCACTGCATTATTATTATTTGTAACATTAGATATTTTTACTATTGATGCTGCATACATAGCATCAATAGTAAAAACTTGGTCACACAGGGTTAATAGCGGCGGTAACTGAGTGAGTTACCCGCGGGATAACGCGGTCCGTTACCACTGGCATTAACCCTGTGTGAGCATTGACTGGAGGGGAATATGGAGCTGACAGCGGCATTTAACTAGCGCTTTCGCCCATCTGGCCGAAACTGCGCGCATCGCTGATCCCCATCACGTGATGGGGGGTCAGCGATGCGTCGGCATAACAACCAAAGGTCTCCTTGTTGTTGATGCCGGATTGTTATGAGCGCCACCCAGGTCTGTAATTCTACTACATAGGAGTGATCTGAGATTTGCCTCTATGTAGCAGAGGCAATCGAGTTGTGCCAGCTTCTAGCCTCCCATTGGGGATATTGAAGCATGGCAAAATAAAAATAAAAAAAAGGCTTTAAAAAATATGAAAAAAATAAAAAATATATAAAAGTTTAAATCATCCCCCCCTTTCGCCCCATTCAAAATAAAACAATAAAAAAATCAAACATACACATATTTGGTATTGCCGGGTTAAAAAACGCCCGATCTATCAATTAAAAAAGCTTTATTTGTCTCTTTCTTCAGTATGTTAGGTATTCATTATGCAAACTAGGGGGCAGGTCAGTGACGAATCAGTGACCTATCAGCAGTCTGCGTTATGAATAACTAAGGCTGGTTTCACATTTGCGTTTAAATCCGCAGCGTTTAAAACGCATCCGCAAGTGGTGAAAAAAACGCATTTGTACGCGTTTACATGCGTTTTTTCCTGCGTTTGCGCTTTTGGTACGCATGATGAGAAATTTCACAAGCTGGTTTTTGTTCATTCTGCTTCACAAAAATCGGAATAAAAAGCAATCAAAAATGACACGTGCCCGAAAATGTTACCAATAAAAATGTCAACTCGTCCCGCTAAAAACAAGAGCTCACATGACTTTGTGGACCAAAATATGGAAAAATTGTAGCTCTCAAAATGTGGTAACGCAAAAAATATTTTTTGGAATAAAAAGCGTCTTTCAGTGTGTGACAGCTGCCAATCATAAAAATCCACTAGAAAACAGCTTATAAATAGAAATCAAACCCCCTTCATCACCCTTAGTTAAGGAAAAATTAAAAAAATATATTTATTTCCATTTTCTCATTAGGGTTAGGGCTAGGGTTAGGGCTAGGGTTAGGGTTTGGATCCCTTTATCACCTTGATGGTGGGGGGTGGCTTATCAGTGTCTAGACTTGTTTTTCTCTATTGAAACGCATGCGTTCAAAAACGCAACCAAACGCATGTGCGTTTACATAGACAGCAATATGTTTTTTTGACGCAATCGAACGCATGCGTTTTTTTGCGGCAAAAAAAGCCTCTAAAAATTACTACATGTTGCATTTCCGCGCCAAGACGCAAGCATCGAAACGACGCATGCATCGTGAAACGCGGCCAAACGCGTGCAAAAAAACGCATGCGTTTTTAATGGTAAATATAGGAAAACACGACGCATGCGTTTATATGCGTTACAAACGCAGCGGCAAAAAACGCAAATGTGAAACCAGCCTAATCAGAGCACCACATACATGAATCCCGCCTTAGGGCACGAGAATTTCATTAGCTACAAACTGAAAATAAAGATTAAAGAACAAACATAAGATGGATTTAATCAACCAAGGTATCATTTTATTCAGTACAATGGTGCCGATCTGATATTGTGTGTAGGTTACTGTGCAAAATCCTGCTGACAGGTTCCTTTTAAATACAGGCAACCTCTGCCAGGTCTCAGCTCCGTGCCTTCTCTCACTTGACTCGGGCATCCTCCTTGACAGCGGTGGACACCGCGTCCTGACCCGCCTCTACTACAGCCCGCAGCCGCGGCATTGATCGGAGACAGGCATCTCCTAAGGGATTTCCCTGCGATTTACCTCGCTTACAGTAGCATTTCCTCAGCGGTTCTCCTAAACTCTTCTTAGTACGTAACTGACGAAGGCCAGACCAGGCCGAAACGTTTTTCATACTACGAAATAAAATACCACCAGTTTGTCTCAAAATTTCATACTACGAAATAAAATACCACCAGTTTGTCTCAAGTTGAGTGCCGGGTTCTATTTATCTATATGTATACGGCTTGGGAACCTACCCGTGCACCTAAGTAGCTGTGCCCACGTCTTTTGTTTCTCTTTCTCTCACTTTGCATCGCGCACCTCCCTCTCTTTTCTCCGCCGGCGAGAAACTTCTCTCCTTACCCGCACTTCCTGCTCTCCTCCCGGTCTCGCCACATCCCCTCTCACCAGGTTATGGGTCCTATACAGTTCCCCATTCTTTCCCCTTGGCCACACTGGATGTAGCCTCTACAGTTCTGGACCCGGCATTGCACAGGTACCCGCAGCCTGGTCTTCCTCCTTACACCTTTACACATAGCCCTTATGTGGCACCCCTGAGGGTCCAGTCACCACAGAGGTACTGCACTTCAGCCAGAGGTATGGTATCCCACTGTCGGGTAAGGTGGGGGCACTACCCTGTAGCCATGCACAGGGCCTACGTTGGGGGTTTGAGAAGGACACCCAGTTTGGGATCTCACTGCAATCTACTGAACTTGATTAAGAAATTTTTTTTGAGAGTAACGCTCTGTTTTATGTTTTGCTATTAATATACGTTCAAGTAAAAAGGATCCGCCCACGAAGAGTGAAGAATGGAAGGAGCGCGAATGGATGCACAGAAAAAGTGTGCTGCAGGAGAGGCGTCAAAGAACCCGGTGAGGACCCCGTGGGATGGAAGCGTTGGACTCCCCCAGCCGACAGGAGGACTCAGGCCAGCTGTCTGCAGTGGACCCGGAGTTTTTGGCAGTCGAGGTGAAGGAGTTAAGTCTCCAGCTCCTGAAGACGCAGCTTCAGGTGGAAAGAGGCCCTGCTGAAAAAGATGTCCAAGCGAAGGGTGGCCTCGCGACCAGCAATGGAGAAGGAGGAGGAGTTTGACACCGGAGAGGCAAGGGAAATAGGTACTGACATTGCCCCGGTAGCCGAGGAAACCCTGGATAACCATTAAAGCCCCCGCCAGCCCTCAAACCAGGCCAGGCTTTTAGGGATATGACCTGGGACCTGGACAGCAGACATCGGGGATAGACTAGTGGCTCTGCTGCAGCCAGAACTCATGACCCGGGAGGTGCATAGTGAGAGGGTAGTTATCCCTTGGGAGCACCCGGGGATGGATCTGACAGGGTTCTCAGAGGAGGCCCAAGTGGGAGAAAACGGGGTAGAGATCCTCAGTTCAGAGGACTACTGCCAGCAGCGGGTGCCCAGGTTGGAAGTGGAGGAGCTGGAGAGCAAAGTCCTGTAGAGAGCGATGGAGGATCGAGACATGAAGGCCAAGGCCCAGGCCTGCAAGTCTAGACCCACCGACCGGCGTCCGCTGAGGCAGGGTACGGTGGTCTCCTTCATTATAACAGGGCTGGGGGTTCATAAAGGAGCCCAGTGTGACCTCAGAACTGTTTGCGACCCAGCGGGAAGTTGAGTCACACCTACTGGAGGGGCACCCTTATCGTGACCTGTACCCAGGGGACCTAGTGACTTTCACCCAGCATGTGGGTGAAAGGGTATGGTACACCCTCAATGTAAAAAAATGCAAGTAGGGACTTGTTGCTCCCATGCCATCAGGTGCAGTGCCAGAAGGGCAACCAGCAGCTTCGACCCAGGACACTGCACCAGTCCCTGCAGATTCAGCAAAAATAGCAGTGCGGACACGGGCCACTCAGACCTCGGCTGCAGAATCTGGACAGTTTGTGTCACCCGACGTGATTCTTGAAAAAGAACTTTCCCGGTCAGGAGGCACCAAGTACTGCCTCAGAAGAGGAAGTAAGAAGTGACTACTAAGGCAAGTTAGAGTGAGTGCTTGTGGAGTTTAAAGACAATGTGGTCATCCATGGTGAATGGCCAGAACTCTTATTGTAAATAGTTATCACTTAATGTGCTCCTTGTTGGTTTTACAGCAACCATTGAGAGTGTGAGTGAGATACCCTACATTTTACACTAGACCAAAGAATAAAAACCATCTGGCGTGGCTGAAAAGTGGTCCAACAAGTTGACCAATTATGCCCTGTAGCCAAGCCAAGGGCCTACGTTGGGGGTTTTAGAGGGGTTCCCACACACTGCACTGAGAACGGCGAGAAGGACACCCTGTTCGGGATCTCTCTGCAATCTATTGAACTTAAGAAAGTTTTATTGAGAGTGATGCTCTGTTTTATGTTTTTGTTTTACAACGTTCAAGTTAAAAGTACCTCCCATAAAGGGAAGGAGTTACATGTGTAACTATGTTACCTGTTGAAATGCATTTCAGAATATATTTGCATGTTTTAACATCTGTTTTGCTCTGTTCCAGCCCACGGACTTGCTGTGTTTAACAGGGGGGGTATGTGGCACCCCTGAGGGTCCAGTCGCCACAGAGGTACTGCACCTCAGCCAGAGGTGTGGTATCCCGCTAACGAGTAAGGGGGGGCACTTCCCAGAACCCACACACTAGCATCCAACACCACTCCAGGCCAGGTTATCTGGGCAGAACCTATTTAAGGAGGGTCCCATCTCAGGCTGGAGGGGGAACTACAGTAGGTAGAGGGTGTGTGTGGATGAAGTAGAGTGACAGTTGGTAATGAAGTGTTGTCATGGAAACAAGAAGGAGTTAGTTAGCTAGTGAGTGAGAGGAGTGAGAGGAGGACAGAGGTGTCAGAGAAGAGCTCCAGGGAAGTGAAGAATCCACCCGTGGCACCCGAATCCATGCTGACCGTAGTCAGGTGAAGGGACCAGGTTGCAGTGGAGGACCGGCCCCAGACTAGTGGAGAGACTGTAGGACTCAGCTATCAACCGGAGGCTGTGGTGTCTGTATGTGCCACAGCCAAATCTACACACATTCGCTAAAAAGGCAGCCACATAGGGTCAAGGGGACCAAGAGGACATCGCCTGACAGGACCTGAGGCTGCTGGCTTGGGAAACTGTGTTTAAAGCGCAGGGCAGGAAGACAAGGGCCAGCACAGAGAGACGACCTGAAAAGGTACACATGAAGGGGGTCCAGGAGTAGTGCACCCCAAAGTACCCGAGAGCTGGCTGGACCACCGACCTGGAGGACACAGCACCTGGCTGGAGACTGTAACCCAAGAACTATGAGTAATGTGTGGACACTGCACCCTGCTGTGTCCTCAGAATTATTTACTATGTCACCTGCCCAACACTTCAACAACAGCCATCATCATTAACCCTATATCTGCCCTGGGGCCCCGTTCTACCCGTGGAGAGCTGAAACATCTTTGCTGCGTCACCATCGGCCCCAGTGGACCTGCACTGCAGCGTTGGCCATCCCTTGCCGAACATCATGGGTGGCGTCATGAATCAGTCCCCTATAAACATTTTCCCCCTTGCATTTCTATTGCACGCCCAGGGCCACGGAGTTGGGTCACGACTAGTGATGAGCGAATATACTCGTTACGCCGAGTATTTTTTAGTGCTCGGAGATTTAGTTTTTCTTGCCGCAGCTGAATGATTTACATTTATTAGCCAGCATAACTACATGTGGGGATTCCCTAGCAACCAGGCTTACCTCATCATCGATTTTGGGGGTGACAGGTTCCCTTTAAAAGGTAGGACACGTCAAGCAAAATAACACCTATAAAAAATTATAAGGCATTGCTCAAACAGCACATTTTCTTGAACTTTAGCAAAAACTAAAAGAGGATCTTAAATTTATAAAAGGACATTTGGTCACGTGCAAAACAGAGCATAATGTTGGGTTTTGACTACCCAACCAAAGAGTTCCTCTTAATCGTCCTTTAGTGGACACATCTTAAAATTTAATCTGTGTTAATTCCTACTGCTTTGTTTAGGCCAAGGCATTCAGTGCCCCTTTTAAGAGGATGACTTTATCAATTTACAGGAGATTTTTATACCCTCAGATTACTACTTTATCTTGAAGGATTTCTCTGTTATGGACAGTCACACTTAACTCATCCTATTATGATAGGAACAAATTTTCCTTCACCACAATTGAGGGAACACAGCTAATGGGTTCTCTTTTCAATTAATGACCGTAGGTTCCTATTGGTCACTCAAAAATGGTTCAGTCCCACATTCAAGGATTCTCATAGTGTGCAACATCATTCCAGACATAACAGTCATACAGACAAAGAAGATAACATAAAACCATCTTCCACCACCTGAAATATACAGAAGAACTGCGAAAGTTCCTGGTCACAGATGGTGGGCAAGGCTGGCCACTTGTCACTTCATGTACATCTCATGTATTCGCTAGTAATACATCTAGGGACACATTGAAACTTGTAAAGAAAACACAAATTACACTGTTCTACATATTTTTAAAAGTTGTCATGCTTAGTTATAAAATTAGCCACTTTTTAATGATTTTGACCTGCTTCTGATAATTAAAATTTTTAGTTGGCTCTTGCATCTATGATATCAAAGAGTTTTCCTTTTACTGCTACATATAATTAATGCAAAAAAGTTTTAAGTACTTTGAAACATTATTATTTTTAAATATAGAAAGATGCAGAATATTTTGTTACGATAATTTTCTGACATTTATTTAGGGGAAACTTGGCAACAATTCAAATAACTAAAACATGTCTAAACGTTATTGCGAATTATAAACAGTTACAGAAATATCAATGCAAAATTTGGTCCCCACTCAGTGACAACTTGTTCGCTTGTCTCTTGTACTTTTGTATTGGATCATCTCTTACAAATGTCCAACAGTAATCTGCAAGCATTGATGGATTCCATTTTCATTGATATCTTTTCTCCATAACCCCAATATCTTGGTGAAATCTCTCATCGTGCTCGTCATTCACTGCTCTGCAGTTAGGTGGAGAAAAATCTAGATGCAAATGTAACAAATTAATCTTTAAGGACTTCTTATAGCTAAGATACTAATATGTTTTGAGAAGATTTTCCACCAACTTCATAATTATCTGCTGTTGAGTTTCCCAAAAAATTAGTTACCACTAATGTGAATGCTAACTTTTCAGCCTTTTCCATGTCCTGCAACAAACAGAGAAATTCCTCATCTTAAAGAAGCTTACGAATCTGAGTTCCAATAAAGATTCCTTCCTTTATCTTTGTTTCACTCAACCTTGGAAATTTTCAGAGATATTTGAATGCTTTTACATTTTATCCATTGCCTTTACAAAGTTCTTCATTGGGCCCAATTTGATATGCAATGGTGGTAACAAAATCTTATGTGGGTCAACAAATGCTAGATGCAGGACATTTTTTTACTCCCTGGCTGAAGTGAATGTTGGTGAGGCCAGTCTCTTATTATAGTGATATTCTTTTGCACAACTATCCCACTCACACAGAAAGCAGCAGGACTTTGTGTATCCAGCCTGGAGACCAAGTAAGAGGGCAATCACCTTTAAGTCACCACAAAGGAGCCAAAAATGCCGGTCATGGTTCAGGCACCTCAACAGCTGTTTAATGTTGTCATAGGTAACTTTCATTTGGACTGCATAACCAACTGCAATTGATGATAGCAAAATATGTAGAAGAGACCAGCATATAAGATTAATATACAAAATACCAACTCTATAATACTATGTTAAATATAGGAGAACTTGGAGTTTTTAGTATTATAAAAATATCATTTTATTGAATACAAAAAGTATATAAAAGATACAGAGAACTATGACACATTACAGACAAAAATATATAACATGGAAATATAAAGGATAGTGTGATCCCAAAAGTGCGAGGACGCAAAAGGGGTCAAGATCCTGGACAGATGAAGGGAAAACAGTGCACAGTATGACAATACAATAAATAGCATGGGATTAGTATTCCATAACTACTAATCACGGGGATAGTCTCCTTCCACATGTATTTACTAAGGATCCCCGCCGTGCTTATTTCCCCACATGTCAAAAGAGGGGGCAACTGCCACCTAAAAAACAATCACTGCATGATAAGGGGTTAATTACCCATGGTGTTCGTGGAACAGTCCAGGACCCGACCTCTCTCCCCGACGCGCGTTTCGCGAGAATGAATGTCGCTTCCTCAAGGGGGCGTGGTTTCAATTGAATGGGCATCAGCGTTATATGCCAGGTCGTTCCGGTCACGTGACCGGCAACGTGCCAATGGTATCCCATGTGAGTGCGCATGCGCATACGCTACGACCAGGACCAAGATATCCGTGAGCCCTGCGCCGCCAATGCACCCGCCGGATGGAGCGGTCGGCACCACGCCGCATACCACCCGACAGGAGACATGGAGGCACAGAGCGCGAGGAAAAGTCCGGAACAAAGCGGGCACGCGCATGACATATTCAAAAAGGATTAACAAGCCACACTTATAATGGTGAAAAAAATAGTGATAAATCACCCTATAATAGTAATTAAATGATAAATCACCTTTATGAGCACTTAAAAAGGGCGAAATTACTAAATTAGTGCTACATTAAATTACTAATAGTGTGAAATCTGTGCATACATTAATGTGATCACGTTTTTTATGGTGCCACATTGTTACCTATATTATGAATATAAAATATATATATATATAGTGCCCTTACTGTCTTTACATAAATAAGACAACAATAAGTATTGCAAACATTTACATATACAAAATATTAAATGGAAAAGTGAACAAATAAGTGCTGGGACAATAACAAAGAAAATATAATAAATATAAGCATGGCCATTATGGAAAATTCAAATTCTGGAACATGGGTGCTTGCGCCGGTAGGTTTCTAGCTTGACATTCAAAATCGCTACACATGTTGATCACAAAGGACGATACAGACTGAAAATAAATGAAAAGAAACAATTAAAATTAAAAACAATATATTAAGATAACAAACAAAGGAGACCAATTAAAAACAGGAGGAGGAATAACTGGAGAAGGGTCCCAAATGTAAACTAAAAGGAGACCGTGAGCCCTAGTGCCAATAAATTTTATAGGAAGGAGGAATAGCCTGTAGTTTCATTTAAACCATTAGGTACCATAGTACCCAAGATGAAAATCCATCTACATTCTTTTTGTGCCAAGAGACGTCTAATGTCACCTCCCTGGTCTGAGGTAATCAATTTATCTAACCACATTCTGACTAAGGGTACCGTCACACAGTGCAATTTTGATCGCTACGACGGCACGATTCGTGACGTTCGAGCGATATAGTTACGAGATCGCAGTGTCTGACACGCTCCTGCGATCAGGGACCCCGCTGAGAATCGTACGTCGTAGCAGATCGTTTGAAACTTTCTTTCGTCGTCTAGTGTCCCGCTGTGGCGGCATGATTGCATGGTGTAACATATATCGTATACGATGTGCGCATAATAACCAACGGCTTCTACATCGCACATACGTCATGAAATTATCGCTCCAGCGTCGTAGATTGCAAAGTGTGACAGCAGTCTACGACGCTGGAGCGATATTGTTACGACGCTGGAGCGTCACGGATCGTACCGTCGTAGCGATGAAAATTGCACTGTGTGACGGTACCCTAAGGCACATGTGGAGGTATTACAAAAGGGATTAACATTCTCCCCTACTAACAATTTTAATCTGTTCACAGCAACCAAAGACCTCTTTCTCTTCTCAAGGAAACTATTGTTACGAAAATTGATGTCTCAAGACAGGATACCATCTTCTCAAACTGATCAGGTGGAACAACAGGCATTGAGGGATCTTGAGGACCTCCTATGTGAACAAGAACCGAATGATACGGGTAGGTTTCCGCAGAGTATTTGTCCCAAATCAACAAGGTTTCCCCCCTTGTCGGCTGTTCCAGCGGTGGATATCTTCACGCGTCTTGTGGCTCGGGACTTTGAGGATATCTCCACAGGACGTGTATATGATAATCTAACTGCCACACAACGTCGAGCTTTACAAGAATTGCAATCCCTGGACGATATTGTTATCAAACCAGCCGACAAGGGGGGGAACGTTGTTCTTTGGCCTCGATCTATGTACGAGCGAGAAGCCAATAAACATTTGAGGGATGCTGAGACCTACATCAGATTAGAGAATAATCCTGTTAAGAAATTCCAAGGTCAACTTGAGGAAATTTTGGATAGAGCCTTGGAACAAGGCATAATCCCTAAAAAAATATTTGATGGTCTCCTGACTAAATTTCCTAAAATACCTACGATTTATTTCATCCCAAAAGTCCATAAAGACCCATTAAACCCCCCAGGACGTCCCATTGTCTCTGGCATAGGAGGGTTGAATGACCCGGTATGTAAATTCATTGATTTCTACCTGAAGCCACTTGTTGAGTCACTTCCCTCCTATACCAGAGACACATCTGATGTACTAACTAGAATTAACAACATCCAATTGGAGGGAGATATGATATTGGTGACTGCGGATATAGAAACCCTCTATACGTGCATTCGTCATGAAGATGGATTGGAGGCGGTCCGCTTCTTCCTGGGGATGAGCAACTGGGATGGCCAAACATGTCAATTTATTTTGGAATTATTGGATTTTGTTTTAACCAAAAAATTTTTTGTATTCAAGGATATTTTTTATTTACAGAAACGCGGCACTGCCATGGGCGCGGCCTGCGCGCCATCCTTCGCCGGCCTCTTCCTGGGATTCTGGGAGCGGGGCGTGTTCGGCGGGGATGGCCCGCGGGGCGCGGACCATGTGCAGTGCTGGTTACGTTACATTGATGATTTATTTATTATTTGGCAAGGAACAGAAAACCAATTACAGGACTTCATGCAGCAATTGAATATTAACAATTATAATATCAAATTGACATATCTGGCCAGTAAAAATTCAATTAATTTTTTGGATATCAACATTTTTGTTGATTATGATCTTTTCTTACAAACAGATGTTTACAGAAAACCTACATCAACAAATTCATTGCTGCATGCTAGATCCAGTCATCCTTACAGCACTATTAAGGCCATCCCAGTTGGTCAATTCCTCAGGATGAGGCGGATCTGCTCCTCTGAGTCTAAATTTCAATCCCAGGCCAATGATCTCCGTACAAGATTCTTGGAGAGGGGATATTCGAAGAGATGTATCAAGGCAGGATACAATCGTGCAAAATCATGCATCAGAGATGAATTATTACGCCCTAAACACAAGCCCATCAAAAAAGAGCAACCAATCCGTTTTATATCAACTTATAATGGACAGTGGCAGGACATGAGAGCCTGTATATCCAGACACTGGAATGTATTAAAAACTGATACAATACTGGCCAAGAACCTAACGGATGCTCCCCTCATGACCTCCAGACACAGTAAGAATTTGGGTGATTTATTGATGAGCAGCCACTATGTCTCGACTATTGATCGCAGTGGCCCATTTCTCAACTCAGGTGGTCCTGTTAAAGGATGCTTTTCTTGTGGCAATTGCATAGCATGCAAAAATATTGCTCGTGCTACAACATTCCAATCGGCAATTATTAGGTTCTGTAGAAGGACGTAGATCTGGGTATTTATTATAATGGAATATAGGCTGAACTGGATGGACAAATGTCTTTTTTCGGCCTTACTAACTATGTTACTATGTTACTATGGCTGATGGAAAAAAACAATTTAATATCAGACAGCATATAACATGTAAAACAACGCAAGTAATCTATTATGCAACATGTACGTGCCCAAAAATATATGTGGGTCTTACCTCGAGACGTTTGGGCATCCGTACACGAGAACACGTTCGAGACATTGTGGCTGCAGAATCTGAACCTGAAGTTTCACTCCTAAAAACCCTGCCTCGCCATTTTCGGCTTTTTCACAACTGCAATCCGAAACATCTTTCTGTAAGGGGCATAGAACATGTCCAATGCGGCATAAGGGGAGGTGACATTAGACGTCTCTTGGCACAAAAAGAATGTAGATGGATTTTCATCTTGGGTACTATGGTACCTAATGGTTTAAATGAAACTACAGGCTATTCCTCCTTCCTATAAAATTTATTGGCACTAGGGCTCACGGTCTCCTTTTAGTTTACATTTGGGACCCTTCTCCAGTTATTCCTCCTCCTGTTTTTAATTGGTCTCCTTTGTTTGTTATCTTAATATATTGTTTTTAACTTTAATTGTTTCTTTTCATTTATTTTCAGTCTGTATCGTCCTTTGTGATCAACATGTGTAGCGATTTTGAATGTCAAGCTATAAACCTACCGGCGCAAGCACCCATGTTCCAGAATTTGAATTTTCCATAATGGCCATGCTTATATTTATTATATTTTCTTTGTTATTGTCCCAGCACTTATTTGTTCACTTTTCCATTTAATATTTTGTATATGTAAATGTTTGCAGTAATTATTGTTGTCTTATTTATGTAAAGACAGTAAGGGCACAATATATATATATTTTTTATATTCATAATATAGGTAACAATGTGGCACCATAAAAAACGTGATCACATTAATGTATGCACAGATTTCACACTATTAGTAATTTAATGTAGCACTAATTTCGCCCTTTTTAAGTGCTCATAAAGGTGATTTATCATTTAATTACTATTATAGGGCGATTTATCACTATTTTTTTCACCATTATAAGTGTGGCTTGTTAATCCTTTTTGAATATGTCATCCGCGTGCCCGCTTTGTTCCGGACTTTTCCTCGCGCTCTGTGCCTCCATGTCTCCTGTCGGGTGGTATGCGGCGTGGTGCCGACCGCTCCATGCGGCGGGTGCATTGGCGGCGCAGGGCTCGCGGATATCTTGGTCCTGGTCGTAGCGTATGCGCATGCGCACTCACATGGGATACCATTGGCACGTTGCCGGTCACGTGACCGGAACGACCTGGCATATAACGCTGATGCCCATTCAATTGAGACCACGCCCCCTTGAGGAAGCGAGATTCATTCTCGCGAAACGCGCGTCGGGGAGAGAGGTCGGGTCCTGGACTGTTCCACGAACACCATGGGTAATTAACCCCTTATCATGCAGTGATTGTTTTTTAGGTGGCAGTTGCCCCCTCTTTTGACATGTGGGGAAATAAGCACGGCGGGGATCCTTAGTAAATACATGTGGAAGGAGACTATCCCCGTGATTAGTAGTTATGGAATACTAATCCCATGCTATTTATTGTATTGTCATACTGTGCACTGTTTTCCCTTCATCTGTCCAGGATCTTGACCCCTTTTGCGTCCTCGCACTTTTGGGATCACACTATCCTTTATATTTCCATGTTATATATTTTTGTCTGTAATGTGTCATAGTTCTCTGTATCTTTTATATACTTTTTGTATTCAATAAAATGATATTTTTATAATACTAAAAACTCCAAGTTCTCCTATATTTAACATGCAATTGATGATAGTGCATTACCATTATGCAGCAAGACAGCTTTTAGACTTGTTTTGGACGAATTGAGAGCCTCCATTCCTCTGGATTATGACTTTCTGACTTATCTTCAGAGCTTCCATTAAACTGTTGAGGTTATTGCATGCCACAAGATCGCTCTCCATGAAGAAGCATTGGATAGGATCTTTATCACGGTCGTGGAACAAAGAAATCTGAACATCGCCCATTAGGAGATTACACTGCTGTAGCCTAGAACCTAAGAGCTCAGCATTTCTCTTGGGTGGATCCAAATCTCTAATAAGATCATTCAGTTCACTTTGTGTAATAAGGTGTGATTTAGATGACAGAAAGTCTGGGTTGTGAGTGGAAGATGCTTCATGACACTAAGTGCCATCTTCTTCCTCTCTTGACTCGACTAAAAATACTTCTGGTGCTTTTGGAACAAGTAGTTCTTCTGTATGTGATACTGGGCACATTGCATATAGAATGTTTGGATACTGTAAAGTCCACTTTTTCTTCATTGAAACTCCTTTCCTAATGAGGACACCATTTACAAATAGCAATTGGTAGTGTAATTGTCACGACTCCCGGGTACAGCTGCTGCGCGGAGAGCCGCGTGCTGCAGCAAGGGAGCTGAGAGCAGAGCAGCGGGGAACTCACCGGGTAGCAAACAGGACCTGAACCACGTGACAGGGAAGGAGGTGGTTGAGGATGATGCCAGATGCTTGATGTTACGGGTGGACAACCACACCTTCTCCCCCACTGCCAACACTAGAGCTGACCCCCTCCTCCTGTCTGCAAATTCTTTGTACCTTTTCTGGGCTTTAGAGATGTTCCCCTGAACCGCCTTCCAAAGGGTTCTCAAATGTTGTACCATGGCCTCAGCACCTGGACAACCTGGTGGGAAAATTCACCAAACTGCGGAATAAGCCCATAATTGACCTGAAAGGGAGACTTTCCAGTAGACTGATTAATACGACAGTTGAACGCAAATTCTGCCATGGGTAATACCTCATACCAATCTTCCTGTCTGGACGATTCCAGGCATCTCAGAATTTGCTCCATCGACTGATTCGTGCATTCAGTCTGTCCGTTAGATTCCGAGTGAAAAGCAGAGGAGAAAGATAACGTGACCTCCAACTTCTTATAAAACGCTCTCCAAAACCTGGCCACAAATTGCACACCCCTGTCCGACACTACATTCACCGGTACCCCATGCAACTGAACTATGTGCTGTATAAATAAGTGGGCCAAGGTTTCAGCAGCCGGAAACACGGGTAACAGAACAAAATGGGTTTGTTTAAAAAACCTATCAACCACCACCCATACCACTGAGTTGTCCTTGGAAGGAGGAAGATTAGTGATAAAGTCCATGGACAGATGTGTCCATGGCTTATCCGGAATTGGTAAAGGCACCAATTCTCCCGCCGGCTGCAGCTGAGAGCATTTAGAGCGAGCAATCATAGAGGGCCACCAAAAACTCCTATCCACTGCCCCCGGGTAGCTGCAATCCCAGGGTGTGCACTTAACACAGCATCATGAAATTTCTGCAGAGTGTGAGACGGAAATGTTCAGATACAAACGATTTACTAGGGTTTTTTTTTCCTGGGAACTCGTGCTTGTGCTTCCAGAATCTCTCTCTGTAACTCAGATGAGACTTCTGCCACAACCACTCCTGGTTAAAGAATGGAGGAAGGAAGTTCTGGAGGGGACACAGACTCAAAACTTTGGGATAAGGCATCCGCCTTTACATTTTTAGACCCTGGTTGGAACGTAATGGTAAAATGAAATCGAGAAAAAAAAAGTGCCCACCGAGCCTGTCTGGGGTTCAATCTTTTAGCGGACTCGATGTAGGCCAAATGTCACGGGGCTACCGCGACAGAGAGGTTCCAGAGAACCGCAGCGCTCTGGGCCTCGTTCACACACAGTGAACAGAAGCTCTTCTGTATTTTAACCTGGCTGCTTTGTGCCAGCAGTGCAGGAGTTAACCTTATTTGCTAAGTTGCTGTGAGCTGGGTCTCTCAGCTGAAGTGGATTTTTGTAATCTCCTCCTCTATATAGACCCAGCCTTGACTACAGCTAGTGTCAGTGATCAGTTCTGCTGCCTGGTTTGGAGGTTGAAGGAGAGTGATATTTGGAGCTTGGAGGTTTATTACAGAGATTGGTGTCTGTGATTTTGGTTGCTTGTTAAACCTGTTTTCCTTCCTAGTTTTCTCCTTCTCTTCCCTTCTATGTGTGCCCTCTGTGGTTGTGTGAGTATTTGGTAGGTTTGAGACTTTTAGTTACCTTGTCTGTATACCCTGTTTATTGTTGTGTTTATACACTGGTGCAGTCCTCCTCCCTGGGGGGGGGAGAGGGGGCCACTTATAGGGCCTGCACAGGAGACAGGGATACGCTGGCGGCTCGGGCCTCCTAACCATCATAGGTACCCCCGAGATAAGGGAAAGCCAGGGCCCCATTAAAGTGGTAGGGACAGGTGCAGGTCCCAGTACGCCGTCCTGCCCCTTTAACGCCGCTTACGGCATGACACCAAATTTTTATGATCCGTGATGACCGTAATGGGATGGATGGCCCCCTCCAAAAAATACCTGCATTCTTCGAAGGCCAATTTAACCGCCAACAATTCCCTGTTGCCGACGTCATAATTTTTCTCGGCCGAAGATAATTTTTTAGACAAAAAGGGTTTGAGGTTAGTGAGGGTGGGAGGGCCCTGGGATAACACTGCCCCCACCCGCACACATGAAACAAATTCCATCCCGGGTAAGAGGGGATGAATCAACAGCCACAATTTTAACAGGGTCTTTCAGATTAATGGAGATGAAGAAGGGCAGGAGGGACAGTCCCTTTAGCAATGTCCAGAGGCTCCAGAGTAAAGGCATAGTAGGTTGTCTCTATGGTGGCTTCTCTCTCTTTCCTTTACAGAGATAGACCCAATCTCCATGGGCTCAGGTAGGGGTGCAGCATCACACAATTTGGAGTACAAGGGAGTCTCTTGTTGCATCATTCCTCTAGCACGGAGTCTCCGATCCATACGGACCGACTGCGTCATGGCATCCTCCAGGGTATCAGGAGGAAGATGTAATACCAGGGCATCCTGTAGACGTTCAGATAGGCGGAACAATCCCCTCAGGGCGGCAGCGTCTAAACTCTGAGCAGACCCATTTAGTGGAGTGCCTCCCCTGTGTCACACTCATCACCATATCCTCTGGGAGACGCACTCTATCAGGCTCATTAATTTGCCCCAGAGCTTCAAAGAACAGGTTCACAGACATATGGAGCAGAGGAAGAGAGAGAGAAAGCCCATGCCAGTGGAGCCACCCTTAACAAGGACATTACGATCCCCACCCTCTGTGTTTAATTTCCAGAGGCCCAGGGACGCAATTCGAAAAACAACTTGCAACCCTCCTTGAAGACCCTAAACAATTTTTTATCTTCCGAAAAATTGTCGGGTAACTTTACCGGTGGCTTGGGGTCTGCTAAGGATACATCTGTGGGGCCCCCTGTTGTGAATTCTGCTCTTGGGCTCCCTCCGGTGGTTATGAATGGTAGTGCTGCGCTAGTTGGATCACAGCATTTATCAGGTGTATCTATTTTTTGCAATTTGGGCTGGGCTATATAGCCTTGCTTTATCCTTTAGTCAGTGCCAGTTGTCCATTGTTTGTGGAGGATTCACATCCCTTCTGGTCTCTCCTGTTCGCTGTGCTTTTCTTCAAAGATAATAAAGAAAAAGAACCCAGCACTCAACTGATGCTTTAGTGCAATTTTAATCGTAGTAGTACCCAATAAACGTTTCGGTCCTTGAATGGACCTTCGTCAGTAACTACATGTGAAAACCAAAAACAAGTGTAAACAAAAATTACAGAAAATAAAGTTGCATACAAAATAAAGTATATACAAGGTATTTTGGAAAAGGACAATAGCATCGATACAAAACTCTGGTCAATCTATACATAGAGTATATGCTGGGGAGAAAATAACCCGAATATCTAGGCTGAATTATGTTCCACTCAGGATGAAATAAGGAGAGATACACCAGAAAGATGATAGTGGGAGAGGAGGTACATACCGTACTGTAGAGTAATAGAATAGACCGTATGGTCATAGGGTACAAAAAAGCAGCGTCTGTAAGTGTAAGAAAGTCCCATAAAATTCCCATGGACCGGTAAGCACAGGGTGTCAGGGGATATAAGGTAAAACATACCTTATGTGTGAGTCAGATAGGAGCGGTACTGTGGGTGGATAATGAAAAAGAAATTACATACCGAAAAAAAAAAAAAAAAAAAAAATTACATACAGCAAAAACCGGCCGATCAGAGAAACGCTCTAGTGCAGGGGATTTACCTGAGGAGACCGAGCTGGATGGTGGTGCTGTCAGACGCGGTGTCCACCGCTAGTCTGATCAGAAGTAAGTGCGGCCGCCATCTTATAAGAAAGGGGCGGGACAAGCCAGCTCCAACAGCCAATCAGCGGCTGGGTGGCAGATAGGAAGTGACGGCGCGCTGTGAGGACTACCTCAGTGTGCAGCTCAATGAGAGTTCCTGTGTATGGTGACCGGAAGTGACATCACGTTGTCATAGGGATAGGGCAATACAATGGAAAAAAAACAAAAAAAAAAAAAAACGTCTTTTGCATATGGGGGGGCTCGTTGGAAGCCCTCGCGTTCTTCCTCGATTGGCTGAACACGGCCTGGCCAGGTATCTCTTTCACCATGTCTTACAGTACTACACAGATCAATTTCCTAGACACCTTAGTCATTCTACAACCTGATGGCTCTTTCACTACCGACCTCTACACTAAAAGCACTGACCGTAACAGTTTGTTACATTTTACGAGTTTTCACCCTCCGGCCACAAAAAATTCAGTACCTAAGTCCCAATTTTATCGGGTCTCTAAGATTGTGTCTGACACAGAGCTTAGATCGATCCGCCTCCAGGAAATGGCTTCAAAGTTCACTCAATGGGGTTACCCGCCAGCGATACTGGAAAAAGCCGCTGCCCCCCCTACCCCACGACCCAATAGAGCCTCTAATCGGATCCCGTTTGTTCATTCATATCACCCGTTTGCGTACATTCTACATAGGTCAATACGCCGGAATTGGCACCTGCTGTCCAAGGGTTACCCCAACGTTACTGAGTTTCAGAACCCTTTTCTTCCCTGTTTCAAACGTTCACCCAACTTAAAGGACTCGTTGGTCAGGGCAGACTTGGGATCAGGTATTCCATCCCCCCGCCAACGGTTCTTACAGAGTCCACATACCGGGACCTTCCCATGCCTGAACTGCTCTCAATGTCATAATGTCCTTAAAGGACCCCGCTTCCATCATCCTCGCTCTGGAAAGTCATTCCGAATCCCGGAGTATTTCACATGCGCTTCATCATGGGTTATATACTTAATCAAATGTCCCTGTGGACTTCTATACATAGGTGAAACAACGCAACCTATTCGCGATCGGATTTCCAAACATAAATCCACGGTCCGCTGTAAGAACCTGTTGTTACCCATCCCCCTACACTTCCATAATTTGGGTCATAATATCTCACAGCTACAGTTCCAGGTAATAGAACATATCCCCCCCATCCGGCGGGGTGGTGATCGGGTTGCTCGCCTAAAGCGGAGGGAAGCGTTTTGGATCCACACATTGGAGACCCTCCACCCATTGGGACTCAATAGAGACTATGATTTAGCCTCTTTTCTCTGAGACTGTATGGTACTATCGGGTGATTTGCCCTGCAATGTGGTATCATGTTATTTTCCCACAGGTCATTACGGACTTCTTCTATCTTACTGGTTTTGTTATTTTTACCATTGTAAGTCATTGATGCAATTTTTACCATTGTCTAATTCCTCCTTTCTTTTACCTCTAGAGTCGTCTGTACTGATCACTTCGGTCTACCCGCACACCTCACTGGACCAAGCTGGTTATCCTCACCTAGCTGATCATATCACTAATCAGACCTATAGACCATAGGAGCACCTATCACCATGGAGATTGTTCACCCAGCATATCATCTCCGTATAGGCACTTCAGCTCCATATCACTTGTCCTATGTTGCCTGTATTTTCATTCCTTTTCTACTTTCTCCTTGCCGCGCTTTCCGCAGCGCTCGTGTTTGTTTTTGTTTTTTTTTTTTTTTTTTTTCCATTGTATTGCCCTATCCCTATGACAACGTGATGTCACTTCCGGTCACCATACACAGGAACTCTCATTGAGCTGCACACTGAGGTAGTCCTCACAGCGCGCCGTCACTTCCTATCTGCCACCCAGCCGCTGATTGGCTGTTGGAGCTGGCTTGTCCCGCCCCTTTCTTATAAGATGGCGGCCGCACTTACTTCTGATCAGACTAGCGGTGGACACCGCGTCTGACAGCACCACCATCCAGCTCGGTCTCCTCAGGTAAATCCCCTGCACTAGAGCGTTTCTCTGATCGGCCGGTTTTTGCTGTATGTAATTTTTTTTTTTTTTTTTTTTTCGGTATGTAATTTCTTTTTCATTATCCACCCACAGTACCGCTCCTATCTGACTCACACATAAGGTATGTTTTACCTTATATCCCCTGACACCCTGTGCTTACCGGTCCATGGGAATTTTATGGGACTTTCTTACACTTACAGACGCTGCTTTTTTGTACCCTATGACCATACGGTCTATTCTATTACTCTACAGTACGGTATGTACCTCCTCTCCCACTATCATCTTTCTGGTGTATCTCTCCTTATTTCATCCTGAGTGGAACATAATTCAGCCTAGATATTCGGGTTATTTTCTCCCCAGCATATACTCTATGTATGGATTGACCAGAGTTTTGTATCGATGCTATTGTCCTTTTCCAAAATACCTTGTATATACTTTATTTTGTATGCAACTTTATTTTCTGTAATTTTTGTTTACACTTGTTTTTGGTTTTCACATGTAGTTACTGACGAAGGTCCATTCAAGGACCGAAACGTTTATTGGGTACTACTACGATTAAAATTGCACTAAAGCATCAGTTGAGTGCTGGGTTCTTTTTCTTTATAGTCTATGAAGGTGTGGGAACCTAACCTAGCACCATTCTTCTCCAGTAGTGCACACGGTTTTTGTATCTGATAATCTTCCCCTACGTGATTGCACACTGACGGGTCATGTCCACATTCTCCTATAATGCTGAGGAGACCTCGAATATCCTGGCACGTTCCACTTTCAGTAGCGATTTTTTAAAAATCCCTCCTAGGGAAGCAAGGGGGAGAGATCTAGAAAGGGAACTCCGTCACCTTACCAACATCGAACTTCACTGTGCCACACTCTCTGAGTATCTTCGAGCACAACGGATCCCTAGGGGTCTACGGGTTCCACTACGTCCCACACTGTTTCGGGACTCTCCCGAGTATTGCACCAGATATGAACAAATATTAAATAAATGTTCTTTCGACATTATTACCCTGACGATTGAGCACCTGCAGAAAGCGATCTCCACAAGCTCCGAGACCATCAAATCCATCGAGGCTCAACTGTCTTCATCTGGGACCCCCGAGGAACTGATTACCCCCAAGGACCAAATATCCAGAAACATCGAGAAGCACCGATGGGAGACAGAGGACAGAAAACGTAGCAAATTCAACAGGGACACGGAGGACTACGAGCGCCAACAGGTATACAGATGGCAGGACAATTATGCCGGACGTCGAAACCCATCTCGCCAGGCCCAGCGTACCTCCCTCGACTACTCAACATCAGGCTCAGAACAGGAGTTGGGTACCCCTGCCACACTTCCACCCCGTTTTTTAGGCCAACGACAACGCTTCCCGAGAAGAAGACCACGAGGCGCGGCCACGGACATAGGAGGAGACTCGGCCCAAGGGAGGATAACGAGATCTCAGGTACCAATCCATTGGTAATTAACATCTCTGATAGATTACTTGGTGTAGCGGAATACAAAGTCCTGCAGAAGGGTTTGTCTTTTTGTCCATCATACCAATGTCATACATTTGATCTTGAAATGGATCTTCAGAGATTCTTTCGATCACTTAGACTTAAGGCCTTTTTCTCCACATCTCCCGAATCATCTTCTACCCTACCCTCCACGGGCTCATCTGACGGTCCTCTCTCTTCACGGAGCCTAGGGCTCTACACCAAAAGTCATTTCAGACCTCCCCAAGGCTCACACGCCATGGAATCTTTCATAGGTTTCGTGAAAGAATCATTTAAATTACTATGTGAGGATATCAGAAAGGGTAAATTGTTTTTTCCCCCCAATCTCTCTCCCATGGAACGACAAGCCATACGGGGCCTACAAAACGACAACAACCTCATTTTCAAACCTGCAGATAAAGGGGGCGCCCTTGTGATTATGAATAGATCGGACTACCTTCTTGAAATCAAACGCCAACTAGGTGATCCCACGATCTATGTTAAATTACCACATGACCCCCTATCCGTGACTCGTCAAATCATCTCGGACACTCTTTTGAAATATATTGAGTTAGGGGTCTTAGACCCTAAGACACGGGACTTCCTCACCAAACTACACCCTATCACCCCAGTATTTTATACCATTCCCAAAATCCACAAAAACTTAGAGAAACCCCCAGGGAGGCCCATAGTCGCCTCTACCGACTCTATCCTCTCCCCACTGGCCATTTACCTAGAAAAAATTCTCACCCCATTGATTAGGACATCAAAATCCTTTATCCTGGACACAGGATCCTTCCTTAACATCCTGAAAGACATAAGTCCCATTCCTCCACACTCAATTCTGGTAACAATGGATGTAAAAGACTTGTATACATCTATCCCCCATATAGAAGGCATCAATTCGGTCCATAAACTCCTGACCCAGTCCGGCTTGCTACCCAACCAGATCAACTTGTGTATTGACCTACTAACCATCATTCTTACCCGTAATTATTTTTTGTTCCAGGATGACTTTTATCTACAAATCCGTGGTACCGCGATGGGCTCCAACGTAGCACCCCCGTATGCTAATTGCTACATGGCCGATTTTGAGGAGAGTCAGATATACCCTCACCCACTATTTCGTGACCACGTCCTTGTATGGAAACGTTACATCGACGACGTCTTTTGCATATGGGGGGGCTCGTTGGAAGCCCTCGCGTTCTTCCTCGATTGGCTGAACACGGCCTGGCCAGGTATCTCTTTCACCATGTCTTACAGTACTACACAGATCAATTTCCTAGACACCTTAGTCATTCTACAACCTGATGGCTCTTTCACTACCGACCTCTACACTAAAAGCACTGACCGTAACAGTTTGTTACATTTTACGAGTTTTCACCCTCCGGCCACAAAAAATTCAGTACCTAAGTCCCAATTTTATCGGGTCTCTAAGATTGTGTCTGACACAGAGCTTAGATCGATCCGCCTCCAGGAAATGGCTTCAAAGTTCACTCAACGGGGTTACCCGCCAGCGATACTGGAAAAAGCCGCTGCCCCCCCTACCCCACGACCCAATAGAGCCTCTAATCGGATCCCGTTTGTTCATTCATATCACCCGTTTGCGTACATTCTACATAGGTCAATACGCCGGAATTGGCACCTGCTGTCCAAGGGTTACCCCAACGTTACTGAGTTTCAGAACCCTTTTCTTCCCTGTTTCAAACGTCCACCCAACTTAAAGGACTCGTTGGTCAGGGCAGACTTGGGATCAGGTATTCCATCCCCCCGCCAACGGTTCTTACAGAGTCCACATACCGGGACCTTCCCATGCCTGAACTGCTCTCAATGTCATAATGTCCTTAAAGGACCCCGCTTCCATCATCCTCGCTCTGGAAAGTCATTCCGAATCCCGGAGTATTTCACATGCGCTTCATCATGGGTTATATACTTAATCAAATGTCCCTGTGGACTTCTATACATAGGTGAAACAACGCAACCTATTCGCGATCGGATTTCCAAACATAAATCCACGGTCCGCTGTAAGAACCTGTTGTTACCCATCCCCCTCCACTTCCATAATTTGGGTCATAATATCTCACAGCTACAGTTCCATGTAATAGAACATATCCCCCCCATCCGGCGGGGTGGTGATCGGGTTGCTCGCCTAAAGCGGAGGGAAGCGTTTTGGATCCACACATTGGAGACCCTCCACCCATTGGGACTCAATAGAGACTATGATTTAGCCTCTTTTCTCTGAGACTGTATGGTACTATCGGGTGATTTGCCCTGCAATGTGGTATCATGTTATTTTCCCACAGGTCATTACGGACTTCTTCTATCTTACTGGTTTTGTTATTTTTACCATTGTAAGTCATTGATGCAATTTTTACCATTGTCTAATTCCTCCTTTCTTTTACCTCTAGAGTCGTCTGTACTGATCACTTCGGTCTACCCGCACACCTCACTGGACCAAGCTGGTTATCCTCACCTAGCTGATCATATCACTAATCAGACCTATAGACCATAGGAGCACCTATCACCATGGAGATTGTTCACCCAGCATATCATCTCCGTATAGGCACTTCAGCTCCATATCACTTGTCCTATGTTGCCTGTATTTTCATTCCTTTTCTACTTTCTCCTTGCCGCGCTTTCCGCAGCGCTCGTGTTTTTTTTTTTTTTTTTTCCATTGTATTGCCCTATCCCTATGACAACGTGATGTCACTTCCGGTCACCATACACAGGAACTCTCATTGAGCTGCACACTGAGGTAGTCCTCACAGCGCGCCGTCACTTCCTATCTGCCACCCAGCCGCTGATTGGCTGTTGGAGCTGGCTTGTCCCGCCCCTTTCTTATAAGATGGCGGCCGCACTTACTTCTGATCAGACTAGCGGTGGACACCGCGTCTGACAGCACCACCATCCAGCTCGGTCTCCTCAGGTAAATCCCCTGCACTAGAGCGTTTCTCTGATCGGCCGGTTTTTGCTGTATGTAATTTTTTTTTTTTTTTCGGTATGTAATTTCTTTTTCATTATCCACCCACAGTACCGCTCCTATCTGACTCACACATAAGGTATGTTTTACCTTATATCCCCTGACACCCTGTGCTTACCGGTCCATGGGAATTTTATGGGACTTTCTTACACTTACAGACGCTGCTTTTTTGTACCCTATGACCATACGGTCTATTCTATTACTCTACAGTACGGTATGTACCTCCTCTCCCACTATCATCTTTCTGGTGTATCTCTCCTTATTTCATCCTGAGTGGAACATAATTCAGCCTAGATATTCGGGTTATTTTCTCCCCAGCATATACTCTATGTATAGATTGACCAGAGTTTTGTATCGATGCTATTGTCCTTTTCCAAAATACCTTGTATATACTTTATTTTGTATGCAACTTTATTTTCTGTAATTTTTGTTTACACTTGTTTTTGGTTTTCACATGTAGTTACTGACGAAGGTCCATTCAAGGACCGAAACGTTTATTGGGTACTACTACGATTAAAATTGCACTAAAGCATCAGTTGAGTGCTGGGTTCTTTTTCTTTATAGTCTATGAAGGTGTGGGAACCTAACCTAGCACCATTCTTCTCCAGTAGTGCACACGGTTTTTGTATCTGATCTTTCTTCAAAGATAAGTCCTGGCTTTGTTTTGCTGTCCACCTGCTGTGGACCTGATAGTTCTGTGCATTTTCCATGTTTTGTCTTGTCCAGCTTTGTTGTAAAGGATTTTTTTGCAGCCTAGCTGTGTCTCTGGAGATGCAGATATACCCTCCATGTCTGTAGTCAATGTGGTGTTTTGTATTTTTCTGTGGTGGATATTTTCTAGTGTTTTTATACTGACCACATAGTACTCTGTCTTGTCCTTTCTTTTTAGCTAGTATGGCCTCCTATGCTAAACCCTGATTTCATGTCTGCGTATGTTATTTCCCTCTCCTCTCACAGTCAATATTTGTGGGGGGCTCTCTATCCTTTGGGGATTTTCTCTGAGGCAAGATAGGTTTCCTGTTTCTGTCTTTAGGGGTAGTTAATTCTTAGGCTGTGTCGAGGGGTCTAGGGAGCGTTAATCTTATTCGTATTAGGCAGGGTAACGAATGGAAAACTGCGTTTAATACGCCCGAAGGCCATTTTGAATACCTTGTGATGCCATTCGGACTCTCTAATGCTCCATCTGTGTTCCAGTCCTTCATGCATGATATCTTTTGGAGTTATCTTGATAAATTCATGGTTGTATATTTGGATGATATTTTGATTTTTTCCGATGATTGGGAGTCTCATGTGAAACAGGTCAGGATGGTATTTCAGATCCTCCGTAATAATGCTTTATTTGTGAAGGGGTCAAAGTGCCTCTTTGGAGTGCAGAAGGTTTCTTTTTTGGGCTTCATTTTTTCTCCCTCGTCTATAGAAATGGATCCGGTTAAGGTTCAGGCCATTCATGATTGGATTCAGCCCACATCTGTGAAGAGCCTTCAGAAATTCTTGGGCTTTGCTAATTTTTATCGTCGTTTCATTGCCAACTTCTCCAGTGTGGTTAAACCTCTGACCGATTTGACGAAGAAAGGCGCTGATGTGACGAATTGGTCCTCTGCGGCTGTTTCTGCCTTTCAGGAGCTTAAACGCCGATTTACTTCTGCCCCTGTGTTGCGTCAGCCGGATGTTTCTCTTCCATTTCAGGTTGAGGTTGACGCATCTGAGATTGGGGCAGGGGCCGTTTTGTCTCAGAGGAATTCTGATGGTTCCTTGATGAAACCGTGTGCCTTCTTTTCTCGGAAGTTTTCGCCTGCGGAACACAATTATGATGTCGGCAATCGGGAGTTGTTGGCTATGAAGTGGGCATTTGAGGAGTGGCGACATTGGCTTGAGGGGGCCAAGCACCTTATTGTGGTCCTGACCGATCATAAGAATCTGATTTACCTCGAGTCTGCCAAACGGCTGAATCCTAGACAGGCTCGATGGTCCCTGTTTTTCTCCCGTTTTGATTTTGTGGTCTCGTACATTCCTGGTACTAAGAATGTTAAGGCGGATGCCCTCTCTAGGAGTTTTTTTCCTGATTCCCCTGGTGTTCTTGAGCCGGTCGGCATTTTGAAGGAAGGGGTGATTCTTTCTGCCATCTCCCCTGATTTACGACGGGTTCTTCAGGAGTTTCAGGCTGATAAACCTGACCGCTGTCCTGTGGGGAAACTGTTTGTTCCTGATAGATGGACTAGTAAAGTGATTTCTAAGGTTCATTGTTTTGTGTTGGCTGACCATCCTGGGATTTTTGGTACCAGAGATTTGGTTGGTAGGTCCTTTTGGTGGCCTTCTTTGTCGCGGGATGTGCGTTCTTTTGTGCAGTCCTGTGGGAATTGTGCGCGGGCTAAGCCTTGCTGTTCCCGCGCTAGTGGGTTGCTTTTGCCTTTGCCGGTCCCTGAGAGACCTTGGACGCATATTTCTATGGATTTTATTTCAGATCTTCCGGTTTCCCAGAGGATGTCGGTTATCTGGGTGGTTTGTGACCGGTTTTCTAAGATGGTTCATTTGGTACCTTTGCCTAAATTGCCTTCCTCTTCTGATTTGGTTCCGTTGTTTTTTCAGCATGTGGTTCGTTTGCATGGCATTCCGGAGAATATTGTGTCCGATAGAGGTTCCCAGTTTGTTTCTAGGTTTTGGCGGGCCTTTTGTGCTAGGCTGGGCATTGATTTGTCTTTTTCTTCCGCATTTCATCCTCAGACAAATGGCCAGACCGAGCGAACTAATCAGACTTTGGAAACTTATTTGAGATGCTTTGTGTCTGCTGATCAGGATGATTGGGTGGCTTTCTTGCCATTGGCCGAGTTTGCCCTTAATAATCGGGCTAGTTCTGCTACCTTGGTTTCGCCTTTTTTTTGTAATTTTGGTTTTCATCCTCGTTTTTCTTCAGGGCAGGTTGAGCCTTCTGATTGTCCTGGTGTGGATTCTGTGGTTGACAGGCTGCAGCTGATTTGGGCTCATGTGGTGGATAATTTGGTGTTGTCTCAGGAGGAGGCTCAGCTTTTTGCCAACCGTCGTCGGTGTGTTGGTTCTCGGCTTCGGGTTGGGGATTTGGTCTGGTTGTCTTCCCGTCATGTTCCTATGAAGGTCTCTTCCCCTAAGTTCAAGCCTCGGTTTATTGGTCCTTATAGGATTTCTGAGATTATCAATCCAGTGTCTTTTCGTTTGGCCCTTCCAGCCTCTTTTTCCATCCATAATGTGTTCCATAGATCTTTGTTGCGGAAGTATGTAGTGCCCGTTGTTCCCTCTGTTGATCCTCCGGCCCCGGTGTTCATTGATGGGGAGTTGGAGTATGTGGTTGAGAAGATTTTGGATTCCCGTTTTTTGAGGCGGAAGCTTCAGTATCTGGTCAAATGGAAGGGTTATGGCCAGGAGGATAATTCTTGGGTTGTTGCCTCCGATGTTCATGCTGAAGATTTGGTTCGTGCCTTTCATTTGGCTCGTCCTGATCGGCCTGGGGGCTCTGGTGAGGGTTCGGTGACCCCTCCTCAAGGGGGGAGGGTACTGTTGTGAATTCTGCTCTTGGGCTCCCTCCGGTGGTTATGAATGGTAGTGCTGCGGTAGTTGGATCACAGCATTTATCAGGTGTATCTATTTTTTGCAATTTGGGCTGGGCTATATAGCCTTGCTTTATCCTTTAGTCAGTGCCAGTTGTCCATTGTTTATGGAGGATTCACATCCCTTCTGTCTCTCCTGTTCGCTGTGCTTTTCTTCAAAGATAAGTCCTGGCTTTGTTTTTGCTGTCCACCTGCTGTGGACCTTATAGTTCTGTGCATTTTCCATGTTTTGTCTTGTCCAGCTTTGTTGTAAAGGATTTTTTGCAGCCTAGCTGTGTCTCTGGAGATGCAGATATACCCTCCATGTCTGTAGTCAGATGTGGTGTTTTGTATTTTTCTGTGGTGGATATTTTCTAGTGTTTTTATACTGACCGCATAGTACTCTGTCCTATCCTTTCTTTTTAGCTAGTATGGCCTCCTATGCTAAACCCTGATTTCATGTCTGCGTATGTTATTTCCCTCTCCTCTCACAGTCAATATTTGTGGGGGGCTCTCTATCCTTTGGAGATTTTCTCTGAGGCAAGATAGGTTTCCTGTTTCTGTCTTTAGGGGTAGTTAATTCTTAGGCTGTGTCGAGGGGTCTAGGGAGCGTTAGGTACCCCCCACGGCTGCTTCTAGTTGTGCTGCTAGTTCAGGGTTTGCGGTCAGTACAGGTGCCACCTTCTCCAGAGTACGTCTCATGCTGCTCCAAGGCCACCAGATCATAACAGCCCCCTCCCAGAACCCCGATGGGGCAGACCCCTGTAGAGCGCCTGCCACATCTCTCTGAACCTGTTGGTGAGAGCAAACCAGGACTTGCTGCTCCATGAACAGCTTCTGCATGAGCTGGGAGAGCTCATTAACCTGCCCTGTGAGAGCCTGTACCGGATTCATAATATACTAACACCCCACCACCAGGGAAAGACTGTATGGTCAGCTACAATGTCATGACTCCCGGGTATAGCTGCTGCGGGAAGAGTGGCGCACCATGGCAAGGGAGCTGAGAGCAGAGCGGTGGGGAACCCACCGAGTAGCAAACAGGACCTGAACCACTTGACAGGGTAGGAGGTGGTCAAGGGTGGTGCCCGATGCCGGGGTGCAGAGGAGAGCAGTTAAATGTGCCAAGATCAAAACCAGGAGATAACGAGGTAACCGAGGGGAAAGGCAGAGGGATAGTCAGAAAGGGAGCCAAAGGTCAGAAAGCCAACAGAACAAACAAGCAGAGTAAAGCACGGAGAGCAAAACAAGTAAATGCAAACCGAGCATACACTGAAGAGGTCAGACACACAGACTAAACTAAAATATAGCTGACAGGGAATCCTAGCCTGGAGTGAGTATAAATACCCCTCTCAGATCCAAAGAGAGGCCAGCAATATTAACCCTGAGAGAGCAGGACATGAACCATGTCCTATACCATGACGGTGATTGGTTGTCTCTCTCCAGGTAATTGGGACTGCAAAAGGTATAGATTGCCTCTTCTCATACAAACACTAGTTAAGATGTGATGCACATCTATTGCAGCATATGTGTGTAGCCGGACTTTTGTCCTGATCTCCTATTCTGCAGCCTAGTTTTACCTTTGAGGCGTAAAAGTGACTTCTCTACTTATTTAGCAATAACTATCCTCACTGTTAATGTAAGAAGGAATCATATCTGAAAAAAACATACTGAAACATGTTCATATGCTAAGAAACTAAGCTAAGAAATCCTAAAACTGTATACCTTACACAAAGAGCATTTATAAAAGTACGTGATGCAACTGTAATTAGGATTACATCATCGAAGCTGAGTTGGGGTTTGTGTTTTCAGGGTGATGTGCAAACTTAGTTTTCTGCTACACATAGTGCTTTGCATTTACCAAAAGTTCTTCCTATGTCTCATATGACCAGAGCACCTTTTTCCACATGCCATGTAGTGGACACAGCTAAGATGTGGAAGAAGGTGATTTGGTTAGCTGAGGCCAAAAGAAGGACTCTTTGGTGAAAAATGCAAAATAGTATGTGTGGCAGAAAACAAACACTGCACATCACCCTGAAAACACCATGCCCACCATTAAACATGGTGGTGGTGGCAGCATCATATGGGAAGGCTTTTGTTCAGCAGGGACAGAGAAGCTGGCTAGAGTTATGGATGGAGTTTATTACAGGGAAATATTGGAGGAAAACCTGTAAAACACTGCAAAAAAAACTTGAGACTGTGGTGTAGGTTCATTTTCCAGCAGTACAACGACCCTAAACATACTGCCAGAGCTACAATGGGATGGTTTAGATCTAAGAATATTCATGTGCCTGAAAGGCCCAGTCACAGTCCAGAACTAAGTTACATTGAAAATCTGTGAACTCCACCTGTTCAAGGCATGATGGCTGATTAATTCAGCCATCATCTTTCGGGAAAGATGCGGGATCAAAGGGTGTGCCCGCATCAAAGTCAGGGACACGACATATGATGTAAATGTATGTCATATGTTGTAAAGGGGATAAAAAACAGTCTGATAAACTGATACACATCTTATATCACAAGTTACAGCCAGGGCAGCATGGGGGGGGGTCACTGGGATAATAAATATGAGAAACAAATATGGATAGAAGATGGATGGTTGGATGATAGAATCGAAAAATTGGGGGGGAGGCAGCACTCCAAAGTCAGATGGTGAGAAAAGTTATTTTAATCAGCACCTATGATGTTTCAGCTCAAAGTGGCAGAGCTCTTCTTAAAGGAAACCTGTCATGTCAAAAAACGCTGAGTTGAGTCGGCTCTACAGTCAGTGCCGTGGTGTACTTGCAGCCAATGCTCAGCATGTATTGAGCTGTGACAGCTACACCGGCTTCCCTCTATGACTGAAAGCCTGGGGTTTTCCCACAAATTAAGTATATTTTAATCAATAAATCTTGGAATAATAGTAACTTCCACAATTGGATGTGTTTAAATAAAATGTTCCTGTGCTGAGATAATTTTATAAATGTACCCCTGCTGTGTACTGTGGAATGGCCGTGTCTGACCGTACAGGGACATGGTCTTATCATACAACATCTCCTGGCAGGTGAGGAAGCAAAGTAGAATATACAGATAGGACAGCACGGGATCATACCTGATTCTTTTTGTGAGGCAAAACATTTCACTGCCTGTTTTTAAACAATGGTTTACCTCACAGAGAGAATTAGCCGAGATCCCCTGCTGTCCTGTCTGTATAGTCGCTTTTCCTTTCTCCCATACCCAGGAGCTGTGGTATGATCAGGCTATGTTTCTGTACGGTCAGACACATAAATTACACAGAACACAGCAGGGACACATTTATAAGATTATCTCAGCACAGAAACATTTTATTTAAACACATCCAATTGTGGAACTTATTATTATTCAAAGATCTATTGATTAAAGCAGTGAGTAAAATTAACCTTGTTTGTGAGAAAAGCCCTTTGTCTCCCAGCAGTTGCTTTTTCAGTGCAGACGCAGGGCAAATTTAGTATGCTATTAACCTGCAGATTAACCACATATCAACAGGCTAATAGCATTTTTTTACATGACAGGTTCCCTTTAAGGTCTTGACAAAGGATCTGCCACCTTGAGCCAAAAGGTCGCATGGACTTAGTAAAATCTATTTTCTCACCATCTTACTTTGGAGTGCTGCCCCTATTTTTTGGATTTGCATTCTAGGAGCTTTGGTAATAACATTGGGGGCTTTGCACTCAGTGGTGTATCGCTAATAGTGGCAGACCACGCAGCCGGTATGGGGCCTGATGCCAGTGCCAGACCCTCCACTTTCAACTCTGGATGCCGATACAGTTGAAAGAAATTATGGAAAAGGGAGCTGTCAGCTGCCTCCTCCAACATTTTCTGTACACGTCTGAGCTCTGACATCTTAGTGGAGCGGTCGTGATGGCATCATTACATTGCACACAGCGTCGGACTGGACCTTGGGCGCACCAGAGAAAATCATTCTTGGGGCTCACTATGTAGCTACAAAAAATTAAATACAAGACCACCAATTGTGCGGTAAAAAGCGCTAATATAAGCTAGTACACATCTTAACTACGGTATGTCGCAGGGGTTGAGGTAGCCGCCTCATATAAAATAAAGTAGCCCCCTCATAGAATATACAGTAGCTACCTTCATAGAATATAATGTAGCCTCCCTCATAGAATATAATGTAGCCCCCCTCATAGAATATAATGCAGCCCCCCTCATAGAATATAATGCAGCCCCCCTCATAGGGTATAATGCAGCACCCCACAAAATATAATGCTACCCCTCATAAGGTATAATGCAGCCCCCCATAGAATATAATGTAGCACCCTCATAGGGTATAATGCAGCCCATCTCATATAGTATAATGCAGCCCCACCACAGAATATAATGTAGCCCCCTCAGATTATAATGCAACCCCCTCATAAGGTATAATGCAGCCCCCCATAGGGCATAATGCTGCCCCCTCATATAGTATGATGAAGCCCCAGAATATAATGTAGTCCCCTGAGATAATAATGCAGCCCCACACAGAATATAACGCAGCCCCCCACAGAATATAATGTAGCCCCCTCAAAGTATAATGCAGCCCCCTCATAGGGTATAATTCAGCGGTCCTCCACCTCCATTATTGTTCTCCTCCACCCCCATCATTGTGCTCATCACCACCTCCATCATTGCCTTCTCACCCACCACCCCTATCACTGCCCTTTCCACCACCTCCATCATTGCTTTCTCCCCCACAACCGCCATCATTGCCCATTCCACCACCCCAATCATTGTCTCCTCACCCACCACCACCATTGTCCTTTTCACCACTACTATCATTGTCCTTTACACAACCATCATTGCTTTCTCCCCACCATTGCTTATTTCAACACGTCCATCACTGCCTACCCCCACCACCCCATCATTGTCCTTTTCACCACCCCATCATCGCCCATTTCAACACCTCCATCATTGCCCATTTCAAGAACTCCATCATTGCCTCCCCCCACAACCATCACTGCCTTCTCCCCCACCACCCCATCATTGCCTATTCCACAACCCCCATCATTGCCCATTTCAACACATCCATCATTGCCTACCCCACCCCCCATCATTGTCCTTTCCACCACAACCGTCATTGCTTTCTCCCCCACAACCCCCATCATTGCCCATTTCAACACCTCTATCATTGACTTCTCCCCACCACCCCATCATTGCCAATTTCAACACCTCCATCATTGCCTCCCCCCACCACCCCATCATCCTTTCCACCACCATCAACATTGCTTTCTCCCCACTACCCCTATCACTGCGCTCTCCATCACCTACATCATTGCCAATCTCCAAAACACACATCTCCAATACACACACACAGCACCGCACGCTGTCACACACACAAAGCACCACATCGCACCATATACACATGCATGCACGCAGACACACAGCACCACTCACCTTTCCGAACGTTCTGTGCAGCCGCACCACATCTTCATCACCACCAACTTTCTGTCTGAAACAGCTGCGCGCTGAATGATGATGTCATCCAGCTGCGCTGTGTCAAACAGGAAGCGCCGGGCAGCAAGCAAGACGGCATCAGATCCCTGCAGCTCTGCTCCGCTGCCAAGCTACAGGGATCGCTCCCTGCCTGCTGATTGCCCTCAGGGTTAGCCACGCTGCAGGAGCCCACCTCTGGGGCCCCGATGCAGCCACACCGGCTTTACATGCAGGCAATGTTAGCCTCAGCCTGCGGCTAACACTGCCCGCTATTATAGTGAAATGAATGTTCACTCCTCTCCACGCCCATGGGGGCATGGGGAAGAGTGAATATTAATTTCTCTTTAGCACCGGGGACAGGCTCCTGTTTCCAGCTGCTGCTCCTCTGGCACCGGGCGGGCCCCCTTGACTCAAGGGCCCCATAGCTGCTGAGTGTGCTTCTATTAGTGAGACACCACTGGCTGGGGGCCCCTGGAGCAGTGGGGGCCCTAGCAGCTGCTGGTCCTTATACCAGCAAGTATCAGTGCCTGGGCCCACTGGAGAATCCTCTGGTTCTCCGGTAGGCCAGTCCGACCCTGATTGCACCCCCCTGTGCCGGGTGAGTCTCAGTGGGCCCCTTTAACACATACCACATTTCATGAGCCACAGACAGAGCCAAAGATTTCACTCCTTATATTACATGAGCGATATCAATAGCTCAGAAATTGGACTGTATAGTCCTCTATACAGTATTATGGGCACCACATAGTGCTCCATACAGTGTTATGGGCACCACATAGTCCTCCATACAGTATTATGGGCACCACATAGTGCTCCATGCAGTGTTATGGGCACCACATAGTGCTCCATGCAGTGTTATGGGCACCATATAGTGCTCTAGATAGTATTATGACACCACACAGTCCTCCATACAGTATTATGGGCACCACATAGTGCGCCATGCAGTGTTATGGGCACCACATACTGCTTTATACAGTATTATGGCACCACATAGTCCTCCATACAGTATTATGGCACCACATAGTCCACTATACAGTATTATGGGTACCACATAGTCCTTCATACAGTATCATGGGCACCACATAGTGCTCCATACTTTATTATGGGCACCACATAATGCTCAATACAGAATAATGTGCCCCATATAATGCTCCATACAGAATACTGAGCCCCATATATTGCTTCACACAGAATAATGGACCCCATATAATGCTCCATACAGTATAATGAGCTCCATACAATGCTCCATACAGAATAATGGACCCATATAATGCTCCAAACAGTATAATGGACCCCATATAATGCTCCATACAGAATAATAGACCCCATGTAATGGCCCATACAGAATGATGAACCCCGTATATTTATTCATACATAATGAGCCCCATATAAGGCTCCATACATAATGGGCTCCATATAATCCTCCATACCTAATGGGCCCCATAAAATACTCCATACAGTATATGATGGACTCCATATATTGCTCCATACATAATGAGCAGTTCCATATATTGCTGCATACATAATGAGCTCTACACAGTGCTCCATACAGTATATGATGGGCCACTTATAATGCTTCAGTATATGATGAGCCCCATATAATGCTCCAGTACATGATGGGCCCCATATATTGCTCCATATATGATGTGTCCCATATAATGCTCCATGCAGAATTGGCCCCATATATTGCTTTGGGGTTCCATACTGTAGTGAAATATGTATAGGTATATATGTGTAACTAGCAGTAATTTAACATCTGTCCTGAAGGCTGCAGGTCTCATCAAGGTGATATGTGTTATCCTGAGAAAAGGCAGTTTTCCTGTTCTCAGACCACAGGGGGGCCTTCCTGGAAAGACAGAATTGGAAACATTTAACACCTCCTGAGGCCTCAAAGGCAGATACCAAATGGGACCTAGTACAGCCTGACAAATTCTATTTACTATCTATCTGTGAGAACTTACACTTAGGGCTCATACTCACTTTCGCGAAACTCGGATGAGTCTCGCATGTTAATACCCGGCGCTGCTGCCGGCACTCAGATCGGAGCGTGCGGCCACATAGGAATACATGCAGCCGCACGCTCTGCTGTGCTCCTCTGTGCCATGTACAGTGCCGGGTATTGCCGTGCAAGATTCATCTGAGTTTAGCGCAAGTGAGTATGAGCCCTAAGGCTATGTGCACGCGATGCGGATTTTGCTGCGGATCCGCAGCGTTTCCGCAGCTGTGGATCCGCAGCAGTTTCCCATGCGTTTACAGTTCAATGTAAACGTATGGGGAAAAAAAAACGCTGTGCACATGCTGCGGAAAAAAACGCGCGGAAACGCAGCGGTTTACATTCCGCAGCATGTCACTTCTTCTGTGCGTTTTCCGCAGCGGATTTACAACTGCCTTTAATGGAAAACCGCAGTTGTAAATCCGCAGTGGAAACCGCAGGAAAACCCCGGTAAATCCGTGATAAATCCACAGCGGTTTTCCACTGCGGATTTATCAAATCTGCTGGAATTCGCTATGGAAAAATCCGCAGTGGACCCAGACTACTTGTGCACATAGCCTTAGAGTTTCAGAGAAATAATATATTCATTGGTGGAGTGGCCATGGTTCAATGAAAAACTAGCAATTATAACAGTAACCTGGGAGGCTGGTCTAGAAATCTGACCTCCAAGGTTACTCTATAAATTAGGCCTACACACAAAGAACGGGGTTCACAGATTGAGGGGCAGCCAAGCTGATGTGTTCCAGTCCATATTTGTCCCCCCTCAGAAAGCAGACTACAAAGCAGAAGCAGACTACAAAGTTAGATATTTCTGTAAGTTTTCTCCCGTTTATTTTTATAACTGTTTTGCATATTTGTATGTCACTTTCTATTACCATATTTTATAACCTTTTCATTGTAAGCACTGTACATTTTCTATTAAAGCATAAAACTTTAATAAGTTAGACCTTGCTTGTTCTAAAGAATCCATAGCCTTAAAATGTGTGAGCCTTATGATTGGCAGACAGTAGTAGTAATATTTCCGGGACTCGTTGCCCATGTGTTCAGTGAGTGGTGGCAGCGTGTATGAGTGGGTGTGTGGCCTGGGTCGGGGTGTGATTTATGCTCCCATTACAGCATAGCACAGAAGTTGAATGCTGGACTGAGAGAGGGGAGATAGATTAACCCTTGCAGGTGCAACCCCAAGTCGCGTGCTGAGAAGTGGGTACTTGACACATACTTTGCGGGGTGAGAGGTAATGTAAAGTCAACAAACTGTGTGGGTGGGGGTACTGTGTAGGAATCCATTGTGTGAGTAGCATACTGTGTTTCGGGGGCACTTTTGTTGGCATCATATTTTATGAGGGCTATGAAAGGCGCATCTTAATGCGTGAGAACACTAAGGTGGTGCATTTGAAGTTAAATTACTTTGTTAAGGCTGCAAATTGTCCCTGTTTGCACCTATCTTTGCATGAAAAGTCCTGCTTTTATTTTTCTATTCCTAGATAGATATGTGGATTAGGTATGTGATTAATATTAGATATAGACAGATAGATAGATAGATAGTAGACACAGTTGAAACCAGAAGTTTACACACACTATATAAAAAGACATTTACACACACTATATAAAAAGACATTTACACACACTATATAAAAAGACATTTACACACACTATATAAAAAGACACAAACGCATGTTTTTCTCAGTATCTGACATGAAATCAGAATAAACCTTTCCCATTTTAGGTCAATTAGGATTACCATAATTAGTATTTGCAAAATGCCAGAATATTGAGAGAGAGAATGTTTTAAAGCATTTTTATTACTTACTGCAGTCAAAAGTTTACATACACTAAGATTACTATACCTATAAATAATTCAGGACTTCCCATAAGATGATGTTATGTGTTTGGAGGCTTCTGATAGGTTTTTGGCAACATCTGAGTTAATTAGATACCCATCTGTGGATGTATTTGAATGCACACCTGAAACACACTGCTTCTTTGTGTAGCATCATGGGAAAGACTAAAGAAATCAGCCAAGAAATCAGAAAGAGAATTGTGGACTTGCACAAGTCTGGCTCATCATTGGGTACAATTTCAAGATACCTGAAGGTGCCTTTTTCATCTGTACAAACAATTATACGCAAGTACAAACAAGATGGGAATGTCTAGCCATCATACCGCTCAGGAAGGAGACGGGTTCTGTGTCCCAGATATGAACTTGCTTTGGTCCGATATGTGCATATCAAGCCAAGGACAAAAGCAAAAGACCTTGTGAAGATGATGGCGGAAGCTGGTAAGATTGTCTCAATATCCACAGTGACACGAGTACTGTATCAACATGGGCTGAAAGGCCACTCTGCCAGGAAGAAGCCATTACTCCAAAAGAAACATAAATAGGCCAGATTAATGTTTGCAAAAGCACACAGGAAAAAAGACCTTCATTTTTGCAGACATGTTCAGTGGTCTGATGAAACTAAAATTCAACTTTTTGGGCATAATGACCATCGTTACGTTTGGAGGAAAAGGGAGAAGCTTGGAAGCCTACGAACACCATCCTGTGAAACACGGGGGGTGGCAGCATCATGGTGTGGGGTTGTTTTGCTGCAGGAGGGACTGGTGCACTTCACAAAATAGATGGCATCATGAGAAAAGAAGATTATGTGTCAATACTGAAGCAACATCTCAAGACATCAGTAAGGAAGTTAAAGCTTGGGCGGGAATAGGTCTTCCAAATGGACAATGACACGAAGCATACTGCCAAAATGGATAACAAAGTCAATGTTTTGGAGCAGCCATCACAAAGCCCTGATCTCAATCCTATTGGAAATTTATGGGCAAAGCTGAAAAGGCAGGTGCGAGCAAGGCGACCTACAAACCTGGATCAGTTTTATCAGGAGGAATGGGCCCAAATTCCAACCAACTATTGTGAGAAGCTTGTGGAAGGATATCCCAAATGTTTGACCCAAGTCATTCAATTTAAGGGCAATGGTTCCAAATACTAATGAAATGTATGGAAACGTTTGACTCTGCGGTAAGTAATAAAAACACCTTAAAACATTCTCTCTCTCTCATTATTCTGGCATTAGGCAAATATGAATAATTATGGTAATTGACCTAAAACGGGAAAAGTTTATTCTGATTTCATGTCAGATATTGAGAAAAACATATATATGTGTCTTTTTATATAGTGTATGGAAACTTCTGGTTTCAACTGTAGATAGATAGCTAGATTCATAGAAAAGAGAGTAAAAAGCAGCACCAGTAAGTATAGGGTGCTGGGCCTCATAGGTACCGTATTTTCCGGCGCATAAGACTAAAATATAAAATCTTCTCAAAAGTCGGGGGTTGTCTTATATGCCGGGTGTCGTCTTATAGGGTGGGTGCGGAGCAATCTGCGGTCGAAGTATATAGTGGGGGGGAGTGGTCCCGATGATGAGGTGAGGGAGCTCCTCACCAGGAAGGTGTAAGTGAAGCAAACTGTCAGCGTCTGGGATGCCAGGGGTATGCAAAAAAGAGAGAGAGAGCGGTGCTGTGCCTAGAAAAACACTCCTCTTTCACTCATCTGGCTCGCCCTTGTATCCTATTATCTCCTTCTCTGCCTCTGCTTCACTTACACCTTCCCGGTGAGGTGCCCCCTCACCTCGTCATTGGGGTCGCTCCCCCCACAATATGTGGCGACCGCAGATTACTCCGCACCTGCCCTATAAGACACCTGGCGTATAAGACGATACCCGACTTTTGAGAAGATTTTCAAGGGTTAAAAAGTAGTCTTATACGCCAGAAAATACAGTACATACTAGTCCTTCAATACAGTCTAAAGAATTGAGACAGAACACCATATAAAGACATAATCTAAGTGCTATTTAATCGACTATGCAACAACGTTTTGGTCCAAAAATGTGGACCTTTCTCAAACCTATATCTTTATATGGAGGGCTGCCTAGATTCATAGATAGATAGATAATAGATAGATGAGAGACAATAGATGGATAGATAGATGATAGATAAATAATAGATAATAGATGATAGATACTATTATAATAGATAGATAATAGATAGATGATAATAGATTATTATTATAATTTATATAACACCATTAATTCCATGGTGCTGTACAGGAGACGGGGTTACATCAAAATACAAATATCACTTACAGTAAACAAAACTAACAATTACAGACTGATACAGGGGGGCGAGGACCCTGCCCTTGCGGGCTTACATTCTACAGGATTATGGGGAAGGAGACAGTAGGTCGAGGGTTGCAGTAGCTCCGATGGTGTTGAGGTGGCCGTGTGGTCATTACAGGCTGTAAGCTTCTTTGAAGAGGTGGGTTTACAGGTTTCTTTTGAAGGATCCAAATGTGGTGCTTAACCGGTTGTGTTGGGGCACTGAATTCCAGAGGATGGGGGATAGTCGGGAGAAGTCTTGGAGGCAATTGGGTGAGGAGCGAATAAGCATGGAGGAGAGAAAGAGGTCTTGGGAGGACCGGAGATTATGTGAGGGAAGATATTGAGAGATTAGTTTGGAAATATACAGAGGAGAAAGGTTATGGATGGCTTTGCAGGTCAGTGTTAGTTGTTTAAACTGGATACGCTGGGAAATTGGGAGCCAGTGAAGGGATTTGCAAAGAGGGGAAGCAGGAGTGTAGAGAGGAGAGAGATTAATTAGTCGGGCAGCAGAGTTAAGGATGGACTAGAGGGGTGCGAGAGTGTTAGAAGGTAGGCCACGGAGGATGTTGCAGGAGTCGAGGCTGGAGATGATTAGGGCATACACAAGCATTTTGGTAGAGGGTTGAGGAAAGGACGGATTCTGGAAATATTTTTGAGCTGGAGGCGACAGGAGGTGGCGAGAGCTTGGATGTGCGGTTTGTAGGACAGGGCAGAATCCAGGGTTACTCCGAGGCAGCGGATTTTGGGGACAGGGGAAGTGTGATTTCATTTTGATAGATAAATCAGGTAGGGAAGATATGCGAGATGCAGGAAAGATAATTAGTTCAGATTTGTCCACATTGAGCTTGAGGAAGAGAGAGGAGAAGAAGTAGGATATGGCTGATAGACACTCTGGGATTCTGGAGAGCAGAGAGGTGACATCTTGGACAGAGAGATAGATCTGAGTGTCATCAGCATATAGATGGTACTAGAAGCCATAGGACCTTATGAGTTGTCCCAGGCGGAGTGTATAGATTGAGAAGAGTAAGGGCCCAAGGACAGAGCCTTGAGGGACACCAACAGAGAGGGGGCGAGATGAAGAGGTAGTATGGGAGTAGGAAACGCTAACTGTGCGGTTGGTAAAGTATGAAGAGATCCAAAATAGGACGAGGTCTTTGACACCACAGGAAGAGAGGACTTGTAGTAGGAGGCAGGTCTAGAAGGAGGAGTATAGAGAATTGTCTGTTAGCTTTGGCTGTAAGTCTTTAGTAATTTTGGTCAGGGCAGTCTCAGTGGAATGGTGGGGACGGAAGCCAGATTGTAGGTTGTCGAAGAGAGAGTTAGATGCAAAGTGAGAGGAAAGTTCAGCATGGACGTGCTGCTCAAGGAGTTTGGATGCAAATGTCAGCAAAGATATGGGGCGATAGCTGGACATAGCGCTTGGGTCAAGGGATGGCTTTTTGAGGACAGGTGTGATTGTGGCATGTTTGAAAGCAGAGGGGAAGGTACCAGAAGTTAGTGATAGGTTGAAGAGATAGGTTAGGGATGGGATTAGTGTAGTGGTGAGGTTGGGGAGGAGGTGGGATGGGATGGGGTGAAATGCACAAGTGGTGAGGTGTGATTTAGATAATAGATAGATAGATAGATAGATAGATAGATAGATAGATAGGAGATAATAGATAGATGATAGATAAATAATAGATAGATATGAGATAGATGATAATAGATAAATAATAGATAGATGAGATAGATGATAATAGATAGATAATAGATGATAATAGGTAATAGATAGATATGAGATAGATAGATGATAATAGATAGATGAATGATAATAGATAGATAATAGATAGATGATAGATAGATAGATAACAGATAGATAATAGATATAGATATGAGAGAGATAGATGATAATAGATAGATAATAGATACATACAGTGGGGAAAAAAAGTATTTAGTCAGTCAGCAATAGTGCAAGTTCCACCACTTAAAAAGATGAGAGGCGTCTGTAATTTACATCATAGGTAGACCTCAACTATGGGAGACAAACTGAGAAAAAAAAATCCAGAAAATCACATTGTCTGTTTTTTTAACAATTTATTTGCATATTATGGTGGAAAATAAGTATTTGGTCAGAAACAAACAATCAAGATTTCTGGCTCTCACAGACATGTAACGTCTTCTTTAACCCCTTCAAGACCCAGCCTATTTTGACCTTAAAGACCTTGCCGTTTTTTGCAATTCTGACCAGTGTCCCTTTATGAGGTAATAACTCAGGAACGCTTCAACGGATCCTAGCGGTTCTGAGATTGTTTTTTCGTGACATATTGGGCTTCATGTTAGTGGTAAATTTAGGTCAATAAATTCTGCATTTATTTGTGATAAACACGGAAATTTGGCGAAAATTTTGAAAATTTCGCAATTTTCACATTTTGAATTTTTATTCTGTTAAACCAGAGAGATATGTGACACAAAATAGTTAATAAATAACATTTCCCACATGTTTACTTTACATCAGCACAATTTTGGAAACAAAATTTTTTTTTGTTAGGAAGTTATAAGGGTTAAAATTCGACCAGCGATTTGTCATTTTTACAACGAAATTTACAAAACCATTTTTTTTAGGGACCACCTCACATTTGAAGTCAGTTTGAGGGGTCTATATGGCTGAAAATACCCAAAAGTGACACCATTCTAAAAACTGCACCCCTCAAGGTACTCAAAACCACATTCAAGAAGTTTATTAACCCTTCAGGTGCTTCACAGCAGCAGAAGCAACATGGAAGGAAAAAATGAACATTTAACTTTTTAGTCACAAAAATTATCTTTTAGCAACAATTTTTTTATTTTCCCAATGGTAAAAGGAGAAACTGAACCACGAAAGTTGTTGTCCAATTTGTCCTGAGTACGCTGATACCTCATATGTGGGGGTAAACCACTGTTTTGGCGCACGGCAGGGCTTGGAAGGGAAGGAGCGCCATTTGACTTTTTGAATCAAAAATTGGCTCCACTCTTTAGCGGACACCATGTCACGTTTGGAGAGCCCCCGTGTGCCTAAAAATTGGAGCTCCCCCACAAGTGACCCCATTTTGGAAACTAGACGCCCCAAGGAACTTATCTAGATGCATAGTGAGCACTTTGAACCCCCAGGTGCTTCACAAATTGATCCGTAAAAATGAAAAAGTACTTTTTTTTCACAAAAAAATTCTTTTAGCCTCAATTTTTTCATTTTCACATGGGCAACAGGATAAAATGGATCCTAAAATGTGTTGGGCAATTTCTCCTGAGTACACCAATACCTCACATGTGGAGGTAAACCACTGTTTGGGCACATGGTAAGGCTCGGAAGGGAAGGAGCGCCATTTGACTTTTTGAATGAAAAATTATTTCCATCGTTAGCGGACACCATGTCGCGTTTGGATAGCTCCTGTGTGCCTAAACATTGGCGCTCCCCCACAAGTGACCCCATTTTGGAAACTAGACCCCCCAAGGAACTAATTTAGATGCCTAGTGAGCACTTTAAACCCTCAGGTGCTTCACAAATTGATCTGTAAAAATGAAAAAGTACTTTTTTTTCACAAAAAAATTCTTTTCGCCTCAATTTTTTCATTTTCACATGGGCAGTAGGATAAAATGGATCATAAAATTTGTTGGGCAATTTCTCCCGAGTACGCCGATACCTCATATGTGGGGGTAAACCACTGTTTGGGCACTCGGCAGGGCTCGGAAGAGAAGGCGCGCCATTTGACTTTTTGAATGGAAAATTAGCTCCAATTGTTAGCGGACACCATGTCGCGTTTGGAGAGCCCCTGTGTGCCTAAACATTGGAGCTCCCGCACAAGTGACCCCATTTTGGAAACTAGACCCCCCAAGGAACTTATCTAGATGCATATTGAGCACTTTAAACCCCCAGGTGCTTCACAGAAGTTTATAACGCAGAGCCATGAAAATAAAAAATAATTTTTCTTTCCTCAAAAATGATTTTTTAGCCTGGAATTTCCTATTTTGCCAAGGATAATAGGAGAAATTGGACCCCAAATATTGTTGTCCAGTTTGTCCTGAGTACGCTGATACCCCATATGTGGGGGTAAACCACTGTTTGGGCGCACGGCAGGGCTCGGAAGGGATGGCACGCCATTTGGCTTTTTAAATGGAAAATTAGCTCCAATCATTAGCGGACACCATGTCACGTTTGGAGAGCCCCTGTGTGCCTAAACATTGGAGATCCCCCAGAAATGACACCATTTTAGAAACTAGACCCCCAAAGGAACTAATCTAGATGTGTGGTGAGGACTTTGAACCCCCAAGTGCTTCACAGAAGTTTATAACGCAGAGCCATGAAAAAAAAAAAAAAAATTATTTTCTCAAAAATGATCTTTTAGCCTGCAATTTTTTATTTTCCCAAGGGTAACAGGAGAAATTTGACCCCAAAAGTTGTTGTCCAGTTTCTCCTGAGTACGCTGATACCCCATATGTGGGGGTAAATCACTGTTTGGGCACATGCCGGGGCTCGGAAGTGAAGTAGTGACGTTTTGAAATGCAGACTTTGATGGAATGCTCTGTGGGCGTCACGTTGCGTTTGCAGAGCCCCTGATGTGGCTTAACAGTAGAAACCCCCCACAAGTGACCCCATTTTGGAAACTAGACCCCCAAAGGAACTTATCTAGATGTGTGGTGAGCACTTTGAACCCCCAAGTGCTTCATAGAAGTTTATAATGCAGAGCCGTGAAAATAATAAATACGTTTTCTTTCCTCAAAAATAATTATTTAGCCCAGAGTTTTTTATTTTTCCCAAGGGTAACAGGAGAAATTTGACCCCAATATTTGTTGTCCAGTTTCTCCTGAGTACGGTGATACCCCATATGTGGGGGTAAACTACTGTTTGGGCACATGCCGGGGCTTGGAATTGAAGTAGTGACGTTTTGAAATGCAGACTTTGATGGAATGCTCTGCGGGCGTCACGTTGCGTTTGCAGAGCCCCTGATGTGCCTAAACAGTAGAAACCCCCCACAAGTGACCCCATTTTGGAAACTAGACCCTGAAAGGAACTTATCTAGATGTGTGGTGAGCACTTTGAACCCCCAAGTGCTTCATAGAAGTTTATAATGCAGAGCCGTGAAAATAATAAATACGTTTTCTTTCCTCAAAAATAATTATTTAGCCCAGAATTTTTTATTTTCCCAAGGGTTACAGGAGAAATTGGACCCCAAAAGTTGTTGTCCAGTTTCTCCTGAGTACGCTGATACCCCATATGTGGGGGTAAACCACTGTTTGGGCACACGTCGGGGCTCAGAAGGGAAGTAGTGACTTTTGAAATGCAGACTTTGATGGAATGGTCTGCGGGTGTCACGTTGCGTTTGCAGAGCCCCTGGTGTGCCTAAACAGTAGAAACCCCCCACAAGTGACCCCATTTTAGAAACTAGACCCCCCAAGGAACTTATCTAGATATGTGGTGAGCACTTTGAACCCCCAAGTGCTTCACAGACGTTTACAACACAGATCCGTGAAAATAAAAAATCATTTTTCTTTCCTCAAAAATTATGTTTTAGCAAGCATTTTTTTAGATTCACAAGGGTAACAGGAGAAATTGGACCCCAGTAATTGTTGCGCAGTTTGTCCTGAGTATGCTGGTACCCCATATGTGGGGGTAAACCACTGTTTGGGCACACGTCAGGGCTCGGAAGTGAGGGAGCACCATTTGACTTTTTGAATACGAGATTGGCTGGAATCAATGGTGGCGCCATGTTGCGTTTGGAGACCCCTGATGTGCCTAAACAGTGGTAACCCCTCAATTCTAACTCCAACACTAACCCCAACACACCCCTAACCCTAATCCCAACTGTAGCCATAATCCTAATCACAACCCTAACCCCAACACACCCCTAACCACAACACTAATTCCAACCCTAACCCTAAGGCTATGTGCCCACGTTGCGGATTCGTGTGAGATATTTCCGCACCATTTTTGAAAAATCTGCGGGTAAAAGGCACTGTGTTTTACCTGCGGATTTTCCGCGGATTTCCAGTGTTTTTTGTGCGGATTTCACCTGCGGATTCCTATTGAGGAACAGGTGTAAAACGCTGCGGAATCCGCACAAAGAATTCACATGCTGCGGAAAATACAACGCAGCGTTCCCGCGCGGTATTTTCCGCATCACGGGCACAGCGGATTTGGTTTTTCATATGTTTACATGGTACTGTAAACCTGATGGAACACTGCTGCGAATCCGCAGCCAAATCCGCACCGTGTGCACATAGCCTAATTCTAAAGGTATGTGCACACGCTGCGGAAAACGCTGCGGATCCGCAGCAGTTTCCCATGAGTGTACAGTTCAATGTAAACCTATGGGAAACAAAAATCGCTGTACACATGCTGCGGAAAAACTGCACGGAAACGCAGCGGTTTACATTCCGCAGCATGTCACTTCTTTGTGCGGATTCCGCAGCGGTTTTACAACTGCTCCAATAGAAAATCGCAATTGTAAAACCGCAGTGAAATGCGCAGAAAAAAACGCGGTAAATCCGCCATAAATCCGCAGCGGTTTAGCACTGCGGATTTATCAAATCCGCAGCGGAAAAATCCGCAGAGGACCAGAATACGTGTGCACATTCCTAACCCTAACCCTACCCCTAACCCTACCCCTAACCCTAGCCCTAACCCTAACCCTACCCCTAACCCTACCCCTACCCCTAACCCTACCCCTACCCCTAACCCTAACCCTACCCCTAACCCTACCCCTAACCCTAACCCTACCCCTAACCCTAACCCTATTCTAACATTAGTGGAAAAAAAAAAATTTCTTTATTTTTTTATTGTCCCTACCTATGGGGGTGACAAAGGGGGGGGGTCATTTATTATTTTTTTTATTTTGATCACTGAGATAGATTATATCTCAGTGATCAAAATGCACTTTGGAACGAATCTGCCGGCCGGCAGATTCGGCGGGCGCACTGCACATGCGCCCGCCATTTTGGAAGATGGCGGCGCCCGGGAGAAGACGGACGGGACCACGGCTGGATCGGTAAGTATGATAGGGTGGGGGGGGACCACGGGGGGGGGATCGGAGCACGGGGGGGGGATCGGAGCACGGGGGGGGGAATCGGAGCGCGGGAGGGGTGGAACGGAGCGCGGGGGGCGTGGAACGGAGCACGGGGGGGCTGGAATGGAGCACGGGGGGGTGGAACGGAGCACGGGGGGGGGTGGATCGGAGTGCAGGGGGGGTGATTGGAGCACGGGGGGGTGATTGGAGCACGGGGGGAGCGGACACGAGCACGGGGGGGAGCGGAGCACAGGGCGGAGGGGAGCCGGAGCAGTGTACCGGCCAGATCGGGGGGGTGGGGGGGCGATCGGAGGGGTGGGGTGGGGGCACACTAGTATTTCCAGCCATGGCCGATGATATTTCAGCATCGGCCATGGCTGGATTGTAATATTTCACCCGTTATAATGGGTGAAATATTACAAATCGCTCTGATTGGCAGTTTCACTTTCAACAGCCAATCAGAGCGATCGTAGCCACGAGGGGGTGAAGCCACCCCCCCTGGGCTAAACTACCACTCCCCCTGTCCCTGCAGATCGGGTGAAATGGGAGTTAACCCTTTCACCCGATCTGCAGGGACGCGATCTTTCCATGACGCCGCATAGGCGTCATGTGTCGGATTGGCACCGACTTTCATGACGCCTACGTGGCGTCAAAGGTCGGGAAGGGGTTAAGAGTCTCCTCTTTCCTCCACTCATTACCTGTAGTAATGGCACCTGTTTAAACTTGTTATCAGTATAAAAAGACACCTGTGCACACCCTCAAACAGTCTGACTCCAAACTCCACTATGGTGAAGACCAAAGAGCTGTCAAAGGACACCAGAAACAAAATTGTAGCCCTGCACCAGGCTGGGAAGACTGAATCTGCAATAGCCAACCAGCTTGGAGTGAAGAAATCAACAGTGGGAGCAATAATTAGAAAATGGAAGACATACAAGACCACTGATAATCTCCCTCGATCTGGGGCTCCACGCAAAATCCCACCCCGTGGGGTCAGAATCATCACAAGAACGGTGAGCAAAAATCCCAGAACCACGCGGGGGGACCTAGTGAATGAACTGCAGAGAGCTGGGACCAATGTAACAAGGCCTACCATAAGTAACACACTACGCCACCATGGACTCAGATCCTGCAGTGCCAAACGTGTCCCACTGCTTAAGCCAGTACATGTCCGGGCCCGTCTGAAGTTTGCTAGAGAGCATTTGGATGATCCAGAGGAGTTTTGGGAGAATGTCCTATGGTCTGATGAAACCAAACTGGAACTGTTTGGTAGAAACACAACTTGTCGTGTTTGGAGGAAAAAGAATACTGAGTTGCATCCATCAAACACCATACCTACTGTAAAGCATGGTGGTGGAAACATCATGCTTTGGGGCTGTTTCTCTGCAAAGGGGCCAGGACGACTGATCCGGGTACATGAAAGAATGAATGGGGCATTGTATCGTGAGATTTTGAGTGCAAACCTCCTTCCATCAGCAAGGGCATTGAAGATGAAACGTGGCTGGGTCTTTCAACATGACAATGATCCAAAGCACACCGCCAGGGCAACGAAGGAGTGGCTTAGTAAGAAGCATTTCAAGGTCCTGGAGTGGCCTAGCCAGTCTCCAGATCTCAACCCTATAGAAAACCTTTGGAGGGAGTTGAAAGTCCGTGTTGCCAAGCGAAAAGCCAAAAACATCACTGCTCTAGAGGAGATCTGCATGTAGGAATGGGCCAACATACCAACAACAGTGTGTGGCAACCTTGTGAAGACTTACAGAAAACGTTTGACCTCTGTCATTGCCAACAAAGGATATATTACAAAGTATTGAGATGAAATTTTGTTTCTGACCAAATACTTATTTTCCACCATAATATGCAAATAAATTGTTAAAAAAACAGACAATGTGATTTTCTGGATTTTTTTTTCTCAGTTTGTCTCCCATAGTTGAGGTCTACCTATGATGTAAATTACAGACGCCTCTCATCTTTTTAAGTGGTGGAACTTGCACTATTGCTGACTGACTAAATACTTTTTTGCCCCACTGTAGATAATACAGTAGATAGATGATATTAGACAGATAATAGATAGATGAGAGATAATAGATGATAGACAATTATATATATAGATTATTTATCTAAGGGGTACTTCTGTCTGTTTGTCTGTCTGTAACGGAAATTCAGGTGTCGCTGTCCGGCTGCGAATTCGCCCTTCCCACTCCCCTCCAGTCAGTGCCCCCTCTCTACTCCCCAGTCAGTGCCCCCATAGCAGTTTAGCAGTCCGTTAAACGGACTGCGTTACACCGCGGCATAACACGATGTAACTCAGTCTGTTAACGCTGCTATTAACCCTGTGTGACCAACTTTTTACTGTTGATGCTGCCTATACAGCATCAATAGTAAAAAGATCTGTTAAAAATACTGTATATACTTGAGTATAAGCCGAACCGAGTATAAGCCGACCACCCTAATTTTGTCACAAAAAACTGGGAAAACTTAATTACTCGAGTATAATCCTAGGGTGGAAAATGCAGCAGCTACTGGTAAATTTCAAAAATAAAAATAGATACCAATAAAAGTAAAATTAATTGAGACATCAGTAGTTTAAGTGTTTTTGAATATCCATATTGAATCAGGAGCCCCATATAATGCTCCATACAGTTTATGATGGGCCCCATAAGATGCTCCATATTAAAATATGCCCCATATAATGCTGAACAAATGTGGATTATGGCCCCATAAGATGCTCCATACAGATAATTGCCCCATATAATGCTGCACATGGCCCCATAAGATGCTCCATACAGATAACTGCCCCATATAATGCTGCACATGGCCACATAAGATGCTCCATACAGACATTTGCCCCCATATAATGCTGCACATGGCCCCATAAGATGCTCCATACAGATATTTGCCCCATATCATGCTGCACATGGCCACATATGATGCCCCGTACAGATAACTGCCCCATATAATGCTGCACATGGCCCCATAAGATGCCCCATACAGATAACTGCCCCATATAATGCTGCACATGGCCCCATAAGATGCTCCATACAGATATTTGCCTCCATATAATGCTGCACATGGCCCCATAAGATGCCCCATACAGATAACTGCCCCATATAATGCTGCACATGGCCACATAAGATGCTCCATACAGATATTTGCCCCATATCATGCTGCACATGGCCACATAAGATGCTCCATACAGACATTTGCCTCCATATAATGCTGCACATGGCCCCATAAGATGCCCCGTACAGATAACTGCCCCATATAATGCTGCACATGGCCACATAAGATGCTCCATACAGATATTTGCCCCATATCATGCTGCACATGGCCACATAAGATGCTCCATACAGACATTTGCCTCCATATAATGCTGCACATGGCCCCATAAGATGCCCCGTACAGATAACTGCCCCATATAATGCTGCACATGGCCCCATAAGATGCCCCGTACAGATAACTGCCCCATATAATGCTGCACATGGCCACATAAGATGCCCCGTACAGATAACTGCCCCATATAATGCTGCACATGGCCACATAAGATGCTCCATACAGATATTTGCCCCATATCATGCTGCACATGGCCACATAAGATGCTCCATACAGACATTTGCCTCCATATAATGCTGCACATGGCCCCATAAGATGCCCCGTACAGATAACTGCCCCATATAATGCTGCACATGGCCACATAAGATGCTCCATACAGATATTTGCCCCATATCATGCTGCACATGGCCACATAAGATGCTCCATACAGACATTTGCCTCCATATAATGCTGCACATGGCCCCATAAGATGCCCCGTACAGATAACTGCCCCATATAATGCTGCACATGGCCCCATAAGATGCCCCGTACAGATAACTGCCCCATATAATGCTGCACATGGCCACATAAGATGCCCCGTACAGATAACTGCCCCATATAATGCTGCACATGGCCACATAAGATGCTCCATACAGACATTTGCCTCCATATAATGCTGCACATGGCCCCATAAGATGCCCCATACAGATAACTGCCCCATATAATGCTGCACATGGCCACATAAGATGCTCCATACAGATATTTGCCCCGTATCATGCTGCACATGGCCACTGTTATGCTGTGCTATCAGGCAACACAGTGTGCAGTAATCAGCGCACATACAGTGATATGGCAATAACCCAAAAACAATAGAACAAGCTCTGAGACGTGGAATCTCTGTAGACTGCAATACCTGAACCTATCCTCACACAACTAAAAGCAGCAGTGGATTGCGCCTAACACTACCTATGCAACTCGGCACTGCCTGAGGAGCTGACTAGCCTGAAGATAGAAATACAAGCCTGACTTGCCTCAGAGAAATACCCCAAAGGAATAGGCAGCCCCCCACATATAATGACTGTTAGCAAGATGAAAAGACAAAACGTAGGAATGAAATAGATTCAGCAAAGTGAGGCCCGATATTCTAGACAGAGCGAGGATAGCAAAGAGAACTATGCAGTCTACAAAAAACCCTAAAGCAGAACCACGCAAAGGGAGGCAAAAAGACCCACCGTGCCGAACTAACGGCACGGCGGTGCACCCTTTGCGTCTCAGAGCTTCCAGCAAAAGAGAATAGCACAGCTGGACAGAAAAAACGGAAACAAAAACAAAGTAACACTTATCTAGCAGAGCAGCAGGCCACAGGAAAGATGCAGTAGCTCAGAACCAACACTGAAACATTGACAAGGAGCAAGGAAGACAGACTCAGGTGGAGTTAAATAGCAAGGCAGCCAACGAGCTCACCAAAACACCTGAGGGAGGAAGCCCAGAGGCCGCAATACCACTTGTGACCACAGGAGTGAATTCAGCCACAGAATTCACAACAGTACCCCCCTCCTTGAGGAGGGGTCACTGAACCCTCACCAGAACCCCCAGGCCGAGCAGGATGAGCCACATGAAAGGCACGAACAAGATCTGGGGCATGGACATCAGAGGCAAAAACCCAGGAATTATCCTCCTGAGCATAACCCTTCCATTTGACCAGATACTGGAGTTTCCGTCTAGAGACACGAGAATCCAAAATTTTCTCCACAATATACTCCAATTCCCCCTCCACCAAAACAGGGGCAGGAGGCTCCACAGATGGAACCATAGGTGCCACGTATCTTCTCAACAACGACCTATGGAATACATTATGTATGGAAAAGGAGTCTGGGAGGGTCAGACGAAAAGACACCGGATTGAGAATCTCAGAAATCCTATACGGACCAATAAAACGAGGTTTAAATTTAGGAGAGGAAACCTTCATAGGAATATGACGAGAAGATAACCAAACCAGATCCCCAACACGAAGTCGGGGACCCACACGGCGTCTACGATTAGCGAAAAGCTGAGCCTTCTCCTGGGACAAGGTCAAATTGTCCACTACCTGAGTCCAGATCTGCTGCAACCTGTCCACCACAGAATCCACACCAGGACAGTCCGAAGACTCAACCTGTCCTGAAGAGAAACGAGGATGGAACCCAGAATTGCAGAAAAATGGAGAGACCAAGGTAGCCGAGCTGGCCCGATTATTAAGGGCGAACTCAGCCAACGGCAAAAATGACACCCAATCATCCTGGTCAGCAGAAACAAAACATCTCAGATATGTTTCCAAGGTCTGATTGATTCGTTCGGTCTGGCCATTAGTCTGAGGATGGAAGGCCGAGGAAAAAGATAGGTCAATGCCCATCCTACCACAAAAGGCTCGCCAGAACCTCGAGACAAACTGGGAACCTCTGTCAGAAACAATATTCTCAGGAATGCCATGCAAACGAACCACATGCTGGAAGAACAAAGGCACCAAATCAGAGGAGGAAGGCAATTTAACCAAGGGCACCAGATGGACCATTTTAGAAAAGCGATCACAGACCACCCAAATGACCGACATCTTTTGAGAAACGGGAAGGTCAGAAATGAAATCCATCGAAATATGTGTCCAAGGCCTCTTCGGGACCGGCAAGGGCAAAAGCAACCCACTGGCACGTGAACAGCAGGGCTTAGCCCTAGCACAAATCCCACAGGACTGCACAAAAGCACGCACATCCCGTGACAGAGATGGCCACCAGAAGGATCTAGCCACTAACTCTCTGGTACCAAAGATTCCTGGATGACCAGCCAGCACCGAACAATGAAGTTCAGAGATAACTTTACTAGTCCACCTATCAGGGACGAACAGTTTCTCGGCCGGACAACGATCAGGTTTATTAGCCTGAAATTTCTGCAACACTCTCCGCAAATCAGGAGAGATGGCAGACACAATGACTCCTTCCTTGAGGATACTCGCCGGCTCAGATAACCCCGGAGAGTCGGGCACAAAACTCCTAGACAGAGCATCCGCCTTCACATTTTTAGAGCCCGGAAGGTACGAAATCACAAAATCAAAACGAGCAAAAAATAACGACCAACGGGCCTGTCTAGGATTCAAGCGCTTGGCAGACTCGAGATAAGTAAGATTCTTATGATCAGTCAATACCACCACGCGATGCTTAGCTCCCTCAAGCCAATGACGCCACTCCTCGAATGCCCACTTCATGGCCAGCAACTCTCGGTTGCCCACATCATAATTACGCTCAGCAGCAGAAAATTTCCTGGAAAAGAAAGCACATGGTTTCAACACTGAGCAACCAGAACCTCTCTGTGACAAAACCGCCCCTGCTCCAATCTCAGAAGCATCAACCTCGACCTGGAACGGAAGAGAAACATCTGGTTGACACAACACAGGGGCACAGCAAAAACGACGCTTCAACTCCTGAAAAGCTTCCACGGCAGCAGAAGACCAATTAACCAAATCAGCACCCTTCTTGGTCAAATCGGTCAATGGTCTGGCAATGCTAGAAAAATTACAGATGAAGCGACGATAAAAATTAGCAAAGCCCAGGAATTTCTGCAGACTTTTCAGAGATGTCGGCTGAGTCCAATCCTGGATGGCCTGGACCTTAACCGGATCCATCTCGATAGTAGAAGGGGAAAAGATGAACCCCAAAAATGAAACTTTCTGCACACCGAAGAGACACTTTGATCCCTTCACGAACAAGGAATTAGCACGCAGTACCTGGAAAACCATTCTGACTTGCTTTACATGAGACTCCCAATCATCAGAGAAGATCAAAATGTCATCCAAGTAAACAATCAGGAATTTATCCAGATACTCACGGAAAATGTCATGCATAAAAGACTGAAAAACAGATGGAGCATTGGCAAGTCCGAACGGCATCACCAGATACTCAAAATGACCCTCGGGCGTATTAAATGCCGTTTTCCATTCATCTCCCTGCCTGATTCTCACCAGATTATACGCACCACGAAGATCAATCTTAGTGAACCAACTAGCCCCCTTAATCCGAGCAAACAAGTCAGATATCAATGGCAAGGGATACTGAAACTTAACAGTGATCTTATTAAGAAGGCGGTAATCAATACACGGTCTTAGCGAACCATCCTTATTGGCTACAAAGAAGAACCCTGCTCCCAGTGGTGATGACGATGGGCGAATATGTCCCTTCTCCAGGGATTCCTTCACATAACTGCGCATAGCGGCGTGTTCAGGCACGGACAAATTAAATAAACGACCCTTAGGGAATTTACTACCAGGAATCAAATTGATAGCACAATCACAATTCCTATGCGGAGGTAGGGCATCAGACTTGGGCTCTTCAAATACATCCTGAAAGTCAGACAAGAACTCTGGGATGTCAGAAGGAATGGATGACGAAATAGACAAAAATGGAACATCACCATGTACTCCCTGACAACCCCAGCTGGTTACCGACATAGAGTTCCAATCTAATACTGGATTATGGGTTTGTAGCCATGGCAACCCCAACACGACCACATCATGCAGATTATGCAGTACCAGAAAGCGAATAACTTCCTGATGTGCAGGAGCCATGCACATGGTCAGCTGGGCCCAGTATTGAGGTTTATTCTTGGCCAAAGGTGTAGCATCAATTCCTCTCAGCGGAATAGGACACCGCAAAGGCTCCAAGAAAAATCCACAACGTTTAGCATAATCCAAATCCATCAGATTCAGGGCAGCGCCTGAATCCACAAACGCCATGACAGAATACGATGACAAAGAGCATATCAAGGTAATGGACAGAAGGAATTTGGACTGTACAGTACCAATGACGGCAGAGCTATCGAACCGCCTAGTGCGCTTAGGACAATTAGAAATAGCATGAGTGGAATCACCACAGTAGAAACAAAGCCTGTTCAGACGTCTGTGTTCTTGCCGTTCAACTTTAGTCATAGTCCTGTCGCACTGCATAGGCTCAGGTTTACTCTCAGACAATACCGCCAGATGGTGCACAGATTTACGCTCGCGCAAGCGACGACCGATCTGAATGGCCAAGGACATAGACTCATTCAAACCAGCAGGCATAGGAAATCCCACCATGACATCCTTAAGAGCTTCAGAGAGACCCTTTCTGAACAAAGCTGCCAGCGCAGATTCATTCCACTGAGTGAGTACTGACCATTTCCTAAATTTCTGACAATATACTTCTACATCATCCTGACCCAGCAAATTTTTCTCAGCCTGATCCACTGAATTAGGCTCATCGTAAAGCAATCCAAGCGCCTGGAAAAACGCATCAACATTACTCAATGCAGGGTCTCCTGGCGCAAGAGAAAACGCCCAGTCCTGTGGGTCGCCGCGCAAAAAAGAAATAATAATCAAAACCTGTTGAATAGGATTACCAGAAGAATGAGGTTTCAAGGCCAGAAATAGCTTACAATTATTTTTGAAGCTCAGGAACTTAGTTCTGTCACCAAAAAACAAATCAGGAATAGGAATTCTTGGTTCTAGCATAGATTTCTGATCAATTGTATCTTGAATCTTTTGTACATTTATAACGAGATTATCCATTGAGGAGCACAGAACCTGAATATCCATGTCCACAGCTGTGTCCTGAAGCACTCTAATGTCTAGGGGAAAAAAAAAAAAAAACTGAAGACAGAGCTGAGGAAAAAAAAAAATGATGTCAGGACTTCTTTTTTCCCTCTATTGAGAATCATTGGTTTGGGCTCCTTGTACTGTTATGCTGTGCTATCAGGCAACACAGTGTGCAGTAATCAGCGCACATACAGTGATATGGCAATAACCCAAAAACAATAGAACAAGCTCTGAGACGTGGAATCTCTGCAGACTGCAATACCTGAACCTATCCTCACACAACTAAAAGCAGCAGTGGATTGCGCCTAACACTACCTATGCAACTCGGCACTGCCTGAGGAGCTGACTAGCCTGAAGATAGAAATACAAGCCTGACTTGCCTCAGAGAAATACCCCAAAGGAATAGGCAGCCCCCCACATATAATGACTGTTAGCAAGATGAAAAGACAAAACGTAGGAATGAAATAGATTCAGCAAAGTGAGGCCCGATATTCTAGACAGAGCGAGGATAGCAAAGAGAACTATGCAGTCTACAAAAAACCCTAAAGCAGAACCACGCAAAGGGAGGCAAAAAGACCCACCGTGCCGAACTAACGGCACGGCGGTGCACCCTTTGCGTCTCAGAGCTTCCAGCAAAAGAGAATAGCACAGCTGGACAGAAAAAACGGAAACAAAAACAAAGTAACACTTATCTAGCAGAGCAGCAGGCCACAGGAAAGATGCAGTAGCTCAGAACCAACACTGAAACATTGACAAGGAGCAAGGAAGACAGACTCAGGTGGAGTTAAATAGCAAGGCAGCCAACGAGCTCACCAAAACACCTGAGGGAGGAAGCCCAGAGGCTGCAATACCACTTGTGACCACAGGAGTGAATTCAGCCACAGAATTCACAACAGGCCACATAAGATGCTCCATAGATATTTGCCCCGTATAATGCTCCACAAATGTTGATTATGACCCCATAAGATGCCCCATACAGATATTTGCCCCCATATCATGCTGCACATGGACACATAAGATGCCCCGTACAGATAACTGCCCCATATAATGCTGCACATGGCCACATAAGATGCCCCATACAGATATTTGCCCCATATCATGCTGCACAGGGCCACATAAGATGCTCCATAGATATTTGCCCCATATAATGCTGCACATGGCCACATAAGATGCTCCATACAGACATTTGCCCCCATATAATGCTGCACATGGCCCCATAAGATGCTCCATACAGATATTTGCCCCATATAATGCTGCACATGGCCACATAAGATGCCCCATACAGATATTTGCCCCCATATAATGCTGCACATGGCCACATAAGATGCTCCATACAGATATTTGCCCCATATAATGCTGCACATGGCCACATAAGATGCTCCATACAGATATTTGCCCCATATGCTGTTGCTGCGATTAAAAAAATAAAAAAATGACATACTCACCTCTCAGACCGCCGCTGTGTCTTCCCATCCTCTGCACCGACGTTCAGGAAGAGGGCGGCGCACACTAATCACGTTACCGTGCCCTCTAACCTGAGCGTCACTGCGGAAGACACAGTGGCACCGACGGTGGAACGAGGAGCAGGTGAGTATCGCGCACAGCCCCCGTCATACTTACCTGTTCCTGGCGCCGTTGCTGCAGGTCTGTTCCCCGGCGCCGCATTTTCTTCCTGTAGTGAGCGGTCACCGTTACCGCTCATTACAGTTATGAATATGCGGCTCCACCTCTATGGGAGGTGGAGCCGCATATTCATTACTGTAATGAGCGGTACCATGTGACCGCTCACTACAGGAAGAAGCTGCAGCGCTGGAAGAAGCAGGGACGTGCAGGGACCGCGCCAAGAGTAGGTGAGTATAGTTAGACAGCACCCGCTCCCCCTTCCCTGCTGACCCCTGGGTATGACTCGAGTATAAGCCAAGAGGGGGACTTTCAGCCCAAAAAAGTGGGCTGAAAATCTCGGCTTATACTCCAGTATATACGGTAATTTAAAAAAATCATTATATTCTCACCTTCCGGCGTCTTTCCTGCTCCTCGCGACGCTCCGGTCCCAAGAATGCATTGCGGCAATGATCGAAGATGACGTAGTGGTCTCGCGAGATGATGACGTAGCGCTCTTGCGAGACCGCTACATCATCACGTGTTATTGCCGCAATGCATTCTTGGGACCGGAGCGTCGCGACGAGCATCGCTAAAAAATGGGCTGGATCCGGGGGCCGCCGGAAGGTGAGTATATAACTATTTTTTATTTTCTTTTTTTAACAGGGATATGGTGCCCACATTCCGTTATATACTGCATAGGCTGTGTTATACACTGCGTGGCTGTGCAATATACGTGGCTGTTATATACTGCATGGGCTGTTATATACTACATCTCTATGCTATATACTACGTGGGCTGTGCTATATACTACGTGGGCTGTGTTATATACTACGTGGCTGTGCTATATACTACGTGGCTGTGTTATATACTGCGTGGCTGGGCAATATACTACGTGGCTGTGTTATATACTGCATGGGCTGTGTTATATACTACGTCTCTATGCTATATACTACGTGGGATGTGTTATATACTACGTGGGATGTGTTATATACTATGTGGCTGTTATATACTACGTGGCTGTGTTGTATACTACGTGGGCTGTGTTATATCCTAAGTGGCTGTGGTATATACTTGGCTATGCAATATACTACGTGGGCTGTTATATACTATGTGGCTGTGCTATATACTACGTGGCTGGGCAATATACTACGTGGCTGTGCTATATACTACGTGGCCTGTGTTATATACTACGTGGGCTGTGTTATATACTACTATACATATTCTAGAATACCCGATGAGTTAGAATCAGGCCACCATCTAGTAGATAGATAATAGATGATAGATAATAGATAGATATGAGAGATAGATGATAATAGATAGATGATAGGTAATAGATAGATGATAATAGATAGCTAATAGATGATAGATAGATGATAATAGATAGATAGGTGATACGTAGGGATAACCATAGCAGTGTGTGTCACAGCCAGGTGTCAGTGGAGAGAGTGCTGGTGCTGCCATGTGTTGGTGCTGATGACGGGTGTGTTTGGGTGGGTTGAGGAAGGATTACCCTGTGTTGTTATTTCTCATCATGTCTCCTCACGCATCTATTTTTGGTGAGCAGCACAGCACAGTCCTCTCCCAGGTCCGCTCTCACCTCCTCTTTCTCTCCCCGGTCCTCTCTCGCCTCCTCCTCCGCCTTCTCCCCGGTCCTCTCTCGCCTCCTCCTCCGCCCTCTCCCCGGTCCTCTCTCGCCTCCTCCTCCGCCCTCTCCCCGGTCCTCTCTCGCCTCCTCCTCCGCCCTCTCCCCGGTCCTCTCTCGCCTCCTCCTCCGCCTTCTCCCCGGTCCTCTCTCGCCTCCTCCTCCGCCCTCTCCCCGGTCCTCTCTCGCCTCCTCCTCCGCCCTCTCCCCGGTCCTCTCTCGCCTCCTCCTCCGCCCTCTCCCCGGTCCTCTCTCGCCTCCTCCTCCGCCCTCTCCCCGGTCCTCTCTCGCCTCCTCCTCCGCCTTCTCCCCGGTCCTCTCTCGCCTCCTCCTCCGCCCTCTCCCCGGTCCGCTCTCGCCTCCTCCTCCGCCCTCTCCCCGGTCCTCTCTCGCCTCCTCCTCCGCCCTCTCCCCGGTCCGCTCTCGCCTCCTCCTCCGCCTTCTCCCCGGTCCTCTCTCGCCTCCTCCTCCGCCCTCTCCCCGGTCCTCTCTCGCCTCCTCCTCCGCCCTCTCCCCGGTCCTCTCTCGCCTCCTCCTCCGCCCTCTCCCCGGTCCTCTCTCGCCTCCTCCTCCGCCCTCTCCCCGGTCCTCTCTCGCCTCCTCCTCCGCCTTCTCCCCGGTCCTCTCTCGCCTCCTCCTCCGCCTTCTCCCCGGTCCTCTCTCGCCTCCTCCTCCGCCCTCTCCCCGGTCCGCTCTCTCCTCCTCCTCCGCCCTCTCCCCGGTCCTCTCTCGCCTCCTCCTCCGCCCTCTCCCCGGTCCGCTCTCGCCTCCTCCTCCGCCTTCTCCCCGGTCCTCTCTCGCCTCCTCCTCCGCCCTCTCCCCGGTCCTCTCTCGCCTCCTCCTCCGCCCTCTCCCCGGTCCTCTCTCGCCTCCTCCTCCGCCCTCTCCCCGGTCCTCTCTCGCCTCCTCCTCCGCCCTCTCCCCGGTCCTCTCTCGCCTCCTCCTCCGCCTTCTCCCCGGTCCTCTCTCGCCTCCTCCTCCGCCTTCTCCCCGGTCCTCTCTCGCCTCCTCCTCCGCCCTCTCCCCGGTCCGCTCTCTCCTCCTCCTCCGCCCTCTCCCCGGTCCTCTCTCGCCTCCTCCTCCGCCCTCTCCCCGGTCCGCTCTCGCCTCCTCCCCCGGCTCTCTGCCTCTCCCTTCTCCCCTTATTTAGAAAGCGCTTCCGGCTGCGCTGGGCACTTTGACGTCATCCCCCACACGGGAGTGACGTCAATGCGGAGGGGAGAACGGGATGACGTTGCTTATTTAAATATCTCCAGAGCAGTGGGATGGAGAGAAGGTCTGAGCAGACTGACGGCACCGGCCCGGCCAGCATCCCAGCCTCAGAGCCCCGGTAACCGGCATCATCAGGCGGTCAGTGCTGCCATTCTCGGTGTATCCGCTGCGTACTGCACGGTGTCCGTCTCTCCGCACACGGGCGCTCCGTCCATAGTGATCGGTGCCGCATCCTTGTGCCCGGACAGGACCGGTGCTTGTGCCGCACCGTGCGGTGACAGCTGGGGGCGCCGCTCCTCTCTGTGCATTACATAACATGCGGCCGCTGGCGGAGCCGCACATGGGCATAGTGCACACGGTAAGATGCCCGCGTTCTGCCATCGGGCACGTTGTGTCGGCGCTGTCTGCCGTGTGCTGGTAACCCTTCCTAGCCCGGCTGGCATGGAATTAAACGCAAGGGCACAGGAAGGTGGGAGTCGGGCTGAGTGCCAGTGTAGAGCGCCCGTGCCCGGAGCAGGGTGCAGGCCCGAGCTGCTGCTGAGGGCGGCGCTGTCCTTGCGGTCCGGGGTTATTGTGTGCTGTCTCCTCCCCGCGTCCCCGTTACCCTCCTGTCACTGTGTTACAGAGACATGCTCGGTGCCAGCAGCTGAAGGATGGCCGCGTGCTGTGCCCCGCTCCTGGCCGCACACCGGCTGCTGCCCGCGACCGCCCGCCGCCGCTGTCCGCGGTGCTGAAGGCGAGTGCCGCTCCGGAGGGTGAACGCTGCAGCCCCTGCAATGTCACAGCCCGCCGCCCCCGAGCCTCCAGCGCGGCTGCTCGGCTACTAGGCTCCAGCACCCGGCCACAGGTACAGACCGGCAACTGCCCCGAATAGCCTCAACCCCGGGGGACATGCCAGGGTGGGCTACCTGCATCGGGGGACATGCCAGGGTGGGCTACCTGCACCGGGGGACATGCCAGGGTGGGCTACCTGCATCGGGGGACATGCCAGGGTGGGCTACCTGCACCGGGGGACATGCCAGGGTGGGCTACCTGCATCGGGGGACATGCCAGGGTGGGCTACCTGCACCTGGCGGCCACTGGGTCCTAAGCCCGGCGCCCCCCCCATCACTAGTCACTGAGAACCGCACAAATCAGCGTTATATAAGGAGTAATAACAACAATGCTGCAGTGTGCGGGGCCTGTGAGGAGCGGGGGCTACAGATCTACCTATTATCTATCTATCTATCATCTATCTATCTATTATCTATCTATTATCTATCTATCTATTATCTATCTATCTATCATCTATCTATCTATTATCTATCTATCTATCATCTATCTATCTATTATCTATCTATCATCTATCTATTATCTATCTATTATCTATCTATCTATTATCTATCTATTATCTATCTATCTATCATCTATCTATCTATTATCTATCTATCATCTATCTATCTATTATCTATCTATCTATTATCTATCTATCATCTATCTATCTATCTATTATCTATCTATCTATTATCTATCTATCTATTATCTATCTATTATCTATCTATCTATTATCTATCTATCTATTATCTATCTATCTATCATCTATCTATCTATTATCTATCTATTATCTATCTATCTATTATCTATCTATCTATCATCTATCTATCTATTATCTATCTATCATCTATCTATCTATCATCTATCTATCTATCTATTATCTATCTATCTATTATCTATCTATCTATTATCTATCTATCTATTATCTATCTATCTATTATCTATCTATCTATCATCTATCTATCTATTATCTATCTATCATCTATCTATCTATCTATCTATTATCTATCTATCTATTATCTATCTATTATCTATCTATCTATTATCTATCTATCTATTATCTATCTATTATCTATCTATCTATCTATTATCTATCTATTATCTATCTATCTATCTATTATCATCTATCTGTCATCTATCTATCATCTATCATCTATCTATCATCTATTATCTATCAATCTATCTATCTATCTATGCGTCCATCCACCCACCCATCCATCCATCCACCCATCTATCCATCCACCTATCCATCCACCCACCCATCTATCCATCCACCTATCTATCCACCCATCTATCCACCTATCCATCCACCTATCCATCCACCCACCTATCCATCCACCCATCTATCCACCTATCCATCCACCTATCCATCCACTCATCTATCCATCCACCCACCCATCCACCTATCCATTCATCCATCCATCCATCCATCCATCCACCCACCTATCCATCCACCCATCCATCCACCCATCCACGCACCCATCCATCATCTGCCTTGCCTCCTGATACTTTTCCCTTGTGTCCTGTAGCACTGGATCCATCCTGCAGAGGATTCCCCAGAGGAAGCCGAGGCTTGGTTCTAGCCCAGGAAGGAGACTTGGGAGGTCTGCAGTTATTGGTCGCACTGGTGCACACTGTATATATGTCTGTGTGTGTGGGAAGAGGAGCGTGGGAAGCGGATCTTTGTCAAGAAGGACATGATTGGAATAAGCATTGGGCTGGCTTCCTAGTGTTGCCTGAAACTACAAGACTGTGGGAGAAGAAGGCACATGAATGCGCGCCTTTTTTGTTGGATATACTTTTTTTAATATACAATTGTCATTTTTTACTACAGTAAATTATATAAGGAAAAAAAAAAACTTATCGCTCTTTTCATTTGTTTTCTCCATCGGTTTTGGAATTATCTTTGGATTTAAAAGCCAGACACTTGATGTATCTGTGTTACCGGCTGAGTGACACAAGTTAGGAGAGGTGACCGTATACTCTGATACAAGAAAGGCGGAGGAGAACTAATGGTGCAAGAAGAAACCTTCTAAAACTTCTTTACATCACTTCAGTGCAAAATCTAATCTGGGCAAAATGGGGTAAGTGTGAATTAACCATTTCCATCAATCGCATGAGTTTAATGATGATGATGACCTTGACATTGAGTGAGTCTAGACATCTATGTGGGTCTCAGGAAAGACTTCAGTTGTAAGATCTATCAGAGAGATCTGTCCTTTATGTGTAATGTGTACAGGTCTATGCAACCTAAATGCTCCATAAGTCAGCACATAGGATCTCTAAGTGACACTAAGGCATAGATGATGGTAGTAAACGAATATAACCTGGATTTACTGTCTGCCACAAATACATATAGCACTTAAGGATGATTGATGTGTCCGTCTATTCTAATAAAGGAGCGTGCCTTATTAAAGCAGCAGGACACTATTAAGGTTCCTGGATTCCGAGCTGAGCGCTTTGTACGTTCGCCGGAATAACTCGTCCACGTCTTTAGTTAATGATCCCTCAAGCTGCAATGTTATTTAATGCTTTGCTCATATTTAGCAACAGGGTAAAACCCCTGAAATTGGTATAATGTTTGATAATGGCTGGGGTGATCTGCGTCAGATGTCCGCCTTGTGCAGAGATGAAATACACACATGTTCTATGGGGGATAACTCCTAGCTCCTCTAGGATGAATGACTTGTAGGTAAAGGGTTAAATACGAGATTGGAAAGACGGTTAAGAACTTGTAGTTTCGAGTGAGAGATTGATGTAGGACAAGTAAAGGTGCACGAAACCCAACATAGAAACCATATGAAGTGCAGCAGAGCAATGAGATCAGTATCGTGCCTGTCTCAAAACTCGAGATACTAGAAATGAGCAACTTTTGGACACTTTTTTTGGACTGTGTGACCGTCTATTGCACTAGTTTTCTATGTATCACTCTTCTTGGGATGATGCTAAGATACAGTTCAGGAACTGACAGGCAGAGTAAGGAGTTGCCTAAGTCTCCTTGAGCACGGTGGCTCAGTGCTTAGCACCGTAGCTTTGCTTTGCTGGGATCCTGGGTTCAAATCCCACCAAGGACAACATCTGCAAGGAGTTTGTATGGGTTTTCCCCACACTCTAAAAACATACTGATAGGGAATCTACATTGTAAGCCCCAATGGGGACAGTGATGATAATAATGTATGTAACGTGCTGTAGAATATGATGGTGCTATATAAGCAAAGCATAATAAATAAAAGCAATGCATGTAAGGGGGCATTCATTTCAATTTCCTAATGAAAGTCAATGAATGCTATCTGAGATGTTGATGATGCCGTAGATGTCGAGGTGTGGTTTTCCCATAGGATACGGCAAACTTGCTGATCTTTGAGGATCTGACCTCTGCTACCAACAGCGATCTTGAGAATTGGACTACCGAACCCAGAAATAGTGAGCGCCTTATTTGATTTTCCACTGCAGTCCCATAGACAATGAATGGAGCAGAGGCTGAGCGTGTACATCTCCTCTCCATTCAATACAGAGATCTGCAGTCCTGTTTCTCAGGGTTCCGGAGAGCTGTTCTAAGGATTGTTGGGGGGTCAGATTCACAGCGATCAGCAAGTTGTCTCCTATTATATGGAAATATGCGAGTATGGGAAGACCCCTATAAATGGGTGACAGACACTCACTATAACTATTACCAACTCGGGCTGCCTTGTAAAGGAGAGAGATGATGCAGGGGGAGGATCAGCAGAAGATGGTGGACCTTACTATAGATACATGATAGGGGGACAGTGGGTCTTACATTTAGATCACTACATTTATGGAAGGATGACGGTGGAGAGAAATGAGGAGTACACATAAGGCTAGCTGCAAAAATGAGGGGTGCCTTGTCTTGTGTACTTGCCCATCCGATATGATGCATTTGTAATGCTGCAATCGCCATTTGTTTGCCTTTAAGGTTATTTTCCCATGAACAAAAGTGAATTTTAATCAATAGATCTTGGAATAATGATAATTTCCACAATTGGATGCGTTTAAATAAAATGCTCCTGTGCTGAGATAATCTTATAAATGTGTAGCTGCTGTGTACTGTGTAATGGCTGTGTCTGACCGTACAGGGACAGGGCCTGATCGTACCACAGCTTCTGGCTGGGAGGAAGCAAAAGAGTATACAGACATTACAACACGGGATCACAAATGATTTTTCTTTGAGGTAAAACATTGTTTAAAAACAAATGGTGAGGTTTTACCTCGGAAAAAAAATTAGCTGTGACCCTGTAATATCCTGTCTGTATACTCTTTTGTGTCCTCCCTTCCCTTTAAATAGAGATGGAATGCCTTTATGTTCCCCTTTAAAGGGTATATCTGGGACTTTGTGAAAAACAAAAAATGCGTCTAAGCACCAACAGTCAGATAGTTGGTACCCACCGGCCTGTTGTGCCTGGCGCCATTCATTGTTGGCACAGAGCAGTCACAGACCGGCTGCTGCCGGGGATTCAGCTGCCTCTGCTGACGTCATATCAACAGAGCGGAGGCTTCTTTTCAAACCTCACTTAGGATAGGGAAGTTTGCACCTATGGAAGAGCCCCAGAGGGGACTTCTCGCAATTTACTTGGATTTACTATATAAACTTCCCTATCCCTAAGGCCGGTTTCACACGTCAGTGGCTCCGGTACGTGAGGTAACAGTTTCCTCACGTACCGGAGACACTGACTCACGTAGACACATTAAAGTCAATGTGTCTCTGCACATGTCAGCGTGTTTTCACGGACCGTGTGTCCGTTTGCAAAACACGGAGACATGTCAGTGTTCGTGGGAGCGCACGGATCACACTGACCCTTTAAAGTCAATGGGTCCGTGTAAAACAGGTACCGCACACGGATGTTGTCCGTGTGCAGTCCGTGTCCTGTGCAGGAGACATCGCTACTGTAAGCGCTGTCCCCCCCCACGTGTGGTGCTGAAGCCCCATTCATTTCTTTTCTCCAGTAGTGTTCGCTGGAAAGAAGGAATGAATAATCTTTTTTTTTTATTTATTTTTATTTTTAAAATAAAGTTGCCGGTAATCTGCCCCCTCCCAGCCCCTGTGCGCCCCCCCGCTGGCATTAAAATACTTACCCCGCTCCCTCGGCGCTTACATCCTTTCAGCGTCGCTGCTTGTCCTGTATGAGCGGTCACGTGGTGCCGCACATTACAGTGATGAATATGCGGCTCCACCTCCCATAGGGGTTCAGCTGCATATTCATTACGGTAATAAGTGGCACCACGTGACCGCTCATACAGGAAGAGCTGCGACGCTGAGAGAATGCAAGCGCCGTGGGAGCTGGGTAAGTATTTTAATGCCAGCGGGGGGGCGCACAGGGGGTGGGAGGGGGCAGATTACCGGCAACTTTATTTTAAAAATAAAAAAAAAAGATTATTCATTCCTTTTTTCCAGCGATTGCTGCTGGGAAGAAGGGATGAATACCGGCTTCAGCACCGCACGCAGGGGACAGCGCTTAACTCTAGCGCTGTCTCCTGCATGGTCCGTGTGGTCCTCACTCGGCACATAGCTGCCGCACGTGTGCCACACTGATATTCAACGTAAGCACACGGACACACGGACACGGATAATTCCGGTACCGATTTTTCTGGTACCGGAATTATCTGGACGTGTGAGACTGGCCTAAGTGAGGTTTGACAAAGACCCGGTTAGGGTCGAAACATAACCTTGTTTTCACTTATTTTTGTTTTTCTGTGGTGATTTTTCCTGTACATGTAATAAACACAGATACTTTCTTCAACTTCACAAAATGTATTGAGTGCGGCTGTTTCCTCTCTGGGCATATGTCTTTTTAGGACGTATAGATGTCAGAGTGTCAGGTCTCCCTCTCAGTGCCCGCTCATATGTGCTAACATGGAGGGACACTCTGAGGTGAAGCCCGCTTCTACGTGCCTTAGGGGCCTTTTTGTACAAGGACATAATTTTTAGATCAAGTTAACGTTCCCAATCCAGTGTGGACATGTGCGGCGAGTTATCGATCAGTGACGGCGCGTTCATCTGTCGCTGATCACATGTTTAATGCTGAACTCAAAATTGCGCTTTGCCGGTAGCACGTCCGTCGGTGTACTCAGGTGTCAGCCCACCATTTGCAGTGGAAAGAACATGAGAGAAGGAAAGACAAGTGATCATAGAAATGATCAGATTGATAGTCTATGATGTAAATGCAATTTTCAGGAAAGTCAATGATTTACTTTTATCGACCATCGAGACTCTTCTGAATTCTTTTTCTATATAAAAAGAGCATTGGATGGAGGAGAAATATGTATGTGTGTGCCTGTGGCTTCCTCCACCAGTGACAGCTGATCGCTGGGGATTACAGAATCCCGACCCATGGTGATCAGATGGTTTCTTATTAAAAAAGGAACCAGTCTACTCCAGCAAAGACGCTCCCATCCAGTACGGTACTGACAGGCTCCAATAGTAATGTGCGAGCTGCTGAGCAACGCATTGCTTCCTGATGTCGGCCCCATATTGTCTGACAGTTACCTGATGTCAGTCCTGGGTAGGGAGCCATCTGGTCCGGTCTGAGATGATAAATAACAGCACATGCACAGAATATGCTGTGCAGCTCCCAGACACAGTCATGGTGTTGTACCCGGGTGAGGTTCTAGCAGACGAGCCTTCTGCGATGTCGGCTTCAGCTCTTGATCCAATAACCCAAAGTAACATAAGTATGTTTAGTGCAAAAAGCTAATGTGGCTTCATAACCAGGAGTGTGGAGTTCAGCTGGGAAGAAGGCGCAGCATTTTCTATGTCTCATTCCCTGTCTGAGAAGCATTTATTAGTCTGTTTTACCCTTATTATTTTACAATAATAAAAAAAGAGATGTTTTTTATATGTTTTTATTTTTTATATTTTGCCTAAGCTGCTATAAATGGAATTAAGCGATATACTTTACAGCAGACGCATGGGCCATAGGAAACAATAATCTGTAGATGCTACTTCTATGGGACCTGTGCAGAGAGGGGGAGGAGGCGAGCTGGGACGTCACTTATTATTAATGGTGGATCCTGTGTAGATATCCTACCTATGTTGGTAATTAGGTGACTTCTGAACAGAGATCTCTACAAACCAAGAAGTGTCAGCCTAGAATTAGGTTTAGTGCACAGGCTGAAAATTGGGTCAGAATTTAACTTTTTTGTTATAGACATAGAGCCTGATTCTTCATTGTATTTCCGCCATTCTTTTTGCATACACTTTGATTTGATCAGATTTTTTGAAGTTCTCTTTTGTTGCTTCTTACCATAATTTTCTGATTTCTGCATCATTGTGTCTTTCCCAAATGTTGTAAACTGATTCATCAACTGCAACAGTTTGAAAAAGTTGTCAAATCTGACACAACTCCATTCCGATTCCTCCTGGAGTGATTTACTTTCTGTAAAAGTTGCTTTTTTTTTGCTGTTTTTTTTTTTTTTACAAAACGTTATTAAAGTCCTAAAACAGTTATAAGACAGAATATAATTTGAAAAAAATGAATCGCGTGTGCCATTTTGCTGACTTTGGCACAATGATACATTAGTGAAAGTAAGAAAAAAGTCAAAAAAGAAAAAACTGCAAACGATGATTCGGGTCCACATTGGAAAATAATAAAAAATTGTTTAATATTGGTTGATTTAAGATGTAGGTCATTAACGTACAGAACATTTTCCTTATTGCTGCCATAAATGCTTCGATAGATTGGCCAGTCGGACAGACAACGAATAATTGGCACAAAATGAGTCCATTTCTAGAGGCCTTGATTCATCTTTATATTTGCGTTTTTATTTCTGGAGTAAAAATGGTTCTAATAAAAGACTTTTTTTTTTGCACCTTACATATATTAATATTTACTTTACACTTTTTTTTAATATAACTCTTCCTGGTTTCAGCTATTTTTTGTTCTTTTCCAGCACTATGGGCGTGGGTGTAGTTCTCCAGATTTCTTAGCCTTACGCCATGTTCACATAGAATATTAGCATCCATCCAGTGGCTTCGTTAGGGCTTACGTCCGAAGCCCTATGTAATGGGATTCATATGCAGTGCTGGGGCCATTGACTAAAAGTCACAGTGAGCTCTGTTGGAGATCAATTTTGGTCGTATGTGCCTATTGGAGGTTGGCACCAAGATGTACAAGGAAATCAGCAACTTACTGACTGTCTCCCTAGTCCTGTTAGGTTATTTAAAAGAATGTAAAGAATCTTCCTAAAGTAGGATCTCCAGAAAAACTGAGTTCAAGGGGGCTTCCAGTAAAAGAGACCACTACAAATGAATTATTAGATATTTCTGATTTAATAGAAAATGGGCAAGTGGCCAACCAGTGAGCTCCAAAAAGCGATCCATAATGCATATTTATTAGGTGGGCAGGCAATTGACTTCAATGTGCAATTCTTCCTATTGGCGTTGAACACTTCATGTTAACTTCCCCCAGAGGATACGCCTAAGCCATGGGTGTGCCTGCAGCAAGATACTCCGCCATCAGGTTATCGCCAGAGGACTTCTCGAACAATTACAAATAGCACTACCCTTCTAACAGCATAGCGGAGGTCATAATTTACAGAGGACAAATCACCAGAGCAAATGTTGTGCAGACATATTAACTGCAACCACTGCTAGCAGATTTTCACTCTGATCCCTGCAGAATTATGAATGCAGCACTGGACACTCAAGCATAGATCAAAAGCTATAGATACAGATGACTTGTCACCATATCAAAAGTGACCAGCACTTATTTTATTCCCCCTGCTCCAGAGTACTCCATTTTTTTTCTAAAATCTTTCATAGATCTCCAGAGATATGTTATTTCTTCAATCACTGCTAATTTTGTGTTCACAGTATCCTCTGGGGCATATCCATAGGCAGCTCTTCATTATTACCCTGTGCGCCACATCTGCAGGGTAAAAAAATGTACACTACAACAAAATGGCGGGGGGGCTCGCGCAGTAGCATCTCTATGTTCGGAGATCGATGCTGTTGCGCAAGCGCCTCAGCCGGCTCTTTGCTGCTGCAGTCCAAAAAAAAAAAACTTTACACTACAACAAAATGGCGCCAGAGGTGGCGCATTGACAGTTGCATCTGTCTCGTACAGAGAGATGCTACTGCGCAAGCGCCTGCACCATTTTGCTGTAGTGTACATTTTTTGGGCTGCAGCAACAAGGAGCCGGCGGCAGTGCTTGCGCACTAGCATCTATCGGAACGTGATAGATGCTAATGTGCAGGTGCACCCGACAGCGCCATATTGATGGTGATTTTTTTTCCTTTGAAACACAGGAAGATAATAGGCACTAACCGATAAGAGAAAGTTTGTGATATGTGTAAATATTGGCTGACCAAGGTGTGAAATTGAACAATATCTGATCATCTCAAGGGCCGACCCTTTACTTGTGAAAGTAAACAGTGTCCTACAAATTCAATGCAATGCCAATGTCTTAGGCTGCCGTCACACTACCAGTATTTTGTCAGTATTTTACATCAGTATTCCTGAGCCAAAACCAGGAGTGGAACAATTAGAGGGAAAGTATAATAGAAATATATGCACCACTTCTGCATTTATCACCCACTCCTGGCTTTGGCTTACAAATACTGATGTAAAATACTGACCAAATACTGATAGTGTGACGGCAGCCTTAGGTAGACTTTTCCCCACCAGTTCTACTCCCTCCGCTGTTACATTTGAAATTGTGAATTTTTTATGAATTAATGTGAACTTTTTTTGTTCAGAATAGTCACTATTTTTCAAACATAAAAATATTTTTCCTCTAAATAATTTGATCAAATTGCCCTTTTTTCCAAAACGGTTTTATGGTGTCACATATGTCTTGCATTGGTGACCAAACTCCTTGCATTGTTCATGCTTCTGTGGTGGAAACAAAGCTGAACGCAGTGCAAAACTATACTAATCTCCAACAATTTTTATTAAAGTGTTCCAATATAAGTTTCTGAAAAATCCTCGCAGTTTAGCACTAATTGCCCCCAATGATGACATTGGAACGACGTTGCCGTTGGAACTGTCCCCTTGTAGTTCCTAAGGTTTAGGTCGATCATGTGCGGTGTAGGAAGCCTGTCTTCTATTGCTGTGCGCTCCCTCATTCTCACCGCAGAGCGCTCCTTCAGTCATTCATGGAATCGCACTACTGTGCTCTAATGAATCGGTGATGCCTGGCAGAGGACACAGTGCAGACCATGCAGAGCTTCTCCTGTAATGCTGAACACACACTTGGCTCAGAACGCAGCTCAGCAGTACTTGACAAGTTGTGATGGTAATATAAATCTACTTTATATGTTTATATACTGTAAGCCCAACAATCTATCTAGCACTATATCTAATACTAAAGGCATAATGCTATAATAATTCTTTATAACTATTCAAACATATAAATTAAGAAAAAAACATTAAATATATGAATGATTTTAAATAGCAGTTCTGCCAAAGAAACTATATTTATAAAATTGAGGTACTTAGCACACAAATATTTGTGTGTGCCCACTAAACATATTTAATGAATGTGCGACGCACCAGTTATTGATCTTGAGTGCAGCAAATACAGTTGAAGAGGGGTGGCACTGCAGCACTGAGGAGAAGACGGGTGCTGCTGGAAAATGTAATTTTAACAGAGAATAAGTGGTCCATCCATTCTGCAATGTAAAACTGGATGCACAGAGGGGTGGAAAGAGATGAAAAAAAGACACAAACGTACAAGTAAGAAAACTGATGTTGGGTTTAGTCTGTATTTTTAGTATACTTATGCTGATCGTGTTTGGGCACAAATAATGCGAAACATTTAAATATTGTTAAATGTTTCCGCTGTTGGCACACAAGTCTACAATTCACTTGCCCCATGATTCAGTGATGCTGTGTTATATAGCAGAAATCTAAGCGTCGATCTCAGGACACAGTGGTAATTGAATGCAATAAACCTAAGCAACCACATATTAGCTGTCCCTTTTTTATGTTAAACTTTTGCAATGTTCTCTGCCAAAGCCTTTCCTACTGATGCGAAGAATGAAAAGTCACAGCTTTAGGCCATAGTGTGCCACAGTGGGGCTATACTTTTAGATTTTTGTTATTTTCTTTTTCCTTGAGGTTGCAACTGAGATTGTGCAGCATTGTGAATGGCACATTTGGAAGACGGTTCTGAAAAACAAAGCTGGCCATTGTCGTGCCACATGCCTGAATTATAAATCGAGAAAAGAAATGTTATGTTCAGTGGGGCACCTTTACATCTGCTGCACATACCTGTATACCTCCTGCTATCAAAGTGGCGTCCTGGTGCTTAAATCTCTTACTGTTTGTCTTGTAGGAGATGATTATGTCTGAATGAGTATACAGATTAGCATACGTACTTAAACTTATTCACAGCTCCGGAAAATGTCTATATATGAATGAACTGGCATCACTCCTCGTGCACTTCCTTTTATACTTTGCTTTTATGGTTGCTGCTATTATTATGCAGCTTTTTAGAACAAGGTTGCTTATAATTTTTTTTTAGTCTCATTGATTATCAATTTCTCATATTTATTTCTCATATTTATTTCATACAAAAAAAATCTTCAGTTAAGGCTAGGTTCACACTACGTTAGTGCAGTCCGTTCAACATATCCGTTAAACGGACTGCACTAACGCAAGTGCCAGCACTTGCACAGCGCTAGCGCAGATGGAGCTTCTGCTAGCTCCATCTGCGCTAGCGGCGAGCTAGCAGTGACGGACCCGGAAACGCTGCAGGCGGCGTCTCGGGTCCGGCACTCAATGACGGCACATCGCTAGCGCACGCCCATTGTGGGCGTGTGCTCGCCATTGCTTGTAATGGCGGCGTTAACGGACTACGTTACACCGTGTTATGCCGCGGTGTAACGTAGTCCGTTAAACGGGTTCACACAACGCAGTGTGAACCCAGCCATTGAAAATTCTGGCGTAAAGAAAAATTTCAGCCAATGTTAGCTGGTCACATTATGCCATAATCATTTTAGTCTTTATTTTTTTCCTATGGCGAATTTCAATATCAAACACAAAGGTTGTTCAATGCTGAAAAGAGAATGGACATTGTTGCTGCGGTTTTGTGCTGGTGGGGCAGCGCGGTCTGGAGTCATGGGGACTCAGTCTTGCAGCAAGGGAGCTGTGGGGCACCCACCCGGCCGTCTGCCCTGCCGATGCATTGTCGCTGCGGCGGTGTTTGGCTCATGGCTCCACTCTGTTAGGGCGATAAGGACCCACTAAGAGGTTTGCCATTACATGGTAGTGGGCTTCATACAGTCTGATCATGAATGTTAAGCTAAGAACCTCATGTTCAGTTATATACAGTTGAGCTCAAAAGTTTACATATCCCAGCAGAATTTTTGCTTTCTTGGCCTTTTTTCAGAGGGTATGAATGATAACACAAACATTTTTCTCCACTCATGGTTAAAGGTTAGGTGAATCCATTTATTGTCAAACTACTGTGATTTCTTTTTTTAAATCATAATGACAACCCAAAACATCCAAATGACCCTGATCAAAAGTTCACATACCCCGATCAAAAGTTCACATACCCCGTTTCTTAATACTGTGTATTGCCCGCTCTAAAATCAATGACAGCTTGAAGTCTTTTGTGGTAGTTTTGGATGAGGTTCTTTACTTTCTCAGATGGTAAAGCTGTCCACTCTTCTTGGCAAAAAGCCTCCAGTTCCTGTAAATTCCTGGGCTGTCTAGCATGAACTGCGTGCTTGAGATCTCCCCAGAGTGGCTCAATAATATTGAGGTAGTAAGAAGCTTTTGAACTCAATTCAATTAGTGTAGGTGCCCAGAAGGAAAAACAATATGCAGTAGCAGAAAACACCTCCGGCACTCACAAAAAGGGATAACTCTTGAGAATATTCCGTGTAACAAGAGGATCTTTATTTACAGCCAATATATGACATTGTCAAGACAAAATTTCTGACGTTTCGGCTCTCAGGCCTTTATCAAGGATGTCTGTCACAAGCTGAATCGTCGTGTATGGCGTGCTTGCAGCCAGGAGCAGAGTAAAAAGTGACAGACATTGGCTGTAGCCAATGACAGATCAACTTGACCTTGTGTTTTGGCTTGTTGTCATGGTGGAATGTCCAAGTACGTCCCATACGCAGCTTCCGTGCTGATGAGTGCAAATTTGCCTCCAGTATTTGCTGATAACGTGGTGTATTCATCTTTCATTCAACTTTGACTAAGTTTCCTGTGCCTTTGTAGCTCACACATCCCCAAAACATCAGCAATCCACCTCCGTGCTTTACAGTAGGAATGGTGTTTTCCTTTCATAAGCCTTGTTGACCTCTCTCCAAATGTAACATTTATGGTTGTAACTAAAATGTTCAATTGTGGTCTCATTACTCCAAATTACCTTGTTCCAGAAGTTTTGAGGCTTGTCTCTGTGCTGTTTTGCGTATTGTAGGTGAGATACTTTGTGGTATTTGCGCAGTAATGGTTTTCTTCTGGCGACTCGACCATGCCGCCCATTTTTCTTGAAGTGCCTCCTTATTGTGCTTCTTGAAACAGCCACACCGCTAGTTTTCAGAGAGTCCAGTATTTCAGCTGATGGGTTTTTGGGGTTTTTTCTTTGCATCCCGAACAATTTTCCTGGCAGTTGTGAACGACATTTTTGTTGGTCTACCTGATCGTGGTTTTGTTTTTACAGAGCCCTTGATTTTCCATTTGTTAATCACAGTTTGAACGCTGCTGACTGGCATTATCAATTCCTTGGATATCTTTTTTGTATCTCTTTTCTGTTTTATACAGTTCAACTACCTTTTCCCTTAGATCCGTTGACAATTCTTTTGCTTTCCTGATGACTTACAATCCAGAAATGTTAGTGGCTGGATGAAAGATGCAAGAGTCTGTCTGGATCCCAGAAACTTGCTCAGCTTTTATGCACACACACTGATTACAAGCAAACAGGTCACAGGAGAAGATGTTACCTTTAGTAGCCATTCAAACCCATTTGTATCAACTTCTGTGCATGTTATGAGGCCAAAATCACCATGGAAAGTGAAATTTTGATCAGGGTCATTTGACAATAAATGGCTTCATTCAACCACTAACCATGAGTGGAGAAAATATTTTGGTATTATCATTCATATTCTCTGAAAAAAGGCCAAGAAAGCAACATTTCTGACAGGGTATGTAAACTTTTGAGCACAACTGTATATTTTTGCCTAGCGGCATTAGCTCAATGTATGATTTTTAGAGGTGCCCTTCATGCTCTTTTTTGGTACAAAGGTTGTTCAAGTTAACCAAACCGATAAATCAACTGCAGCACACAAAAAGTCTTTTGAAATTCAAATTCATCAGGTTCGACAAATTTTTCAAAAATTTGATTAGCAGCAAATCAATATGTCACAAATCGCAATACTGCAATTCCTCTGATTGGGCTGAAAAAAATGTGTGTAATACTCTGAGATCTCCTGGGACTGTATCTAACCAAGCTTTTTAACACAAACACAGCCTTAGTAATTTCAAAGTGACCTCACGGTATTAGGCCAGTCTCACACGTCCAGATAATTCCGGTACCGGAAAAATCGGTACCGGAATTATCTGTGTCCGTGTGCCGTTGCGTTTCTGTGGCACATCAGGGACCTGGATTTTACACACTATTATTCATATCTTCTCTACAGCAAACTGCTGCAGGGAAGATATGAATGGCGGATTCAGCACCAGTGGGGGGGACAGCGCTTAATGTAGCGCTGTCTCCTGCACGGCACACGGACTGCACACGGACAACGTCCGTGTGCGGTACGTTTTTTTCACAGACCCATTGACTTTAATGGGTCCGTGTAATCCGTGCGCTCCCACGAACACTGACATGTCTCCGTGTTTGGCACACGGAGACACGGTCCGCAAAAAATCAATGACATCTGCACAGATGCATTGATTTTAATGTGTGTACGTGTGTCAGTGGCTCCGGTACGTGAGGAAACTGTCACCTCACGTACCGGAGCCACTGACGTGTGAAACCGGCCTAAATGTATGGAAATCTGGTAGTAACCCACAGCCCATTTAATAACACCGTACACTGACAGATATTACATGTTTTTTTTAAATAAAAAAAATAGTCCAAACATTTCCCCTCATAGTCATTTGAGATCCAGCAGATCATTCTGTGCAGAAAACTGACAGTGTTGCTGTCAGAGGTAAAAGCATCCTACTTTCACTGAAATTAATAATGTGCCATATCTTCCATTACCCCTCCACTTCCTACCCACTAATACACTTGTCAGAGGTTGCTCAGGAATTAAACAATTGGGTTTAGTCACTCCTGACTAGCAAGCATACTTTTTTTGACTTAAACTGATTTCACATTTTTTAGTTTTTGCAAAAAAATGTTGTGCTGCTATGCTAATGCTTTCTAGTGTATTAAGAAAGAAGAAACATGTGTTATTGTAAGACAGCTTCCAGATAGAACATATCACTGATCAATGCCATTGAGTATGGCACAGATGAAAGCTCCTTTCCTATCTGTTTCTCCTCATATTAACTGAATCTAAGAAAGGTTATTACTAGATATGAACAAGATGATTCACAGGATCCCGGGCCAGTTGTCACTTTGCAAATTTTCACCTACCAACCGACATCGCTAGTGCCTCGTCTATTTAGTAAATCTAGTGTAACATCATTGTTGCTTATTGAAACACACATTACATTGTGTTGGGCCCACTAAGCAGGAGGCACACTGGGATGCCGGCATGTAGGTGGAGTTTTGCTGGGCTGTCGTCCGGCAGTATGAGGTTACTGAGGTGGCCACTGGACCAATGTCTTGCAAACCATTTTGCTCAACTCTTGTAGTAATGGTAATAAATGTTTTGCAATTAAATATAGGACATTGTGTGTGTGTCTGATTAGCTAACATGGCCTGTGTTAGGGGACAAACCATCAAGTTCTGGCTTCCATGGATAGTCTTGGCACTTGCCACTCTAAAACTATATCCCAGGGAATGTATCAGTTTTCAACAGTATATACGGTATTAATCTTAACTTTTCTGCAAGAGGTCTTGGATTGTGTCTATGGAATAGCTGCTGTCCCGTGGACCAAAGACAGAATTAGCAGGCAGGGATCAAAATAGGAGAATAGCTAAGGTCAAATCAGGAGTCCAAGATGAAAGACAATAGCAGGATGCGCGAGATGTTAATCAGTCTACGCCCTCCGCCATCAGTGCTGCTCCTCGAGACAGAGTGTCAGTGTCTGATAGCTGAGGGACATCTAATACGTACGGCAAGTGGCCATTAGCTCTTCCTAATCTGATAAAGCATTTGTGTGACCCGTACTAAATAGATAGATTTACATTTGATATTCCAGCTGACCGTAACTAACTTATGCAAATGACTAAAACTAATATTTTACTAGCCATATTTTTATTACTAATATTATATACAACCATTTATTGATATTACTGAAGATGTTGTCTTGTGCCGCCTTGTGACATCCACTCTGATGATTGGAAACACTGTACAACCAGGGGCTACATTAACCAGATAAAAGAAAAAATGAGCAAACAGGTGAGAAAATTCACAAATGAGTAAAGGTACCGTCACATTTAGCGTCGCTGCAGCGATCTAGACAATGATCCCGATCGCTGCAGCGTCGCTGTTTGGTCGCTGGAGAGCTGTCACAGACAGCTCTCCAGCGACCAACTATGGGAAGTCCACCGGGAAACCAGGGTAAACATCAGGTTACTAAGCGCATGGCCGCCTTTAAGGTACCTTCACACTGAACGATATCGCTAGCGATCCGTGACGTTGCAGCGTCCTGGCTAGCGATATCGTTGAGTTTGACAGGCAGCAGCGATCAGGATCCTGCTGTGATGTCGTTGGTCGGAGCAGAAAGTCCAGAACTTTATTTCGTCGCTGGACTCCCGCAGACATCGCTGAATCGGCGTGTGTGACGCCGATTCAGCGATGTCTTCACTGGTAACCAGGGTAAACATCGGGTTACTAAGCGCAGGGCCGCGCTTAGTAACCCGATGTTTACCCTGGTTACCAGCGTAAATGTAAAAAAAAAACACTACATACTTACATTCCGGTGTCTGTCTCCGGCGCTGTGCTTCTCTGCACTGTGTAAGCGCCGGCCGGAAAGCAGAGCACAGCGGTGACGTCACCGCTGTGCTTTCCGGCTGGCGCTCACAGTCAGTGCAGAGAAGCACAGCGCCGGGGAACAGACACCGGAATGTAAGTATGAAGTGTTTTTTTTTTTTTTTTTTACGTTTACGCTGGTAACCAGGGTAAACATCGGGTTACTAAGTGCGGCTCTGCTCTTAGTAACCCGATGTTTACCCTGGTTACCAGGGGACTTCGCATAGTTGGTCGCTGGAGAGCTGTCTGTGTGACAGCTCTCCAGCGACCAAACAGCGACGCTGCAGCGATCAGGATCGTTGTCTAGATCGCTGCAGCGTCGCTAAATGTGACGGTACCTTTATGGTGACCACACTCATTAAATGAATGTTGGCTAAAGCCATTAATTTCTGCTGACCTGACTTTCCCCAAGTAACAGATGTCAGGAGGAAGAAAAGTCAGACATATTGGATTTTGTCACCTGATCCCTTGATCCCAAGGGAAAATAACCCGCCACGAAAAGGCTCTGATATCTGCTTACTTCCTTTTCTGCTAGGAACACATGCATGCGCAAATGACTGAAATGTTTATGGGCTGAGGCAATTATCTGTTCCACCTTAAATGGATTGTCCACTACTGGACATTGGACAACTCCCTCTTAACTGCCAAAGTTCCCCATATAAAATGAACAAAGCACATGCCATACGGACCGACTCAATTCCAGTATTGTCGTTGCTGCTGCCACCTTAACTATTCCATCAGAGCAAATATCTGCTCTGACAAAATACTGACAGGCAGTTAGTGATTGACTGCAGCGGTCACGTAACAAGGATCAGAGACACAATGCTGACATTGCAAGAGCTGCACCAGTCCGGGAGGTAAGGATATGATTTCTTTTTCATTTTATTATACCTGGGAAACTTTGGCAATTAAGATTAGGTCATCAACTCCTTTAAAGACACTGTAGAGTTCAGATTGATTTTTTGCTGTCAGCGCATAGTCATTTCAGTCTAGTTCATAGATAAACATCAGAAACATCATTGGCAGATGAGTCTTTTCAATATAATCTGTTCATGGTCACAATACTTTGTGAGTTCTTGCAGTAGGGTTGGGAAACCCCATTAATAATTTTTACTACAAATGACTTAACGAATACTCCATGAGAATCAGCTGCAGGGCAGCCGAGCTTCTAAAATGTAAGGATGTGTCCGAGCATTTACCAAACAAGGTGACCTTGGAGTATCGTAATTTACTCAAACTTTTTTTAATACTATTTTGAGGTTTTCATATTTTTTGGCACACTAAAAAAGTAACAGTTTTTCTTCCAGAAAGGGCTACTCTTCTCCACAGGCTGTACCTGGAATTACATTCATCAATGGCTCTTTAAGGATAAATAATTTTTAGGCGTATATCTAAAAATTAGCCAATATGTGAAATAAGGCCATTTACTGAGTGACTTAAATAGGTCATTATGTACATTCTGTGTCATAGCAAAAATATGAACATTAAATCAAGGACTTTAAAATCTTTAGTCGGATATTTTGGTCCATAGCGTTATTATGTCTTGTAATTGAGTCACTAGAACATGATGGCTTTCCAAATAAATTTTTTAATGCTTTTTTTACCCTCCCCTGTGTCTTTTCTGCCTTGGAGGGGACAGAGCACGCAGAAGAAAACCTTCACACGTAAATTATTTTGTAAAATGAGCAACTGCTCGTTTTATTAGATTTTTCTTTTCCATCTCGTAATTGATTTCATATAATACGGATTTTGAAAGCAGATCTGTAAATTGTCAGCAGCATGTAAATGGCCTTGTTTTTATAATGCAAAGATTAGAACACCAGACCGTCCTATAAGTAGATAAAATATCACTTGAAATTCCCTTTAAGTCCTGATAAATGTTGCACAGTCCGCGTGATGATTTTTCAAACCCATTTACAATATCGGGAGAAGTACATGCTAAAACTGTCTGCACATTTCATTATTCTGCGATAAAGCACAATCCGCTGCTCGGTCTGATGACATCAGACACCATTTGTGTAAATCAAGGGCAGGCAAATCTTGACACCCCAGCTCCCTTGCGAATATAAATTTCTACAATCACTCAGAAGAGATTGGTGATATTAGGTTTTATTTTATTTTACTTTTATTTCTTTTCATCTGTATTCATATTCCGATAATTGTTACTGCACAAAGCTGGTCTTTTCCAAAGTTGGCATTTATTTTATGCCCGAGTTTGGGGATTTTCTATCGGACAGTGGTGCTATTCTTGAAAGCATCTCTGAATTGTAAAAACGAATATCTGAGATTTTTCTAAAATTAAAATGACTTGGGCAGTGGCAGTTCTCCTTACAGAAATCATTTTATCAATAGACGTCTTCCATGGAAGTTTTTGTAAAGATCCAGTGTTGTCGTTGTCTTCCTCGTTGACTTGTAGGTACGGGAGTGAACATCAATAATTCAACAAATTATCGATGAATGCACGTAACAACTTACGGTAGTCTGTGTTCACGTCTTCCCCAAAGACTTTAGAGCCTCCATCACATATTCCAGGATATTTGATGTAAAAAGTATTTCATTATGCAGCTTTTAAAATGACAGACACTATGACAGCACACAATGGACGCAATCATAAGTCAGAGGGGTCTATTAGACTCTTCCAGGTGTTCGTAATTTTCCAGAACATGATACCAGAAAAGTTGATGTGAACCTGACCTTACACTATAATGGATTGTGTACACTGAAAAGTTATGTACCTCGACCCTATAAGGGTACATTTACACATCTTTTTCAGTTGGCCAAAAATATTCCTTTTTCAAGCAGAAGATGATTCAGGAAATTCTCCTTTTGTAAACCTGAAATTTCTATTTTTCGTGTTTTCTGACGATGTTTTTGATCACCAGTGTTTAGGCTCACCTGGTGAGGTGGATCCTCTAAGCCTCAGGTCCTGGTGGGTACACAGATTCCAGATATTGGAGGAAGACGTTTGGAAGCAATGACTTGACACACTTAGGAATCTTGGGGGCAGCAGGACGGAAGCAGTAGAACCCAGCAGGGATAGAAGCAAGTTAAAGTATGATGGGCAGAAAAGTTGGAGTACAGCAAACGAAAGTTTTCAGTCCTAAGGAAATGAGATCACTGAGCCATGCTGGGCAACCGGCAAAACCTTGGTGGAGCACAACAACCTGGGAGGAGCACAACAGGGGGCAGCAGATCAAGGTGAAGGAAGCAGATCCCTGAATACTTGGGATAAGTGTGTAACAACCATAGAGAATTTTTAAGAGTTTTTCTAGCATGTTTAAATTACTTTTTTATTGTCATTTTCAAGACTTTTTTTTTTACTCTATTTGACAATTCAGAAACTGCTTGAGATTTTTAAAACCTTCCTGTTGACCTCCATTGTAAAGTATAGAGCGTCTTCAGAACAAGTCACCTCTCCTAACCGTTTGGCGTCTTTGGAGACCTGAAACAGTTAAAAGACGCTCGAATAAGTTCATGCTTTTGAGCATATTGCGAGCACTTTTTCAAGTGGCTTTTTGGGCCGACTCGTACCAAAGCTGCCTGAAAAAGATGTAATGTGAACATACCCTAAAGTGGGAAGCAGAATCACTAAGGAGCCTTATTAATTGCCTGTGTACATTTTATCTGGGGAAGGCTGCATTCATTATACAGCACTTCACTTTTTTCAGGGGACATCTTTATGCCCTATTAGGAGTTTTCTTCATGGGACAATCCCTTTAAAAACAGCAGAGCTTAGTGAAGAAATATCTCTGGGCAGGCTAGGTTGTGTGAGGGCCTTGGACTGAGGTTGCAGTTGTAATAAAATTCTTTGACATCAGCGTCCTTGAAGAAATACGTTTTCAAGGCACGCTCCAGCCTCAGCTCAATTTCAGTTTCATCGGTAGAGTTTTCTCGGGATATGTAGTCATGTTATACCAAAAAAGTAGCCATAGTTTATTTACTGATTTGCTGTTGGTTTAATTTTACAATGCTTTCACATTGGCATCATGCCTTCTTTTTGTAATAGTAGCCGTGACGCTTTGCCAAATACGATGTGCGATTGATGGAAGCCGCAGCAGTGAACGAGTGCTAAAAGTAACAAAAAGCAAATGTATGTAAGTTTATCTGTAGGGCATCAGTTTTAATTTCTGATTTAAGTTTTAATTTCAATTTACAGCAGTTTTGGCTTCTGTAAAGAGTCATGTAAATCAGTTATTTTGGCCCAAGGATAGAACTGGCATCCACAGACTTAACAACTCAACTGAGTCAGAGAGATGTCCAGTCTGTCTCACAGGCGCTTTTCAGTACTAGATGTAGAATCCAGAATACAACAGTAAATTATCAAACATATATTTTCTGTGTTCCTGTTTTTAGATTTATACACACTCCTAAATATTGAAATTGCAACGCCAAGAAGAAAAAGTTGTGGGATTATGGAAATCACAGGATGGATAAACATGTTAATGATATACAAATGACGAAAGAATGCAAACATTTTCAAAACATCTAGACTTGTTCAGCATTGGCTATGAGCACCATACACAGAAATCCCCACACTTGCACGCCTTGGCTGCTATCAATTAGGTTATTAATGGTTGAGGAATGTTCTGCCATGCTGAATGCACTTGGTGTCATGCACAATGTGGGAAAGACTAAGTGAAACACGAAGGGATGAGGCAGATCTAATAGCTTTCTATCTGCCCTACCAACCCTTTGTTGGTTCCTCACCATTCGCCTAAGCCGTGTTTCTCCATAGAGCTAAGCCCTGAGTAGGGAGGGAGTGGGATATGCACTGGTCAGTCCCCACTGTAAACTAAAGACAAGAAAGGTAGACAGACAAGGGGAATGAACTTAGCTTAAGCAGACTTAGAGAAGTAACCTCTAACGTCCTAAAACTTCTCCCTAGAGGAAGTTAGCAGACTGCTATAGCTCCAAGCCTTAATAAGGGAAAAATGTGAATATCACTAGCGATTCTCTGCAGTTGCCTGGGGATTTATAAACACCCAGGTCCAGGTGTGTCAACTAGAGCCGGAGGGAGGATGCCGCTGGGTCCAAGAGTCAGAAGGATTAAGGAGGCATCTGTAATGCCAAACCTTCTGCAGCCAGATGCAGAGTGACACAGTCTGTTGCATCTGAGACAACCGTGACATTTGAGCACAAAAATCATCAATATCCACTGCTGGCAACTCCCTTTGTAATTATAGACCAATGATGTCCCAGATGTGCTAAATTAGAGACAAGTCTTGAGATGCTGCAGACCATATTAGCATGTTTGGGCCTTGCAGGCTGCTCATAGTAGCATGCTCAACATGCGGCCTTTTATTCTCTTGATGAAAAATGGCTCTTCAGACACTTTGGAAAAATGGCCATACCACTGGTTCCACAAATGATCCATCTCGTACTGCTAGTGAAATTGGACGTTAAATACTAAGCCTAAGGCGTCAAGTAGTGTCTGCACAAACCATCAGAAGACATTTGCATGACATTGAGCTACGAGCCAGATGTCCACTACTATTGTTCCATTGACCTCACGACACTCTCTCTCATACTATTTGATCAAATTCTGTGCAAAGCGTCTCTCAAATATTTTCCTAATTTTCAAAAGCCATTTTGCTATTCATATTTCATGTATTTCATATTAGACATGCTTTGGCACGATAGAATGCAACCTTTTTTGTATGTTGTGTATGGAGGTAGCTGCTCCTGGTATGCACCTATTCACACTAGTTTGGATGTGCCAGTCGTTTTTCTGTCATTAGAATGTCACATCGGTCTTCCTCCCAAGAATATGGTGTGGCATAATGTAAGGTAGCTGGACCCTTCTTCTCTTCATTCCAGGTATACTGACAGCTTGGTTCTACTTTGATTTGAACATGGAACCAGTTATATGGCCATTTCTCCAATGTGTGTCCAGAGTGTCCAAGCATGCGTTTTCCAAAATGATAGTGCCAGGTTGCATACTGCTCGTCCTACTGTGAGCAGCATATGCAGCCTAAATATGCTTCCATCGTCTGCAGTGTCAGACTTGTTTCCCAAGAAGCACATCTGGGATGTTATTGGTTGGCAATTAAAGAAAGGAGCTGCCAGCAGCGGATCATGATGATTTACATACCAAAGTATATTCAACGTGGCGGAACATTCCACAGAAAACCATTAATAACTTCACTGAGAGCAGCCATGGAGTGTAAGTGCAGGGATTTCTGTATGTGGTGCTCATACTTGATACTGAATAAATTGTTTTGAACATTTTGTTTCCATTTTGTCAGCATTTCCACTTTAGTAACATGTCTATCCATCATGTGTCTCCCATAATTCTACAACTTCTTCTTCTTGGTGTTGCCATTTCACTGTTTGGATGAACCCCAAATAATAGTACGTCAATTCCCAATATCCAAATAAAGTCATAATTGTAAATATACAGCATCTTCACACCAGTTGAATCTTTGTTTTTCACATATAGTACTCTAAATCTCCATTTGCAGGTAGATAGCTCAACTACCGGTTACCTGCAGCCACTCTGACGGGAATCCTGAGAAAAAAACTGCAGAATTTTAGACCAAAAAGGGAACATGCCGTTAATTGTATACATATTCCATTTATTTCAAGAAAATCCTTTCATATAACATATTATATATATATATATATATATATATATATATATATATATATATATATATATATATATATATGCATTTGGAAATTGTTTAAAGAGGTCTTGCCACAAATTTTATAAAATAAGAATAAGGCAGTGTAATAATAATAATAATCTTTATTTATATAGCGCCAACATATTCCGCAGCGCTTTACAGTTTAACAGCTTGAAACACAACAGTCATAAGTAACAATGTTAACAATACAATAATTAAAGCACAATAAGATGACCCTGCTCGTGAGAGCTTACCATCTAAAATGAGGGGGGGGAGATACAAAGTACAGGTGTGTATTTACAATGATGTATTTATAATGATGGTCCAGCCATCTTTAGGGGTGGGTGATAGATGGAGATAGTAAGTGTAAAAGTGTAAAAGTCATGCACACAATGATGCGGATTTACGCTTTCACATAAAATGGTCTATAAGGGAAACTAAAGCCATATATCCTGCTGCTAATGCAAATGATGCTGTAGACGTCTACAAGCAAACAAGACAAATTTACTATATGATATTCCCTCATATTATATATATGTCACTGAACACAATAACAATTTCCAAAATGTTGGCAAGCCTGAGTTGTAAATAACTTTTTTGAACCCATAATATGAAAGTAAGATTAATAATATAACTTTCATTACAAAATATTCTATTTTACTCAAATTAATCACATACGGACACTGCCACCACCTTGTTTCACTGTAGGCGCCATGCATTTTTTTTGTACATCTCAGCATTGCAACCCCATACAGTTTTGAAGCCATCAGTTCCAAAAACATTTATCTTGGTCTCATCACTTCAGAAAATAGATCCCCAGCAGTCTTCATATTTTTCAGCAAGGACCCTTTCAAATTTTAGGTGGGCTTTTTTTTTTTTTTTTGTATCAGTTTTGCTAAGAATATTCTGACTGATGAGGAAAGCGTTGCTCATCTTATTATAGTCTTCACCTTTCTTGTGTAAAGAAATTAATTTCTTTCTCTGGTTTTGTGACATTTCTCTTCCATGTGGTGCCATTGCTGACAGCATGAAATGGGAAGGGTTTCTTTGTTAAGTAATGCCCCTTTCCTCTGGACATCTGTGTAATGGATGATTAGACTTAGCTCTGGTTGAATTTTTGTTAATCAGAATTGCAATCTAAACTTTGGATTTGCTCTTAAGACTCCGACGCATATCCAGTTGAAATGTATTGCAGTACGCAGTACACGGTACATGGCCAATGACAGACAAGCAGCTGACTTCAGCGTGCACATGGCTCATGGCAGTGACATCATGTGCTCCCGTCGCTTGCACACCGAAGTCAGCTGCCAGCTTTAGAACAGGATACTGCATGGTGGGGAAGCAGAGGGAAGGTGAGTAGAATGGGTTATTTTTTTAAGAAGGGTGGCAGTATGGGGACATACACCAGAATTGGGGCCAGCATAAGGGACATATACCAGGATAAGGGACATATTGCCATGATTGGGCCCAGAATAAGGGACATATACCATGATAAGGGACATATACCAGGATGGGGGATATATATAACAGGATGGGGGATATACAGTGGCATGTAAAAGTTTGGGCACCCCTGGTCAAAATTATTGTTATTGTGAACAGTTAAGCAAGTTGGAGATTAAATTGTCTCTAAAGGGCCTAAAGTTAAAGATAACACATTTCCTTTGTATTATATGCAAAAAAAATGTATATATACAGTGGGGCAAAAAAGTATTTAGTCAGTCAGCAATAGTGCAAGTTCCACCACTAAAAAGATGAGAGGCGTCTGTAATTTACATCATAGGTAGACCTCAACTATGGGAGACAAACTGAGAAAAAAAAATCCAGAAAATCACATTGTCTGTTTTTTTAACATTTTATTTGCATATTATGGTGGAAAATAAGTATTTGGTCAGAAACAAAATTTCATCTCAATACTTTGTAATATATCCTTTGTTGGCAATGACAGAGGTCAAACGTTTTCTGTAAGTCTTCACAAGGTTGCCACACACTGTTGTTGGTATGTTGGCCCATTCCTCCATGCAGATCTCCTCTAGAGCAGTGATGTTTTTGGCTTTTCGCTTGGCAACACGGACTTTCAACTCCCTCCAAAGGTTTTCTATAGGGTTGAGATCTGGAGACTGGCTAGGCCACTCCAGGACCTTGAAATGCTTCTTACGAAGCCACTCCTTCATTGCCCTGGCGGTGTGCTTTGGATCATTGTCATGTTGAAAGACCCAGCCACGTTTCATCTTCAATGCCCTTGCTGATGGAAGGAGGTTTGCACTCAAAATCTCACGATACATGGCCCCATTCATTCTTTCATGTACCCGGATCAGTCGTCCGGGCCCCTTTGCAGAGAAACAGCCCCAAAGCATGATGTTTCCACCACCATGCTTTACAGTAGGTATAATGTTTGATGGATGCAACTCAGTATTCTTTTTCCTCCAAATACGACAAGTTGTGTTTCTATCAAACAGTTCCAGTTTCGCTTCATCAGACCATAGGACATTCTCCCAAAACTCCTCTGGATCATCCAAATGCTCTCTAGCAAACTTCAGACGGGCCCGGACATGTACTGGCTTAAGCAGTGGGACACGTCTGGCACTGCAGGATCTGAGTCCATGGTGGCGTAGTGTGTTACTTATGGTAGGCCTTGTTACATTGTTCCCAGCTCTCTGCAGTTCATTCACTAGGTCCCCCCGCATGGTTCTGGGATTTTTGCTCACCGTTCTTGTGATCATTCTGACCCCACGGGGTGGGATTTTGCGTGGAGCCCCAGATCGAGGGAGATTATCAGTGGTCTTGTATGTCTTCCATTTTCTAATTATTGCTCCCACTGTTGATTTCTTCACTCCAAGCTGGTTGGCTATTGCAGATTCAGTCTTCCCAGCCTGGTGCAGGGCTACAATTTTGTTTCTGGTGTCCTTTGACAGCTCTTTGGTCTTCACCATAGTGGAGTTTGGAGTCAGACTGTTTGAGGGTGTGCACAGGTGTCTTTTTATGCTGATAACAAGTTTAAACAGGTGCCATTACTACAGGTAATGAGTGGAGGAAAGAGGAGACTCTTAAAGAAGAAGTTACAGGTCTGTGAGAGCCAGAAATCTTGATTGTTTGTTTCTGACCAAATACTTATTTTCCACCATAATATGCAAATAAATTCTTAAAAAAACAGACAATGTGATTTTCTGGATTTTTTTTTCTCAGTTTGTCTCCCATAGTTGAGGTCTACCTATGATGTAAATTACAGACGCCTCTCATCTTTTTAAGTGGTGGAACTTGCACTATTGCTGACTGACTAAATACTTTTTTGCCCCACTGTATATCACAGCTTGTAAATGCTTCTTGTAGCCAGCCAAGAGTCTTTCAATTCTTGTTTGAGAGATTTTCATCCATTCTTCCTTGGAAAATTCTTCCAGTCCTGTAAGATTTCTGGGTCGTCTTTCATGTACTGCTATTTTGAGATCTAGCCAAGATTTTCAAGCCACGTAGTATATTGCCCAGTCACGTAGTATATTGCCCAGCTTACGTAGTATATTGCCCGGTAACGTAGTATATTGCCCAGTGACGTAGTATATTGCCCAGTCACGTAGTATATTGCCCAGTCACGTAGTATATTGCCCAGTCATGTAGTATATTGCCCAGCCACGTAGTATATTGCCCGGTAACGTAGTATATTGCCCAGCCACGTAGTATATTGCCCAGTGACGTAGTATATTGCCCAGTGACGTAGTATATTGCCCAGCCACGTAGTATATTGCCCGGTAACGTAGTATATTGCCCAGTGACGTAGTATATTGCCCAGTCACGTAGTATATTGCCCAGCCACGTAGTATATTGCCCAGTGACGTAGTATATTGCCCAGTGACGTAGTATATTGCCCAGCCACGTAGTATATTGCCCAGCGACGTAGTATATTGCCCAGCCACGTAGTATATTGCCCGGTAACGTAGTATATTGCCCAGCCACGTAGTATATTGCCCAGTGACGTAGTATATTGCCCAGCCACGTAGTATATTGCCCGGTAACGTAGTATATTGCCCAGTGACTTAGTATATTGCCCAGTCACGTAGTATATTGCCCAGCCACGTAGTATATTGCCCAGTGACGTAGTATATTGCCCAGTGACGTAGTATATTGCCCAGTGACGTAGTATATTGCCCAGCCACGTAGTATATTGCCCGGTAACGTAGTATATTGCCCAGTGACGTAGTATATTGCCCAGCCACGTAGTATATTGCCCAGCCATGTAGGCAGCATCAATAGTAAAACGTTTGTCACACAGGGTTAATAGCAGCGTTAACCGAGTGCGTTACACCGCGGCATAATGCAGTCGGTTAACGCTGTGAGCGCTGACTGGAGGGGAGTATGGAGGGGGCACTGACTGCGGGGAGGAAGGAGTGGCCATGTCGCCGCCGGACTGTGTCCGTCGATGATTGGTCGTGGCTGTTTTGCCGCGACCAATCAGCGACCTGGATTTCCATGACAGACAGAGGCCGCGACCAATGAATATCTGTGTCGGACAGAAGGACAGACAGAAGGACAGACAGACGGAAGTGACCCTTAGACAATTATATAGTAGATATCTATCTATCTATCTATCTATCTATCTATCTATCTATCTGTCTATATATATCTGAAATACGTCAAATTTAACTATAGTCCTTTTAGAGTTCGTTTCATCTTCAACTTGCTTAACTGTTCACAATAACAGTGATCTTGACCAGGGGTGTCCAGACTTTTACATGGCAGTGTATATAACAGGATGGGACCCAGGATAAGGGACATATATACCTGGATGGGGGATATATATACCAGGATGAAGGATATATATATATATATATATATATATATATATATATATATATATATATGGTGTATATATATATATATATATATATATATATATATATATATATATATATATAAAAGGGGGCACTTGGGCCCATCAGGCTCTAGTTTCAGCACTGGGTCTGCACATCTGTTGTTATTTCTCACCTCTCTGACTTTCTCGGCTTTCCCCTTTTAATATCATTGACTGTTAGCCTCACTGCATATATTATATGTGATGTGAATAAAAAGACGTTTGTGCTTAGGGATTTGTGGAAGCATCATGTTCTGTGAATACAATATTTTTCCAGCCTGATCAGTCCTTTTGTCCCTGTAATTCTAGTTATGAGTAGCCTTTGTGGTCTGTAGTAGTCTGAATACAGCCCATTCCTTTACATGTACTTTATTTAAACTCTAGCTTACTGTTAGCAAACTCATCCTTTGTAAATTCTCAGTCCGCCTGTCACTAGATAATAATGGCCAGGTGTTATCATACCCGGTGTCCTTTACTAGACAGACATTTAGGACCACTGGTTACCCCACGTGTGACTGTAACGACGTGTCCTAACCATTGCTGTAAATTGACCTTATATCATTTCTAATACATTATAAATAGTGACACTAGTGTCGGACAGAGCGTCTCTGTCCATGTCTACTTCATTACGATCCTTGTTGTTAACTGGGTCAAATTATCCATAGGAATTATTGGCTCACAAAAAATAGTCTCTAATCACAAGTGATTGGTGACAAACGGAGCTGGACCTTTGGACGCTGTAATGTTCGGAGCTAATTACGGTCCTTGGCCCACTAGATGATCTTCTGGGTCTTGGTGGGCTTGTCGTATCTTGTGGATACTATATACAGTGTAGTGAGAATATGTTCACATCCTTTTACTTTCTTCCCAGTTGGTTTCTTTACAGCTTTTTTTTCCAAAAAATTGATAATAATATTTTTTCTCAACAACCTCCACATAATACCTCACACTACTAATACAAAATCAGGTCTCTCAAGGTGACCAAAAATAATAAGTGTTCAAACCCCGTACATCCCCAGCGCCTGATGCTGCCACCACCGTACTTTATCATTGCAGACTAGGAAGGCTCCAGTACAAGAAGGTCCTCCCAATAGTCTACATGGGTAAATCCAAGAAAAATCCGTCTCTACATAGATAGTTGTAACTGGATCGTCTGTTTAATTGGTCATTTGCCATTTATCCAACCAGATAGATGGCTGTATAGATCGCTCAGTGAGCATCGTTTGCTTTGGTCTGTTTGTGTAACTAGGCATTCAAACGACCACCGATTGGTAAAAGTTTACCGATCATTGGTTGTACAGTGCCGCCGGTCGGGCTGTATAAACGGACCCTAATCAGTGAGGCTAAATGTGATTTACAGCCAAATAAACTTTCTTAAAGGGCAATGCCATTAAAACAAAAGGAGTGAAAAGGAAAGAAAACGGTTAACGAGAACAATGAATGCCCTTCATGTGTGTGAATAGTAAAAGAGATTTTCCCACTATCAAAGTATATTTTAATTAATAGTTCTTGGAATAATAATAAATCCACAATTGGTTGTGTTTAAATAAAATGTTCCTGTGCTGAGATAATATTGTGTAATGGCTATGTCTGACTGTGCAGGAACATGGTCTGATGGTACCACATGTCCTAGGGAAAGGGGGAAGGGAAAGAGTATACGGACAGCACGGAATCACAGCTCATTCTTTCTGTGAGGTAAAGCTTGTTTCTAAACCGGCAGGGAAATGTTTCACCTCACAGATAAGAATAAGCTGTGATCCTGTGCCATCCTGCCTGTATACTCTCTTTTGCTTAACCCCATGCCCAAGAGCTGTGGTATGATCAGACCATGCTCCTGCACGGTCAGACACGGCCATTACACAGTACACAGCAGGGACACATTTATAAGATTATCTCAGCACAGGAACATTTTTTATAACACATCCAATTGTGGAACGTATTATTGCTCCAAGATGTACTAATTAAAATGTACTTTGTTCTTAGGAAAACACCTTTAATTCTCTTTTGGACCACATAACTTTGCCAGAAGAGGGAAGAAAGGGGGATGCAGCTGCAGTTTTTCTCTATGTGTGTGAGAGGAGAAATAGGAGGTGCAACATGAATATGAAAAGATGAATGAACTCTTTAAAGAGTAATCATGATTTCAAAAGATTTTTTATACATAGAGGCTGCAAAGTTCTGGTGATCGGTGATGTCTGGGTCCTGAAACACTCAGGTAGCCCCCCATTGATTTCCTAAATCCCTTCTCTGAAGTGCTCAGTTCCTGCATGAGAGCACACGCAGAGCAGAGTACAGGCACAATAGAAACTATGGGTCCATATACAGCTCCGTGACAGTGGCGTACGGACCGATAGACATACTGCTGAGGTTCTACACCCGTCAGTCAGCGCTCATGCAGAAGCTGCACACTTCAGAGACATGTTTACACTGATTGGTGGGGCTTTCAGGGCCCGGACCCTAATTGATTAGAAGAACTTTGCAGCCTTTATGATGTGCAAAAAATGTTTTGAAATGATAGACACCCTTTAAGCAAGCATGGTGAAAGAAACAGCAGAAGGATTGAAAAAGGCCCAAAATATGGAGGTTAAATACATTTCTGGCTGCACTGTAGAGTAGGTCTACATCTGACGAAGAAGAGATGAACAAATCTTACATAGCGGTAGATATTTAGTATTACAAATAAAACGTAAGACATTTTCTTTCCGGTATTCCTAAGAAAATTCCAAAACAATATGTTACATTTTGGATAGCGTTCTTATAATGTCAAGGATTCGGCAATCTTATGTTGGAACCTGTCAGTGAGTCTGATACTTTGATGGCTACTCATGTACGTTGTTGTCTATCACATGTCGGATTGTCTGTCACATATTCCTCTATCACTACATGTTGTTTCCTTTTTCTTCCTTTAGGGAACAACCCATCTTCAGCACCAAAGCCCATGTCTTCCAGATTGATCCAAACACAAAGAAGAACTGGGTTCCCACCAGCAAACATGCAGTTACTGTGTCCTATTTCTACGATAGCACAAGGAATGTCTATAGGATAATTAGTCTGGATGGGTCGAAGGTAAAAAACAAAAAGAAAATTATTTCAGACTTTTGGTGAATTGATGCTTTAAGTGAATCTCAAGTTAACAGATACTATTGCCTTTCTATCTTCTGCTTTTACCATGACCTGACCACCATGGGTGACATCAATTTTCAATGACATTTTGCAGCCTAAATTTGCTATCCCCTGTCCTTCAGTTGAAGCCGTAGCTTTTCCCTGCAGTTTTTACCATTTGCAGAAATCCTGTAGATTTAGCATTTTCAAGAGGATTGTGCAGCTGTGGATTTTCTTCTGCAAAATGTCCTCAGTGGATGTTTCCTTAGGGCGCTTTCACACAAATACGTGGTGGCCTTATTTTCATAGCACTATTATATGATTTGTCCAAGGCTCCCGTGATCTAATAGCTTAATATATATTTATTTTGCTTTAAGTTCCGTTCACGAGGTTGGAATTTATGGTCGTAAAAATGGACAAGAACATATGGCAATGTATTTAGGGCTTGTTCAGACGAGTGTATAATCGGTCCATGTGCACCACAGACCGCACATGGACTCGTTGTGGCCAGTGTGCCAGGGTACATGGATGATTTTACACACGGACTAATGGTTTTACATGGTAAAAACAAATCGAGCATGCACTACTTTGGCCCAGAATTATTCATGGAATGAAAGTTGAGCACACACAACTGCACGCGGATCATGTCACATCCACAATTTGCGGTTTCGACTGACCCGATTTTCAATACACGCCTGTACCTAGCCTTATATGAACCTTTTCTTTCAGGTGGAAGGGGCTGTTCATCTAATAATCACTTAACTTTTTCCAAGTTCTTGACATCAGTCGTTACCGGTGATGCGTATGTTATCAACAAGTATTGTAATGCTGGAGTGCATCCAAAAAAGGAAGAGAATAAGAGAACGATGGATACTTCTCTTTTGTATGCATTGCGGTGCTTGCCTTGAAACACTGGCTCAAACATTGCCATAAGCACTGACAGCCTCAGGCGACGTTCGGATAAGCCTTATTTCAGTCCATTTGCTATGCAGAAACAGACGTAACACACACCAATGTTAATCGCTGTGCTAGTTCACCTGATTAGCCTTCCACACATAACAACGAGTGGCAAACAATTGCAGCCTGCACTAGTCTTATTTTTTTTCTCTGCTGACACTCTGCCACCTGAATGGATTGTTTTCTCTTTGAATGCACCAACTAATGGCGCATTAAAAGATGGTGTCTGTCTGGTCATTGCAGAATTTGGCAGGATTGGAGGCAAAATGGAGACAAAAAGAAGGGTTAGATGACTTTCACCTTTCCATTCACATATGATTGGTCATCAGTTTGTACAGAAGATCGGGCGACCCCTGTGTTGGACATAGGTGTGGGTCTAAATAGGTATTTATGGCATATCTGATGGATATGTAGTAAAAGTATGTCATGAGACAAGCCCTTTAATGGCAATAAAAGCACAATCTCAGTGGAGGTTAAAAAGAGATCATACTATAATCTATGAATCCCAACATACCGTAGTTGGACTTTTTATGCTTATAGCGAAGCATTGATGTTGCTGGCAAGTCCTGGTAATCAGAGATGAACAACAAGATGCGAGAGATCCATATCTAGCAGCCACATTGGTAGTTCTTGTCGCCAACCAGAGCCCAGTGAACAACCTTCAAGAATACTTTGCACCTCTTCCGATTTGTAGGACCATCACAACCTTATTGTCGCAGCACAACAAACACATGACGTCAAGCAAGACCTACTAATAATCAGTGGCGTGAGGGATTCCGGAAGGTAGGAGGTTCTCAGTGCTTTGGCAGCCTCAAACTAACGACATGATTGCGGGACCATGGTCCTGTGAATCTTTTTGCTCATGTTTAATGGTAATTATTTTTATCAACACCTGGGTGACCAAAAATATATTGGCGGAGTAGACTAAATGTCTGGAAATTGACTTTCAGGGTGTAACCCTATCGCTTCCAATCCAATCTAGTTACTGTGAGATCCAGGACAGTTCCCGAAGAGCTCTGATTTCTGGCCATGACGCTTGGATTTCCTACCCGCACTACATTTATCTTCATTAAGAAAACTGCTGTTTCATAGTTGCGGTACATACATCTGCCGAGCTGCCCAATTCATATACATGTCATACCATTGAGCGTTTCCGCAGCAGTCTGCTATTTTAGTAAAATTTAGCATTGATGGAGAGGTGATTCGTCTTGCAGACACATTTTAAATAAATACATTCATTTTGGACGGCCAGCAGTTTAATTAACTTTTCTTTTAGCTCTAAGCTATATTTGTAAGTTTACGACTTCGTCAGCAAATCCTCATCTTCGGTTTCCTAGTGCAGATGTTTGAGGTTTTGTGATGATTCTGCTTCTTTCTGTGAATGAAACTTGCTGATCCATTTATTACTGCATGCTTGTGTAAGGCCTCTGTATGGAGGAGGTCAAATTATTAATACATGTGAAGAAACATTACCAAAAAGTTGGCGCATTTGGCTGCAGCATCTCCTCTACTTAACAGATTAGAAATGTAGGATTCACAAGTATATAAATATATACAAGTCTGAAAAGTGCAGAAAATTAGGCTTCGGCAAGTTTTTGAATTCGTTTTTTGGCTGCCCAAAGTCGTCAATGTGTCCTCCCAATCCACTGGAGCACTAAGACCTATCATGAGAGAAGAACGAAATGTTGAAACCTCACCACCCACACATTTTTTCCATTGCGTCTGTACAAATAATGTTTAATCGTGTAATGCAGGAGTACCCCATCTTTCTTACATTGAGAGCCACATGAGCGCTAAGAGACAGTCGTGAGCCACATCCGGAGCCTCCTGAGTGGTGACATCTAGCTCCGCCCTCTCTCCCCCCAATAGTTAATCCTAGATCCCCCAATACCAATATAAGTCAAAGCTTCCCCATAGAACTCACATTGTATGCTTCCATCCAGGGGTTCCCACCTTACCCACCATTGGTATTGTCACATTAGGCACTCCCACCATACTATCGCATCCAGCTCCAAGCGGCCCCCTATCTGGCAATATCATTCTTTCTCCAGCTTAACATATTTATCCCTCCAACCCCTAGGCCAGTATATGTGCATCCAGAACTGACGTTCTATTCGGAGCTACTCACAAAACTCACCATCTGGAGACCTTCTCTTCGTAACTGTTTGTTAGACCTGTTGCTAGTGTGCCTAGCTGGCACACAGCCGCCAACCACACATCATGGACCTGCGAGCCACATGTGGCTTCCAAGCCATGGGTTGGGGACCTATGATGTAGTGGGATAATGTGTGGATTTTACGCTTGGACCCCATTGGTTTATCCAAAGTACACTCAGGAGACTTTCATTATCATCACGTCAGTTACATTGGATCTAGTAATGACTTTTGAGCCTGGTCAATTCTTCTAACTTATGGTGCCCAATAAGTTATATTTGTCTCAAAAGTTATAGGGTAACTAAAGGTTTTTTATATTATTTAATTATCCTCCAGGCATGATAAAGCTATGAAATATTGTAAAATTCTTAATTACCTTATTTTGCTTACTACTTTCCTAAAAAAGTATCCTGCAGGGTTGTTTCAATGCCAAGTTGATGTTGCTTTTAACTGCTGTTCAGCTATGATCCCTTTTTTTTTTTTTTTTACAGAATTCGTGAATTCCCCTGTCTGAGTATAGTAAAAATCAGAGAAGCTCAGAGAGAGGAATTACCGTACTCTGTTCATAAGTAGAGTACAGATCTTAAGTGAGCAGCAGTTGAAAGCGGTTTCTAATGAAGCTTGAAATGGATGTGTGACTCAGCACTGCAGCATGAAGTAATAAAAATATGACTAATAAGTACACTGCTAAAAGTCACAACTTTGCTATACTCGGAGGATAGCGAAATATAAAAAAATAGTCTTTAAGTTAGATATATATCTCAAGTATGCTCTGACCACAGTCGTGGTAAATCAGAAGTGTCATCTAGAGGCCTGCGGTGTATGGCAATAGCCTCCTCTAATCCTTGTCCTATTTAGAGTATATATGACCTTGCGCAAACCCTATGTCTTCCCTATATAACTTTCTGTACATTAATTATGCATTGACAGTGCGCTCTATTTCTTGTCATGGGTTGTAAAAAAAACTCATCTAACTTAGCTTGTCTAACACTAATTAGTTATTTGGCAATGTGCTCCTCTGGTGTCACAGATGAAAAATAAACTGCAATGATGTTTTAAAAGCAATTAAAAGCAAATATGTGTTTGTTTGTTTTTACTAGGGATGAACAGTATAGGTTTCTCAATGTTGTCCTTGCTTTCTGAGACAAGGGTGAAAACCTAAACTAGCAAAATATTTTCAGGAATCAAGTAGTATTAGCAAGCAGGTTGTAACTTCTGTGGCTCTTTAGAAATGGCGCTAGTTTGGTTCCCCACTGATTAATACAGGGCAATGACTAAAACAGAGTAATACAATTTTGAATCTCATCTTTCATATATTTTCTTTCTGATTTTGGTTTTACACTTTTATGTCTGTTTCTGCCAGGCAATAATAAATAGCACCATCAGTCCCAACATGACATTCACTAAAACATCCCAGAAGTTTGGCCAGTGGGCGGACAGCAGGGCTAACACAGTGTACGGCCTTGGCTTCTCCTCCGAGCATCATCTCACAAAGGTGAGTGTACTGTGCATGATGTACACACATTTGTTATTTTTATTATTATTTGGAGACACTTTTGGTTTAAAAATACTGATCCAAACTCCTGAAAGTAGCGGAGAACATAGACAGCAGAAGCTCAGACCAGACTGAAGATGTGCCGAAAGTGGCTCATTTCTGGATGATACATTTGGGGACTGACACAGTTATCTAACTTTGCACAACCTTTTGATTGGCGTATTTTTACAACAGTGTTGGTGCGTTTTAATCTACACACCTTCCCAGTAAAATATACCACCTTTTCACTAAATCATACCTCCTTGTCAATACTGGGATGCTTAAGAAATAATGTTTTTTCTGATGTAGTAAGGTTTTGTCTGCATTGCCACTGGTGCATAGCACGGTACCCTAAATGATGATATCAGTCTGTGGTTTTGCCTTAAAAAAGCCCTCCTCCTCCCATCAAAGATTTTATCCTCTTTATTGCAGTCATCATGTAGCACTGTGTACTTACAATTGCTCATTTTGCCTTTCTACCCAGCTAATTCTTTTCCATTAGGTCTATGACATCACATAATTAAAAACTGACTGCTTGAATCCTTCTAAGCTCTGTGTAGAAAAAGGAGGTCAATTTTACCTGTATGAGTCACGAGTCACTGCGAACAGTGAAAAAGATAAGAATTAGCTGGGTAGAAAGGCAAAATGAGCAATTGTAAGTACAGAGTAATATATAATATGATGACTGCAATATACTAAGAGGATAAAAACTTTGATGGGAGTACTACTTCTTTAAAGGGACTCTCTCAGCATGATCTTCCTTCCGAAGCCATCTACATGGGCATGCAGGTCATAGGAAGATGGATAAAATGATACCATGATGTCTAAGATCAAATGTCTTATTCCATTGAAATCCATGTTTTTTTAATATGTAAATGAGCTGTTCAGGACTATAGGCCGAACATAGATCTCACATAGAATCTGCCTCCAGAGATTATTTTAAATGAAAAGGAAGTTACCATTGGGAGACATGTAATGACTGACAACCTGCTCTCCTGACACACATATATCACACACAGAGCTGTGAGAGCTGCAGCTTGTTTGTTATGAGACAAAGTTCAGTTCTACTGTTCTGTGTTAGTTACATGTTTCACCCAGATAACATCCCTTTCCATTTCAAATAATCTCTGGAGGCAGACTCTCGGGGAGATCTATGTCCGGCCCATAGATCTTAACAGCTCATTTACATATTAACCCCTTTACCCCCAAGGGTGGTTTGCACGTTAATGACCAGGCCAATTTTTACAATTCTGACCACTGTCCCTTTATGAGGTTATAACTCCGAAACGCTTCAACGGATCCTGGTGATTCTGACATTGTTTTCTTGTGACATATTGTACTTCATGATAGTGGTAAAATTTCTTTGATAGTACCTGCGTTTATTTGTGAAAAAAACGGAAATTTGGCGAAAATTTTGAAAATTTCGCAATTTTCAAACTTTGAATTTTTATGCAATTAAATCACAGAGATATGTCACACAAAATACTTAATAAGTAACATTTCCCACATGTCTCCTTTACATCAGCATAATTTTGGAACCAATTTTTTTTTTATTAGGGAGTTATAAGGGTTAAAAGTTGACCAGCAATTTCTCATTTTTACAACACCATTTTTTTTTAGGGACCACGTCTCATTTGAAGTCATTTTGAGGGGTCTATATGATAGAAAATGCCCAAGTGTGACACCATTCTAAAAACTGCACCCCTCAAGGTGCTCAAAACCACATTCAAGAAGTTTATTAACCCTTCAGGTGTTTAATAGGAATTTTTGGAATGTTTAAATAAAAATGAACATTTAACTTTTTTTTCACAAAAAATTTACTTCAGCTCCAATTTGTTTTATTTTACCAAGGGTAACAGGAGAAATTGGACCCAAAAAGTTGTTGTCCAATTTGTCCTGAGTATGCTGATACCCCATATGTGGCAGTAAACCACTGTTTGGGCGCATGGGAGAGCTCGGAAGGGAAGGAGCGCTATTTGACTTTTCAATGCAAAATTGACAGGAATTGAGATGGGACGCCATGTTGCGTTTGGAGAGCCACTGATGTGCCTAAACATTGAAACCCCCCACAAGTGACACCATTTTGGAAAGTAGACCCCCTAAGGAACTTATCTGGATGTGTGGTGAGCACTTTGACCCACCAAGGGCTTCACAGAAGTTTATAATGCAGAACCGTAAAAATAAAAAATCATATTTTTTCACAAAAATTATATTTTTGCCCCCAATTTTTTATTTTTCCAAGGGTAAGAGAAGAAATTGGACCTCAAAAGTTGTTGTCCAATTTGTCCCGAGTACGCTGATACCCCATATGTGGCAGTAAACCACTGTTTGGGCGCATGGGAGAGCTCGGAAGGGAAGGAGCGCCGTTTGACTTTTCAATGCAAAATTGACAGGAATTGAGATGGGACGCCATGTTGCGTTTGGAGAGCCACTGATGTGCCTAAACATTGAAACCCCCCACAAGTGACACCATTTTGGAAAGTAGACCCCCTAAGGAACTTATCTGGATGTGTGGTGAGCACTTTGACCCACCAAGGGCTTCACAGAAGTTTATAATGCAGAGCCATAAAAATAAAACAAAATTTTTTTCCCACAAAAATTATTTTTTAGCCCCCAGTTTTGTATTTTCCCTAGGGTAACAGGAGAAATTGGACCCCAAAAGTTGTTGTCCAATTTGTCCTGAGTACGCTGATACCCCATATGTGGGGGGGAACCACCGTTTGGGTGCATGGGAGGGTTCGGAAGGGAAGGAGCGCCATTTGGAATGCAGACTTAGATGGAATGGTCTGCAGGCGTCACATTGCGTTTGCAGAGCCCCTAATGTACCTAAACAGTAGAAACCCCCCACAAGTGACACCATTTTGGAAAGTAGACCCCCTAAGGAACTTATCTAGAGGTGTGGTGAGCACTTTGACCCACCAAGTGCTTCACAGAAGTTTATAATGCAGAACCGTAAAAATAAAAAATCATATTTTTTCACAAAAATTATATTTTTGCCCCCAATTTTTTATTTTTCCAAGGGTAAGAGAAGAAATTGGACCTCAAAAGTTGTTGTCCAATTTGTCCCGAGTCCGCTGATACCCAATATGTGGCAGTAAACCACTGTTTGGGCGCATGGGAGAGCTCGGAAGGGAAGGAGCGCCGTTTGACTTTTCAATGCAAAATTGACAGGAATTGAGATGGGACGCCATGTTGCGTTTGGAGAGCCACTGATGTGCCTAAACATTGAAACCCCCCACAAGTGACACCATTTTGGAAAGTAGACCCCCTAAGGAACTTATCTGGATGTGTGGTGAGCACTTTGACCCACCAAGGGCTTCACAGAAGTTTATAATGCAGAGCCATAAAAATAAAACAAAATTTTTTTCCCACAAAAATTATTTTTTAGCCCCCAGTTTTGTATTTTCCCTAGGGTAACAGGAGAAATTGGACCCCAAAAGTTGTTGTCCAATTTGTCCTGAGTACGCTGATACCCCATATGTGGGGGGGAACCACCGTTTGGGCGCATGGGAGGGTTCGGAAGGGAAGGAGCGCCATTTGGAATGCAGACTTATATGGAATGGTCTGCAGGCGTCACATTGCGTTTGCAGAGCCCCTAATGTACCTAAACAGTAGAAACCCCCCACAAGTGACACCATTTTGGAAAGTAGACCCCCTAAGGAACTCATCTTGATGTGTTGTGAGAGCTTTGAACCCCCAAGTATTTCACTACAGTTTATAACGCAGAGCCATGCAAATAAAAAATATTTTTTTTTCCACAAAAATTATATTTTAGCCCCCAGTTTTGTATTTTTCCAAGGTTAGCAGGAGAAATTGGACCCTAAATGTTGTTGTCCAATTTGTCCTGAGTACGCTGATACCCGATATGTGGGGGGAAACCACCGTTTGGGCGCATGGGAGGGCTCGGAAGGGAAGGAGCATCATTTGGAATGCAGACTTAGATGGATTGGTCTGCAGGCGTCACATTGCGTTTGCAGAGCCCCTAATGTACCTAAACAGTAGAAACCCCCCACAAGTGACCCCATATTGGAAACTAGACCCCTCAGTGAACTTATCTAGATGTGTTGTGAGAACTTTGAACCCCCAAATGTTTCACTACAGTTTATAACGCAGAGCCGTGAAAATAAAAAATCTTTTTGTTTTCCCACAAAAATTATTTTTTAGCCCCCAGTTTTGTATTTTCCCAAGGGTAACAGGAGAAATTGGTCCACAAAAGTTGTTGTCCAATTTGTCCTGAGTACGCTGATACCCCATATGTTGGGGTAAACCCCTGTTTGGGCACACAGGAGAGCTCGGAAGGGAAGGAGCACTGTTTTACTTTTTCAACACAGAATTGGCTGGAATTGAGATCGGACGCCATGTCGTGTTTGGAGAGCCCCTGATGTGCCGAAACAGTGGAAACCCCCAATTATAACTGAAACCCTAATCTAAACACACCCCTAACCCTAATTCCAACGGTAACCCTAACCACACCTCTAACCCTGACACACCCCTAACCCTAATCCCAACCCTATTCCCAACTGTAAATGTAATCTAAACCCTAACCCTAACTTTAGCCCCAACCCTAACTGTAGCCCCAACCCTAACCCTAACCCTAGCCCTAACCCTAGCCCTAACCCTAGCCCTAACCCTAACCCTAGCCCTAGCCCTAACCCTAGCCCTAACCCTAACCCTAGCCCTAACCCTAGCCCTAACCCTAGCCCTAACCCTAGCCCTTGCCCTAACCCTAGCCCTAACCCTAGCCCTAACCCTAGCCCTAGCCCTAACCCTAGCCCTAACCCTAGCCCTAATGGGAAAATGGAAATAAATACATTTTTTTTTATTTTTCCCTAACTAAGGGGGTGATGAAGGGGGGTTTGATTTACTTTTATAGCGAGTTTTTTAGCGGATTTTTATGATTGGCAGCCGTCACACACTGAAAGACCCTTTTTATTGCAAAAAATATTTTTTGCAATACCACATTTTGAGAGCTATAATTTTTCCATATTTTGGTCCACAGAGTCATGTGAGGTCTTGTTTTTTGCGGGACGAGTTGACGTTTTTATTGAAAACATTTTTGGGCACGTGACTTTTTTTTATCGCTTTTTATTCCGATTTTTGTGAGGAAGAATGACCAAAAGCCAGCTATTCATGAATTTCTATTGGGGGAGGCGTTTATACCGTTCCGCGTTTGGTAAAATTGATAAATCAGTTTTATTCTTCGGGTCAGTACGATTACAGTGATACCTCATTTATATCATTTTTTTATGGTTTGGTGCTTTTATACGATAAAAACTATTTTACAGAAAAAATAATTATTTTTGCATCGCTTTATTCTCAGGACTATAACTTTTTTATTTTTTTGCTGATGATGCTGTATGGCGGCTCTTTTTTTGCGGGACAATATGACGCTTTCAGCGGTACCATGGATATTTATATCTGTCCTTTTGATCGCGTGTTATTCCACTTTTTGTTCGGCGGTATGATAATAAAGCGTTGTTTTTTGCCTCGTTTTTTTTTTTTTTTCTTACGGTGTTTACTGAAGGGGTTAACTAGTGGGACAGTTTTATAGGTCGGGTCGTTACGGACGCGGCGATACTAAATATGTGTACTTTTATTGGTTTTTTTTATTTAGATGAAGAAATGTATTTATGGGAATAATATTTTTTTTTTTTTTCATTATTTTGGAATATTTTTTTTTATTTTTTTTACATATTTGGAAAATTTTTTTTTTACTTTTTTACTTTGTCCCAGGGGGGGACATCACAGATCAGTGATCTGACAGTTTGCACAGCACTCTGTCAGATCACTGATCTGACATGCAGCGCTGCAGCCTTCACAGTGCCTGCTCTAAGCAGGCTCTGTGAAGCCACCTCCCTCCCTGCAGGACCCGGATCCGCGGCCATCTTGGATCCGGGGCTCGAGCAGGGAGGGAGGTGAGGAGACCCTCGCAGCAACGCGATCACATCGCGTTGCTGCGGGGGGCTCAGGGAAGCCCGCAGGGAGCCCCCTCCCTGCGCGGTGCTTCCCTGCACCGCCGGCACATCGCGATCATCTTTGATCGCGGTGTGCCAGGGGTTAATGTGCTGGGGGCGGTCCGTGACCGCTCCTGGCACATAGTGCCGGATGTCAGCTGCGATAAGCAGCTGACACCCGGCCGCGATCGGCTATGACGTACTATCCCGTCCAGGGTCAGATAAGCCCAGGGCACCTCGACGGGATAGTACGTCTAAGGTCACAGAGGGGTTAAGAAATATGAAGATTTTTTCTGGAATAAGACATCAGATCACAGATATCAAGGTATCATTTTTATTATATGCATTTCTGTCTCAATTTTTTTTTTCTTGTGGATTCATTTTTTTTTTATTCCTTTAACTATATTTAACAGTGTTTATGCCGTTTACTTTTCAACCTCATTATTTTGTATATACTGTAGCACCATCATCTTTCATGGCACTGAATAATGTTTTAAAAAAGTATTTATGTAAAATAGTACAAATTTATCAGAATACTAAACACTGCAACAGTGAAGGCAGAGAACCCAAAATATGAGTGCAGAGGGGACCATACCGCGGGGCCCTTTATCTGCAGGGTTACCTGTGGTGACCATGTGGTGTACCACGTCAGTGATTGCCACCTTTTGATAACACAGACATGTCACAGTTAACAGCAATTCCAAATTTTTCTGGGCTATCCCAATTTTTCTAGAAACTTAGATGGCAAATTCAGGCATGTCCTGGACCTGAAAGGTGGCACGGATTATGTAAACTCCATCCAAAAGTGGCCGTGTATTGATGCCACCCCATTCATCGCACATTTCTCTGTACTGTGACATGGGTGCTGTGTACTTATCTCTTGGATTTCATTAATTTTCTTTTTCATTGATTAGTTTGCAGAAAAATTTCAGGAATTTAAAGAAGCTGCTCGATTAGCAAAGGAGAAATCCCAAGAAAAGATGGAGCTGACCAGTACTCCTTCCCAGGTAAGGTTCCCGCCAACTATTTTTATCATTGTTATTAGGGTATCCTAATGTTACCCATAAACCTTACTCTCCTGCATTATTTGTTTGGTTTTAAAAGGGTTTTCCAGTGAAACAGAATTATAATTGACTGATGTTTAAATAGTAAATAAGATTATTAATGTAGACCTTATATGATAGATGTCCCGACACTCCATCAACTGCTCCATCGAAGTCCTGGTGCCCTCGTTTCTGGCACTGTACTCAACACAAGATAGAGTGAGCAGAGCAGTATGTGAGGGGGCTGGCTTCAACAGCTAAGCCTGCTCCCACCTCTCTCTATACATCAAAGAAAGGGCTGGCTTAGATGTGACATGTCCAGTCAGTCGTCCCCTTCACACACTACTTCTGGGGACTTACCAACACAGGAAGATGTGTCCAAGACTCAACCAGTGGAGAGTTGAGCTACCTGGTCTAATAGAACTACAGTGGGTACGGAAAGTATTCAGACCCCCTTAAATTTTTCACTCTGTTTAATTGTAGCCATTTGGTAAATTCAAAAAAGTTTTTTTTTCACATTAATGTACACGATCTTGACTGAAAAAAACAAAAATGTAGAAATTTTTGCAAATTTATTAGAAAAGAAAAACTGAAATATCACATGGTCATAAGTATTGACACCCTCTGCTCAGTATTGAGTAGATGCACCCTTTGAGCTAGTACAGCCAAGAGTCTTCTTGGGAATGATGCAGCAAGTTTATCACACCTAGATTTTTGGATCTTCTGCCATTCTTCCTTACAGATCCTCTCCAGTTCCAGCAAGTTGGATGGTGAACGTTGGCGAACAGCCATTTGCGGGTCTCTCCAGAGATGCTCAATTGGGTTTAGGTCACGGCTCTGGCTGGGCCAGTCAAGAATGGTCACAGAGTTGTTCTGAAGCCACTCCTTTGTTATTTTAGCTGTGTGCTTAGGGTCATTGTCTTGTTGGAAGGTGAACCTTCAGCCAAGTCTGAGGTCCAGAGCACTTTGGAAGAGGTTTTCATCGAGGACATCTCTGTACTTGGCCGCATTCATGTTTCCTTCAATGACAACCAGTCGTCCTGTCCCTGCGGCTGAAAAACACCCCCATAGCATGATTCTGCCACCACCATGTTTCACTGTTGGGATTGTATTGGGAAGGTGATGAGCAGTGCCTGGTTTTCTCCACACATACTGCTTAGATTTATCACCAAAAAGGTCTATCTTCGTCTCATCAGACCAGAGAATCTTATTTCTCATAGTCTGGGAGTCCTTCATGTGTTTTTTTTTTAGAAAACTCTGTTTAGGCTTTCATATGTCTTGCACCGGGAGAGACTTCCATTGGGCCACTGTTCTATAAAGGCCTGACAGATGGAGGGCAGCAGTGATAGTTGACTTTGGGGAACTTTCTCCCATCTCCCTACTGCATCTCTGGAGCTCAGCCACAGTGATCTTGGAGTTCTTCTTTACCTCTCTCATCAAGGCTCTTCTCCCACAATTGCTCAGTTTGGCTGGACGGACAGATCTAGGAAGACTTCTGGTGGTCCCAAACTTCTTCCAATTAAGGATTATGGAGGCCACTGTGCTCTTAGGAACCTTGAGTACTGCAAAAATTCTGTTGTAACCTTGGCCAGATCTGTGCCTTGCCACAATTCTGTCTCTGAGCTCCTTGGCCAGTTCCTTTGACCTCATGATTCTCATTTGGTCTGACATGCACTGTGAGCTGTGAGGTCTTATATAGACAGGTGTGCGCCTTTCCAAATCAAGTCCTGTCAGTTTAATTAAACACAGCTGGACTCCAATGATGGAGTAGAACCATCTCAAGGAGGATCACAAGGAAATGGACATCATGTGACTTAAATAAGAGTGTCTGAGCAAAGGGTCTGAATAGTTTTTCTTTTTCAATAAATTTGCAAAAATGTCTACATTTCTGTTTTTTTTCAGTCAAGATCGGATGCAGAGGGCACATTAATGTAAAAAAATTTGAATTTTCCAAATGGCTGCAATGAAACAAATTGTAAAAAAATTAAAGGGATCTGAATACTTTCTGTACCCACTGTATATTAGAAATTATCTGACTTACTATTTTAGAAACTTTTTATTTAGATTTTTATCTTTTCAGTTTGTTAACCGCTCTTATTTACATGATAGTTATACAGACAAAACCTAAGATAAAAACAAACTGAGCAAATACTCGGTAATCAGTAAATGAATAAATAGTAATAGTACATGTAATTAACATAGGGTACTTAGTTAACACTATTGTGATAAAAAAAAGTGTAAAATCCATCCCATCGTGACAAGGTGTACCTAATCAGGTATCTAACTCTTGTAGTTCACCTCACTATGTGTTTCCCGTATGTTCAGACACCTGCCTGTGGAAAGTTAATTAAACACAAAGAACAGCCCAAAAAGGGGTAGCCATGCCCCCATTTGTATAAATATCATTTTGCTCTCATCTTAGCTTCTGTCTGTTAAATGGCCATAGTGTGAATGCACACCTTTGCAGTGCACTTGTACCTACATATTGTTTTAGTTTTTATGGGATGACTATGCAATAAAGCTCATTCCATCCGTGTTTGATCCTTGATGCTGTTATACTATGAATCCAATAAATGCCGTACAACATGTCTCCCTTCTGTACTACATGAAACAAGAACATCCTGTTCCCCTAATTGTGTTCTATTTCAGGTTGTCAGAAAGCTTTCTCCACTCACCAGCTTAGTGGATTTGATTGAAGGCCATTTGCATCTGACATCTGGTCATTGCCTGTTGAGTAAGGAATTGGTGTTGGTCCAGTTTTTACAACACAGGTGTCCAAATTGGCTGAAAGAAGCTGCAGTCACAATTGGCATGGCTTAGCCATCTCCACCGAGAGATGAGAGATGGAGAGCCTGCTGACACAAAAATCTAATCCAATTATGTAGATATGTGTCCCGTTTATTTTGGTTCTCTTATTTGAGAGGGACAGGCTATTCATGCTCAGAACCGACGTTACATTGCTGAAACCAAGTCATGCTGCTGGATTATCAATGTCCGACTGGTTTATTCTACAAGAGGAACAGTTCTTCAGAGGGTGACATTGGAAATAACGCCATTCAAGGTGACCTTCAAATTCACAGTTTATTACTAGCGGAAAAAGGGACTGACAGACGCAACATTAGATATCATGAATTATATTATAATACAATAGAAAAATATGAAGAAAGAAAAAAGCATATTTATAGGTCTAGATAGACTCAAATAATTGGAACACAAATCTGATAGTATCACAAGTGTTTTATCAGTCTTAAAATTGGTTCTCTCTGTTCAGTCTTTTGCTTCTGGTCTTGTGAAATTTCATGGTTTTTTTTTTTTGCAGTTTTTGCTGCGAGCTAAAAAAAATATATGAAGGAACACTAAAATCCCACATCCTACATATCACTGAATGAAATATTCCAGTTGCAAATCTTTATTCATTAAATAGTAGAATGTGTTGAGAACAATAAAACATAAAAATGATCAATGTAAATCAAAATGAATATCCCATGAAGGTCTGGATTTAGAATGATGCTCAAAATCAAAGTGGAAAATCAAATTACAGGCTGATCCAACTTCATTGAAAATGCCTCAAGACAAGAAAATGATGCTCAGTAGTGTGTTTGGCCTTCACGTGCCTGTATGACCTCCCTACAACGCCTGGGCAGGTTCCCAATTAGGCAGGATGTTCTCCTGAGGGATCACCGCCAAAACCTAGATTAAAGTGTCAGTCAACTCCTAGACAGTTTGTGGTGCAAAATGGCGTTGGTGGATGAAACAAGACATGATGTCTCAGATGTGCTTGATTGGATTCAGGTCTGGGGAACGGGCGGGCCAGTCCATAGCATCAATGCCGTCATCATGCAGGAGCTGCTGACACACTTTAGCACATGAGACCTAGCATTGTCAAGCATCAGTAGGAGCCCGGAGCCGACTGCACCTGCATATGGTTTCACAATGGGTCTGAGGATTTCATCCCGGTACCTAATGGCAGTCAAGGTACCTCTGGCTAGCAAATGGAGGGCTATGCGGCCATCCAAAGAAATGCCTCCCCACACCATTACTGACCCATTGCCACATGGGTCATGCTGGTGGATGTTGCAGGCAGCAGAACTTTGTCCATGTCTTCTCCAGACTGTCACATGTGCTCAGTGTGAACCTGCTCTTATCTGTGAAAAACACAGGGCCCAATGTTGAATCTGCCAGTCTTGGTGTTCTCTGCAAATGCCAATTGTGCTGTAAGCACAACACCCACTTTTAAACATCTCATACCACCCTCATGGAGTCTGTTTCTGAGAGTTTGAGCAGACACATGCACATTTGTGGCCTGCTGGAGGTCATTTTGCTGGGCTCTGACACTGCTCCTCCTGTTACTCCTTCCATAAAAGTGGACGTAGTGGTCCTCCTGCTGGGTTGTTGCACTCCTATTGTCCCCTCTATATCTCCTGGTGTACTGGCCTGTTTCCTGGTATCTGCTCCATGCTACGGGCACTACTGACAGACACAGCTACCCTTCTTGCCCCAGCTCACATTGATGTGCCAACCTTGATGAGCTGCACTACCTGAGCAACTTTTGTTTGTTGTAGACACCGCCTCATGCATGTACTGTAACTGTAGGGGTGAGAGCAATTACAAAATGCAAAAGTTACCAAAACAGCCAAAAAGGATAAGAACTGACAAATAGTTTGTGGTCGCCCCAGCACAACCACTCCTTTATATGGGTTGTTTTGCTAATTGCCTATCATTTCTACCTGTTGTGTGTTTCATTTGCACAACAGCAGGATAAATTGATTCACAATCAGTGTTGCTTCATAACTGGACAGGTTGATTTCACAGAAGTGTGATTGACTTAGAGTTACATTGTGTTGTTTAAGTGTTCCCTTTATTTTTTTGAGAAGTGTATTAGGAATCCTGATATCTTAGGTCATAAGGCCATACAGTTTAGACTAAATTGGGCTGTCAATTTACTGTTTATGGGGGTCTCCTAATTTTCCCCCAGCAGATGATGTTGGTAAGAGACAGATCAAACATATCAGATTCCTGATGATCGATCGTTTTGTTTTCCAATATCTTAGCTGCTGTCAGAGCAGTTTGGCAGGGACTCTCTGATAGAGGAACACAGAAGTGCACCGTCAAGGCGAGCGTTCTGGTGCATGTGGGAGTTGGGACAGATAGCGAACAGCCCAACGAAAATCCCATCATGTTTTAGCACAGCATCACATCACCGACCAGAGCTAGAGCCATATCTGTCTGCTGTGCTTACACTTTAAAGGGAACCTGTCATGTAATTTGTAGCATCTAAAGTGTCCACAGTGCGTTGTTAGTGATGCATTTTCTGGGGACTCAATTCCTTTAAAAATGTAGAATAAGGGTATGTGCCCACCTGCTCTGCATCCTAAACGCTGCATTCTAGGTTACAAGCACAGTGGATGGGATTTATAGAAAGTGTTGTGTCCCTGTTTAATCCCCTAAAATTCAATCTGCTAATAGCCTGCCTACTTTGAAACAATAACAGAAAATGTTATATCCTTGATAACCCTATTTCTCTTGTTGGCTAAAAGAGAAATGTTATATATATATATATATATATATATATATATATATATATATATATATATATATATACTAGATTGTGGCCCGATTCTAACGCATCGGGTATTCTAGAATATGCATGTCCCCGTAGTATATGGACAATGATGATTCCAGAATTCGCGGCAGACTGTGCCCGTCGCTGATTGGTCGAGGCAACCTTTATGACATCATCGTCGTCATGGCAACCATTATGACATCTACGTTGATACTGTGCCCGTTGCTGATTGGTCGAGGCCTGGCGGCCTCGACCAATCAGAGACGTGGGATTTCCTGGACAGACAGACAGACAGAGACAGACAGACGGAAAAACCCTTAGACAATTATATATATAGACTAGATGGCAGCCCGATTCTAAAGAATCGGGAGTCTAGAATCCATATATACTTTATTTATTCAAATGTAAGAATAATACAATTAATAAATAATAGTAAGAAAGAACAAAAATAATAGGCAGTATATGGAGAAAACACCAAACAAAAGTTCAAAATTGGTGTGAAAATGTCACTGAACCACTTCACAACTAAATATATATAGTTTTGGTAAATGGTATTATCATTTTTTTGACGAAATTCGGCAGGAGCTTGAAGAGCAACGTCACTGGGCCCGCCTCCACGCAGTAGAAACTTGCTGTGAGGTAAAAATTCAAAAATCACACCAAAATGGCGGGCGCAGTGTGTCACAGTACGGCACGTTTCTGATTGGTCGCTCGCAGCAGGCGGCAACCAATCAGACACTGGACACTGTTGACGTCACTTATCTCCGGACATTAGCTCCGGACATTAGCTCCGGACATTAGCTCCGGACATTAGCTCCGGACAAAGCCACGGAAGTTGGCACAAATTGCAGGAAGTAGTATTCTAGGCAATTATATATTAGATAGACACAATATATACACAATCAAATTGCTTTGAATAGCCCTGTCAATCTCAGTAATCTACAATGTAAAATGAATGTGATGGTTCATCCTCAGCAAAGCTGTGTGTACGGCTCCAGATCTCTCTCTTACGGGCCACAGGCACCATATCCATCCCTGACAGTACTGCTTCCAGGGGGACCACCTTTGTAATATGGCTTTCAGTAGAACACACCATAATATTCCTTCCTATGGATTCTGTCCAGTTCGGGCCCGTAACTATGGCTATCACATTACAGGTCCGTACAAAATAGCTTCATATGGCAGTGTTTCGCCTAACATTTCCGAGCAGCTCCTGTCCCTCCCTGTGATCAGCTTCTAGAAGAGAAGATCTAGAAATACGCTTTTAATAATTCCGAGTAAACCGCCATAGAATCACAGTGTACATATAAACTGCTTGTCGGGTCCGTTTTTACATTTCCCATCTAGATACTAACGGTTTGTATGTTTTCTTACAGGAATCTGCCGGAGGGGATCTCCAGTCTCCTTTAACGCCAGAAAGTATTAATGGAACGGATGACGAAAGAACAACCCCTGAAGTGACGCAAAATTCTGAACCAAGGGCTGAACCTACGCAGAATGCGTTGCCATTTACACATAGGTACCAATTCAGTTCACAAATCTTAATTAACTGATGTGTATCTGTGACTCTGGATAATCTCATTACTGCCTGACTAGTTGGCCGATTATATGCAATGACTGATTTTTGTTACTAAAACTACCATAAACCTAATTATGTAAAAAGGCAATGTACATTGAATGGATTACATTAAGCTGCATCAATGCAAATACTTGCACTGAAAGGGAGTCTGTCATTAGGTTTTTACTAACCCATGTGAAAGCAACATAATTTAGCGTTAGATACCCTGATTCCAGTGATATGCCACTTACTGGGCTGCTTGCTGTAATTTTGATAAAATCACTGCTTTATCTGCTGCAGATCTAGCAGTGCTCAAATACTGAGTGCTGTATAACTCCGCCCACACCACTGATTGGCAGCTTTTTGGCAATCAGTGGTGTGGGCGGGGTTATACAGAGCTCAGGGGTCCCGAGCTCAGCTAGATCTGCAGCAGATAAAACAGTGATTTTATCAAAATGACAGCGAGTAGCCCAATAAGTGACACATCTCTGGAATCAGGGTCTCTGCCTCTACATTATGCTGCTCTCAGATTAGGTGGGAAGACCTGGTAACAGATTCTCTTTAAAGGAGTATTTCCGGATTTTTAAGTAACTCGTCAACAGTAGGAAATGTTAGAACTTTCTCATTGTTGATTCCCGTGTCACTGCCAAGATCTTCGGTTGTCCTGCAGTGATCATGTACAGTACATTCATGTGACCACTGCTGCCAATCACTCACCCAGCAGTGACTCTAGTATATATGGTGCTTAACAATTGAGATCATTGATTGGGTGCAGTGTTCACGTGAATGACTGACCGGTTGTCCTGATTTAAGAACCAGTAGAGAGCATTGTATCAGTAGAGCTGGGACAACAGGAGAATCAATGGGTATGTGATGGTTATTTCTTTATTTTGTGACATTTGTTTTCTGAAGTCTGAGAAATCCTTTTAAGCTGACAAATCCTGTAGAAATGTGAGTGCCGTTCCCTGTTCTTCAGTATTGTGTCTGATGTGATGTCCAATGACCTGCATCAGACATGTTCGTGTGCCTTGAATTTTAGTATTAATATTGGTGTCTTAATATTATGTACATTTTTATGGATCTTCAAATACTCCTTGTTTGTCTGACTTTCAGGAACAAGTTCTCATCTTCTTGTAAATTTTCTGAAAGTTTCTTTTGCATTTTACCAAAGTATTTTTTAAATACTAAATAAGGTAAGGAATAAAAATCAGCTTTTGACCAGTCCAGTGGAATTTTATGTTTTCCCACATGCTTACTTGCCAGAGTGACACTACTTGGACAGTGGCTCAGTGGGTAGCACTGCAGCCTTGCAGCAATGGGGTCCTGGGTTAAAATCCCTCCACGGACAACATCTGCAAGGAGTTTATATGTTCCCGCACTCCAGAGACATACTGATAGGGAATTTAGATTGTGACCCTCAACGGAGACAATGATAATGTCTGTAAAATACGGCAGAATTAAGCATAATAAATACTAGGCAAACAACATAAACCATTACAGTGGCTGGCAGTGTTAGTTCCTCTGCAGCATGCATGGTTTGTGGTATTCAACTTGATGCAACCAACACACATTTCATGTGCAACAATTAGGAGAATAGTAGGCATGTCTGAAATGAGATATTCTGGTAAGTAAAGCTTTGGGGAGATGTTCAGCACCATTGGATCGGTAAAAAACTATTGTCTGATTTTTGCTCAGAGGGCGTTTTAGATGTGGTCTTTCACATTAGGACTATAGTTAGAAGATGTGGTCTGGCAGATTAGGACTATAGTTAGAAGATGTGGTCTGGCAGATGAGAACTATAATTAGAAGATGTGGTCTGGCAGATTAGGACTATAGTTAGAAGATGTGGTCTGGAATATTAGGACTGTAGTTGGAAGACCTGGTCTGTAATATTAGGACTGTAGTTGGAAGACCTGGTCAGGAATATTAGGACTGTAGTTAGAAGATGTGGTCTTTCACATTAGGACTATAGTTAGAAGATGTGGTCTGGCAGATTAGGACTATAGTTAGAAGATGTGGTCTGGAATATTAGGACTGTAGTTAGAAGACCTGGTCTGGAATCTGGGGACTGTAGTTAGAAGATGTGGTCTGGAATATTAGGACTGTAATTGGAAGACCTGGTCTGTCAGATTAGGACTGTAGTTAGAAGACCTGGTCTGGAATATTAGGACTGTAGTTAGAAGACCTGGTCTGGAATATTAGGACTGTAGTTAGAAGACCTGGTCTGGAATATTAGGACTGTAGTTAGAAGATGTGGTCTGGAATATTAGGACTGTAGTTGGAAGACCTGGTTTGGCAGATTAGGACTGCAGTTAGAAGACCTGGTCTGGAATATTAGGACTCTAGTTAGAAGATGTGGTCTGGAATGTTAGGACTGTAGTTAGAAGATGTGGTCTGGCAGATTAGGACTGCAGTTAAAAGACGTGGTCTGGAATATTAGGACTGTAGTTTGAAGATCTGGTCTGTCAGATTAGGACTGTAGTTAGAAGACCTGGTCTGGAATATTAGGACTGTAGTTAGAAGATGTGGTCTGGAATATTAGGACTGTAGTTAGAAGATGTGGTCTGGCAGATTAGGTTTGCAGTAAGAAGACGTGGTCTAGCACATTAGGACTACAGTAAAAAGACGTGGTCTGGTATATTATGACTGCAGTTAGAAGACGTGGTCTGGAATATTAGGACTGTAGTTAGTAGACGTGGTCTAGTGTATTAGGACTATAGTTAGAAGACGTGGTCTGGAATATTAGGACTGTAGTTAGTAGACGTGGTCTAGTGTATTAGGACAACATGGGAATGAGTTGGAAAATCTGTCTTCTTGGGAAAAGGGCTGTGGATGAAGTGTTCTTGCACATAGGAAAGATGGTGCAGGACTGTCCTGGAGAGATGTCCTACAGAACATACAAATGTGAAGGAGCAGCTGTCACCAGAAGATCCTGGCCAGAAGTGGTCTGTCACATAAGAGAGCTTGTAAACAAATGGGTGGCATGGTTAGGAAGTGGGCAAGGATGGGTTTGCTACCCACATATCATTTACTAGGATGAGATAATTAGGGAAGAAAATTAAACATTGTAAAATAAAAAACAAAACAACAGCAAATATCTGATAAATAACACAAGTGTTCAATGCAAAATATCAACTAAAAATTACTGGAAGGTGAGAACTAGACAATGCATGAACGTTAAGGTGTAAGAAATATAAATGTTTATGTGATAAGTTAGTGTTTGCACTTCAATGCCCTGTGCTTACGCTGCTCACTAAGGTGCAATCTCTTCCTCATCTAAAGTGGAAACGGATTAAAGGGTATCTGTCACCAGATTTTTGCTACACCATCAAGGAGCAGCATGATGTAGAGGCAGAGACCCACATTGCAGTGTGGTGTCACTTACTCTACTTGTTGCTTCAGTTTAGATTAAAAGCTTTTATTTGCTGCAGATTTATCAGTCTGAATGCTGAGATCTGTATAACCCCGCCCACACCACTGATTGGCAGCTTTCTGGGTACACTGTGCATAGGCAGAAAGCTGCCAATCAGTGATGGGGCGTGGTTTTACTGCCTGGTAGCAGGCCAAGTAGTCATCTAGTGATAATCTCCTCTTGATAAAAGTAATTTTATAAAAACTACACTATGCAGCCCAGTACGTGATAAATCATTGGAATCAGGGTCTCTGTCTCTTTATTTTTAGGTTAGATGGCAATAACCTGGTGACAGATTCCATTTAAAATGGATTTTTCATTCAAGTATTTACCGTTAGATACGATTATGATTTCAAGTCTTTCCCCTTTGTACTTTATGCACAGTTTTTGGACACCCATCTACTGTACATAGCTAGCATGCACTATATGATTTTAGTCTAATATTTGCTTCTTTGACTTTGATGTCCTGTTTAGTTATTTTTCATCTCTAATCACCTCAGTGGTTAGAATATTAGATAGTACAAGGTTTTCTTGTTTGTTTCACATGATCTGGTACCGCTTTCTGTTTTAGGATATACCAACCCAAATTTTGTATTTTCTTTGTAGCATGACATTGCAGGACTTTTTTTCTAGTATTTTTGTAAAAATGTCATCTTTATCCTCCATATACAGAGTTGTATAAAAAGTGTTTGCCCCCTTCCTGATTTCCTATTCTTTTGCATGTTTTGCATGTCACACTTAATTATTTCAGATCACCAAACAAATATTATACAAAGATAACACAAGTAAACACAAAATGCCGTTTTTAAATTAAGGTACCGTATTTATTATTAAGGAAAAAAAAACCAAGCCCTACAGGGCCCTGTGTGAAAAACTGATTACCCCCTAAACCTAAAAACCTGTTGGACCACCCTTAGCATCAACAACTGCGATCAAGCATTTGCGATAACTGGCAATGAGTCTTTTACAACGCTCTGGAGGAATTTTGGCCCATTCATCTTTGCAGAATTGTTGTAATTCAGCCACATTGGAGGGTTTCCAAGCATGAGCCGCGTTTTTAAGGTCACGCCACAACATCTCAATCAGATTAAGATCAGGACTTTGACTAGGCCACTCCGAATTCTTAATTTTGTTTTTATTAATCCGTTCAGAGGTGGACTTGCTGGTGTGTTTTGGATCATTGTTCTGCTGTATAACCCAAGTTTAATTCACCTTGAGGTCATGAACAGACATTCTCCTTCCGGACTTCTTGGTAGACAGCAGAATTCGTGGTTCCATTTACCACAGTAAGTCTTCCATGTCCTGAAGCAGCAAAACAGCCCCAGACCATCCATCACGCTACTACCACCACCACCATATTTTACTGTTGTTATGATGTTCCTTTCCTTAAATGCTGTGTTACTTCTATGTCAGATATAATGTGATATACAACTTCGAAATAGTTCAACTTTTGTCTCGTCAGTCCACAGAGTATTCTCCCAAAAGTCTTGGGGATCATCAAGATGTTTTCTTGCATAACTGAGATGAGTCTTTATGTTCTTATTGCTCAGCAGTGGTTTTCATCTTGAAACTCTGCCATGCAGGACATTTTTGCCCAGTCTCTTTCTTATGGTGGAGTCATGAACACTGTCCTTAAGTGAATCAAGTGAGGCCTGCAGTTCTTTGAATGTTGTTGTGAGATGTTTTGTGACCCCTTGGATGATTCATCGCTGCGCTCTTTGGGTAATTTTAGTAAGCTGGCCACTCCTGGGAAGGTTCACCACTGTTACGTTTTTGCCATTTGTAGATAATGGCTCTCACTGTAGTTCGCTGGAGTCCCAAATCTTGAGAAATGGCTTTATAACCTTTTCCAGACTAATAGATCTCAATGACTTTGTTTCTCATTTGTTCCAGAATTTCTTTAGATCGCGTCATAATGTCTAGGTTTTGAGAAACTTTTGCTCTAGTTTACCGTGGGCACGGAAAGTATTCAGAACCCTTTACATTTTTCACTCTTTGTTTCATTGCAGCCATTTGGTAAATTCAAAAAAGTTCATTTTTTTCTCATTAATGTACACTCTGCACCCCATCTTGACTGAAAAAAACAGAAATGTAGAAATTTTTGCAAACTTATTTAAAAAAAGAACTGAAATATCACATGGTCATTTGTACTCAGACCCTTTGCTCAGACACTCATATTTAAGTCACATGCTGTCCATTTCCTTGTGATCCTCCTTAAGAAGGTTCTACTGATGAGACAAAGATCGACCTTTGATAGTGATAATTCAAAGTGGTATGTGTAGAGAAAACCAGGCACTGCCCATTACCTGCCCAATACAATTCCAACAGTGAAGCATGGTGGTGGCAGCACCATGCTATGGGGGTGTTTTTCAGCTGCAAGGACAGGACATGTCATTGAAGGAAACATGAATGCAGCCAAGTACAGAGATATCCTGGATGAAAACCTCTTCCAGAGTGCTCTGGACCTCAGACTTGGCCAAAGGTTCACCATCCAACAAGACAATGACCCTAAGCACACAGCTAAAATAACAATGGAGTGGCTTCAGAACAACTCTGTGACCAGTCTTGACTGGCCCAGCCAGAGCCCTGACCTAAACCCAATTGAGCATCTCTGGAGAGACCTGAAAATGGCTGTCCACCAATGTTCACCACCCAACCTGACGGAACTGGAGAGGATATGCAATGAAAAATGGCAGAAGATCCCCAAATCCAGGTGTGAAAAACTTGTTGCATCATTCCCAAGAAGACTCATGGCTGTACTAGCTCAAAGCAGGGCTGCCACTAGAAATTTCGGGGCCCCATACTGGCAAAATTTTCAGGGCCCCCTTGAGACTCCGCCCAGGCTCCACCCCAGCCCCGCCTCCACGCTCCACCCCTCGAACTGTCCACAATCCCACCGCTCTCTCTTGGAAAAACTACACTTCTCACCTATCACACATTAACAGTTCCCATCACCAGATCGCACATATAGCTGCAGCTTTTGTTTTGGCCAAAAGATTTTTTAAGCCGCCACCATAACACGGTAGACACTTTTGGCCGGGCCCTGCTCTACTGTAACCTATTAAATATTTGTTAAAATATGCAATACAATTTAGGTATATTTTTATTTCAATTTCAATTTTTTAAATGACCAATAATATCACATACAAAGAACAAATACCACAGCACTATGACCAGATGACATATTACCACCACAGTGATCGAATATCACATACAAAGAACAAATACCGCTACACCATGACCAGATGACATATTACCACCACAGTGATCGAATAATATCACATACAAAGAACAAATACCGCTACACCATGACCAGACCGCATATTACCACCATATAGTGACTGAATACTACAATTCTGATCAGTAATAAAAAAAAGCACCATACTATCACCATAAGTGCCATTATACACAGGAGAACTGTACTTAGTATGCAGTGTCTGTGTACAGATAATACAGTGATCACTAGTGAAATTATACACAGGAGCTCTGTATGCAGTGTATAGTGTCAGTGTATAGGTAACACACTGACTCACCAGTGACGTCTCTAGGTGAAGTCCTTCATCTTTCATCCAGCACAGACCGCCATCATTTCATCCAGCCAGGACTCGTTTCTGCAGGAAATAACACAGTTATCTCGAGCTCTGCTTGTAGAACACATTACTTAATTTTTCTTCTACATTACACCACATGAAGAAAAAGAGGTGACATAGTATCACTCTACACAGTAACAGGACGGCCCCCTCATTTAAAACAGTATCCTCAAAAAATAAAATAAATACATCACTCCAGTAATAATATCCCTAAATTAGTCCCTATGGTAATAATATTCCCCATCCTGGCCAACGTGTGTCTCATTCCTTGCGTCAGCCATATGTTCTCCCATCCTGCCCTCATGAGTATCCATTCTGCCCCATATGATCTCCCCATCCTGACCCATTTGCCTCCATCATATCCATCCTGCCCCATGATCCTGCATGATCTGTCTCCAATTCTGCCCCCAGTGTCTCCAATCATGCCCCCATGTCTGCAATCCTGCCACTTGTCTCCAATCATGCCTCCTGTGTCTCCATTCTGCCCCATCTGTCTCCAATCCTTCCCCATCTGTCTCCAGTCATGCCCCCATGTCTTTCATCATACCCTGTATCTCCATTCTGCCCGTGTCCAGCATACTGCCCCTGTGTCCAGCATTCTGCCCCTGTGTCCAGCATCTCTGCCCCTGTGTCCAGCATCTCTGCCCCTGTGTCCAGCATCTCTGCCCCTGTATCCAGCATCTCTGCCCCTGTGTCCAGCATCTCTGCCCCTGTGTCCAGCATCTCTGCCCCTGTGTCCAGCATTCTGCCCCTGTGTCCAGCATACTGCCCGTGTCCAGCATTCTGCCCCTGTGTCCAGCATACTGCCCCTGTGTCCAGCATTCTGCCCCTGTGTCCAGCATTCTGCCCCTGTGTCCAGCATTCTGCCCCTGTGTCCAGCATACTGCCCCTTTGTCCAGCATACTGCCCCTTTGTCCAGCATTCTGCCCCTGTGTCCAGCATTCTGCCCCTGTGTCCAGCATTCTGCCCCTGTGTCCAGCATACTGCCCCTGTGTCCAACATACTGCCCCTGTGTCCAGCATACTGCCCCTTTGTCCAGCATTCTGCCCCTGTGTCCACCATTCTGCCCCAGCGTGTCCAGCATTCTGCCCCAGCGTGTCCAGCCTTCTGCCCCAGCGTGTCCAGCATTCTGCTCCTGTGTCCAGAATACTGCCCCTTTGTCCAGCATAATGCCCCTGTGTCCAGCATAATGCCCCTGTGTCCAGCATAATGCCCCTGTGTCCAGCATAATGCCCCTGTGTCCAGCATCTCTGCCCCAGTGTGTCCAGCATTCTGCCCGTGTAGCATTTTGCCCATGTCCAGAATACTGCCCCTTTGTCCAGCATAATGCCCCTGTATCCAGCATTCTGCCCCTGTGTAGCATTCTGCCAGTGTCCGGAATACTGCCCCTATGTCCAGCATTCTGCCCCTGTATCCAGCATAATGCCCCTGTGTCCAGCATTCTGCCCCTGTGTCCAGCATAATTCCCTGTGTCCAGCATAATGCCCCTGTGTCCAGAATACTGCCCCTGTGTCCAGTATACTGCCCCTTTGTCCAGCATTCTGCCCCTGTGTCCAGCATAATGCCCCTGTGTCCAGCATAATGCCCCTTTGTCCAGCATAATGCCCCTTTGTCCAGCATAATGCCCCTGTGTCCAGAATACTGCCCCTTTGTCCAGCATTCTGCCCCTGTGTCCAGCATAATGCCCCTGTGTCCAGCATTCTGCCCCTGTGTCCAGCATAATGCCCCTGTCTGTGTCCAGTTTTCTGCCCCTTTGTCCAGCATTCTGCCCCCGTGTCCAGCATCTCCTCTGCCCGTGTCCAGCTTTCTGCCCCTTTGTCCAGCATTTTGCCCCTGTGTCCAGCATCTCCTCTACCCAGTTTTCTGCCCCTTTGTCCAGCATTTTGCCCCTGTGTCCAGCATCTCCTCTGCCCCAGCGTGCCCAGCATTCTGCCCCCATGTCCTGCATACTGCCCCGGGCCCCCTCCCCTGGATCGCCGCTACCAAAAAAAAAAAAAATACTTGTTACCTGGCCGTGTGCTCCTGCGGCGGGCGAAGCTCCTCCACGCAGATGAAGGACGCACTCGCCGGCAGCTGACGATGACGTCAGACGCCAGCGACGTGCGACTGCGCACTGCGGCCGCTCAAGTCAGCTGCCAGCCTGCGACTGGCTGGCGGCGACTGTTAACTATTGACGTGCAGGCACGGGCCCGCACGTCAATAGTGTGCCGCAGCGCCTGCAGGGGGGGCCCGGTGAGCAGATGAGACGGGGCCCGATGCGGGCCCCATCTGCCCACCGGGCCCCATACGCCAGTCATGGCTGTCATGCCCTGATGGCGGCCCTGGCTCAAAGGGTGCTTCTACTCAATACTGAGCAAAGGGTCTGAATACTTATGACAATGTGATATTTCCGTTTGTTTTTTGTTTTTTTTATAAATTTGCAAAAATTTCTACATTTCTGTTTTTTTAGTCAAGATGGGGTGGAGAGTGAACATTAATGAGAAAAAAATGAACTTTTTTGAATTTACCAGATGGCTGCAATGAAACAAAGAGTGAAAAATTTAAAGGGGTCTGAATACTTTCCGTACCCACTGTACTTTGTCAGGCAGGTCCTGTGTAAGTGATTTCTTGATTGAGAACATGTGTGGCAGTAATCAGGCCTGGGTGAGGCTAAGGAATTTGAACTCAGTTTCCCAAAGATGTGATAAACCACAGTTAATTTATGGTTTTTTTTTGGGGGGGGGGCAATCACTTTTTCACATAGGGTACTGTAGGTTTTGATTTCTTTTTCCCTTAATAATATAAACCTTCATTTAAAAACTGCATTTTGTGTTTACTTTTGTTATCTTTCTAATATTTATATTTGTTTGGTGATCTGAAACATTTGAAGCAAACCTGTCAACAGGGTTTTGCTGAGTAAACTGTCAGGTTGCCGCCGTTACACTGATTAAAATGATATCTGGGTTGAAGAAATCCATCTTGTGGTTGTTGTTTAATCTTTGTTTGCAGTTTTTCTCGTGCTTTGGGGGCGAGACTGTGGGCGGATCTGTATTTGGTGCTCTGGCCTCCTCTTAATCCTTGTGGACTTAAATGACACGTCCCTGATCCTTCAGTAAGCTGCCTATTATTGCCCAGTTTATCATGTGGTCTTCACAAAACAAATATTAACTCCAGCAAAATGGTGACAGCAACTGCGCAGTAGTATCTATCAGCAAGCGATGCTCTCATCTGCGACGCCCACCAGTGTGTTGACCCCCATGTTTCCATGGGTCTTGAAGTGCGTGCCTCAGTACCTGTCAGTTTATGTCGGACCATGGCTTTGTAGTTGAAACTGTGAGCCCCTCTATTTGGTTGGTTTACATTATGCTGTGTCATGGCAGCCTGCATTTGAGCGTCAGTGGGTCTAGTCTTATTCATAATCGTCTTGTATTAGGCATATCGCAATACGATATAACATAACAACAACAAAAAGACATTGACTGCACATCCAAATATTATAAATAAATTTACAGCGCTTAAGCAGAATTTTCAAAACTGAACACAAGGTTTGTACATTTTGATCAGAATGTATCAGCCCACTGCTACGTCATGATGAACCTTTTAGTGGTTCTCCAACAAAGAGCTGTGCAGCACTGTACCAGCAGGGGGAGCAACCCAACTGCTCCACATCATTCCTGCTGCCAGGCTAAGCCCCCAAGGATCTTGGCCAACCCAACCCACCGACCCAACCCACCGACCCAACCCACCGACAAGCACTACAGCAACAATGGACACCAAATGGGATTTAGTAGTAATCTTGAATTCTCATTCCCACAAGTATAATTATTCTTATGTGGAAAATGTAACTTATCTAATGCACAGCCATATATTGTGGCAGTGCTTTTACTCATGTGAATATCTATTTGGCTGCTTATCTAGCAGTGATGTATTAAAAGAAAAAGAGAAAAAAAGAAGGAAAGAGAGAGTGAAAGAGAAAATGTAAAGCTCTACATAACAGAAACAAAAACAAGGGATGATAGATAGATAGATAGATAAATAGATAATAGATAGATATATAATAGATAGATAGATAGATAATAGATAGATGATAGATAGATGATAGATAGATAGATAATAAATAGATAAATAGATAGATAGATGATAGATAGATGATTGATAGATAATAGATAGATGGTAGATAGATAGATGATTGATAGATGATAGATAGATAGATAGATAGATTTGGAAAAAAGAAAAGAAGAAAAAAAAGAATTGAAAGGAAGAGAGACAAAAAATAGAGAAAGAACATGTAAATCTCTACGTAAAAGTTAGATACATTCACTTACATTCTGAGCAGCAAAAGCATTTAGTGAGTGTGAGCGCTTGCCTCCATATGCTTCCATGTCCTTATGATAAACTGACTTTGCACTTTCTATGTGTTTATACTCAGCTACAGTATACTATATAATACACTGAGCCACAGATTTTCTTCTAAACTATTTGGGCCATTGATTTCTAGAATATTTCTATAATTTCGGGACCTGTGGATTTTTCTTAGAATAGACACAAAAAAACAAAAAGAATTACAACAACCTGATATTTTCACAGCATACTATGTGAGGTTATGAAACCTGTGTGGAGAAAAGCTTCATATATTTCTGATGTGTTTCTATTTCTAACACGAGCACTGGATGCGTTGCCGCATTTCCTGACATATTGTCATTATTATCTGACTTTTCAGAGTCTACACTATATCTCATCTTACGGTCCCTCCTTCGTGTATTCTGAAGGTTGGGCTTAGTTTGATTGACTAGGAACAAGTTGTCTTCCAATCTGAATGATTACTATTTGATCATGTGTGGCTGCATTTACTGAAGTGGTCACAGGAAGTTCCGTCTGCTATACAGTAGACTGCCTCTGCATTCTACACTGGCTTATATTAAGCCCCTCCCACTCATGGAGCATCAGGGAGCTAAGAAGACTATACAAGAAGTCATACAAGCTCTAAGGAATTACCTGTCAAGACAAGAGATAAAATGTGGTTAAAGTACCGTATTTTTCGCTTTGTAAGACGCTCCGGATTATAAGACGCACCCCAAATTTTGAGGAGAAAAATAGGAAAAAACTATTTTTTAATAAATTGGTGGGGCGTCTTATAATCCATGCGTCTTATTACTTACCAGGGGTTGTGGTTGTGGTGGATCAGGGTCCCAGGCTCGTTGCCGGAGGCAGGAGTGGAGCATTGCTGCAGGCTGGGATGAGGGGGTCTGCAGGGGGCTCCTGTGCTGCAGGGGGGCTCCTGTGCTGCAGCCTGGGATGAGGGGTCTGCAGGGGGCTCCTTTGCTGCAGGCTGGGATGAGGGGTCTGCAGGGGGCTCCTTTGCTGCAGGCTGGGATGAGGGGTCTGCAGGGGGCTCCTGTGCTGTAGGGCTGTCTCCGGTGCTGCGGGGGGCTCTGGCGACATTTTGTGAAAGACCAGAGCCCCCCGGCAGTTCTTCCATGCGTTCCAGTATGACTAATTCCGGGAAAATGGCCGCCGGAATCTCGAGAGATGAGATCTCAGCGCTGAAATCTCATCTCCCGAGATTCCGGCGGCCATTTTCCCGGAGTCAGTCATACTGGAACTAACTCCGGGAAAATGGCCGCCGGAATCTCGAGAGATGAGATCTCAGCGCTGAAATCTCATCTCCCGAGATTCCGGCGGCCATTTTCCCGGAATTAGTCATACTGGAACGCATGGAAGAACTGCCGGGGGGCTCTGGTCTTTCACAATATGTCGCCAGAGCCCCCCGCAGCACCGGAGCCTTCAGCATCACCCGGGGCAGCAGCGGACAACCCCGGCAGTGGCGGCGGACGACAGCGGCGGCAGGCGGTAGCGGCGGCGGACACCCCCTCCTCCCAGCCTGTAATGGTAAGCGGTATATCCGCTTTGTTAGACGCACCCACATTTCCCCCCCAAATTTGGGGGAAATAAAGTGCGTCTTACAAAGCGGAAAATACCGCTTACCATTACAGGCTGGGAGGAGGGGGTGTCCGCCGCCGCTACCGCCTGCCGCCGCTGTCGTGTTATGTGTGTACTCAGAAATAGTCTTAGGGGAGACAAAATGTAGCAAAAAAAGAATATAAAATGTGTTACGTCTTCAAATCCATCCTCTTCTAAAATACGATTCAGACTGTTTTCTTCACTAATATCCAGCTGATTGTCCTGCTGCTGATGTTAGAGACTGTTTTCTTCCAGTGTTGTGCTATATAGACCATTAAAGTGACTTGTTATGCACAATATATCCATGCAGTGTTTTCTTTCACGGAGATAAGTTATAGGCAAAAAGGACTAGAAAATAAAACACTTAGTCTGCATCCATTGTTACACCTGATGCCTGTAATCTGTTGTGAGGGCACCAGTTTTACAAGGCAGGCAGCAATTCTCACCCCCGATTATATGTGCTGATTATCATCCATTCACTATTCATTCATTATTGCAGATATGCTGTATAATGCTACATTCACCCTTTCAATTAGATATTGGAATTAATGTAAAAAACAACAGTTCCCTTGCTTAAAGAGTAACTATTTTAAGTTTAAGTTAATAAATCAACAGTAGACATGAAAGTTAGCAACTTTGTAATATATCTTATCGAAGAAATCTGCTTCTTTCTCTGCCAGAATTGGTAATTCGTTATCAAAATTCTCAATTCATGGATGAAATCTGTATTGAATGAACACAGACATTCCCATTACTGAGGTAATAGATGGCATTTGGTGATCATAAAGTTCTATGGAGAGGGGAGGAGCTAGAAGTAGAGGGGAAGAGCTAGAAGTAGAGGGGAGGAGCTGGAAGTAGAGGGGAGGAACTAGAAGTAGAGGGGACGGGATAGAAGTAGAGGGGAAGAGCTAGAAGTAGAGGGGAAGAGCTAGAAGTAGAGGGGAGGAGCTGGAAGTAGAGGGGAGGAACTAGAAGTAGAGGGGAGGAACTAGAAGTAGAGGGGAGGAGCTGGAAGTAGAGGGGAGGAGCTAGAAGTAGAGGGGAAGAGCTAGAAGTAGAGGGGAGGGGATAGAAGTAGAGGGGAAGAGCTAGAAGTAGAGGGGAGGAACTAGAAGTAGAGGGGAGGAGCTGGAAGTAGAGGGGAGGAACTAGAAGTAGAGGGGAGGGGATAGAAGTAGAGAGGAGGGGATAGAAGTAGAGGGGAGGAGCTAGAAGTAGAGGGGAGGAGCTGGAAGTAGAAAAGAGGAGCTAGAAGTAGAGGGGAGGAGCTAGAAGTAGAGGGGAGGAGCTGGAAGTAGAGGGGAGGGGATAAAAGTAGAGAGGAGGGGATAGAAGTAGAGGGGAGGAGCTAGAAGTAGAGGGGAGGAGCTGGAAGTAGAAAAGAGGAGCTAGAAGTAGAGGGGAGGAGCTAGAAGTAGAGGGGAGGAGCTAGAAGTAGAGTTCTTTCCTCATCCCGTTCCCTCTTGTCTATATAGAATCTTATCAGTAGTAATTGACATCTCCTGTATCAGTAATGTAAAAAACTGTCTTCTGTGTGCGCAAAGGAGGAAGGGAGGAGAGAATAACTGTTTCTAGTTCGCTCCTTGTCGCCTCTCCTCTCCATAGAGCTTCATGAGCACCAACTATCATCTCCTATCTCAATAATATATACGTTTTAGTGATGAGCGAATATACTCGTTACTCGAGATTTCTCGAGCACGCTCGGGGGTCCTCCCAGTATTTTTTAATGCTCAGAGATTTAGTTTTCCTCACCGCAGCTGGATCATTTACATCTGTTAGGCAGCTTGATTACATGTGGGGGTTCCCTGGCAACCAGGCAACCCCCACATGTACTTATGCTGGCTAACAGATGTGAATCATTCAGCTGTGACAAGAAAAACTAAATCTCTGAGCACTAAAAAATACTCGGAGGACCCCCGAGCGTGCTCGAGAAATCTCGAGTAACAAGTATATTCGCTCATCTAATATATAATTGCCTAGAATACTACTTCCTGCAATTTGTGCCAACTTCCGTGGCTTTGTCCGGAGCTAATGTCCGGAGCTAATGTGCGGAGATAATGTCCGGAGCTAATGTCCGGAGATAAGTGACGTCAACAGTGTCCAGTGTCTGATTGGTTGCCGCCTGCTGCGAGCGACCAATCAGAAACGTGCCGTACTGTGACACACTCCGCCCGCCATTTTGGTGTGATTTTTGAATTTTTACCTCACAGCAAGTTTCTACTGCGTGGAGGCGGGCCCAGTGACGTTGCTCTTCAAGCTCCTGCCGAATTTCGTCAAAAAAATGATAATACCATTTACCAAAACTATATATATTTAGTTGTGAAGTGGTTCAGTGACATTTTCACACCAATTTTGAACTTTTGTTTGGTGTTTTCTCCATATACTGCCTATTATTTTTGTTCTTTCTTACTATTATTTATTAATTGTATTATTCTTACATTTGAATAAATAAAGTATATATGGATTCTAGACTCCCGATTCTTTAGAATCGGGCTGCCATCTAGTCACTAATAAGTTTGTTATCATTGAGTGAAGATTTTACCCATGAATTGAGAATTTTGAGAATTAATGAACCGTGCTGGCGGAAAACTGAGCAGGCTTCTCTGATCAGATTTATTACAAAGTTGCTTATTTCTTATTTTCATTTGTACTACTGGTTTATGAAATAAAAATTAAAAAGACAGTTGCTCTTGAACAGTTGTTATAAAAAAGCAGAGGGATCACATCTAAATTTCTATATTTGTCAGTTTTTGGAACGTAAGAAAATGTTCTGCATGCTGCTCTTTATCTTCCATTCTAAATACGGAGGCATAACTGTATCCAGACGGACCCCATAATAATCAATAAGGACCCTCTGCTTCCGTTTGCATCAATTAGGATCCTTTTGAACATAAATTCTATTTTTCGGTTCTTAAAAACGGAGGAAACAAAAAAAAAAATGTCAAAATGTAGAAGGTTAAAATAAAAATGTGTGTAATTCATAGTCCACAATGGGGAACCAATATTTGGACACAGCACGCTATAATAATAAAATGTCTTTTGTATAAATGGTTCCAACCATTTCATGACTTGGAGGATTGTGTAGAGTCCTTGAGCGCTGTTACATGTGTTGGCTTCTATGTAGAGGACTGAACAGATGGCACGGTAGAGAAATTGATGATTTCAGACACTTAAGCCATTACTGGCACAGGGGACACAGGCTTACTCAATAAGAGACTAAAAGTCAATATCAACAGTAATTGGAGCACAGAGATATTCAGCGTGTAAGTGCTACCTTAAAGGGGTCTTCTAGGATTTAAGAAAGAAATAGTCGTAGATGTGTTAAAAAACTTAGGACTTATTCTGTCCCCACCGCTCCAGCGCCATCAGACCAGTAGTCCCGGCAAGTCCTACTACATTAGCATCATGCCACCCATGCCAGCGATGGATGTGATCCACTGCAGGACCAACAGGGACCACCAGAGCTTTGGCACTGGGGCGTCAGAGTATTGAATATGAAATAGTTATTTTAATATTTGGACACCTCTCCAGCTGTCAAGCAGGCAGTTTTTTTTTTAGATGAACCTGTCTCTGTTTTGCTCCAGCTCCTCCCACCTCCGCTGCCTTCCCTGCTCCATAGACTTTTATGGGCAGCAATTTTCATCTCACTTCTCAGTAAACTCAAAATCTGCCCTGAGTGACAGCGAGCTGAGAGTGCGTGGTCAATCCAGGGGAGTAAAGAGAATTTTTTCAGTAATAAGATATATTATAAAGCTTATTTTCACTTGCACTATTGATTTGTAAAAAAAAAAATGTAAAAATGGTTGTCCCTTAAGACGTTTCTGCTAATTCAGCATTTTCTAGAATGATAAACAAATAGTATGAGTTTGCATTACATTTATACATCCTCATAATGTGATGTATGCTGTGTTGTAAGGATCTCTTTACGTTTGCATTAATGGGGTCTGTCTTGGCCTCTACGGCTTTGTGGTATTTTTGATTAATGCCGTTTGCTGCTCTGGTTATGGCTTGAAGATACAAGAAATCTGATGAAATCCTAACTGACTCCATTAAAACTGACTCCAGTTAACTGATGAAGCCCCAATTGACTCCATCCTAATAAATAGTGAACTTTACACAAGGCCAAAGTATACATTAAAAATATATAAATTGTATTAATTAAATTGTAAAAAATGAAAAGTACTAGTACAGACAATAGGTGAATACACCCGGATGTGGTTTAACATTAATATATGCTCCTCATACCTAAAATTGGTATGATCCTCATTTTTACAGATAATAATATAAATATTTGAAGTAATCATATCCCATATAGTCAGGACAACCAATTACTATATTCAGAAAAAACCCTGGATGAAGCATTTCAGTGCGAAACGCGCGCCGGGTGTGGTGGGTCCCCGATAACAACTCTTGATGTAATTACACATGTTTTCTGTACCAGTAGTGTTTTCATTTTTTACCTTTGATTTTAAAATGTATTCAATAAAATTTATATTTTTTTGAATGTATGCTTTGGCTTTTTGTAAAGTTCTTTTTTTGGAGCTTCTATGATTCTTTGCTTTATGGCCACAGATATAGAGGATACATATTTTGGTGTATGTAATAAATGGGGATACAATTGCTAGGATCGTCTTGGACCACTACTGTTCCTGAGATTGAAGGAGTCCCAGAGGTGCAGACCTTTTGTTCTCATGATCGTGGTGGTTCTGTTGGGCAGATCTCCAGTCATCACTATGTTGTATCTAATCCATACCATATGTCATCACTTACTCATATGGGAAATCCTTGAGATCCAACAGGGTTTGCAGTGATCCTTTTTCGTGGTTCCATATAAACTGAAGCCACGGTGCTAATGTGAACAGAGTCTAGGGATGCCAACACCTACGTAGCTTTGCCTTGCAGGAAGCTGGAAAGTCTATAGTTTGGCTTTCTGTCACTATAGGTAAAGATTCAGTTTCTAGACTAGTCTTACATCTAAGGCAATGGCATGGTATCCTCCCTGGTACCCGGCATGGAGCACGAACACCTCCAGACCCACTTCTTATCTGTGCCCCTTTTTTTATACTGTTCTATTGACTTCCATCAGTATGTAATACAATACAAGCCAATCTGAAACGTGTTTTTCTTCAAGGATTGAAATGAGAAAATGTTCAATTTTAGTAAATTAGTAATATACGAAAAAAGGAAAAAGCTTTTCTTTACTTCTAAATAAAATATTCCCACAGCCTCTGTCTCTCTTTCCGTGTTGGTTTCCATAAAGAATAAATCAGAATATATTTGAAGCATCGTAGTCGGGAAATGGTTTCTAGCTTGTGTGTCTTGAATAAATCAGTGAGACCACAAAGAGTTAAGTAATAACGCGGTGTAAAGACCAGGGTTAGCCTGCATTACACAAATAACAATGTAATCCTGTAACAAGATGGAGTTCCATGTGAAGATCTGGGGTGATCCGTCATGTGCTCAGGGATTACAACATATCCGCTTAGACAATGTGCCACGTCAATATATTTCTTCGTTATCTATAATCATTTTAGATGCAGTGACCCGGATCCCAACATAGGTGCTAAACATAAGAAGCAACAGTGTCTGCAGTGCACAATACGTCTCGATTCAGCCTGTACGCCACTAGTTTATAGAGTAAATCAACATTAAACGCATAAAATAATACTATATATATAAAGGGAACTTGTCATCAGAAAATGTCCCAATGTTTAAATCAGTTTCTGTTGAATCTATGTATTTTTTAAAAGAGTTTTTTTAATTTTTAAGATCACAAAATTAAAAAATGAAAATTTCCAATTTTCATACTGGAAACTAGGCTTTGTACAAGGCTCATACTTCCTGCTCTTTCAGCAGTCTCGTTATCATCGCATACATGATTATAATGAAAGTTAACCGATCTGTGTACAGTAAATAACACAGGATCCACCGTTGACAAAAGTGTATGTCACAGGTCACCTCCTCTCCTTCCTTGTACAATGACCTTTGCCCAGATTAGAGCATACTAACACAAGGATGAGTATGAAGAGAGAAGAAAGAAAAGAGACCATGCATATAGGGTGCACTCCCAGAATACAATTAAGTAACAAAAATACAAAGTTTATTAGGGAAGACAGAAAACACAAATAAAAACATATTAAAATACAACCAACACACCACTGGTCCTATAGTGAATAAATATGTAGAGACGACCTAGTGTACAATAATGTGTCACAAATAACACCACCAACCCACCACTGGTCCTATAATAAATCAGTATGTGGAGACGACCTAAGGTGCAAGAAATGAATCACAACCCAATAAGCCTACTAAATAACAATGAGGAATAAATATAGATCTCCCAAACTAAAAGCATATGCGAGAGAAGGCTCCTATTGCGTGTGTGCTCTCCCCACACTACTTGGGTCCCGGGACTATTTTCCCTATTTTTGACTTCTAGACGGCTGGTGCCACGCACTGGATGGTCTAACATGGTGATATTCCTTTCCTACATATAGCCTCTTGGCCTATCCTTTTGACATAGGCCTTCCTTTCATCCTTTTATTGTTACGGCATGTGATGGCATGTGAACCCTAAACACTCTCTATACTACTTAACAGGCTTATTTCTCTACCGCATTGGTAGTCCTGCTTTTTTTATCAATAGGAGCCTTCTCTCGCATATGCTTTTAGTTTGGGAGATCTATATTTATTCCTCATTGTTATTTAGTAGGCTTATTGGGGCCCCGTAGCTTGCATCAGCCTCTTTATCCACATAGGGGCATTCCCTCATTATATGGTTCTCTGGGGAAGAATTAAGCCATGTTTTGTATATATGTACGATGTTATTTGTGATTCATTTCTTGCACCTTAGGTCGTCTCCACATACTGATTTATTATAGGACCAGTGGTGGGTTGGTGGTGTTATTTGTGACACATTATTGTACCCTAGGTCGTCTCTACATATTTATTCACTATAGGACCAGTGGTGTGTTGGTTGTATTTTAATATGTTTTTATTTGTGTTTTCTGTCTTCCCTAATAAATTTTGTATTTTTGTTACTTAATTGTATTCTGGGAGTGCACCCTATATGCATGGTCTCTTTCCTTGCTTCTCTCATACATTTTGCTGCTATGCATTGAGTGGCACACCCTGACCATACGTACCTCTTTGGTTGTGATTGGTTCCTTGGCCATTGGTAGTGCTCCCTGGCTAAAATCCCTTCCCACAAGGATAAGAAGGAAGATCGGCTCACCGGAGTGATAAGGATAACAATTGCAGAGGAAAACTCGTTGTGCTGCAAGTTCCAGGAGGAAACAATAGATCCAGCTAAAGGAATCCTAAAAATACACATTTTATTTAAAAAATATTGAAAAAAAAAAAAAAAGAAAAAAAAACACAAGGCGCCCCCAATGTGTCTCACTATATTTGAAAGAATACAATCCTTTGCGGGAAATGTGCTCACCTATTTCAGTTGTGAACCAAAGGTCACAACTCCCATGAAGGCATAACCGTAGCAGCAGGTCTCCACAAAAATCCAAAAGGATATTGAGGGTAGTAGTCTTGGGCGAACTGAAGACCGCACTCACGAGGTAGATTTTAGGTTTTTTATTGAAGCCTACGCGTTTCAAGAGCTTTCTTACTCTCTTCTTCAGGGATATGCCCTGAAGAAGAGAGTAAGAAAGCTCTTGAAACGCGTAGGCTTCAATAAAAAACCTAAAATCTACCTCGTGAGCGCGGTCTTCAGTTCGCCCAAGACTATTTAAAAAATATTAAAATACAAAAAAAATCCTTCCAAACGCAGTCACATTCCAGACACAGCTTTTAGTCATTCTACTTCAGAGTCAGCCTATTACTGCAAGTGTCCATTTGCCCAGCAGTATAATATTAGGTCTAGAGATCAGTGTGAACATTTGCAAGATGTATATTTTTTCATTTAGATAGTTATACGAAAAATAAAAAAATTGTAAGAATTACATTTAACAAAAAACATGATTTACGTAACAGGTAATTTTCTGATGACACATTCCCTTTCATCTATTATTTATTACTGATTCAGCATTGCAGTCTGTATAAGGCCACATTCACACTTTCAGTATTTGATCAGTATTTTAGCACAGTATTTGTAAGCAAAAACCAGGAGTGGAACAATCAGAGGAAATATATAATAGAAACATATGCACCACTTCTGTATTTATTTATAAAGGCTGAGGTAAAAATCAGAGGAAAAGTATAATAAATCCAGAAGTGGTGATGTGTTTTTATCACCCACTACTGGTTTTAGCTTATAAAGACTGAGGTAAAAATTGGAGGAAAAGTATAATAGAAACACATCACCATTTCTGTATTTATCACCCACTCCTGGTTTTGGCTTACAAATACTGAGGTAAAATACTGACCAAATACTGAATGTGTGAATGTGGCCTTAGAGTCCAGAGCTGCGCTCACAATTCTGCGGTCTTCACCTGTGTAATCGCTCAGTATTTTTTTCTACTGGTGTTTGCATTCTGGGAAGTAGTGTCTGCCAAGCACAGTAGTTTATTGTCATGTAAGAAAAAAAGTACACTACATATACAGGACACACGTCCTGATATTTCCGTTACAGGAAAAAATGGTACTGGAGATATGTGTTCGTGTGTGTAATACTTACCGACGCCTGAGAAGTAGCGGTACAGTTAGCGCTGTTCCCCGAACCCGGGTGCTGAAGATGGCTCTCATCATTCTCCCCTTCTCTGCCGGCGATCAGCAGGGGAGAATGGTGAGAGTTATACAACCCCTGGCAAAAATTATGGAATTACCGGCCTTGGAGGATGTTCATTCAGTTGTTTAATTTTGTAGAAAAACAGCAGATCACTGACATGGTACAAAACTAAAGTCATTTCAAATGGCAACTTTCTGGCTTTAAGAAACACTTAAAGAAATCAAGAACAAAAAAATGTGGTAGTCAGTAATGGTTACTTTTTTAACCAAGCATAGGGGAAAAATTATGGAATCACTCAATTCTGAGGAAAAAATTATGGAGTCATGAAAAACAAACAAACAAAAAAACACTCCAAAACATCACTAGTATTTTGTTGCACCACCTCTGGCTTTTATAACAGCTTGCAGTCTCTGAGGCACGGACTTAATTAGTGTCAAACAGTACTCTTCATCAATATGGCTCCAACTTTCTCTGATTGCTGTTGCCAGATCAGCTTTGCAGGTTGGAGCCTTGTCCAACAGGAGCCTTTCCTGTTTTGGAGACATATTGCTTTAAGTTTCCGGTTTTGACGCTTTGATGTCTTCCTTGGTCTACCAGTATGTTTGCCTTTAACAACATTCCCATTTTGTTTGTATTTGGTCCAGATTTTATACACAGCTGACTGTGAACAACCAACATCTTTTGCAACATTGTGTGATGATTTACCCTCTTTTAAGAGTTTGATAATCCTCTCCTTTGTTTCAATTGACATCTCTCATGTTGGAGCAATGATTCATGTCAGTCCACTTGGTGCAACAGCTCTCCAACGTGTGGTAACTCCTTTTTAGATGCAGACTAATTTGATGCAGGTGTTATTTTTGGGTATGCAAATTTACAGGGTGATTCCATAATGTTTTCCTCAGAATTGAGTGATTCCATAAATTTTCCCCTATGCTTTATTAAAAAAAGTAACCATTACTGACTACCACATTTTTTGCTCTTGATTTCTTTTAGTGTTTCTTAAAGCCAGAAATTTGCCATTTTAAATGACTTTAGTTTTGTGTCATGTCTGTGATCTCCTTTTTTTCTACAAAATTAAACAACTGAATGAACATCCTCCAAGGCCCGTGATTCCATAATGTATTCAACTGAAAAACAGCAACAGCAGGTGGCAGCTGTTGGGACTATTACTCCCATCAGCCTACATCTGCTGCCGCTAATAATAATGAGTGCAGGAGCGGCTGATGGGAGTATTCATCACCCACCGAATGCCCTATAAAAATATAAATATTCCCTTGTATATTTGATAACCAGCCAGGCAAAACTCACTGCTGGGGGCTGCAACCCTTAGCTGCCAGCTTCTGCAAGCCTGGTTATCAAAAATAGAGGGGTCCCCATGCTTTTTTTAAATTATTTAAATCAATAATTTTAAAAAAATAGCGTGGAGTTCCCCCCATTTTTGACAACCAGCCTTGCTAAAGCATACAACTGTGGGCTGGTATTCTCAGGCTGGTAAGGGGCCATGTATAGTGACCCCCCCAGCCTAAAAATAGCAGCTTGCAGCCGCCAGAAAAAGCACATCTATCTATTATTCTGGCGCTTTGCCCAGCTCTTCCCACTTGCCCTGTAGCGGTGGTAAGTGGTGTTCATATTTGTGGGGTTGATGTCACCTTTGTATTGTCCGGTGACATCACTCCTATCCATTACTAATCCTATAGTTGTAAATAAACACACAGCCAGAATAAAGTCTTTTATTTGACATAAAAACATCACTTTTCGATTCTTTAAAAATAATAAACACAGTTAGACTTACTTAACACCTAATTTCACTGAATCCCTCATCTCCTGTAATAAAATAAAAAAACAAAAATATCCCTCACTTGTCCGATGTTCTGTCCCTCGCCGTAATCCATGTCTGGGGATTAATAGTTTTCAACCTGGACCGTACCAAGATGCTACCATGCAGGCTGAGAACCACTGATGAATGAGCTGCTGCGAGAGCAGCATCAGTGACCAGCAGTGATTTAATCGAGGTTACCGCAGGTCACTGAGGCTGTGTTCCTAGCCGGGCTGAACTGCAGTGACCTCTTACGGTGAGATCACCGCCAGCATCAGGGACATCTCAGTGTATTTTGCTCTCGGACAAATGGTTCGTGGAAACACTGATGTGCATAGAGCCATTCACTTGAATGGGTCTATCTCCGGTACGTGTGAAAACTGTCACCACGCGTACCTGACACACTGACATGTGAAAGAGGCCTTAAGGCTTGTGCACATGACTGTATTTTTGGTCTGCGTGCGATCCGACAAAGCATCAGATCACACCCGGACCAATGTTATCTTATGGGGCCGTGTACATGTCCGATTTTTTCCTGACAACATGTCTGAGTTGGATTATCGGATTGAACTTGGTAATTGAAGTCAATGATATAAGAAGAACTTGGCACTAGTGATGAGTGAAGGGTTTCAAGATGATTTCATTGACGGATGCAAACCACAGTGAGAGCATAACGTTTCGCCAAACCTCTAGTGGATTCTTCTCTACTGTGCCGTATGCTATAAAAGTCTTCCGTAAGTAACCTATTCCACTTGTTCTCTGGTGGCAATCTGTGCGTCTGAGGAAGGTCTATGCACAGACAGAAACACTATGTTCTCACTGTGGACTGCAACTCTCAAAGGGAATCTGGCACCACATTTGACCTATCTAAACTATTAATATGAGCATACAGGTTTTAAACTTCTGGAAAAAGTCATCCCTGTATCCTTCACTCATCACTAGTGCCAAGTTCTTCTTATATCATTGACTTCAATTACCAAGTTCAATCCGATAATCCAACTCAGACATGTTGTATGCCTCATATCATATGCCTTGTTGTGGAGAAATCATCTTTTATCACTTTATATAAGGGACCAACCTGCATTAACCCCTTCCCGACCTTTGACGCATACGCTGCGTCATGAAAGTCGGTGCCATTCCGACCCATGACGCAGCATATGCGTCATGGAAAGATCGCGTCCCTGCAGGCCGGGTGAAAGGGTTAACTCCCATTTCACCCGATCTGCAGGGACAGGGGGAGTGGTAGTTTAGCCCAGGGGGGGTGGCTTCACCCCCTCGTGGCTACGATCGCTCTGATTGGCTGTTGAAAGTGAAACTGCCAATCAGAGCGATTTGTAATATTTCACCTAAAAAACTGGTGAAATATTACAATCCAGCCATGGCCGATGCTGCAATATCATCGGCCATGGCTGGAAACACTTATGTGCACCCACCCCACCCCTCCGATCGCCCCCCCAGCCCCCCGATCTGTGGTCCGCTCCCCTCCGTCCTGTGCTCCGCTCCCCCGTCCTCCTGTCCGCTTCCCCGTGCACCAATCACACCCCCTGTGCTGCAATCAAACCCCCCCGCACTCCGATCCCCCCCCCGCACACAGCGACCCCCCCCCCCCCGTGCTCCGATCCACCCCCCCCGCACAGCGATCCCTCACCCCGTGCTCCAATCCTTCCCCGTGCTCCAATGCTCCCTCCCGTGTTCCGATCCACCCCCCCCATGATCCGATCCACCCCCCCGTGCTCCGACGCCCCCCCCGTGCCCTGATCTCCCCCCCCTTATACTTACCTGGCCGCCCGAGGTCCGTCCGTCTTCTTTCCTGGGCGCCGCCATCTTCCAAAATGGCGGGCGCATGTGCAGTGCGCCCGCCGAATCTGCCGGCCGGCAGATTCGTTCCAGAGTGAATTTTGATCACTGAGATATATCCTATCTCAGTGATCAAAATAAAAAAAATAGTAAATGACCCCCCCTTTGTCACCCCCATAGATAGGGACAATAAAAAAAATAAAGAATTTTTTTTTTTTTCACTAAGGTTGGGGTAAGAACTAGGGTTAGGGTTAGGGTTAGGGGTAGGGTTAGGGTTAGGGTTAGGGGTAGGGTTAGGGGTAGGGGTAGGGTTAGGGCTAGGGGTAGGGTTAGGGCTAGGGTTAGGGTTTCGGTATGTGCACACGTATTCTGGTCCTATGCGGATTTTTCCGCAGCGGATTTGAAAAATCCACAGTGCTAAACCGCTGCCGATTTATCGTGGATTTACCGCGGTTTTTCTGCGCATTTCACTGCGGTTTTACAACTGCGATTTTCTATTGGAGCAGTTCTAAAACCGCTGCGGAATCCGCAGAAAGAAGTGACATGCTGCGGAATGTAAACCGCTGCGTTTCCGTGCAGTTTTTCCGCAGCATGTGTACAGCGATTTTTGGTTCCCATAGGTTCACATTGAACTGTGCACTCATGGGAAACTGCTGCGGATCCGCAGCGTTTTCCGCAGCGTGTGCACATACCTTTAGAATTAGGCTATGTGCACACGGTGCGGATTGGCCGCTGCGGATCCGCAGCAGTGTTCCATCGGGTTTACAGTACCATGTAAACATATGAAAAACCAAATCCGCTGTGCCCATGGTGCGGAAAATACCGCGCGGGAACGCTGCGTTGTATTTTCCGCAGCATGCCAATTCTTTGTGCGGATTCCGCAGCGTTTTACACCTGTTCCTCAATAGGAATCCACAGGTGAAATCCGCACAAAAAACACTGGAAATCCACGGTAAATCCACAGGTAAAACGCAGTGCCTTTTACCCGCGGATTTTTCAAAAATGATGCTGAAAAATCTCATACGAATCCGCAACGTTGGCACATAGCCTTAGAGTTGGGTTGGAATTAGGGTTGTGGTTAGGGTTAGGGGTGTGTTGGGGTTAGGGTTGTGGTTAGGGGTGTGTTGGGGTTAGGGTTGTGATTAGGGTTACGGCTACAGTTGGGATAAGGGTTAGGGGTGTGTTGGAGGTAGAATTGAGGGGTTTCCACTGTTTAGGCACTTCAGGGGGTCTCCAAACGCAACATGGCGCCACCATTGATTCCAGCCAATCTTGTATTCAAAAATTCAAATGGTGCTCCCTCACTTCCGAACCCCGACGTGTGCCCAAACAGTGGTTTACCCCCACATATGGGGTACCAGCATACTCAGGACAAACTGCGCAACAATTACTGGGGTCCAATTTCTTCTGTTACCCTTGAGAAAATAAAAAATTGCTTGCTAAAACATCATTTTTGAGGAAAGAAAAATGATTTTTTATTTTCACGGCTCTGCGTTGTAAACGTCTGTGAAGCACTTGGGGGTTCAAAGTGCTCACCACATATCTAGATAAGTTCCTTGGGGGGTCTAGTTTCCAAAATGGGGTCACTTGTGGGGGGTTTCTACTGTTTAGGCACACCAGGGGCTCTGCAAACGCAACGTGACGCCCGCAGATCATTCCATCAAAGTCTGCATTTCAAAAGTCACTACTTCCCTTCTGAGCCCCCACGTGTGCCCAAACAGTGGTTTACCCCCACACATGGGGCATCAGCGTACTCAGGAGAAACTGGACAACAACTTTTGTGGTCCAATTTCTCCTGTAACCCTTGGGAAAATAAAAAATTCTGGGCTAAAAAATTATTTTTGAGGAAAGAAAACGTATTTATTATTTTCACGGCTCTGCGTTATAAACTTCTGTAAAGCACTTGGGGGTTGAAAGTGCTCACCACACATCTAGATAAGTTCCTTTGGGGGTCTAGTTTCCAAAATGGGGTCACTTGTGGGGGGTTTCTACTGTTTAGGCACACCAGGGGCTCTGCAAACGCAATGTGACGCCCGCAGACCATTCCATCAAAGTCTGCATTTCAAAAGTCACTACTTCCCTTCTGAGCCCCCACGTGTGCCCAAACAGTGGTTTACCCCCACACATGGGGTATCAGCGTACTCAGGAGAAACTGGACAACAACTTTTGTGGTCCAATTTCTCCTGTAACCCTTGGGAAAATAAAAAATTCTGGGCTAAAAAATTATTTTTGAGGAAAGAAAACGTATTTATTATTTTCACTGCTCTGTGTTATGAACTTCTGTGAAGCACTTGGGGGTTCAAAGTGCTCACCTCACATCTAGATAAGTTCCTTTCGGGGTCTAGTTTCCATAATGGGGTCACTTGTGGGGGGTTTCTACTGTTTAGCCACATCAGGGGCTCTGCAAACGCAACGTGACGCCCGCAGAGCATTCCATCAAAGTCTGCATTTCAAAACGTCACTACTTCACTTCCGAGCCCCAGCATGTGCCTAAACAGTGGTTTACCCCCACATATGGGGTATCAGCGTACTCAGGAGAAACTGGACAACAACTTTTGGGGTCAAATTTCTCCTGTTACCCTTGGGAAAATAAAAAATTGCGGGCTAAAATTCATTTTTGAGAAAATAATTTTTTTTTTTTATTTTCATGGCTCTGCGTTATAAACTTCTGTGAAGCACTTGAGGGTTCAAAGTGCTCACTACACATCTAGATTAGTTCCTTTGGGGGTCTAGTTTCCAAAATGGGGTAATTTGTGGGGGATCTCCAATGTTTAGGCACACAGGGGCTCTCCAAACGCGACATGGTGTCCGCTAATGATTGGAGATAATTTTCCATTTAAAAAGCCAAATGGCGTGCCTTCCCTTCTGAGCCCTGCCGTGCGCCCAAACAGTGGTTTACCCCCACATATGGGGTATCTGCATACTCAGGACAAACTGGACAACAACATTTGTGGTCCAATTTCTCCTATTACCATTGGCAAAATAGGAAATTCCAGGCTAAAAAATCATTTTTGAGAAAAGAAAAATTATTTTTTATTTTCATGGCTCTGCATTATAAACTTCTGTGAAGCACCTGGGGGTTTAAAGTGCTCAGTATGCATCTAGATAAGTTCCTTGGGGGGTCTAGTTTCCAAAATGGGGTCACTTGTGGGGGAGCTCCATTGCATAGGCACACAGGGGCTCTCCAAATGCGACATGGTGTCCGCTAACAATTGGAGCTAATTTTCCATTCAAAAAGTTAAAAGGCGCGCCTTCCCTTCCGAGCCCTGCCGTGTGCCCAAACAGTGGTTTACCCCCACATATGAGGTATCGGCGTACTCGGGAGAAATTGCTCAACAAATTTTAGGATCCATTTTATCCTATTGCCCATGTGAAAATGAAAAAATTGAGGCGAAAATAAATTTTTTGTGAAAAAAAAGTACTTTTTCATTTTTACGGATCAATTTGTGAAGCACCTGAGGGTTTAAAGTGCTCACTAGGCATCTAGATAAGTTCCTTGGGGGGTCCAGTTTCCAAAATGGGGTCACTTGTGGGGGAGCTCCAATGTTTAAGCACACAGGGTCTCTCCAAACGCGACATGGTGTCCGCTATCGATGGAGATAATTTTTCATTCAAAAAGTCAAATGGCGCTCCTTCCCTTCCGAGCCTTACCATGTGCCCAAACAGTGGTTTACCCCCACATGTGAAGTATCGGTGTACTCAGGAGAAATTGCCAAACAAATTTTAGGATCCATTTTATCCTGTTGTCCATGTGAAAATGAAAAAATTGAGGCTAAAAGAATTTTTTTGTGAAAAAAAAGTACTTTTTCATTTTTACGGATCAATTTGTGAAGCACCTGGGGGTTTAAAGGGCTCACTATGCATCTAGATAAGTTCCTTGGGGCGTCTAGTTTCCAAAATGGGGTCACTTGTGGGGGAGCTCCAATTTTTAGGCACACGGGGGCTCTCCAAATGTGACATGGTGTCCGCTAAAGAGTGCAGCCAATTTTTCATTCAAAAAGTCAAATGGCGCTCCTTCCCTTCCAAGCCCTGCCGTGCGCCCAAACAGTGGTTTACCCCCACATATGAGGTATCAGCGTACTCAGGACAAATTGGACAACAACGTACGTGGTTCAGTTTCTCCTTTTACCATTGGGAAAATAAAAAAATTGTTGCTGAAAAATCATTTTTGTGACTAAAAAGTTAAATGTTCATTTTTTCCTTCCATGTTGCTTCTGCTGCTGTGAAGCACCTGAAGGGTTAATAAACTTCTTGAATGTGGTTTTGTGCACCTTGAGGGGTGCAGTTTTTAGAATGGTGTCACTTTTGGGTATTTTCAGCCATATAGACCCCTCAAACTGACTTCAAATGTGAGGTGGTCCCTAAAAAAAATGGTTTTGTAAATTTCGTTGTAAAAATGAGAAATCGCTGGTCAAATTTTAACCCTTATAACTTCCTAGCAAAAAAAAATTTTGTTTCCAAAATTGTGCTGATGTAAAGTAGACGTGTGGGAAATGTTATTTATTAACTATTTTGTGTCACATAACTCTCTGGTTTAACAGAATAAAAATTCAAAATGTGAAAATTGCGAAATTTTCAAAATTTTCGCCAAATTTCCGTTTTTATCACAAATAAACACAGAATTTATTGACCTAAATTTACCACTAACATGAAGCCCAATATGTCACGAAAAAACAATCTCAGAACCGCTAGGATCCATTGAAGCGTTCCTGAGTTATTACCTCATGAAGGGACACTGGTCAGAATTGCAAAAAACGGCAAGGTCTTTAAGGTCAAAATAGGCTGGGTCATGAAGGGGTTAAAACACATCGAAAAAATAAAACAATGAAGGCCATGAAAAAAAAAAACACCACACACAGCTGGGAGATACACCATAGCTAGAACATTCGCATAAATTATAATACTGCAAAGAAAGTGATAACAATACCATTAAAAATAGAATACAAATTCCTATATGCATTTTTTAACAGAGGGAAAAAAATAATTGATTTCTGCAAAAGAAAAAGCCGCTCGAAATAACACCATTCCCAAAGCATGGCACCATTTAAAAAGATGCAAGTAAGGGTAAGTTCACACAGGGCGTTTTTGCTGCTTTTTTTTTCTGCAGCAAATCCTGATCTTAGCAGGAAAGAAGCTCGTCAAAAACGTAGGTTTAGGTGCGTTTTTGGTGCGTTTTTGTTAACTATTTGGTGCGTGTTTTTGCTGCGTTTTTTTTTTCTCTTTGTCCATGCTAATGTTCTCGGATTTTCAGCAGCAAAAACGCAGCAAATAATGATACCTGCGTTTTTGTTGCGTTTATGCTGCGTTTTTTTTCAACACCCATTCAAGTCAATGGTTGAAAAAAGGCAGCAAAAACGCTGAAAGAAGTGACATGCTCTATGTCCAAAAAACGCAGCAAAGCACAAAATCCTGATCACACAAAAAACCAATGTGTGTGCATGAGATTTCTGAAATCTCATAGGCTTTGCTGGTATTGTAAAAAGCAGCTGAAAATTAGCATAAAAAAACAGCAAAAAAAAAAACGCAGCAAAAACGCCCTGTGTGAACTTACCCTAAAAAGGAAAATACGCAATATCATATCAAATATTTTTTTGATGACTCTGAGCAAACATCTAGCCAATGCATGTTTTACTTAAAAAAAGCACCGTAAAAATCACTAGAAGAAAAAACACAGTGTTTTCAGAAAACTCTGTGTGAAGGCCCCTCAGCTATCTTAGAGAAGAATAAAGTACAAGTAAAGTAAATTAGTACAGGTACAGCGTATCATAATGGTGCCATTTCTGACAACTTCCTAAGGCTATGTGCACACGGTGCGGATTTGATGCAGATCCGCAGCGGATTTTTCCTCGCAGAAACGCTGCAGATCCGCACTGTGATGTACAGTACAATGTAAATCAATGGGGTAAAAAAATTGCTGTACAGATGGTGCGGAAAAATCCGCGCGGAATTGCTGTGGATTTTAAAGAAGTGCATGTCACTTCTTTTGTGCGGATCTGCAGCATTTCTGCACCCCTCCATGTTAAAATTCCGCAGTGGCAAAAAACGCAGAAAATAGGCAGAAAATCCACATCAAGTCCGCATAAAAACCGCACAAAATTCGCATAAAAACCGTGGCAAATCCACGGCTGCGGATTCTGCCAGGAGATGCAGATTTTGTGCAGAAAATTCTGCACCTCTTTTCTTATGTGTGCACATAGCCTTACAGCTGCCACAAACGTAATCAATGGCAGAGCTTCAGGTTTGTATTAAAGGGAACCTGTCACCTGAATTTGGCGGGACCGGTTTTGGGTCATATGGGCGGAGTTTTTGGGTGTTTGATTCACCCTTTTCTTACCCGTTGGCTGCATGCTGGCCGCAATATTGGATTGAAGTTCATTCTCTGTCCTCCGTAGTCCACGCCTGCGCAAGGCAATCTCCCCTTGCGCAGGCGTGTACTACGGAGGACAGAGAATGAATCCGGTCCCGCCAAATTCAGGTGACAGGCTCCCTTTAAGCTTTATGAAAGCTGTTATCCGCTCTAGAATGACAAGTCTGTTGTCACTGTGTGTGACTGCAGACTTCTGAATCCTCCCAGCGTGCGCCCTATGCACTGTCAGGATTCTCCGGTGTCAGTGCTAGGAACGGCGGGCAAGTATACAATATACATACTCTCACTAAACTTCCACCAGACCATGTTTACTACCTTTGCTGAATGGCAAAGAGACTATAATTGACCATCAAAACAGTCATGTACAGTATTTCTGTGCATGAACCTGTGTGTACGTAGACACAGCGTACGTTGGATACACTCACATACGACACTACTGTCCTCCATAGAGTGCCACTTTAAAAGCATTATTCTGTACGAGCCTCACAAGGGAAGCAGGGACCTGTTCTCCGTGGTCCACAATATTCAGCCATTTTACAGCAAGTAATAAAACGTTGAGGCTTGCAGGTGGCCAGGTTCAGTTTATATATATATTTATTATTATATGTATTATAGCGTTGTAAATCAAGCTATTTTTATGAACTTTCCAATATTGGGTCTCATTGCTTTTGGCCTGGCTCTTCAGTATGATTGCAGCCTATATCAGTTCATAATAACCACATGGGGCTTCGACATTTGAGTCACTAGATCTACTGAAATAAAGACTTCATTGTGTCCTAACAATTTGTTTTAATACTGTTAATGCTTCTTGTTGGAATTATCATTTGGTCTTGTTCACATGCTGTGTTTTTTCCTGTATGTTTTTCCACAGAAAAAATGCAGCATTTTACAGTACTAGCAAAGTGAGTGAGATTTCTTAAAATTTCAGCACATGCCACTTTTTTTCCTTTTTTCGAACCTGCAGCTTGTCAATTATGTCAGTATTTTTACAGCTTTTCTCAAATGAAAAGGGAAAAAAAATACGCATGGAAAAGCTCACACAAAAATGCGTTTTTTCGTCCAAGACTATGGCCACTTATCTAACACACCAAGTTCTTGAATCCATCATTCCTCTGCTAACAATCCTTTCCAATCTACTAATAAACATATTGTAATAAGGAGAAGATGTACAGTATATTGCCCCTAACGGTCCTGTTATACCGGTAGATTTCTGCTGATAACAATCGACAATTGATGATATAGCTAGATGAACGGCACTTTTTTGAAGGCCCTTTTATGCAGGTCAATACAGACTGTATGGATTCCAACCATCTTAATACTAACATTCTGTCTCTATACAATTTACATACTGAGGCTCACATGGGAAAAAAAACCATGTTGGCAGATCATCTCTCATTGTAAGCACTGAGAGATGTTCTGCCAACATGGATTATTTTCCCATCTGAACCATGAATGGGAATATCAGTCCGTCAGCGATGGCTAATGGAAGAAGGACTACAGAAACAGCTGAGCATACGTATCTCAGCTGCGCTTTTTCCATTATTGGGATGTATAAAAACAGCTCAGCTATAGTGTAGTCCAGTCGTGCCAAGGTGTCACTATAGACCCTTCTCCGGTGGCCATCGCCGGTCTAAGCCATGAATGGCTGGGATAGGAATAACCCTTTAATATGAGCACATTAAATAACGTGACCCTGAACCATTCAAAAAGGAGAATTGTTTCCCCCTTCATACCCTTTTTCCGTCAGCTCTCTCCATGACCATTGGGACAACTCTTTACCGTCTTATTTGCGAAAAATGAAACTCTCACCATCCAGTAGCAAGAAGGGACTGAACTGCTTCTCACCAAGGCTACAGAGCAGCCATCGGGTCTTCCTCTATGGTTCATCTTTCTTAGGGTAGTGGCTAAAACAATTTTAGAAATTGGAAATAGAAGCCAGTCCTGATTCTGGTTACTCTTCACAATTATAATATCCCTTGCTGTATATTGACTACAGACTTAGCCTTAGAGACATTTTCAGATTAACGCTTTTGTACACAATCACAGCTATGAAACTGGCTACTATGAAAGAGTGTGTGAAATATAACTAGTGACCTATGCCGGCCCAGACGGTAATGTCTATAAATCATCTGGACACTAGGTGTACAGCTCAATTATAAAATATAACATGTCAACGAGAAGTTTAGTGAATCAATATAACAGAAGGCCGGAATAGTGAGATTCATTATACCTCTCAAGGTTATAGGGATATTAGCAATTAAACGTTATTCTCATGTTCAAAAATAGGAATAGAATGGTGCACGGTGAAGAATTAAGCAAGTTTGCAATTTATTTTCTATTTCTATCTGTGCTAGTCACCTCAAATCACTCCTTTTCTGTTTGTTTTTTTGTGTATTGCTTGTTGCCAATGGGAGAGGCAACCTCTGCTGTCTGGTAGCGGTGGTCGAACATGCACACTACATCCACGTGCAAGGAGGTCGACCAGGATCTAAGTAGCTCTCATTCTGGAGAAATGTTTATTGGTCTCCAGTCCTAGCCACCTATCTCCATACTCGGTAGGCCAGTAGCAGTTCTACATTACTGTCCAACAATGACTATCACAGCCATATCAGTCTATTTGGAACGCTAAGAACCACCAACCAATCAGGCTTAAGAAAGGCTCTGCCATTTTGAGCGGAATGTTGCATGGACTCATTAATATTCATCTTCTCACTATCTGGCTTTTGTAGGGGTTCACCCATTATTTGGATTTGATACAAAAGGCTCTTGTGATAACCTTGGGAGATTTGCACCTATTTCTGCCTAAGAAGTGTTTCTTTTCTCTCTATATATATAGTTCATTAGAATTAATATACATTAGTATTTCTTCCCTTCTTTTGTTCAATGCCATACTTCCCACTAAGTCAGACTAGGCATCAGCTCTGAGGCCAATGTCCTGCTTCCCTCCACTAGAGCATTTCAGGGCTAGCAATGAAGTATCATACTGCCCTTTAGTGCCAGACGAAACGGGGCTAAGCAAGCACCGGACCCTATATTCTTCACATGTTATATTCGCTTTGAGTTCTTTTTATTTTATCTATTCATCATTTTTAATAAAGGATTTTTATTCCCCTTCATGGAAAATTCTGTTAAGGTGCAACATCTAAATCCCGCAAATTTCGGTAATTTTAATTTGCCCTAATTAGTCTCCTTTACAGTTGAATTATTACGGTAGAAAGACTAATTAAAGAAATGAAAATTAACTGGTAAAATTCATTGTAGTCAATAATCCATTTGGTTGGTACTGCCATAGTGCTACTTAGAGCGATCTCCAGGGTACTTTATATTATCTCAGTAATCATTAATAGAAATAGCACTTGATTGCTCCTCCACATCGTTACTGAAGTAGAATGCCTTATTGCATTATACTGGAACCACGGTACATGCCATCTAGTCATAACCTGTCTGATATCTACAATATGGACTAGATTCAAAATAAAAATAATAACAATAATTTTTATTTCTATAGCTTTAACATATTCCGCAGCACTTTACATTTTAGAGGAGACATGTATACAGACAATAAAGACATTACGGAAAAGCAGTTCACTCAACAGATATCAAAAGGTGTGAGAACCCTGTTCGAAAGTTTGCAATCGATGAGAATTACAATCTATTTTATAGCCAATCTCAGCATAGACTGCTTCCATCTTCCTTAGGGTCCATGGGATGAATATTAGGCTACTCAAACACAATCCATCTACAGGTTCCATTTTGAATGACACTTATCGTAAACTTGAAGACACAAAAGAGAATAGTAAAACCAAAAACACTCAGTTTGAAAAAATGTTGCAGTAATCTGCAAGTGCTAGTAAAAGATGTAAAAAACAGGGTATTTGGTTGATACGTTTTTTGCAAAAAATGTATACTAAGCTGCTCTACCAATCTTCACGGTATACCCTTATCAGAGCAGTCCTAACTAATGTATGCAATCCCTATCTGATGTATTTAAAAACCTGATCATCTGTATATAACCTGTGTGAACAGGGTTCAGAGAGGAAAAATCCATGTGTGCATACAGGGTAGAACAGCTTTTGTGCAGATAGCCCAAGAGGAGTGGTGGAACTCCCCAGTCTTGTAGACACAAGAGAACAATTATGGAAACAGGAACACATGGGCTACCTGCACAGTGAACAAGTCTGTATGATCATGTTCACACACCACCAAGAAACCTGAAGACACAAAAGAGAATAGTAAAACCAAAAACACTCAGTTTGAAAAAATGTTGCAGTAATCCGCAAGTGCTAGTAAAAGATGTAAAAAACAGGGTATTTGGTTGATACGTTTTTTGCAAAAAATGTATACTAAGCTGCTCTACCAATCTTCACGGTATACCCTTATCAGAGCAGTCCTAACTAATGTATGCAATCCCTATCTGATGTATTTAAAAACCTGATCATCTGTATATAACCTGTGTGAACAGGGTTCAGAGAGGAAAAATCCATGTGTGCATACAGGGTAGAACAGCTTTTGTGCAGATAGCCCAAGAGGAGTGGTGGAACTCCCCAGTCTTGTAGACACAAGAGAACAATTATGGAAACAGGAACACATGGGCTACCTGCACAGTGAACAAGTCTGTATGATCATGTTCACACACCACCAAGAAACCTGAAGACACAAAAGAGAATAGTAAAACCAAAAACACTCAGTTTGAAAAAATGTTGCAGTAATCCGCAAGTGCTAGTAAAAGATGTAAAAAACAGGGTATTTGGTTGATACGTTTTTTGCAAAAAATGTATACTAAGCTGCTCTACCAATCTTCACGGTATACCCTTATCAGAGCAGTCCTAACTAATGTATGCAATCCCTATCTGATGTATTTAAAAACCTGATCATCTGTATATAACCTGTGTGAACAGGGTTCAGAGAGGAAAAATCCATGTGTGCATACAGGGTAGAACAGCTTTTGTGCAGATAGCCCAAGAGGAGTGGTGGAACTCCCCAGTCTTGTAGACACAAGAGAACAATTATGGAAACAGGAACACATGGGCTACCTGCACAGTGAACAAGTCTGTATGATCATGTTCACACACCACCAAGAAACCTGAAGACACAAAAGAGAATAGTAAAACCAAAAACACTCAGTTTGAAAAAATGTTGCAGTAATCCGCAAGTGCTAGTAAAAGATGTAAAAAACAGGGTATTTGGTTGATACGTTTTTTGCAAAAAATGTATACTAAGCTGCTCTACCAATCTTCACGGTATACCCTTATCAGAGCAGTCCTAACTAATGTATGCAATCCCTATCTGATGTATTTAACCCCTTAAGCCCCGAGGGTGGTTTGCACGTTAATGACCGGGCCAATTTTTACAATTCTGACCACTGTCCCTTTATGAGGTTATAACTCTGGAACGCTTCAACGGATCTTGGCGATTCTGACATTGTTTTCTCGTGACATATTGTACTTCATTTTAGTAGTAACATTTATTCGATATAACTTGCGTTTATTTGTGAAAAAAACGGAAATTTGGCGAAAATTTTGAAAATTTCGCAATTTTCCAACTTTAAATTTTTATGCCCTTAAATCACAGAGATATGTCACGCAAAATACTTAATAAGTAACATTTCCCACATGTCTCCTTTACATCAGCACAATTTTGGAACCAAAATTTTTTTTTGTTAGGGAGTTATAAGGGTTCAAAGTTGACCAGCAATTTCTCATTTTTACAACACCATTTTTTTTTAGGGACCACATCTCATTTGATGTCATTTTGAGGGGTCTATATGATAGAAAATACCCAAGTGTGACACCATTCTAAAAACTGCACCCCTCAAGGTGCTCAAAACCACATTCAAGAAGTTTATTAACCCTTCAGGGGTTTCACAGGAATTTTTGGAATGTTTAAATAAAAATGAATATTTAACTTTTTTTCACACAAAATTTATTTCAGCTCCAATTTGTTTTATTTTACCAAGGGTAACAGGATAAAATGGATGCCAAACATTGTTGTACAATCTGTACTGAGTACGCTGATACCCCACATGTGGGGGTAAACCACTGTTTGGGCGGATGGCAGAGCTCGGAAGGGAAGGAGCGCCATTTGACTTTTAAATGCAAAATTGACAGGAATTGAGATGGGACACCATGTTGCGTTTGGAGAGCCACTGATGTGCCTAAACATTGAAACCCCCCACAAGTGACACCATTTTGGAAAGTAGACACCCTAAGGAACTTATCTAGATGTGTGGTGACCACTTTGACCCACCAATTGCTTCACAGAAGTTTATAATGCAGAGCCGTAAAAATAAAAAATCATATTTTTTCACAAAAATGATCTTTTCGCCCCCAATTTTTTATTTTCCCAAGAGTAAGAGAAGAAATTGAACCTCAAAAATTGTTGGCCAATTTGTCCTGAGTACGCTGATACCCCGTATATGGGTGTAAACCATTGTTTGGGCGTATGGCAGAGCTCGGAAGGGAAGGAGCGCCATTTTACTTTTCAATGCAAAATTGACTGGAATTGAGATGGGATGCCATGTTGCGTTTGGAGAGCCCCTGATGTGCCTAAACATTGAAATCCCCACAAGTGACACCATTTTGGAAAGTAGACCCCTTAAGGAACATATCTAGAGGTGTGGTGAGCACTTTGACCCAACAAGTGCTTCACAGAAGTTTATAATGCAGAGCCGTAAAAATAAAAAATCATATTTTTTCACAAAAATAATCTTTTCGCCACCAATTTTTTATTTTCCCAAGGGTAAGAGAAGAAATTAGACCACAAAAGTTGTTGTGCAATTTGTCCTGAGTGCGACGATACCCCATATGTGGGGGTAAACCACTGTTTGGGCGCATGGCAGAGCTCGGAAGGAAAGGAGCGCCATTTGACTTTTCAATGCAAAATTGACTGGAATTGAGATGGGACGCCATGTTGCGTTTGGAGAGCCCCTGATGTGCCTAAACATTGGAACCCCTCACAAGTGACACCATTTTGAAAAGTAGACCCCTTAAGGAACTTATCTAGATGTGTGGTGAGCACTTTGACCCAACAAGTGCTTCACAGAAGTTTATAATGCAGAGCCGTAAAAATAAAAAATCTTATTTTTTCACAAAAATGATCTTTTCGCCCCCAATTTTTTATTTTCCCAAGGGTAAGAGAAGAAATTAGACCACAAAAGTTGTTGTGCAATTTGTCCTGAGTGCGACGATACCCCATATGTGGGGGTAAACCACTTTTTGGGTGCATAGCAGAGCTCGGAAGGGAAGGAGCGCCATTTGACTTTTCAATGCAAAATTGACTGGAATTAAGATGGGACGCCATGTTGGTTTGGAGAGCCCCTGATGTGCCTAAACATTAAAAACCCCCACAAGTGACACCATTTTGGAAACTAGACCCTCTAAGGAACTTATCTAGATGTGTTTTGAGAGCTTTGAACCCCTAAGTGTTTCACTACAGTTTATAACGCAGACCCGTGAAAATAAAAATTCTTTTTTTTTTCACAAAAATGATTTTTTAGCCCCCAGCTTTGTATTTTTACAAGGGTAACAGAATAAATTGGACCCCAAAAGTTGTTGTTCAATTTGTCCTGAGTACGCTGATACCCCATATGTGGGGGGGAACCACTGTTTGGGCTCATGGCAGAGCTCGGAAGGGAAGGAGCGCCATTTGGAATGCAGACTTAGATGGATTGGTCTGCAGGCGTCACGTTGCATTTGCAGAGCCCCTGATGTACCCAAACAGTAGAAACCACCCACAAGTGACCCCATATTGGAAACTAGACCTCCCATGGAACTTATCTAGATGTGTTGTGAAAACTTTGAACCCCCAAGTGTTTCACTACAGTTTACAACGCAGAGCCGTGAAAATAAAAATCCTTTTTTTTCCCACAAAAATGATTTTTAGCCCCCCAAATTTTTATTTTCCCAAGGATAACAAGAGAACTTGGACCCAAAAAGTTGTTGTCCAATTTGTCTCGAGTACGCTGATACCCCATATGTTGGGGTAAACCCCTGTTTGGGCGCACGGGAGAGCTCGGAAGTGAAGGAGCACTGTTTTACTTTTTCAATGCAGAATTGGCTGGAATTGAGATCGGACGCCATGTCGCGTTTGGAGAGCCCCTGATGTGTCTAAACAGTGGAAACCCCCCAATTATAAATGAAACCCTAATCCAAACGCACCACTAACCCTAATCCCAACTGTAACCCTAACCACACACCTAACCCAGACACACCCCTAATTCTAATCCCAACCCTAATCCCAACCGTAAATGTAATCCAAACCCTAACCCTAGCCCCAACCCTAGCCCTAACCCTAACCCTAACCCTAACCGGAAAATGGAAATAAATACATTTTTTTTAATTTTATTATTTTTCCCTAAGGCTAGGTTCACATTGCGTTAGGGAAATCCGTTTAGCACTAGCGGATTGCGCTAACACAATGTCTTTTTAGGTGTCGTGTTTAGTGGTCGCGTTAACGTCCCCGCTCTGGAAGATCGGGGATCGGACCTCGGGCGCGCCGCGGACGCTGCAAGCAGCGTCTGAGGCGCGCCACAAAAGAATGGCACCTTGCTAGCGCGAGCCGAAAATGGCACGCTCTAGCGATGCGCTACACCTGAAAATCACATTGCTGTCAATGGTTGTGCTAACGGACCCGTTGCACGGCGTTAATTGTGACATTTTCGCCGTGCAACGCTGTCCGTTAGCGTTAACCCATTAACGCAATGTGAACCTAGCCTAACTAAGGGGGTGATGAAGGGGGGTTTGATTTACTTTTATAGCGAGTTTTTTAGCGGATTTTTATGATTGGCAGCCGTCACACACTAAAAGACGCTTTTTATAGCAAAAAAGTTTTTGCGTCTCCACATTTTGAGACCTATAATTTTTCCATATTTTGGTCCACAGAGTCATGTGAGGTCTTGTTTTTTGCGGGACGAGTTGACGTTTTTATCGGTTACATTTTCGGACACGTGACAGTTTTTGATCGCTTTTTATTCCGATTTTTTTGTGAGGCAGAATGACCAAAAACCAGCTATTCATGAATTTCTTTTGGGGGAGGCGTTTATACCGTTCCGCGTTTGGTAAAATTGATGAAGCAGTTTTATTCTTCGGGTCAGTACGATTACAGCGACACCTCATTTATATCATTTTTTTTATGTTTTGGCGCTTTTATACGATAAAAGCTATTTTATAGAAAAAATAATTATTTTGGCATCGCTTTATTCAGAGGACTATAACTTTTTTATTTTTTTGGTTATGATGCTATATGGCGGCTCGTTTTTTGCGGGACAAGATGACGTTTTCAGAGGTAACATGGTTATTTATATCCGTCTTTTTGATCGCGTGTTATTCCACTCTTTGTTCAGCGTTATGATAATAAAGCGTTGTTTTTTGGCTCGTTTTTTTTTTTTTTTTCTTACGGTGTTCACTGAAGGGGTTAACTAGTGGGCCAGTTTTATAGGTCGGGTCGTTACGGACGCGGCGATACTAAATATGTGTACTTTTATTGTTTTTTTGTTTTTTTTTTATGTAAAGAAATGTATTTATGGGAATAATATTTTTTTTTTTCTGCTTTATTTAGGAATTTTTTTTTTATTTTTTTTTTTACAAGTGTGGAAATTTTTTTTTTTACTTTTTCACTTTGTCCCAGGGGGGGACATCACAGATCACCGATCTGACAGTGTGCACAGCACTCTATCAGATCGGTGATCTGACATACAGCCGGGCAGGATTAGAGCTGCAGCTGCAGCCTGATCCTGACCCGGAAGTGCTCCCTGCAGGACCCGGATGCAGCCCGGCGGCCATTTTGGATCCGGGGACTGCAGGGAGAAGACGCTCAGTACACGGTGAGCACATCACCGTGTACCGATCGTCTCAGGGAAGCCCGCAGGGAGCCCCCTCCCTGCGCGATGCTTCCCTGCACCGCCGGCACACCGCGATCATCTTTGATCGCGGTGTGCCGGGGGTTAATGTGCCGGGAGCGGTCCGTGACCGCTCCTGACACATAGTGCCGGATGTCAGCTGCGATAGGCAGCTGACACCCGGCCGCGATCGGCCGCGCTCCCCCCGTGAGCGCGGCCGATCGCATATGACGTACTATCCCGTCCATGGGAATTAAGTCCCAGGTCACCTGGACGGGATAGTACGTCATATGGGATTAAGGGGTTAAAAACCTGATCATCTGTATATAACCTGTGTGAACAGGGTTCAGAGAGGAAAAATCCATGTGTGCATACAGGGTAGAACAGCTTTTGTGCAGATAGCCCAAGAGGAGTGGTGGAACTCCCCAGTCTTGTAGACACAAGAGAACAATTATGGAAACAGGAACGCATGGGCTACCTGCACAGTGAACAAGTCTGTATGATCATGTTCACACACCACCAAGAAACCTGAAGACACAAAAGAGAATAGTAAAACCAAAAACACTCAGTTTGAAAAAATGTTGCAGTAATCCGCAAGTGCTAGTAAAAGATGTAAAAAACAGGGTATTTGGTTGATACGTTTTTTGCAAAAAATGTATACTAAGCTGCTCTACCAATCTTCACGGTATACCCTTATCAGAGCAGTCCTAACTAATGTATGCAATCCCTATCTGATGTATTTAAAAACCTGATCATCTGTATATAACCTGTGTGAACAGGGTTCAGAGAGGAAAAATCCATGTGTGCATACAGGGTAGAACAGCTTTTGTGCAGATAGCCCAAGAGGAGTGGTGGAACTCCCCAGTCTTGTAGACACAAGAGAACAATTATGGAAACAGGAACACATGGGCTACCTGCACAGTGAACAAGTCTGTATGATCATGTTCACACACCACCAAGAAACCTGAAGACACAAAAGAGAATAGTAAAACCAAAAACACTCAGTTTGAAAAAATGTTGCAGTAATCCGCAAGTGCTAGTAAAAGATGTAAAAAACAGGGTATTTGGTTGATACGTTTTTTGCAAAAAATGTATACTAAGCTGCTCTACCAATCTTCACGGTATACCCTTATCAGAGCAGTCCTAACTAATGTATGCAATCCCTATCTGATGTATTTAAAAACCTGATCATCTGTATATAACCTGTGTGAACAGGGTTCAGAGAGGAAAAATCCATGTGTGCATACAGGGTAGAACAGCTTTTGTGCAGATAGCCCAAGAGGTTTTTAAATACATCAGAGCATACCCTGTATGCACACATGGATTTTTCCTCTCTGAACCCTGTTCACACAGGTTATATACAGATGATCAGGTTTTTAAATACATCAGATAGGGATTGCATACATTAGTTAGGACTGCTCTGATAAGGGTATACCGTGAAGATTGGTAGAGCAGCTTAGTATACATTTTTTGCAAAAAACGTATCAACCAAATACCCTGTTTTTTACATCTTTTACTAGCACTTGCGGATTACTGCAACATTTTTTCAAACTGAGTGTTTTTGGTTTTACTATTCTCTTTTGTGTCTTCAGGTTTCTTGGTGGTGTGTGAACATGATCATACAGACTTGTTCACTGTGCAGGTAGCCCATGTGTTCCTGTTTCCACTTATCGTAAACTTGTAGCCTCCAATGTCGATACAGCCCCCTCACTCTTCCCTGATATGTGCTATCTCCTGTACCACCTTGGATTTTGTACAAGGGAATATGCAGTCACCATGCCATTGGCTTCGTTATGTTGTCTCTTTAATTAGGCTATTTACTGCACGCCAGTACTGGTGACCTGACGCTCCCTGATCCTAAGGACTTTGCATTCAGTAACCTTATTGAAAATTACAACTATTTTAACTACTGTCATTATATTTTTTGCGCACAAAGTACTAATTTGTCATGAATATGTAAGTTTCCTTTTAGTGACTTTGCTTTCATACCTGAATAATTGTACTTTCTCACCCCTGTCCCTCACACTACACTAATTTCAATAAAATTAATCAATACAATTATAAAAAATACCAGACACCACTCTATGTCTATTGTAATTTGTAATAATAATAAAAATCATATTTTTGATGTCTTAACATGGATTTATAGTCTTATTACTTTTATTTGTGGCAGTTACTCTATAATTTTTTTCTCACCGATGGATTTATTCTTACTCTATATTTTTCAAAATGGAAATCAGCACAGAGTCCATGGAGAACTAGGGGTTACAAGCAGAGCTGTGAGTGAAGCAGTAGTGTGAGCTCCTTAGGCCCTTTCACACATCAGTTTTTTGCCGTCAGTCACAATCCGTTGGCTCGACGGATCCGTCGCAGATTATAAAAAACTGATGCGATGGTTCCATTTTTTTGACGGATCCGACTAGCGGATCTGGTAAAAAGACGGATCCGTCGCATCAGTTTTTACATCCGTTTTACGACGGATCCGTTTTTTAAAAACGCCCAATGGGAGGCTCCAAAATGTTATTGGCTACTGAAAAGCTATATATACAGTGTTTCTACACCCCATCTTTGACAGGTTGTAGAGCAAGTGTCAAAAATGGAAGGTGTGATTGCGAACATTGTGAAGATCGATGTGGATTTTACTTTTGAGGCAAATCGTTTGGAAGCGATCGTTCTTGAAAAGGAGCAAGAAAGACAGCGCATCATGCATCTGTGCCAGCTTCGTTTTTGGACCCACCCAATCACTGTACTGAGAATAACACGTGGGGTGTATTCTACATTATATATGGAGTTGAGAGGAAGTTTTTTAACCAAGTTCGTATGAAAGCGGAAAACTTTGGGGGCTGGCTAATTGGATCCTAAATAAATCGGAGCATGCTCAGTTAAAAAAAAAAAGAATCCGTTGCCGGATTCCGTCATTTGACGACGGTGCCGGCGGCCATAGGCTTCCATTCGAGCAAACAACGGACGGCAACGGATCCATCGCTGTCCGATTTTTCGGCGTACACAAAAAACATTACTTTGTCCGCCGTTTCCGGCCGCCGGACAAACAATTTTCAACGGATCTGGCGAACAATGGATGAAACGTGAGGCCATCCGTCGCAATCTGTTGCTAATACAAGTCGACAAGAAAAAAACTACTCCGGCGGCATAAGTCGCCGGATTTGTTTTTTTCAAAAGTCGACGGATTGCGACTGATAGCAAAAAACTGATGTGAAAGGGGCCTTAATGGGACAATAAATAGATTTCAGAGTACCCAAAATACGTCAGACTACTTTTAGACAATACAGCGGTGCCCAAGTAGTACAGATAAAATTCAACCATGTTGAAAATACATTTTTAGTACACTGCAATAAATAGTTTATTATAAATAATAAATTAAATATAAAAATATATTTGCTAAAACCCTTTATAGGAATTAATATAAATATAAAATAGTATATACCTAAGTATATATGGGTACGCGCTGGATATAGCTATTATCCAGCGCGTACCCGTATATACTTAGGTATATACTATTTTATATTTATTCACTGGACAAATTCTTTGTGGAAGTTTGTTGGTATCGCTGCAACGACTTATAGCCTCAGTGACACTTTGCGTCACCATATACAGGACTATATACAGATTTTTCACCTTTATAGGAGTTGTCTAGGCATATCATATTACCTCAGAATAGTTAATCAATATCAGATCGGTGGGGTCTGACATCCTGTACCACGTTCAGCTGGTATTTGCCCCAGCAACAGACAGGTGTAAGCATTAATAATAATAATTTTATTTACTGTATATAGCGCCAACATATTCCGCAGCGCTTTACAAATTATAGAGGGGATTTGTACAGGCAATAGACATTACAGCATAACAATAATCACAGTTCAAAGTAGATACCAAGAGGAGTGAGGGCCCTGCTCGCAAGCTTACAAACTATGAGGAAAAGGGGAGACACGAGAGGTGGATGATAACAATTGAATACAACTTTGTGTAATCTGTAGTGGCAGCTGCCGGGTACTGAAGATCAGCTCCTAACTAAAAGCCCTTTCACACTGCACTTTGTCTTATGTTCATTGGTCCTGTCGGGGCTTACGTCCGAACCCCCTGCAAAATGGGATTTTGGTGTATACGCCTACTGGAGGTGGAAACTAAGACACAGTCTACTACGTCTTAGTATCCGCATCCAGTAGGTGTTTACTCCCAAAAATGAGGCACGACAGAGTACACATTGACTCTGTTGGCACTATTAGTCAATGGTCCCATCACACCATGCACCCGAATGCCGTTTTGTGCGAGATTGGGATTTAAGCGCTTACAGGACCAACAAAGGTGGCGGGATAATGTGCAGTGTGAAAGGGCCCTAAGAGAATGGGAAATTATCAGAAGTTCTGGGAAGCAGCCACTATACATGAAATTAAGCTGTGTTCTTCATCTCCATTATGTGTTTACATCTGGAACCCCCACCAGTCGAAAATTAATGTCTTTAGGTTAGGTCAATAATATTATGGGATGGGACAACCTCTTGAAACCTGAAGTATTTCCTAATGGGGGCTCACTACAAATCAAGGCTATAAAGGCTGTAAGACTGTCATATGGAATACACTTAATCACTGGTTCACACAAGCAGAAAAGAGCCCATGAGCAAGAACAATATATGGGCCCTTAGCAGTCCAATAGCTCATCATTATGCAAAATTCTACCTGCTTTGGATATAGAGATGGGCTCCCTTACTTCTTGTCTTGGGCCGCACAGGCTGCACCAATGATATATCTGCCCCTGCACTTAATAGAGTTATAGAAATACATGGCAGCTTAATCCTACAATCAGTGCTGCTCCTATACTTAGGCTTTGCCTGGTTTTGCAGCACAGAGCCATGACTTGGATAAGGACTTGTTCACACTTTGCGTTTTTGCCTTTTTTTCCCCTGTGCATTTTTCTTCCATGGATAAAAGCACAGCGTTTTTACAGTACCGGCAAAGTGAACGAGATTTCTGAAATTTCAGCACACGCTGCTTAATTTTTCCTTGCAGCTTTGAAACTTCAAAGCATTTTTCATATCTGCAGCATGTCAATTCTTTTAGCATTTTTCACCTACTCCAATGAATGGGAAAAAAATGGCAAGCAAAAATGCCTTCAAAAGCACATGTAAAAACACAGCAAAAATGTCATTTTACACGTTTTTCCTGCCAACACTCTGTTTTTTTTTTCAGCACATACCCTAAGACTGCACATACCCTACCACCTGTACACATACCCTAAGGCCATGTTCACACGTTCAGTATTTGGTCAGTATTTTACCTCGGTATTTGTAAGCCAAAACCAGGAGTGGGTGATAAATACAGAATTGGTGCCGTGTTTCTATTATAAATTTCCTCTCCTTATTTTGTCTTAGGGCAGTCCCACACGTCCAGATAATTCCGGTACCGGAAAAAATCGGTACCGGAATTATCCATGTCCGTGTGTCCCTGCGTTTCTGTGGCACATCAGTGTGGCACACGTGTGCCGCCCGTGTGCCCACTGGGTACCACACGGTGCGTGCAGGAGACAGCGCTAAAGTTTAGCGCTGTCCCCTGCATCGTGCTGAAACCGCGATTCATATCTTCTGTGCAGCAGCGTTTACTGCAGAGAAGATATGAATAATCCTTTTTTTTTTAAGTTTTTCGTGTATAAAATAAGGCTCCTTGTCCCCACCCCCTGTGCGCCCCCTGCGCTGTTCTGAAAATACTCACCCAGCTCCCTCATTGGCTGTCACCTCCCATAGGGGTGGAGCCGCATATTCATTACTGTAAATGAGCAGCCCCACGTGACCGCATACAGTAGAAGGTGCGGCCAGGAGAGGAAGCAGCGACAGCCCTACGAGGGAGCTGGGTGAGTATTTTCAGAACAGCGGGGGGGGGGGGGGGGGGGCGCACAAGGGGGGGGGGGGGGACATGGACCTTTATTTTATACACGAAAAACCACAAAAAAATGGATTATTCATATCTTTACAGCAAATGCTGCTGTAATTGACTTTAATGGGTCCGTGTAATACGTGCGCTCCCACGAACACTGACATGTCTCCGTGTTTGGCACACAGAGACACGGTCCGCAAAAAATCAATGACATCTGCACAGATGCATTGATTTTAATGCGTCTACGTGTGTCAGTGGCTCCGGTACGTGAGGAAAATGTCACCTCACGTACCGGAGCCACTGACGTGTGAAACCGGCCTTACAAATACTGAGGTAAAAAACGGACCAAATACTGAATATGTGATCATGGCCTAAGTGACTTAGCATCCAAGCATGCTCGGACAACACCTTATACGAACACGTTCGCTCATCACTAGTAATTACTTAAGCAAAAACAGGTATGGTAGATTACTGTGTATAACGTCTTAGTTTTTCTTGCTCTACTGAGGTACCTGATAGACAAGCTTATGTCATTACACTTTACTCTCAAACTCGTGTTAACACCACCAATGCTTTAGCAGATGTCTAAGTAGGCTTGTTTTCTATTTGCTTCAGCTTTTCATTCCTTAAGTGTCTATGATGCAACATGTTTGTTTCTAATAACTGATTAAACTTTTAACTTTATCTCTGGTACTTTTATTTCTGCCTGGTTCAGGTACAGCAGTGTTTTATTTTACTACCTAGGACAGAAGACTTTTTTTTCACCATCAGGTCCTTAAAATGTAAGTTGAATGAATGATTGTTGTCCGACCTCCACAACCCCTTGTATGCCAGACCAATACCCTAACCCCATAACTTCCTTCTCCAAAATCACTGAAGGAGAGCTTGCTCATCTTCTCTCCAAATCACACCTCACCACTTGTGCGCTTGACCCCATCCCATACCACCTCCTCCCTAACCTCACCACTACACTAATCCCATCAATAACCCATCTCTTCAACCTATCACTAACTTCTGGTACCTTCCCCTCTGCTTTCAAACATGCCACAATCACACCTATCCTCTAAAAGCCATCCCTTGACCCGAGCACTATGTCCAGCTATAACCCCATATCTTTGCTCCCATTTGCTTCCAAACTCCTTGAGCAGCACGTCCACACTGAACTTTCCTCTCACTTTGCATCTAACTCTCTCTTCGACAACCTACAATCTGGCTTCCATCCCCACCATTCCGCTGAGACCTCGTCCTATCTTGGATCTCCTCATACTTTACCAACCGCACATTTAGCGTTTCCTACTCCCATACTACCTCTTCATCTCGCCTCCTCTCTGTTGGTGTCCCTCAAGGCTCTGTTCTAGGACCCCTTCTCTTCTCAATCTATACCTTTGGCCTGGGACAACTCATAAAGTCCTATGGCTTCCAGTACCATCTATATGCTGATGACACTCAGATCTACCTCTCTGGTCCAGATGTTGCCTCTCTGCTCTCCAGAATCCCAGAGTGTCTATCCTCCATATCCTCCTTCTCCTCTCGCTTCCTCAAACTCAATGTGGATAAATCTGAACTAATTATCTTTCCTCCATCTCGCATACCTTCCCTACCTGATTTATCCATCACAATAACTGAATTCACACTTTCCCCTGTCCCGGTAATCCGCTGCCTCGGAGTAACCTTCGACTCTGCCCTGTCCTTCAAACTGCACATCCAAGCTCTCGCCACCTCCTGTCGCCTCCAGCTCAAAAAATATTTCCAGAATCCGTCCTTTCCTCAACCCTCACTCTGCCAAAATGCTTTTGCATGTCCTGATCATCTCCTGCCTCGACTACTGCAACATCCTCCTCTGTGGCCTATCTTCTAACACTCTCTCACCCCTCCAGTCCGTCCTTAACTCTGCTGCCCAACTAATTAATCTCTCTCCTCCCTACACTCTTGATTGCCCTCTTTGCAAATCCCTTCACTGGCTCCCAATGTCCCAGCATATCCAGTTTAAACCATCCATAACCTTTCTCCTCCATATATTTCCGAACTAATCTCTCAATATATTCCCTTACGTAATCTCCGGTCCTCCCAAGACCTCCTTCTCTTCTCCACGCTTATTTGCTACTCACTCAATTGCCTCCAAGATTTTTCCCGAATATCCCCCATCCTCTGGAATTCTTTGCCCCAACACGTCCGGATATCCACCTGAAAACCCATCTCTTCAAGAAAGCTTACAACCTGTAATGACCACACGGCCACCTCAACACCATTGGAGCTACTGCAACCCTCGACCTAATATCTCCTTTCCCATAATCCTGTAGAACGTAAGCCCGCAACGGAAAGGTCCTTGCCCCTCTGTACCAGTCTTTCATTGTTAGTTTGTTTACTGTAAGTGATATTTGTATTTTGATGTAACCCCGTCTCATGTACAGCACCATGGAATTTATGGTGCTATATAAATAAATAATAATAATTTGAAGAAAGGCATAGACTTGCCATTCATAGGAGATTTATAGAAGACATGCCTACAGTCAGTAGCTCTGTCCATCATATGATTGTGGTTCTAATGACAAGCATATCATGAAAACTTGACGCAAAGCTGAATCCATCACACACTGGAATCCACCGGCACATGACAGATGCTAGTGGTTCCCTATGGAACCCATTGACTTGATAGGATCCATCAGTTACATTGTATATTCTGCCACTTTGAAAAATAGTGTGAACAAAGTCCTACTAGCTCTATTAATTCATTAGTATACAACTTAATAAAAACAGATGTGGCAAAATATTAACTTACATTTTTATTTAGAAATTTCAGATTATCAAGACTTGTGGACAATCAGGGACTGGATTTATGAAAGTTTACCATAAAATTAAATCATGCTGTAGATATTTGTTATTGTTTTTTTTTTTTAAATGTTTTACAAAAGGTAATTGAAAACACACTACAGACATGTTTTTCTTATCTTTGTGCTTGGCTCAATATCTTCCAAGATGCATGACGCGAGGTGAACATGACTCTAAGGAGACGGCTCTAATAAGATATATTGCAGAGTTTTTTATCTACATTTTTACAGTCCATGTTTTTTTGCAAGTAGGAAAGTGTTGTGATGGACGGTTTATCTAAATGGCACTTTAGACAACGTTCTCAACTTTTTTGATGAGTGGTGCGCCGATGATCTTAAAATGAATTATTGTAGAACATACCTGTTACACTATAGATACACAAGGCTAAGTGTACATTTCTAGCCCAATTAATCACAGTTGTGCCCCCCTATAAAAGGGCAGGACCCTGTTTCATTGACCATTTTGACCAGATCCTTGTAAACCTTCTACCAGTGCCTCTTCTGATAAGGTTGTCACAACATCGTTGCATTGCGTGATGACCTTATGGCAGTCTACTAATCAGAAGATGCACTAGTGATGCCGCAGGTAACAGTACTTTGGTCCGGTGGCCATGAACTACTGACTGTACTAGGGTCCTGCAAATGTTTTTGCTCAACTCTACTACTTCTATTAACTTAGTGTTTTAGATTGTGTTGTTAGACTTAGGCCACGGTCACACGTTCAGTGTGTGGTCAGTTGTTAGACTTACTGATCAAGTCTGATGGAGAGTGAATTCATGTTTATTTCTTACAATGGGTTAGATAGCAGAATAATACTTGAAGAAAAGAGAAAATTGGCTAAGGAGAGGTAACAAATTCCATAACCAGTGAGGAGGAACATTACTAGAACCTGTTTCACAAGGAAGATATTTCTGTAATCATGAATGTAGGTGATAAGCATGACAGTTCTTAATTTAGATGTGTGATTTGTGAAGGTTACTGGAAAGCCTTCCGATAACTAGCATTTCCCAGTATGGACATGGAATGCTATGCTGGAAATGGCATTTTCATCATTGATAAAGTGTCTGCAGATAAACTGGTTCGCTTCAACACGTGACATTGTCAGCTTTTTCCATGAGATACAAACCAAACCATTCACACAGTGCAATTTAGTCCAGCCCACATAGAGGAACAAAGGCTTATTGGACCTAAAGAAATGTAAATATGCAGACATGACCACAATTAACTTCAATCCAGCTGTGGGAGCTGTGTAATATGTGTTATGTCTGACCTATAGGGAATGAATGGAGCTCTGGTCATGTATTCACACTGCCGCTCACAGTGGTTAGGAGAAGAGATGAGCAAACCCGAACTTAAAAGTTAGAATTCAGTGCTAAACGCCAAACACAAACTGTTCGGAGTTCCTAGGGGAGTATGTTAGAGAGAGAATGACTGTTTTTTTTCTCCAGATCCAAAGTTTGGTCGGTCAACATTGTTTTTAGTGGGATTCGGGTTCTGGTTCAAGTTCAGGTTCACTTCTGGTACTAAACCAAACTTAGGATGAATGTTTGGGTCATGTATCAGCACCCGAACTTCCACAGGTCCCCTCACTTCTACATAAGAGTCCACTCCGATCAGACGTTCACGGGATAGATGGTGAATGCAACTGGTTGAATAACCTTTTTAGGAGTAGAAATATAGTTATGCAGTTCTTCATTTGCCCCATGTCCTGGATACTTAAAGGGGTATTCCTATCTCCAAGATTCTATCCCAATATGTAGTAAGTGTGATAATAATAACACTGGTCAACGCAATTTTTCTGGCAAAAGGTTTTAAAACATATTTTAAGTCAATTTTGGCTGCTGATTACGAATATGAACTCCGTTTTTTGGCTATCACATCAGGATTTCGAGATATTTTCAATTTTTGATGAAAATTATTCCTAATGTTTTATGATAAAAACACATGATTTTCGGTACTACATTTTGTATATTTTTAATCAAGGAATAACAAAGATTACAAAGTCTATGTACAGCAAATCAAATATACTTACAGAATTAAACTACAAAATATAAAAACACCTATATATGGCACACAGAAGAATGACAAATGACAGTTATTTGGACTTTCTTTTCTTGGCTGATCTGTGATGTACAGCTTCTGGGTTGTTTCTCATCAAGCTCCAGCAATAGTCAGCCATCATATGTGAGTCCCACCGGCCTTGATACCGTTCTTCCATTGTTTTAATGTCCTGATGAAAACGCTCCCCTTGTTCTTCGCTCACATTCCCAAGGTTCTCGGGAAAAAAGTCCAAATGGCTGTGTAAATAGTGAATCTTGATACTCATTCTACATCCAAGATTTCGCAGACTCATTAGTAGCTCTTCCACAATCTCTTCATAGTTGTCTGCTTTCTTATTCCCTAGAAAATTCTGCGCCACCTTACAAAATGCATTCCAAGCTCTTTCTTCTGTCTCATTCATTGATGTGATAAAATTTGGGTCTCTCATAAGTGTTCTTATTTGAGGTCCATCAAATATTCCAGCCTTTTTCTTCTCTTCACTAAGACCAGGACAAGTTGAACATATATAGTTAAAGCATTCTCCACTGTGATTGAGAGCTTTGATGAACTGCTTTATCAATCCAAGTTTTATGTTTAAGGGAGGAAAGACAATGTCCTTCCTATCCACTAGAGCAGAGGTCCCCAACCTTTCTGACCTTGAGAGCCACATCCAGCTATGAAAAAGGGTCGTGAGCCACATTAAGCTCTGAGAGAGGGTCGCGAGCCACAACCAGCTCCTTCCCCACTCACAGTAGTGACACCGAGAGCCTCCATTACCGGTATAATGATAGCCAAAGCTTTTCCACTGAAATCACACCAGGGCAGTATGCCAAGCTCCACGGTTTCCTATCTCACTCCCATTCAGATCTGCTGTTCCGTACAGGGCTACACACAAAAGTCACCATTTAGACATCTGCTCTTAATAGTTCTTTACACCCGGTGCTATTGGACCAAGCTGGCAGGCAGCCGTGAGCCACACATCACGGGCCCGTGAGCCACATGTGGCTCCCGAGCTACAGGTTGGGGACCCCTGCACTAGAGGATCATGGATGACATTCTTATCACCAGATGCCAAACTCTGTCACTGAGGCCATTCAGTTTTCACCCAATGCTCTGCTGTAGCTCTACTGTCCCAGTAGCACAGAAAACAAGGGTGTTATCATAACAAATGGGAATTATGCATGTTCAAAGAAAACAAAGATATTCTCACATTTATTGGGAGACTAAATGAAAACTAAATTTACCTTAGTGAACTGTATAAACCGGCACTTTTCATACAGTACTTATATTTATCATGGAATTCATGAAAATGGGCTATATACCTATAGTGCAAAAACGTGATGTGATAAGAGAAATTATAAGATCAGATTTGAATTCAGCACCCTCAAATTAGTCTAAAACTGTTCTTAAAGTCCATGCCAGAAATTTTTTTTTTTGTAGACCAGTGTAATATTACCAAATACCTCCAATTTGAAATGTAGTATAGTTCTTCTGATTCGCCAGGGCATTGCGATAACTTGTATCCATGGTTACAACCACTAACAATTAACTAACTGTTGCTATATGAGTGGTCGTAACCATGCATACACCTATTACACCTACCATGTTACATCTATGAGATGGGAGTACCCCTTTAAGTAACACATTATATTGTTACATCCTGACTCTACCCCTAATATCTCAGCTGCAACAGTAATCACTAAAAGCCCATATACATTAGATAAAAGATGGCTGAACCCGTTGATTCCGATGGGACCGGCCGACTGATAACTGCCTCCACTAATAAAGTCTGGTATTATTTTATGGCACATATGGAGAAGTCTACCTTACCCCATAGTCAACTCCGCATCGGGGCACTGTGTTTAGCACACACTGTATGCTGGGAACGTCTGACATAAGTATAATTGGCTTCCTGGTAAATGTACGCACCATTCACTTTGTAGATCATGTCCAGGTTAACAAGTGGTAAAATCACACACACGATATGGTAGTACCTGAGGAGTCCCATTGTATTATAGTACATGCATATGTTAGGAGCTTTGTAAACCTAAAATGATGTCTCCATAGAAACGTTAAATATCGCTAGGCCACAATCTTCACACCCCCTTACCATCATTTTATAGTAACCAAAAATATTCTCTTTTTATGAGCGACAATAATAATAAAAAAAATTATGTATAAAGAAACCTTATAACTTGATGCAACTCATCGCTCCACAGTTATTGTGGAATCACAAGTCCCAGCAAACACTCCAGACCTAAGCAGCGGCTATCTCTCATTGACAATGAATGAAGGAGGTATGTATTTTTGGCTGTAGCTTCATTCAGACGGGGCATAAATAGAGATTTCAGCACTGCAACCCCAGTGAACAGGGATCCTATGCACTCTGTGGTGAATTTTACAACACACAGCATTGCAGGAGTACATGCTTTCCTCACGGGGTCATGGTGGGATCCGAGGAGCATGTATCTTTTACATTTTTGAATTAAAAAGTTTGTATTTTATCCATATGAAGCTGGAACATTTGCTTTTTTTCAGGAGTACATAGTACCAAGATTAGGAGACCCCCAAATTAGACCAGTCTTATCAGGATATGTGAGGGGGCAGCAGGCTACCAGATATAGTAGAGCACCTTGTCCAAGCGAAGGTATAATAGGCCAGTACCTGTAGTGAATAGCGTCCATGTGTTGGATTTTGTCGGAAGGCCCAGTGCACAGTTATATTATCTAGGATCTGTGGGCACATTATTAATACAAGAAGAAGCCCTAACTCTAAAAACACTTTTTATTATTAAAATCCAAGGCAAACAAAAGTGACAACAAAAAAACGCACACAAGTGCTCAAAACCTACCCACAAAACTAATGGGGAATACTAGACCACCCTAGCTCCAATACCTATCATTGCCCCTTCCTAACTGCGGAGGTTGGCACCCTAGGGGGGAACGTTATGGCGCCCCCGCTCCACGATGGCTCACCCTAGAAGCCCTGCTATACCCTACTACCGCTATCGAGAACCACTACCCATAGGCTAAAGGGTCCTCTATCTCTATACAAGGAGCCAACTATGCTAGGGAGAACCTAGATCCCCATACAATATAAAAACACATAAATGAATGAACACATGGCATAAATATGGTGACTCAGATATCAAAGTACCGCTCTGTGTGTAGTATACAGTAACTCCAGAATAAGGGTATAAAAACCCCACAAGGCAATCATAAACCGACCACCTATCCCAACCATAGATATATATAGATACAAAGGGATCATAGGTGGATCCGATATTGATGGCAAAAATCCACCAGATACACAGTTACACCATGCGGTATATACAAGTACTCATCTTTGGTTACATCCGCGGTACTGCACCATTCGCCATTGTTGCTATGCGCCTCAACGCGTTTCGCCTAAGCAGGCTCTTCAGGAGGCCTGATACATAGATATCCTGTGTCACATATGGTGATAGATAGCTAGGTAGCTATCGTACTTTGATAGCTAGGTAGCTATCTATCACCATATGTGACACAGGATATCTATGTATCAGGCCTCCTGAAGAGCCTGCTTAGGCGAAACGCGTTGAGGCGCATAGCAACAATGGTGAATGGTGCAGTACCGCGGATGTAACCAAAGATGAGTACTTGTATATACCGCATGGTGTAACTGTGTTTCTGGTGGATTTTTGCCATCAATATCGGATCCACCTATGATCCCTTTGTATCTATATATATCTATGGTTGGGATAGGTGGTCGGTTTATGATTGCCTTGTGGGGTTTTTATACCCTTATTCTGGAGTTACTGTATACTACACACAGAGCGGTACTTTGATATCTGAGTCACCATATTTATGCCATGTGTTCATTCATTTATGTGTTTTTATATTGTATGGGGATCTAGGTTCTCCCTAGCATAGTTGGCTCCTTGTATAGAGATAGAGGACCCTTTAGCCTATGGGTAGTGGTTCTCGATAGCGGTAGTAGGGTATAGCAGGGCTTCTAGGGTGAGCCATCGTGGAGCGGGGGCGCCATAACGTTCCCCCCTAGGGTGCCAACCTCCGCAGTTAGGAAGGGGCAATGATAGGTATTGGAGCTAGGGTGGTCTAATATTCCCCATTAGTTTTGTGGGTAGGTTTTGAGCACTTGTGTGCGTTTTTTTGTTGTCACTTTTGTTTGCCTTGGATTTTAATAATAAAAAGTGTTTTTAGAGTTAGGGCTTCTTCTTATGATTTCGGATGTAGCTTCCCTATTTCAATATTTTTGAGAATACTTTATACATTAACTGGTTTGTAAAGTTTGTCCTCGTTCAGACATCGGGGATTTTTCTCATACGCAAAAAAACTGACTGATTTACATCAGTGTTTTGGGTAAGATTTTCATCAGTGTTTTGGGTAAGATTTTCATCAGTGTTTTTGTCCATGTGTCAGTTTTCACCATCAATTTCAGTATTTTTTTTTGCACACAAGATATTTTCTCATGCTTCTCCTATCAAACAAACATGAAAAGTGGGCAGCACACAGTTGGCATCCAAGTGATGTCTGATTTTTCACAGATCCATAGACTTGCACTGCTGAGTTTGATCCGTGACTTGGATCAAAATTGGACAAGTCTCCGTAATTGGGTGCGGATCAGACCCATTGATAGGTAAAAGTTCTATTCGTGAAAAAGACAGATAAATCTCGTACGTGAAAATCTGACAGCTGCATAAACCCTAAAACATCATATATTTCTAAAATACTGGAGGTTTTCAGGCTGCAGCACATTATTTTCATTCGCGTGGACTATTTTGCTTATCTTAAATCCTAACCTGCCATGGTTTAAAAATTTGCACCCATTGACTTGACAGGAATTGAGTAATATAGCTGTGCAATGAGGTTAATTAATTGGCCTTTATCTGAGTGTGATCAATAGGAAAAAGTAGATTGTCAGTCCTATTAGGGACAGGGACTGATGTAAATGGAGACAATGTCTGTACCGTGCTGCAGAATATGTTGGTGCAATGATAACTAAAATGATAACGTCACAGATTAATGAGTGGAGAGCAGATACTAGGAGCGTTTTTATATCTGAAGGACAGAAACAGACAATTAATTTCAATATGAATTTTAAGGGGACGGCTACATGGTGATATCTGTCACGCGACATCGCATCTAATGATTTTCTGTGGTGTCACATTGTGACCTGCGACCTACCGTGACTGTGACACAGAGTCACAAATGGTTCCAAATGTGTTGGATTTTCTATCGCATGTCGCACATGACTCAGTTGACGTAGACTTCGAAGTAGGTCGTAGGCAACTGTGATGTGAAATCGCAGCTCTAAAATAGTCGCATGAAAGAAAGTCACACAAATGTTTTTGGTCACACGACTTGTTTGAGAATTGATTTAACTCGAGACTAGTGATGACCGAGTGTACTCGTTGCTCGGGTCTTCCTGAGCACGCTCGGGTGGTATCCAAGTATTTGTAACTGCTCGGAGATTTAGTTTGATTTACAGCTGATAGACAGCTTGAATACATTTGGGGACTCCCTAGCAACCAGGCAACCCCCACATGTATTCAGGCTGGCTAGCAGCAGTAAATCATGCATCTACGTCAACAAAAACTAAATCTCCGAGCAGTTACAAATACTTGCAGACCACTCAAGCATGCTCGGCAAAACCCGAGCAACAAGTACACTCGCTCATCACTACTTGAGACATGTCGCTGTGCAGCCCCAGGGAATTAAACACTGGCTGCTTGGTTCCTCTGCAGATTGCAGCTGATCACCTGGGTTCCAAGAACTCGTAGGTGACTGCATGCTGCGTTTGTGCATTGAGCCGAAAGTATACTCTCGAAGCTTTGCCCAGAAATTAATTTAACAATGACACAGACCACCTTTTCCAAGACGGAAGTAAAAACTGTGTTCTTTTGGCCTCCTCTTCACGACTGCATTATTATTTACCAGTATGGGAAAGTGCTGAAGAACAAATTTTACTATGCAGACACTACCACAAAAAATTACCATATAGTATATATTTTGTAATGGGTTTTTCTTTGGTAAATGGATGAAAAAGCAGCCATCCAGATTGTGTTCAGAAACGCTATGATCATTAGCTTATTTGGGCATCCTTCTAAAATAAAGAGAAGGCATGTGCACATGTTGGTTTTTCAGGTGGGTATACACTGTAACCTGCCTGAAAAAGCGCTCAATAAACACTAAAAATAGTTTCTTTTAATCTCTCCAGACTTTGAAAGTCATAAAGCGACTAAAAGAAGTGACCAGACCATTCTTTCGTTTGGACCCTCCACTGTTTTATATGTACATTTTTTTTAAAAGACACCGGAATGCTGCAAACAGTGATTATGAAAATGGCAGGAAGACGCTTCAGAACAAATAATGCTGACGTTTTTCTGGAGCATATTCTACTTCAAAAACTATACGGGTACAGCGCCGGGTGCACATACCCAAAAGTGTCATTGGGACATCTGGTTAAACAGTAGTTAGTCAAGTGATCTACATATAAAGTGGCCTTGACAAATGTTTGGGGCACTGAGTCTAACTGCAAAATATCAAGAAGAACTGTAGAGTGCGGCAAAAGCACACTGCAAAATTTTTTGACCTTGAGAAAGGCACCAGTCTGATTCTGAAACGCGTCGGTATTCTAAAAACCTTATCGAAGCTCCAAGGCTCCTCCTTTCCCGTAGCGTAGCCCACCTAACCTGATCCTCTCCATTCTGGTAAATGCAAAATCTGTAACAGGTCCCCACCAACCATGTTATACCTTTCATTTACAATATTTGTGCCTTCCTATGCGTCATAGGCTCCCCCTAGGAATCAGGACCCGAGCGTGACTGCTACCTCCGCACTCCCTATATTAATTGCACTACTGCTTGTTAGTGACTAAAAAGCTTGAAGCAACTTTAATAAAGCATCTTCCTTTGATTAACTATTCCGATAATGAACAGATCATCTTCTTATCAGTCCTGATTTCTGATCTCTTAAGAACCCGCTCTTCAGATCTTACGAGAACGTCTGCGTCTCTTCCATGGAATAATGCCTCATATACAAAGCTATGTCCCTCATAATCTTGTCCTCTGCATTTTTTTTTTTTTTGGTGAGCTTAAATAATTGTATGCTTATCTTCAATGCCAAATAATACTCCATATGGTTATACTAATGGGATTTATTTTTCATAACTGACCTACTTTGCAGAAAATAAAACTGCTTTCATAGCCTTTGGCAGTGAATTCTGATTCGACACACAGATAGAGAAGGTACTTCTTTAATGACTCACATTAATTCTAATGATAATTTCCAACATGGAGAGAAGCTCGTTCAGCTGGGTTTATGGTCTAACAGCGTGAAATAGCATTGATGTACGCCATTAAATTAATCAGGAGAGCTGTGAGTATGTGGAATTGGAACGACTGGGATACGATTGTGTTTTATTTTAAGAGAACCCTAATTGTATTTTATGGTTTTCCTTTCATTGGTGTTTTAATTATTTCATACACCAAAATGATAAGGGTTAATTTACCAGGAAGCTCATTAGCTTTCCTTTAAATGGTTTGCGCAGGTAATACAATATTCATGTGTAATCCACATTTAGTGGTTCGAAATAAGGCATCATGTATTCGAGGTGATATCCCCAGACAATAGTGGTGGTAGCGTAAAGCCCCCCCCTCCACCCCCCCCCCCCCCCCAATACAAATTAAATGATGCTTTGGGCCATTGTTCGGTCGACAGCCATCTTGACCAGCCGATCGCTCTTGTGTCCTCCAGGAGAAAGCAGCTGAAAGACATTTCTGCCGGCCGCTTATCTCTGGGAGAACAAAGCAGTCGGCAATTCGAAATCAGAAATCTCTGTTAAGCAGTGGGTGGGTGCCCCCATACATATTAGACTGTTGGCCAAACCTATCAATATCGGTGAATGTGGCCAACATTAATCTAGTCTGTGTGTGGGGGCTTTACTTAAAGCATGTGGCCCCCAACTATCACGAGTCTTTAAAAGTATTAGAGCAATACAAAGAAAAAAAACCACTGCACCGCTGCTATGTAGTTAGATTCTAAAAATGCAACAACCCAAACTGATCAGAGAGCCAAATACCTTACGGGGAGCAGCTTCCAAAGTGCAACATAATAGTCCAACAAAAGAAAAAAATGAAGTGCACTTACCCGTATATGCTGGTCACAATACTTTATTCGGACATGGTACAAAAAGTGCAGGGAGGGATGTGAAAAAAGCGGACAACGATCGTTTCGTGCCTCAGCACTTCAACGTAGGGTTGAGCGACCTTGACCTTTTTAGAGTCGAGCCGTGTTTCGCGAAACCCGACTATCTTAGAAGTCGAGTCGAGTGGAATCGGCCGATTATCGCGAAAAGTCGGGTATCGCCCGAAACACGAAACCCAATGCAAGTCAATGGGGGAGCATAGTCGGCAGTGAGTGGAGGCCAGGAAAACACCTACACTGCCCATTTTAATGGCAAAAACATCCATTCTTGTTAAAGAAGCTTGTCAATCGTAATTTACCTTATAATAATTGGAAGGCATTTGAAATTGGGGGTCATTTGGCTAAAGTTGTGAGGGGTAGGGCTGGTTCAAGTAATTAGTGGGCCCAGTAAATCTGGACCACGTCACGGCAGTGGAGCAGGGAGAGGTAAGTATTTCAACTTTGCAAGTGCTGTGATCCTGAGCAAGCAGGGGGGGCCCACTCGTTGGCATTGGCACTGGCACAGGGCCCCTCAAAGTACAGCGGTGTGTTTGCACGGCGGGGGCGCCTCCCACCGGCAGCAACACTTTTGCGTACTATGAGAGGCCCTGTGCCAGTGACGTCGCCAACTAGTATTCCTCCCCCCACCTGATGAAGGAACCTGCACTTTCATCTGCACCTTCCTCTTTGTCCCCGTGTAAGGTGGTATGGTATGCGGGAAGAGGAACCTGACTTTCAGCAGGGTCACAATCTTGCTGTGTAGCGTGCACGGGGAATTTTGCGTTATGGGTCAATGTACCAGCAGACTCATCTATCACTGGCTGGGCAATGGGCAGGATGAGGAGGAAACACAGATATAGGCCCAAAGAATAAAGTGGGCTAAATGCAGTTCAAAATTGGTAACACAGGACTAACCAGGGGGCATTGCAGTGGAGGACAACTGGAATGAGAGGCTGACACAGAGAGTAGGCCCAAATCAGTAAGTAGTCGAAATGCAGTTCAAAATTGGCAACCGTAGTAAACAGGCGGCACAGCTTTGTTCAGTGGAGAACAGCAAGGAGTGGCAGACACCGATAGTAGGCCCCAACCCAACTAGTAGGCCAAATGCAGTCTAACATTAACAACTACTTAACGAGAGCCTGAAAATGGAATTTCAGGACAGGAAACCAGGAGAACAGCAAGGAGTGGCAGACACCGATAGTAGGCCCCAAACCAACTAGTACGCCAAATGCAGTTGTTCCATTTAACCACAATTTAATGAGAGCCTGAAGATAGAAGTTCAGGAAAGGCAACCTGGAGAACACCTTGGAGTGTAACACACCATCTCTCTACACCCCATACCCAATTTGTAGGCCTAATGCAGCGCAGTTTCCAACAACTACTAAACGAGAGCCGGAAGATCGAAGCTCAGGAAAGGCAACCTGGAGAACACCTTGGAGTGGAACACACCATCTCTCTACACCCCATACCCAATTTGTAGGCCTAATGCAGTGTAGTTTCCAACAACTACTAAACGAGAACATGAAGATCGAAGCATTGGCGAGGAAACCTGGGGAACACCTTGGAGTGGAACACACCATCTCTCTACACCCCATACCCAATTTGTAGGCCTAATGCAGTGTAGTTTCCAACAACTACTAAACGAGAGCATGAAGATCGAAGCATTGGCGAAGAAACCTGGGGAACACCTTGGAGTGGAACACACCATCTCTCTACACCCCATACCCAATTTGTAGGCCTAATGCAGCGTAGTTTCCAACAACTACTAAACGAGAGCCAGAAGATTGAAGCTCAGGAAAGGCAACCTGGAGAACACCTTGGAGTGTAACACACCATCTCTCTACACCCCATACCCAATTTGTAGGCCTAATGCAGTGTAGTTTCCAAGAACTACTAAACGAGAGCCGGAAGATCGAAGCTCAGGAATGGCAACCTGGAGAACACCTTGGAGTGGAACACACCATCTCTCTACACCCCATACCCAATTTGTAGGCCTAATGCAGCGTAGTTTCCAACTACTACTAAACGAGAGCCGGAAGATCGAAGCTCAGGAAAGGCAACCTGGAGAACACCTTGGAGTGGAACACACCATCTCTCTACACCCCATACCCAATTTGTAGGCCTAATGCAGTGTAGTTTCCAACAACTACTAAACGAGAGCATGAAGATCGAAGCATTGGCGAGGAAACCTGGGGAACACCTTGGAGTGGAACACACCATCTCTCTACACCCCATACCCAATTTGTAGGCCTAATGCAGTGTAGTTTCCAACAACTACTAAACGAGAGCATGAAGATCGAAGCATTGGCGAGGAAACCTGGGGAACACCTTGGAGTGGAACACACCATCTCTCTACACCCCATACCCAATTTGTAGGCCTAATGCAGTGTAGTTTCCAACAACTACTAAACGAGAGCATGAAGATCGAAGCATTGGCGAGGAAACCTGGGGAACACCTTGGAGTGGAACACACCATCTCTCTACACCCCATACCCAATTTGTAGGCCTAATGCAGCGTAGTTTCCAACAACTACTAAACGAGAGCCAGAAGATTGAAGCTCAGGAAAGGCAACCTGGAGAACACCTTGGAGTGGAACACACCATCTCTCTACACCCCATACCCAATTTGTAGGCCTAATGCAGTGTAGTTTCCAAGAACTACTAAACGAGAGCCGGAAGATCGAAGCTCAGGAATGGCAACCTGGAGAACACCTTGGAGTGGAACACACCATCTCTCTACACCCCATACCCAATTTGTAGGCCTAATGCAGCGTAGTTTCCAACAACTACTAAACGAGAGCATGAAGATCGAAGCAATGGAGAGGAAACCTGGGGAACACCTTGGAGTGGAACACACCATCTCTCTACACCCCATACCCAATTTGTAGGCCTAATGCAGTGTAGTTTCCAACGACTACTAAACGAGAGCATGAAGATCGAAGCATTGGCGAGGAAACCTGGGGAACACCTTGGAGTGGAACACACCATCTCTCTACACCCCATACCCAATTTGTAGGCCTAATGCAGCGTAGTTTCCAACAACTACTAAACGAGAGCCAGAAGATTGAAGCTCAGGAAAGGCAACCTGGAGAACACCTTGGAGTGGAACACACCATCTCTCTACACCCCATACCCAATTTGTAGGCCTAATGCAGTGTAGTTTCCAACAACTACTAAACGAGAGCATGAAGATCGAAGCATTGGCGAGGAAACCTGGGGAACACCTTGGAGTGGAACACACCATCTCTCTACACTCCATACCCAATTTGTAGGCCTAATGCAGTGTAGTTTCCAAGAACTACTAAACGAGAGCCGGAAGATCGAAGCTCAGGAAAGGCAACCTGGAGAACACCTTGGAGTGGAACACACCATCTCTCTACACCCAATACCCAATTTGTAGGCCTAATGCAGTGTAGTTTCCAAGAACTACTAAACGAGAGCCGGAAGATCGAAGCTCAGGAAAGGCAACCTGGAGAACACCTTGGAGTGGAACACACCATCTCTCTACACCCCATACCCAATTTGTAGGCCTAATGCAGTGTAGTTTCCAACAACTACTAAACGAGAGCCGGAAGATCGAAGCTCAGGAAAGGCAACCTGGAGAACACCTTGGAGTGGAACACACCATCTCTCTACACCCCATACCCAATTTGTAGGCCTAATGCAGTGTAGTTTCCAAGAACTACTAAACGAGAGCCGGAAGATCGAAGCTCAGGAAAGGCAACCTGGAGAACACCTTGGAGTGGAACACACCATCTCTCTACACCCCATACCCAATTTGTAGGCCTAATGCAGTGTAGTTTCCAACAACTACTAAACGAGAGCCGGAAGATCGAAGCTCAGGAAAGGCAACCTGGAGAACACCTTGGAGTGGAACACACCATCTCTCTACACCCCATACCCAATTTGTAGGCCTAATGCAGTGTAGTTTCCAACAACTACTAAACGAGAGCATGAAGATCGAAGCATTGGCGAGGAAACCTGGGGAACACCTTGGAGTGGAACACACCATCTCTCTACACCCCATACCCAATTTGTAGGCCTAATGCAGCGTAGTTTCAAACAACTACTAAACGAGAGCTGGAAGATCGAAGCTCAGGAAAGGCAACCTGGAGAACACCTTGGAGTGGAACACACCATCTCTCTGCACCCCATACCCAATTGGTAGGCCTAATGCAGTGTAGTTTCCAACAACTACTAAACGAGAGCATTAAGATCGAAGCAATGGCGAGGAAACCTGGGGCACACCTTGGGGAGGCAGACACCGTTAGTAGGCCCTACCAAAGTTGTACCCCCAATGCAGTTTTAAAATTCCTAGAGGCTGAAAACAAGACTATTGACGCTCAGCTTTTTTCAAAGGAACACAGCTGAATTGAGTGGCGCAGACAGACACAGGTAGTAGGACTTAACCCAAAAATGTGGCTCACTGCAGCTTAAAAAAATTACAGGGGTACACAAGCAGCAGTGCTCTGGGCAGTGGAGGACAATTTCAATAGTGGACCGCAGACAGACTTTGTACGCCTACTATTAAAAAAAGGATGCTCTATGCAATTAAAAATAGGTTCCAGGGGTCCACGGGCAGCAGTGGTGTGGTCAGTGGACGAGTATTGGAAGGAGGGACCGCAGACAGGCGTAGTAGGCCTAACATAACAAAATTAGGCTGTAGACACTGCAAAATTGGTTCCAGGGGTACACGGGCAGCAGTGGTGTGGTCAGCGGAGGAAAATTGGAATTAGGGACTGCAGACAGACTTTGTAGGCTGTCCCCTGTGGACCATGCATCCAACACATTAACCCAGTGCGCCGTAATGGACACGTAACTTTTTGTGGACATGCCTACTGGTCCATGCGTCTCTTGTCAGGTGCACCTTTCTACTGTTTGATTGCCTGAGTGCTATGACAATGCAGACTTTTTCATGCCGGTGGAGGGCTGGGATGGCTTTTCTCGCAAAAGAAATGTCGACTGGGTAGCTTGAACCGTTGCACAGCGTAGTTCATCTGGGCTTTCTAAATATAAAACAAAGAAAAAAAGGAGGCTACATGCATTTTCAGCTGGGTTCCAGGGGTACACGGCCAGCATTGGTCTGGTCAGTGGAGAACTATTGGAAGGAGTGACCGCAAACAGGCATCGAAGCCCTAACATAATAACACATTGCTGTTGGCAATTTTAAATTGGTTCCAGGGGAACACGGGCAGCAGTGGCCTGGTCAGTGTAGTAGTAGTAGAAAGAACGGACCGCAGACAGGCATCGAAGGCCTAAAATAAAAAAATTGGGCTGGCTGTAGGCAATTTTAAATTGGTTCCAGGGGTACACGGGCAGCAGTGGTGTGGTCAGTGGAGGCATATTGTAAGGAGTGACCGCAGACAGGCATCGAAGGCCTAAAATAATAACACATGGCTGTAGGCAATTTTAAATTGGTTCCAGGGGTACACGGGCAGCAGTGGTGTGGTCAGTGGAGGCCTAGTGGAAGGAGTGACCGCAGACAGGCATCGAAGGCCTAAAATAAAAAAATTGGGCTGGCTGTAGGCAATTTTAAATTGGTTCCAGGGGTACACGGGCAGCAGTGGTGTGGTCAGTGGAGGCATATTGTAAGGAGTGACCGCAGACAGGCATCGAAGGCCTAAAATAATAACACATGGCTGTAGGCAATTTTAAATTGGTTCCAGGGGTACACGGGCAGCAGTGGTGTGGTCAGTGGAGGCCTAGTGGAAGGAGTGACCGCAGACAGGCATCGAAGGCCTAAAATTATAACACATGGCTGTAGGCAATTTTAAATTGGTTCCAGGGGTACACGGGCAGCAGTGGTGTGGTCAGTGGAGGCCTAGTGGAAGGAGTGACCGCAGACAGGCATCGAAGGCCTAAAATAATAACACATGGCTGTAGGCAATTTTAAATTGGTTCCAGGGGTACACGGGCAGCAGTGGCCTGGTCAGTGTAGTAGTAGTAGAAAGAACGGACCGCAGACAGGCATCGAAGGCCTAAAATAAAAAAATTGGGCTGGCTGTAGGCAATTTTAAATTGGTTCCAGGGGTACACGGGCAGCAGTGGTGTGGTCAGTGGAGGCATATTGTAAGGAGTGACCGCAGACAGGCATCGAAGGCCTAAAATAATAACACATGGCTGTAGGCAATTTTAAATTGGTTCCAGGGGTACACGGGCAGCAGTGGTGTGGTCAGTGGAGGCCTAGTGGAAGGAGTGACCGCAGACAGGCTTCGAAGGCCTAACATAACAAAAATGTCAATACAATGGTATTGTCAGTGGCAGGCATTGAAGGATGTCAGCGCATAGACTAAACATTGGTGGAGCTGTGAGATAATTTTGCAAGTGGTAGAGCACTGTTTGAGCTGGGGGGGGGGAACTGTCTTGTGGCCGGCGGTACAGGCCCAGGGCCCCTCATATTACAACGGTGTGTCTGACGTTGGGTGCGCACCACCACCGCCAGAGACACTTTATTGTACTAGGAGGGACCCAGTGGCAGTGCCGTCGACCAAAAGCGGGCACACCCACCTCTTCAGACAAACAGCACTCTCACAGGTGCTGTCGCCAAGTGTCGATACCACGGCCCTGTGTGGGGAGTTTGGCCATTTAGTGAGGTGTAAACATGTCGTATGCTGGACAATCAGGTGCAGAAAATTACGAGATTGGAAAAGGCATTCAGAATAGTCCACAGGCAAGACCTTTTCATAGGAAAGCTAGGTGTCAGCCGGGCAAGGTGGGGCAAAAGATTTCGAAATCCAGTTGTGGTTCATTTTAATGAAGGTTAGATCATCTACATTTTGGGTAGCCAGACGAGTCCTTTTTTCTGTTAGTATTGAACCTGCAGCACTGAATACTCTTTCTGATAGGACACTAGCTGCCGGGCAAGCAAGCTCCTGCAATGCATATTCTGCCAATTCTGGCCAGGTGTCTAATTTTGATGCCCAGTAATCAAATGGGAATGACGGTTGAGGGAGAACATCGATAAGGGATGAAAAATAGTTTGTAACCATACTGGACAAATGTTGTCTCCTGTCACTTTGAATTGATGCTGCAGTACCTGTCCTGTCTACGGTCATAGCAAAATCACTCCACAACCTGGTCAGAAAACCCCTCTGGCCAACGCCACTTCTGATTTCTGCCCCTCTAACTCCTCTGGTCTGCTGGCCCCTGCAGCTCGTGTGAGAACGATCATGGGCGCTGTGTGCAGGGAATGCCAGAAGCAAACGGTCAACAAGAGTTGATTGGTTGCTAATATTAGTTCCAAGTTCTCATGTGGCATTATATTTTGCAATTTGCCTTTATAGCGAGGATCAAGGAGGCAGGCCAACCAGTAATCGTCATCGTTCATCATTTTAGTTATGCGTGTGTCCCTTTTGAGGATACGTAAGGCATAATCCGCCATGTGGGCCAAAGTTCCAGTTCTCAAATCTGCGGTTGTGCTTGGTTGAGGGGCAGTTTCAGGCAAATCCACGTCACTTGTGTCCCTCCAAAAACCAGAACCCGGCCTTGCCGCGCCACCAATTTCCAGTGGCCCCGGAAAAGCTTCCTCATTAAAAATATAATCATCCCCATCATCCTCCTCGTCCTCCTCCTCCTCTTCGCCCGCTAATTCGTCCTGTACACTGCCCTGGCCAGACAATGGCTGACTGTCATCAAGGCTTTCCTCTTCCTCAGCTGCAGACGCCTGATCCTTTATGTGCGTCAAACTTTGCATCAGCAGACGCATTAGGGGGATGCTCATGCTTATTATGGCGTTGTCTGCACTAACCAACCGTGTGCATTCCTCAAAACACTGAAGGACTTGACACATGTCTTGAATCTTCGACCACTGCACACCTGACAACTCCATGTCTGCCATCCTACTGCCTGCCCGTGTATGTGTATCCTCCCACAAAAACATAACAGCCCGCCTCTGTTCGCACAGTCTCTGAAGCATGTGCAGTGTTGAGTTCCACCTTGTTGCAACGTCTATGATTAGGCGATGCTGGGGAAGGTTCAAAGAACGCTGATAGGTCTGCATACGGCTGGAGTGTACGGGCGAATGGCGGATATGTGAGCAAAGTCCACGCACTTTGAGGAGCAGGTCGGATAACCCCGGATAACTTTTCAGGAAGCACTGCACCACCAGGTTTAAGGTGTGAGCCAGGCAAGGAATGTGTTTCAGTTGGGAAAGGGAGATGGCAGCCATGAAATTCCTTCCGTTATCACTCACTACCTTGCCTGCCTCAAGATCTACAGTGCCCAGCCACGACTGCGTTTCTTTCTGCAAGAACTTGGACAGAACTTCCGCGGTGTGTCTGTTGTCGCCCAAACACTTCATAGCCAATACAGCCTGCTGACGTTTGCCAGTAGCTGCCCCATAATGGGAGACCTGGTGTGCAACAGTGGCAGCTGCGGATGGAGTGGTTGTGCGACTGCGGTCTGTGGACGAGCTCTCGCTTCTGCTGGAGGACGAAGAGGAGGAGGAGGGGGTGCGAACGGCTACAGCCAACTGTTTCCTAGACCGTGGGCTAGGCAGAACTGTCCCAAACTTGCTGTCCCCTGTGGACCCTGCATCCACAACATTCACCCAGTGTGCCGTGATGGACACGTAACGTCCCTGGCCATGCCTACTGGTCCATGCATCTGTTGTCAGGTGCACCTTTGTGCTTACAGATTGCCTGAGTGCATGGACGATGCGCTCTTTAACATGCTGGTGGAGGGCTGGGATGGCTTTTCTGGAAAAAAAGTGTCGACTGGGTAGCTCGTAGCGTGGTACAGCGTAGTCCATCAGGGCTTTGAAAGCTTCGCTTTCAACTAACCGGTAGGGCATCATCTCTAACGAGATTAGTCTAGCTATGTGGGCGTTCAAACCCTGTGTACGCGGATGCGAGGCTAAGTACTTCCTTTTTCTAACCATAGTCTCATGTAGGGTGAGCTGGACTGGAGAGCTGGAGATCGTGGAACTAGCGGGGGTGCCGGTGGACATGGCAGACTGAGAGACGGTGGGAGATGGTATTGTTGCCGCCGGTGCCCTAGATGCAGTGTTTCCTACTAAGAAACTGGTGATTCCCTGACCCTGACTGCTTTGGCCTGGCAAAGAAACCTGCACAGATACTGCAGGTGGTGCGGAAAATGGTGGCCCTACACTGCCGGAAGGGATGTTGCGTTGCTGACTAGCTTCATTGGCCGAGGGTGCTACAACCTTAAGGGACGTTTGGTAGTTAGTCCAGGCTTGCAAATGCATGGTGGTTAAATGTCTATGCATGCAACTTGTATTGAGACTTTTCAGATTCTGTCCTCTGCTTAAGGTAGTTGAACATTTTTGACAGATGACTTTGCGCTGATCAATTGGATGTTGTTTAAAAAAATGCCAGACTGCACTCTTTCTAGCATCGGATACCTTTTCAGGCATTGCAGACTGAGCTTTAACCGGATGGCCACGCTGTCCTCCAACAGGTTTTGGCTTTGCCACGCGTTTTGGGCAAGATACGGGCCCGGCAGATGGAATCTGTTGCGATGTTGATGCCTGCTGCGGCCCCTCCTCCTCCGCTTCAGAACTGCTGCCGCCTGCACCCTGTTCCCCCAATGGCTGCCAATCGGGGTCAAGAACTGGGTCATCTATTACCTCTTCTTGTAGCTCGTGTGCAACTTCGTCTGTGTCACCGTGTCGGTCGGTGGTATAGCGTTCGTGATGGGGCAACATAGTCTCATCAGGGTCTGATTCTTGATCATTACCCTGCGAGGGCAATGTTGTGGTCTGAGTCAAAGGACCAGCATAGTAGTCTGGCTGTGGCTGTGCATCAGTGCACTCCATGTCAGATTCAACTTGTAATGGGCATGGACTGTTAACTGCTTCACTTTCTAAGCCAGGGACGGTATGTGTAAAGAGCTCCATGGAGTAACCCGTTGTGTCGCCTGCTGCATTCTTCTCTGTTGTTGTTTTTGCTGAAGAGGACAAGGAAGCGACTTGTCCCTGACCGTGAACATCCACTAACGACGCGCTGCTTTGACATTTACCAGTTTCACGAGAGGAGGCAAAAGAGCTAGAGGCTGAGTCAGCAAGATAAGCCAAAACTTGCTCTTGCTGCTCCGGCTTTAAAAGCGGTTTTCCTACTCCCAGAAAAGGGAGCGTTCGAGGCCTTGTGTAGCCAGACGACGAACCTGGCTCCACAGCTCTAGACTTAGGTGCAATATTTTTTTTCCCACGACCAGCTGATGCTCCACCACTACCACTACCCTCATTACCAGCTGACAATGAACGCCCCCAGCCACGACCTCTTCCACCAGACTTCCTCATTGTTTTAAAAACGTAAACAAACTAACGGTATTTGTTGCTGTCACACAACTTACACGGTGAGCTATAACTTCAGTATGATTTAGCTACCCCTTTACAGATGAGTGAGACCACAATGAAAATCAGGCACAATGTTACACACTCTGTTGTTGGTGGCAACAAATGAGAGAGATGCCACACACGCAGGACTGTCACTGAAGCACAAATGTAAATATTAATCTCCCACTGATTGTTTTTTTTTTTTTTTTTCAGGGAGACTTTAGGAAAAAAAATAATAGAATAAAATGATTTTTTCAGGAAGAATTTAGAAACCAAAGAAAATAAAATGATTTTTTCAGGGAGAATTTAGAAAACAAATAAAACAAAAAAAGGCTTTCTATGGCCCACTGAGTGAGAGATGACGCACACAGGAGTCAGGAGTGGCACACAAGCCCAGAGGCCAATATTTATCTCCCACTGATTGATGTAGTGATTTTTTCAGGTAGATTTTGGATTCCAAATCAAGCTAAAAAAATAATAGGCTTTCTATGGCCCACAATTGGAGAGAGAGAGAGAGATGGCACACCCAGGAGTCAAGACTGGCACACAAGCAGAAAGGGCAATATTAATCTCCCACTGATTTGTTTTTGTTTTTTTTTTCAGGGAGACTTTAGGAAAAAAAAATAATAGAATAAAATGATTTTTTCAGGAAGAATTTAGAAACCAAATAAAATAAAATGATTTTTTCAGGGAGAATTTAGAAAACAAATAAAACAAAAAAAGGATTTCTATGGCCCACTGAGTGAGAGATGACGCACACAGGAGTCAGGAGTGGCACACAAGCCCAGAGGCCAATATTTATCTCCCACTGATTGATTTATTGATTTTTTCAGGTAGAATTTAGAACCCAAATCAACCAAAAACATAAATAGGCTTTCTATGGCCCACTATTTGTGAGAGAGATGGCACGCTCAGGACTGGCACACAAGCCCAGAGGCCAATATTAATCTCCCACTTTTTATTTTTTTTCAGGGAAAATTTATAAAACCAATAAAAAAATAAATAAATAGGCTTTCTATGGCCCACTATCTGAGAGAGAGAGATGGCACGCTTAGGACTGGCACACAAGCCCAAAGGCCAATATTAATCTCCCTTTTTTTTTTCAGGGAGAATTTATAAAACCAAAAAAAAAAAAAAAAAATAGGCTTTCTATGGCCCACTATTTGTGAGAGAGATGGCACGCTCAGGACTGGCACACAAGCCCAGAGGCCAATATTAATCTCCCACTTTTTTTTTTTTGTTCCAGGGAAAATTTATAAACCCAATAAAAAAAAAAAAAAATAGGCTTTCTATGGCCCACTATCTGAGAGAGAGAGATGGCACGCTTAGGACTGGCACACAAGCCCAAAGGCCAATATTAATCTCCTTTTTTTTTTTCAGGGAGAATTTATCAAACCAAAAAAAAATAAATAAATAGGCTTTCTATGGCCCACTATTTGTGAGAGAGATGGCACGCTCAGGACTGGCACACAAGCCCAGAGGCCAATATTAATCTCCCACTTTTTTTTTTTTTTGTTCCAGGGAAAATTTATAAACCCAATAAAAAAAATAATAAATAGGCTTTCTATGGCCCACTATCTGAGAGAGAGAGATGGCACGCTTAGGACTGGCACACAAGCCCAAAGGCCAATATTAATCTCCCACTGATTGATTTATTGATTTTTTCAGGTAGAATTTAGAACCCAAATAAAGCAAAAAAATAAAAAAAATGGGCTTTCTATGGCCCACTGAGTGAGTGATGATGCACACAGGAGTCAGGAGTGGCACACAAGCCCTGAGGCCAATATTTTTCTCCCACTGATTGATGTAGTGATTTTTTCAGGTAGATTTTATAACCCAAATCAAGCAAAAAAATAAATAGGCTTTCTATGGCCCACTGAGTGAGAGATGGCACACACAGGGATGGCACTCTAGCAGAAATGTCAATCTTAATCTCCCACAAAAAAAAAAAAAAAACAGGGAGTGTCCAACAATTACTATCTCCCTGCAGTAATCTCAGCCAGGTATGGCAGGCAGCAATAAGGAGTGGACTGATGCACAAATTAAATAAAAAGTGTGGACAAACAAAAAAGATAGCTGTGCAGAAAGGAAGGAACAAGAGGATTTGTGCTTTGAAAAAAGCAGTTGGTTTGCACAGCGGCGTACACACAGCAATGCAGCTATCAGGGAGCCTTCTAGGGCAGCCCAATGAGCTACAGCGCTGAGGGGAAAAAAAAAAAAAATGTAGCTTCCACTGTCCCTGCACACCGAAGGTGGTGTTGGGCAGTGGAAATCGCTACAGCACAAGCGGTTTGGTGGTTAATGGACCCTGCCTAACGCTATCCCTGCTTCTGACGAAGCGGCAGCAACCTCTCCCTAAGCTCAGATCAGCAGCAGTAACATGGCGGTCGGCGGGAACTCCCCTTTATAGCCCCTGTGACGCCGCAGACAGCAAGCCAATCACTGCAATGCCCTTCTCTAAGATGGTGGGGACCAGGACCTATGTCATCACGCTGCCCACACTCTGCGTTTACCTTCATTGGCTGAGAAATGGCGCTTTTCGCGTCATTGAAACGCGACTTTGGCGCAAAAGTCGCGTACCGCATGGCCGACCCCGCACAGGGGTCGGATCGGGTTTCATGAAACCCGACTTTGCCAAAAGTCGGCGACTTTTGAAAATGAACGACCCGTTTCGCTCAACCCTACTTCAACGGGTCCAAACCGCTTTGGACCCGTTGAAGTGCTGATGCACGAAACGATCGAATAAAGTATTGTGACCAGCATATACGGGTAAGTGCACTTCATTTTTTTCTTTTGTTGGACTTTAAAAGTATTAGTCTTCTCATATGTGCCAGGAAGACCTTTTGTGCTGCCCAAAAGCTTCAGGGCCTGGGTGCAAATTTCATCCCGTACCTACTATAGTTACACCTCTGCATGGCAGCTATCTGTCTATTGTGGAGGTTTTAGATGATTCATGAGACTTTGGAAGTCCATTGTCATTCTATGAACATTTCCCAATAGTAGGCCCCATGCACATGGTGCTGTAACAGACCCATATTGTACCGATCTGGTATCCTGTGCCCATGGGTAATTCTGGCATGAGAAACCTATACAAAAAATAATAGGGAACAATACTGACCCGGGTTCTTGGTGAATGCACTACCGCTGCCCCAGACTCCAATGCACGTTTCACACAAGCTTCCTCAGGGAATGGAGGAGCGGGAGGGCTAGAGAGGGCTTAAATGGTGGAAAACCAATGGTGATGATCCAGCCGCCAAATGATATCCAGACCTTGTGTGAAGCGCATGTATATGTTATATGCTACTTATACTTGCAGTTTCTTTTCTGGTGCTAATATTTGACTTGACCAATTTTTACATTTTATATCTTTATTTTTTTTACTCATTGCATCCTCTATCATTCATGGCGTTCACTTTTCTCCTCTTTTTTTAGTCTGAGTTTTTTTTCTTGTCTTTGCTTGTTTTTTTTCTTGTGTTTTTGTTTGTCAATTGATGGTCTTTCAATAAAGTTACCTTGCTTTTGGTTCACAATTTTCATTGCTTATTCAATGCCCTTTTCTAGATATCAATCTCACCAAGTAGCTTGTGCAGTACAATGTGTCACAGAGGCATCATACGGTGGCACGTGATGTGTTTACGGTAGACATCCCACGTGCCACAGTACGATGTTAACTTCAGCAATAGAGAGGGGTATGGTGACATGTGGCATACATCAGAGATTTACATCTAGATTGTACACCAGCAATGTTCCCAACGTACACGTTAAATGTTTTGATGGGTCTTCATGGCCAAGAATATTATTTTGCTTTCCGCCTTGTCTTTATACATTTATTAGTACAGAAGCCTATGACTGATGGCTGCTCCTAGATGGCATCAGTCACAGTCATCCGTTAAATGGATCTGTCAATAGCTTTTCATGATATATACATTAAATGGTTACTATTATAGCCCATGGGTGAAGGATGCCTGTGACAGATCCGTATCAGTTGTATCCGTCACCCATAGACTATGTTTACATCATTTAATGGATACGTCATGAAAAGGTTTTGCAAAGCTCATGATGTATCTGTATCTGTTAAACGAATACTGTTCTAGTCAATATGTGACGAGCGCACTGTTAGGCACCAGTCACTGCCTATGTGTACCTGGACCTGGATTACCTGGAGCTTCCCAATATGTATAGGTGAAACAGGGAAAAAAATCAATGTGACCTAAAAGGAGTTTTTAAATATCTATGCTGAAAAATCCACGTGCAGATATATGAAAAATGCATTTAATACCGTACTCCGCAGATCATCAGGGCAGATGGGACTGTAGAACCCCATTCACAGAGTTTCAGAGCCGCAATTTCAGAATTTTTGGGGGTCCTGGAAATCCGACCCCTAGTAACCAGCAAGTTACCCTCTGTCCTATGGATTAAGAAAACTTATATTTTTTTCAAGGTGGTGGGAGGGGTGTGTGAAGAATAACCTTTTAATATACTGAAGAGAGTGTCTTCTTATACAATAAACCATTGCAAAGTTGCAAGAGGGGGACACCCACTATCTACCCCTACCTACAGATAAGGTTTAGCTGTTTCCGCATGTCAGAACCTGCAACTACCAAGCACTTTACCTCTTGGAAGTCTTTGTAAAATCAAGCTTATTGCTTTTCTATGAGTAAAATGGTTGACTTGTGTAATATATGCATGCCTGAATTCTTTACTTCATTCTAGAGACATAGCTAGGGGTTCGATTCAGGAGTGGATGTAGGAGAACCTCAGCACAGGATTACTAAAAAAAATCTCTATACAAAGACCAACACTGATATTACTGTTATATCTTGACCACGCAGTGGTAGATACCAGTGCTGCAGAACATGTAAAAGATTACAGTACAGTTATAAATAGTGACTTACAGTTGACATTCTTTCTGGTGGAGTCATTCACTTTTCCATCTGGCCCAGACCGAAAGTCCTCCATATAGTATAATGCACTCCTCATAGTCCTCCATATACTAAAATACACTTCCTATAGTCCTTCACATGCTAAAATGCATTCCCCGTAGTCCTCCATATATTATAATGCATTTCCCATAGTCCTCCATATAGTAAAATGAACTCCCAAAAGTCCTCAATATAGTATAATGCACTCCCCATAGTCCTCAATATAGTATAATGCACTCCCCATAGTCATCAATTCCTCAATATAGTATAATGCATCCCATAGTCCTCAAAATTGTATCATGCATTCCATGGTCCACAATATAGTATAATGCACTCCCCATAGTTCTGAATATAGTATTATGAATCCTATAGTTTTCAATATAGTATAATGCATTTCATAGTCCTCAATATAGTAAAATACATCCCATAGTCCTCAATATAGTATAATACACTCCCAATAGTCCTCAATATAGTATCATGCATTCTGTGGTCCACAATAAGCATAATGCATTCCCCATAGTCCTCAATATAGTATAGTGCATCCCACAGTCTTCAATACAGTATAATGCACCTTATAGTCCACAATATAGTATAATGTACTCCCCACAGTTCTCAATATAGTATAACGAATCCCATAGTCCTCAATATAGTATAATGCACTCCCCATAGTCTTCAATATAGTATAATGCACTCCTCATAGTCCTCCATACGGTATAATGCACCCCATAGTCCTTCATATGATATAATGCACTCCATAAAGCTCCATATAGTATAATAAACTCCCCATAAAAAATAAAATACTCACCTCTCCTCATTCCCCCGCTGCTCCAGTTTCTGCAGTGAGTGCTCTAAAGCTGTGCCTTCACTGCTCTGCACAGTGGGCATGATGAAGTGATCATACAGTTGGAGTTGCGCTGACGGGTAGGAGGATGCCTGGCGTCAGCGCTGGCACCGAGCCACCCCCCAGGTCATGGGGCCCATAATGGCCGCATTGCAGTGCAGTGAGATCATGTCTCCCTTAACTACTGGAGAATGTAACTGTATCAGTGTGCTGCGCACGCCAATACAGTTAAGGCTATGTGCACACGTTGCGGATTTGCCTCAGGAATTTTTTGTGCGGATTCTGCATCTCTTGGCAGAAAACGCAGGTGCGGATTTGACGTGTTTTTTGTGCGGATTTGTTGCGGATTTACTGCTTTTTTAACCCCTGCGGATTTCTATAATGGAATGGGTACAAAAGCCCTGCAGATCCGCACAAAAGAAGTGGCATGCTGTTATACAGCATTCTATAATACTGTATATAAGCCCCCGATCCGACCTGCAAGAGAAGAAAAATAACTTTTATTATACTCACCTGCGGGGCGGTCCGGTCTGATGGGTGTTGCAGGTCTTGGTCCCTTCCCTTTAAATGTTCTAATGACTCTGGGACCTCAAACATCCGCGTGTGACTGCTCCTCCTATACTTCAGATACTACACCGCACACATCGTATCTGTTCAGCTACTGTAAGATGCCATGAAGGGTTTCTCTGATTTACCTTTTCTTTTCTACTTTGTTTATATTAAAATAGTAAAATTGCATCTAATGAAGTGATTTTTCAGCATTTGAAGACTGCTGTCTCCTTAGTTAAATAAACTTGTCCCCATCTCTCCGTGTGAAATGGGCGGTCGGCTTTGAACTGTTTGCAGATTTATGAATGATCAAGGCTGAACACTAACCGCAGAGATCAAAAGTAATTTATAGAACTGACGGCGAAACCTCTCCCGAGAGAGATGACGAGCTGATGTTTTCTTCTATGCTGAACGAATTGTTAAAGAGCAACAACACTGGAGGTGTAAAAGGATAATGGAGCCATGTTGGGTAAGTGGCCAAAACAAGAATAAAAGTGGAGCCTCTGGAGGTGCTACTTTACTTTCGACACTTCTGATCCCACTTACCCAGACTAGAAGAACTGGTCTGATTCATGGCAAATAATCCTTGTGGCTCTTGTTGCCAGCAGTTTATGTTTTTTGCTGTTCATATTCCTTCTATGCATAACATAAACTGTCCTAAATGTAAATGTAGCTCCTGCTAAAAATTTAGATTTATAAATGCAAATATTGTTGCAATGGAGTTTGAGTTTGTGCTTGCACATGAGTGGCAGAGGTGCATGACACTATTATTTGGGTTCTTATATTAGAGCACAGTAAAGTGGTAGTATTGGTGGATCAGATGATGATACTATATTCATGTTGTTTATACTGTTTTTATTATTTTGCCACTTTATCAAAGGGAACGTGTCGCTCTATTCATGCAGCCCAAACCACAATCAGCATAAATTAAGAGCCTGGCTGGCTGACCCATTGCAGCTGTTTATGGTGTCTCTAAAATGCTCAAGCATTTTAGATAAAACATAGTATGAATAACTATAGGGAGTGTCATGTCCCACAACTTGGGAATCGTACAATATTGTATTGTCTGTTATGAAAGGCAATTCAGTACTACAATGGACATAGCGGTCAGAGCACATACAGTGATCTGACAATAACCCAAAATCATAGAACGAGCTCTGAGACGTGGGAACTCTGCAGACCGCAATCCCTAATCCTCTCCAAACAACACTAGAGGCAGCCGTGGATTGCGCCTAACTCTGCCTATGCAACTCGGCACAGCCTGAGAAACTAACTAGCCTGAAGATAGAAAAAAAAACCTACCTTGCCTCAGAGAAATACCCCAAAGGAAAAGGCAGCCCCCCACATATAATGACTGTGAGTTAAGATGAAAAGACAAACGTAGAGATGAAATAGATTCAGCAAAGTGAGGCCCGACTTTCTTAACAGATCGAGGATAGAAAAGGTAACTTTGCGGTCTACACAAAACCCTAAAGAAAACCACGCAAAGGGGGCAAAAAGACCCTCCGTACCGAACTAACGGCACGGAGGTACACCCTCTGCGTCCCAGAGCTTCCAGCAACAAATTAGACAAGCTGGACAGAAAAAATAGCAAACAAATAGCAAAGAAGAACTTAGCTATGCAGAGCAGCAGGCCACAGGAATGATCCAGGGAAAAGCAAGTCCAACACTGGAACATTGACAGGAAGCCAGGATCAAAGCATTAGGTGGAGTTAAGTAGAGAAGCACCTAACGACCTCACCAGATCACCTGAGGGAGGAAACTCAGAAGCCGCAGTACCACTTCCCTCCACCAACAGAAGCTCACAGAGAGAATCAGCCGAAGTACCACTTGTGACCACAGGAGGGAGCTCTGCCACAGAATTCACAACAATTGTCATTATATTTCTGCTGTTACATTACTATGCACTCAGGTTTGCCCTTTTAGAAGTTTGTCATCCCTCTCTCCCTGTAGCTTAGCTTTGATGTCAGTAACCCCTGCCTTCTTCCCAAGTTAGTGGATGTCAGCCATGTTGAGAGTTTGATATGTGCGATTCTCTGTGTCACGACTCTGTTGTTGGTGTTAAACCGAAGAAGGAAAAGAAAGGGAATTATCACACACTCAAAACCTAGCAACAGTCTCAGATAAATCCACCAAACGCCTTCTCCAATAATAGCCAACATCAGTCTCCAGCCATGCAGCTTAAGCTAACTCTGACAATGAGTGCTAGCCTGGACCCAGATTATAGAGGAGATGGGAGTGGTTAACAGAGCACATCTGAGCCTTAAAGCAGGAAAGCTTGCAGGAGCTCACAACTGAGCAGGTTAACCCCTGCACTGCTAAAAGAAACCTGCACCATGTAATATGAGGGTGAAGTGCTTCTAATCAGTGCAGAAGTAGGAGAAATCAGACACTCTTCTCTGTCGCGGAAACCCCGTGACACTCTGGTCCAGATTTGTCTTTTTATTTTCGGTGTGAGAATAAAAATTCTTCTGAAATCTTTATATGTGCTTCTTCATATGTGCCTCTGCAGTCTGATGAAATCACTGTGTGACTGCTGGTCAATATAGACATCCATAGAAACTGTCTAAAGAGCAGACATGGGCGGACACCTGGATGTTCGGGTCCGGTGGGTTTGGCTGAACAGTTACAAAAAGTGCCAAAACAGTACCCGGACCTGAACCCGGACCCCATTCACTTGAATGGGGGGCCCGAACATCCAGTGTTTGCATGTGCATGACAGCGTGACAAACACCGCTTCTGATCGGCGGTGAAATCTTCCCCGCCGGTAAGAGCCGCAGTTCCCACGCTGTCAGAAGACAGCGTGACTGCTCAGCTGTGATGGGAGGTATAAAATTTATCTCCGGTCACTGGTGTCAGCTGGGACAACTGCTTCCATCATCCGACACCTGCTGCCGCTAATAACAGCAAGACGCAGGAGCGGTGGATGGAAGTATTCATCTGCCACTTGCTCTGTAGATAAATGATTAAAAAAAAAACAGGAGTGGGTTCCCCTGTATTTTTGTTAACCAGCCTGGCAAAACTCACAGCTGGGGGCTGCAACTCCCAGCTGTCAGCTTCAGCAAGGCTAGTTATCAAGAATAGAGGGGTCCCCACTCCGTATTTTTTAATTATTTAAATAAATAATTTAAAAAAACGACATGGGATCCCCTACATTTTTGACAACCAACCTTGCTAAAGCAGACAGCTGGTGGCTGGTATTCTCAGGCTGGTAAGGGGCCATGGATATTGACCACCCCAGCCTAAAAATAGCAGCCCGCAGCTGCGCAGAAAAGGCGCATCTATTAGATGCACCAATTCTGGCGCTTTGCCCGGCTCTTCCCACTTGCCCTGTAGTGGGAGCAAGTGGGGTTAATATTTATAGGGTTGATGTCACCTTTGTATTGTCAGGTGACATAAAGCCCATAGCTTAGTAATGGAGAGGTGGGTAGTTGTATTATAAATAAGACACAGACAGAATAAAGTAATTAAATGGAAAAAATGACACAGACTCCTTAAATTATCTCAATTAAACCATACTTATGACCTTGCCTAATTCCACCAAAGCCCCCGATCTCCTGTAATAAATCAAAAATAATAAAACAACAATATACCATACCTGTCCGTCATTCTGACCCAAGCCATAATCCATGTCTGGGGGAAAAACAGTTTTCAACCTGGACAGTGCCAAGATGTGACCATCCAGGCTGAGAACCACTGGGGAATGAACTGCTACGAGCGCAGCCTCAGTGACTGGAGGTGATGTCGTTGAGGTTACCTCTGGTCACTGAGGCTCTGTTCCCAGCCGGGCTGAACTGTGGTGACCTCGGTGAGATCCCAGCTAGCACGTGAGAAAAACTCTCTGTATTTTTGGTTTTGCTTTTCATTTTTTACTCCCCTTCTTCCCATAACTTTTTTATTTTTTGGTCAAAATGGCCATGCGAGGCCTTGTTTTTTGTAGGACGATTTGTACTTTTGAACAACACCATTGGTTTTACTATATCCTGTACTGAAAAATGAGGAGAAAAATTCCAAGTGCGGTGAAATTGAAAAAAAGTGCAGTTCCACAATTGTTTTTTGTTTTGCTTTTTTAATAGGTTCACTAAATGCTAAAACTGACCTGCCATTGTGATTCTCCAGGTTATTATGAGTTCATAGACACCAAACTTGTCTAGGTTTTCTTTTATCTAAGTGGTGGAAAAACATTCCAAAGTTTGTTAAATAAATAAATTGTGCCATTTTCCAATACCTGTAGCATCTCCATTTTTCGTGATCTCGGGGTCTGGAGCCGTTTGAGGGCGATCTGTCACTTCGTTTTTAGATGTAGGATGAAGCAGAGCTCAGAAAGCTGCCCCCACCCACAACCCTGATTAGCAGCTTTCTGTGAACATTGTATATTGACAGTGAGTTGTGGGGCGTGATTGGACCAGGATGCATTCGAGCTGTAGTCCGGCAGTGATAACCTGCTGCTGATAAAACACTCAGTTTGTTGAAGCAACAGCACACAGCCTAATAAATGACACATCACTGAATTTAGTGTCTCAGCCCCTACCTCGTGCTGCCCTCAGATTGTATAGCAAAAACCTGTGGATAGATATCCTGTAACTTACTCTTGTTTCAGGAAATCCACATGTACATTAGCCACAATAGTCGGATCCTGATCTAATGAACCTGTGCAAAGGACCTGGTGTAGGTTGGGGGAGCAAGGTCAACTGTGACATTAAAAATTGTGATTGGTGGATCCTGTGTTATCATCTGTGTACAGAGGTTTTACCTGTCATTGTAATCCTACCTCTGATGATAAGGAAACTGCTGTAAACTCTTCCTGAAAGGACTATATGTTAGTTTAAAATAGACCCGGTGTTCAGTGTGAAAATTGTAAGGTTACTAATTTTGTCTTAGATATATGAATGATAAAAAACATTGCCAAAGTGTTCTTTTTTTTAAAACTACATCTTACATAAAAACCTGGTTTAAACAATAGGTCATTTTCTGATGATAGCTTCTGTTTCATGGGAGATGTAGGGCTTCCCTATCTCCTCATGGTCTGTAGGGTCTGGTGTGCAGGGCCATGATTACTCTTATCTGAATTGTGGATTAGGTTGTTTATCTGCTTCCTCTGATCAGTAAAGTGCTGCAGAATATGCTGGTGCTGTATAAATGAAGATTATTATTATTATTATTCTAGCAACATTTGAGCAGTCTATGATTTTAAATCTGGCAATGAAGGTTTGAGCCGAACTTTCTTTAGTTGTCCCCACAAGTACTACTGTAAAATAATGGAAACAGAACATTTCATGAAGTGAAGGATGTCACCAGTTCTCCGACTTTACTTTAATTGTCATCATGATTTTGTAATAATTGTGAAAGAGAATCTACCACATTGTCCACTGTAAAGCAGAAGGAGCTAAGCAGATTGATAATTACAGTAGTTTTGTGGCAAAAGATTCAGTAAAACTCACAGTATATTCATTTGCATCCCTCCTTATTCTATTTTTGGGGGTCCAGTGGGCGGACCCATTAAAAGCCCTACAGCTATCATGCAGAGAAGACTGGCAAGTACTGAGTAGGGCCACACACTGGACTCTTAATGTTATGTTCACTTGGTGCGTTGGATCCTCAGAGCCAAAGGTTCAGATGGGCACATGCGTCAGAGGTGTCGGTGCAGCAGACAGATGAGGTATGAAGACTGCAGGTAGACAGGAAACTGGGAACAGATAGCTGAGTTGTTGGACACTGAAGGCAGACCAGAGACACCCTGGAGACCGCAGACAGATAGCAGAGATACTAGAGCCGCATGCAAGCAGTAGACATCCTGGCGACCACACAAAGATAGCAGAGGTACTCAAAGCCACAGACAGACAGAAGATGTCATGGAGACCACAGACAGGTGGTAGAAATACTACAGATAGGTAGCAGAGTTACTGCAGACAGGTAACAGAGGTCCTGGAAGCCACAGGCAGATAGGAGATGTCCTGGAGACAGGAGGCAAGTAGCAGATATACTGGAAGCCGCAGATAGACAGGAACACTAAAGGCTTAAAACCAAGATACAGGTGTGTCTTGGTGAGCCTTTTACAGGCCCAGGCTGATGCACACATGGGATCATGCCAGGCCATCCGCAGAGCCTGCCGTGGAACACAACAGAGTCTTGTGAACTGGGGTGAGGAAAGCAAAATCTGCCTCCAGGACAGGTGCGTAACACCTAAGCATAAAATGATCAGGGATACAAGTGAATTAAATACAAATTATGCTGAATCATTTCCCACAAAACTATATATTTGTATGTTTAGCACCCTCTGCTCTATGCTGTTTGCAGATCAGTTCAACATGAAAGGTGCCCTTTAGCGATTTTGTGACATCCTCAGACTTTTTATTTTGTTCCTCTATGTAATATTGTGTTGTTGTCAGTAATGTTGCAGGGTTATATACTTTTTTAGCCACTGCTATATATTGTAGCCATTGTGATTTTTTTTCTTTTATTATGTGTTTTTATAGCAGTTCTGCCATTAACAAGCACTGGGAAGCAGAACTGGCCACACTCAAAGGAAACAATGCCAAGCTCACAGCAGCCTTGCTGGAGTCTACTGCCAATGTCAAACAATGGAAACAACAGCTTGCTGCGTATCAGGAAGAAGCAGAGCGTCTCCACAAACGGGTGGGTATTGACAAAACCAATGCTGGCTCAAGAGGTAGAGCGCCAGGTGGGAACCAGTTACTTTTTTTTATGTATTATAGTCACAGGATGTTACATGTCTTACACATTGTTAAATGTTATTTATTTAACTATTTTGTGTGACATATCCCTGTGATTTAAATTAAGGGATAAAAACTCAAAGTTTGAAAATTGTAAAATTTTTGCCATATTTCCATTTTTTTAATAAATAAATGCAAGTAGTATTGAAGACATTTTTCCACTAACATGAAGTACAATATGTCACAAATAAAAAATCTCAGAATCAGCGGAATCCGTAAAAGTGTTCCAGAGTTATAACCTCATAAATTGACAGTGGTCAGAACTGTAAAAATTGGCCTGGTCATTAAGCTGCAAATTGGCTCCGTCACTATGGGGTTAATGAAATAAAACACTAAACACTGTTTGACCAGTTTATTGTTATTGGTAATCCACGTGAAGCCCTCGATCTCCTGTAAAAAATTTAAAATAAAAAACTAACAATATACCCATACCTGTCCAGCGTACAGTCAGTCCCACGCCATAATCCATATCTGGGGTATCTACAGTTTACAACCGGAGCGGTGCTAATGCGACCCTCCCGGTTGTAAACTACTGAGGAATGAATGAAATGCTGGGAGCGGAGCTTCGGAGACTAGCAGTGACGTCACCGAAGCTCCGCTCCCTGCCAGCCTGAACTGAGATGAACTCTTCAGCATGGGAAAGTCAGCTGGCATTTTCCCACGATGAAGAGTTGATTTGAGTTCAGGCTGGCAGGGAGCGCAGCTTCGGTGACTTCACCGCTAGTCTCGGAAACTCCGCTCCCAGCATTTCATTCAATCCCCAGTAGTTTACAGCCGGGAGAGTCACATTAGCACGCTCCTGATGGTAAATTGTAGATACCCCAGATATGGATTACGGCGTGGGACTGACTGTAAGCCAGACAGGTATGGGTATATTGTCGTTTTTTTTATTTTTTTACAGGAGATCGAGGGCTTTGCTTGGATTACCAGTAACAATAAAATGGTCAAACAGTGCTTAGTGTTTTATTTCATTAAAATACTTTATTCTGCATGTGTGTGTTTATTTAACCCTTTACAAACTATAGAATTAGTAATGGATAGGTGTCTTATTGACACCTCGCCATTACTAAGCCGGCTTAATGTCACCGTACAATACAAAGGTGACATTAACCCCTTATTACACCATATCCCACCACTACAGGGCAGTGCGAAGAAAGAGGCTATGTGCTGAAATTGGCGCATCTTACAGATGCTCCTTTTCTGGGGTGGCTGGGGGCAGATGATTGTAGCCAGGGGGGCCAATAACCATGGTCCCTCTCTAGGCTATTGATATCTGCCCTCACTTACTGGCTTTCCCTCTCTGGCACAGAAAATTGCAAGGGAGCCCACACTATTTTTTTCCGTGAAAAAATTATTTTATTAAATACATACAGATCCCAAATTTTACACACACACATACTACTAAAAGTATTAGTCACTGACATATATAAATTTAACTGTTCTGCAATGGTTTACGGTATGTCTCCTATCCTATTCCTATAATGAATTATCGGCTATTCTGCTATCTCTCTATGAAATATAGATATATAGATATATATACAGTGGGGCAAAAAAGTATTTAGTCAGTCAGCAATAGTGCAAGTTCCACCACTTAAAAAGATGAGAGGCGTCTGTAATTTACATCATAGGTAGACCTCAACTATGGGAGACAAACTGAGAAAAAAAAATCCAGAAAATCACATTGTCTGTTTTTTTAACATTTTATTTGCATATTATGGTGGAAAATAAGTATTTGGTCACTCTCGTGCTTCTTTATTATAGTTATTTCAGTCACTCTGACACCTCAGTAGCGGTGTCGAGCGCATGAGGTCTATACGTACTCAAATCCTGTGTCTTGGGATTGAGTTCTAAGACTCCTTGCTTGCGCTTTTGGTGCGGTACCGCGGTCCTGTGACGTAACAGGGTTCGCTTCCTTCACACAGGGTGAGGTTAACCCGTGTGTGTATTTATATTGTACCGCCATATAGTCCGTCATTATTTGGCAGCAGGTTCCATCTCTGCACGGTGGACCCCGGGCTGCGAACGCACCTTACTCCATCTGTCTTATTATTTGGTGCGTTCCGCTAGCCTTAACAGGGTGTTTTCCAATTGCAGACAACTGAACGGGACAAAGCTGTATTTGGTGAGTTTTTTACCCCAGTATTTGTAAGCCAAAACCAGGAGCGGGTGATAAATGCAGAAGTGGTGTAAATGTTTCTATTATACTTTTGCTCTGACCGTTCCACTCCTGGTTTTGGCTTACAAATACTGGGGTATAAAACTCACAAAATACTCAATGTGTGCACGTGGCCTATACTGCGTTCTGGTACCATGTAACTAATGAAGAGGCAGTAGTGTCTGTGCCCCTTTAAATAGTTTATTGTCGGAGGCTTTGAGATTTGTTATTGGCCGATTTTATAGAATTTAAAGACATTGAAGAAGGAAAGTAGCCCAGTTGTGCCGTGATGAATGATGCCCTGTTCCCTCTTTCCGCAGGTGAGTGAGTTAGAATGTGTCAGCAGCCAAGCGAATGCAGTGCAGACGCACAAAACAGAACTGAACCAGACTATACAAGAATTAGAGTCCTCACTAAAAAAGAAAGAAGAGGTACAGTACACGTCTCCAGTGTCGCCAATGCTTACTGCCAAATTTATTTTCGGGATTGTGAGACTTATGTTATGTGTTTTAATTTTTCTTTTATCTGTGCCAGATATCATAGGTATTTTTCTAGGAGGGCAACATATTGACGTTACTATAATATCTTATGATTTAAAATGATCACAGAACTATTCACAAATCGTTTTCATTTTGGATTATTTTGGGATGTTCTCAACTTTGGAAGCTATCCTCTATTAATGGGATATCTTCCTGATTGCTGAGGGTCCGAATGGAAGAGTGTGAATGGGGTGGTGGTCGATCATGCGCACTGCATGGGAGTGCCAACGACCAGCTAAGCACAGCACTCGGCTATCTCCATCAGCCTCATTAAGAATGAATGGAATGGCAGTGCGCATGATTGACTATCGCTCCATTCATGCAGGGTTCTTGGGATCGGTGGGGGTCTGAGTGGTCGGACCCCCTGCAATCGGGACTTTATCCTCTGAGCAATGGATAGGGGATGACTTCCAAACTTAAAAATACCCCTTTATAGGGGCTGTACAGCTAAAAAACAAACATAATTAGCTAATTATGCAATTTACTAATATAGCATAGGTCTGAAAGATATCTTGATCGTCAGCTAAAAACTCCAGTCCAAGGTCCTGGCAAGTCCTCTTCTGGTTGATGGCTGATACAAGAAAGCGTTCTGGAGTTGCATTCTGGGAAGTGTCATATTTAGCCATAAGGCCTCATTCAGATGACTTTTTTTTTTGCATACGAAAAAAACTGACTATTTTTCAGCAGTGTGCTGGATTAAATTTTCATCCATTTTGGGTCGTGTGTCCATTTTTACCATCTGTGTGTCATCTGTTTTTCTTGATTGCAAAAAAAAATAAATACATTTTGCAAGCTTCTCCTACCCAATAAACGGGCACCATGGTGGCTTAGTGGTTAGCACTGTAGCTTTGCAGAGCTGGGGTCTTGGGTTCAAATCCCACCAAGGACAATATCTGCATGGAGTTTGTATGTTCTCTCCATGTTTGCGTGGAATTCCTCCGGGGTCTCCAGTTTCCTCCCACACTCCAAAGACATACTGATAGGGAATGTAGATTGTGAGCCCCAATGGGGACAGTGATTATGTCTGTAAAGTGCTGTGGAATTAATGGTGCTGTATAAACAAAGCATAATAATTATTAAACCATAAAAAAATGGTCATCAGTTGGATGACACTCTGATGGACCCATCGACGTGCATTGGTGAGTTTATTGGATCAAAAAATGATGTCACTTTTTTATTGCAGTCACTCGGTTCATAAAACAAAAAATGGACATGTGAACATCCCAGAGATTGTTATGCGTTCTATCCATGAAAAACAGTCAAAAAACATACGTTAAAAACTGATGTCTGAATGAGGCCCTATTCACACATTTTTAGATACCTATCATTTAGTCAAAACTTTGACAGAATTAAAAAGTTGTGAAAATAATAAATATTTGATTGACAATTCTCCTTATTTATACAACTTTGGATTTGATTTAGCCTTTAATCAGATGTTGTAAAAACTAAAGCTGGCCATTCGCTACTGATTTTGGATGGCTGGATAGGATAATTTAGGCTATTCTCCGCTGACTGTCGAAGACTTTTCTTGACATGACGGCAATGATCGGGAAGGGTGAAAATATCACCAATTGGAAATGTGGTCTAGTTCTTCTGTAAGCTATGTCGCTTACCCCATGTGCAGACATTGCAGTAGCTTAGGTAGCCATGGTTATTATTACATCTACTACTTATTAGGATTGGATCTTGGAGATGGGAATACCCCTTTAATTCATGGTTGAGAACTTGCGCAGAATTTGTTACCATCAACTTTCCTCTTTTAGGAGATCGAGAGATTGAAGGAAGAAGTGGAACATGCTAAAGAACTACAAGACCAGCGGGATTCTTTGAGCCAAAAATTACAGGTATTTTTCGGCATTGTTATCCTGAACGTCTGTTGTTGAGTGTCTCGTATTAACCTGGCAGCACTTTACATGTACTTGTACATAAAGTCTGAGATATTTCTTCACATTTGTGTAGCATCTTGTGAAAATGCTTAGCTAGGCGTGCAATGTAAAATCTGCTTAAATATTCAGATTCATTAATGGAAAATTAATATGGACCGATAAGATTCTAATTGCGCGGTTCATCCAGAAGCCAATATATGGACACAGCAATCTTGGTTAAATGGGTATGAAAGAACGTTTGATAAGCCTTAAATAATTCATTTAAAATAAAGCTCAGGGATAATATAGAGAGTAATGGAAAAGACAGAACCTTAATTGCAATAATGAAATGTAAAATATTTTTCAAGACACAGCAGTCAGTGTGGCTCTTTGTAGTTGAGCGTAGACGGAGATTAATTCCCCTTCTCCCTTTCTAGCTCAGGAAAGTTTCGTAAGTGGGTGCAGCAGTGAGGCTGGTGAGGGCGTTTGGCTAATTGTCCTAACTGTCATCAGCACTTATAGCAAAAGGGACGATAAAAAGGCTTGGACGAAAAAGACCCAAAAAATAAACAAGATTGAAGAAGATTGAAGAAGGATCCAATTGACTGTTAATAGTGGCACCTTGCGATAACCCATTTGTGTAATGAAGCTGGTCTGGAGATCAACTCATGTCTGCAGGATGGACTTCTGACACCTACAGTCATCAGCTCTTCGATGGTTCTTCAATTAATATATGAAAGTCTTGTAGGATGAGAGGCGAAAGATGAAATGATAACCAATTTCAAGTCTATTTTGACAGAATTTATGTGACAATATTTCTTAATAATTTTTTATGGGGGGTATTTGTGGCACGTGTCTTCCTAGGACTTTTTTTTATTCTTAAAAGTTTTCAACCAAAACCTAAGAAATGTTGTATAATTGTGTACATAGGAAACTATTCCTCCAACTCTATGGACGGGGTCACAATATGCTAATGACCCTCGGCTCCTGCTCTGCTGCGAGCCGGAGCCGAGTGTCATGTGTCTGTGCTCTGAGCCTCTCGCACAGAGAGAATTGGAGCACCGCTGTAGAGGAGGCAGAGAAACTAATTTCTCCATCTCCTCCATTGCCGGCGTGGGCGTATATCACACAGCACTCGGATGATATCCGAGTGATGTGCATTGTTTCACTCGCACCCATAGACTTATATGCTTGCGAGAGAGCCGAGACTTGGCTGAGTCTCGGTGACAATCCCAGCATGCTGCGATTACACTCGCACATATAATACGGCCGAGAAAAAAAACGGTGATGTGAGCTGCCCCACAGATGAATACTGGTCTGAGTGCTATGCGATGTTTTATCGCATAGCACTCGTCCGTATTCCTTGCTAGTGTGACTCCGACCTAAGGCTACGTTCCCACAATGAGGTTTTGGTGAGTTTTTGATGTTGCTGATTTGTTGCCCCTATTAAAATAAGCTACATTTTTTTAGAAATTATACAGCAGAAAAAAACTCAGCAAAACCTCATTGTGGGAAGTTAGCCTAAGACATATCAAAAACATGCGTGTTAGCTTTCTAAGCATAACCCCGGATATGATTTTTTTTAGAAGGTTGATCTGTTATTTTTTATTTTGCAAAGTGACCAAATATGGAGATTTTAGATACAATATATAGTTGTTTTTACTATTTTTTTTTTCATGTTCTGTAAACCCTGTGTGTTTTACCCGCCTTTTTTTGTATGCAAAATATCAGCTTCGGCTAAGGCTGCTGTCACACTAGCAGTATTTGTTCAGTATTTTACCTCAGTATCTGTAAGCCAAAACCAGGAGTGGAACAATTAGGCCGGAGTCACACACAGCGTATAAAAATACAGTCCGTTTCTGATGGCCGAAGATACGCAGAAAATTTCCTGAACAGTGATCCGTATTCAATTCGAGGATGTGATTTTTTTTCTCCAAAAATTATCCTGAGTAGCGGTGGGATATGGGGTAATAAAGGGTTAATATCACCTTGCTATTGTAAGGTGACATTAAGCCTGGTTAATAATGGAGAGGTGTCAATAAGACACCTATCCATTATTAATCCAATATTAATAAAGCTTTAAAAAAACCACACACATTAGGAAAAAAGTATTTAATGAAATTAAGACACATGGTGTTGTAATAGTTTATTAAATGCTCAATCCAATTGAAGACCCCTGTCACCTGAAACAAAGTTAAAATAAAAAAAAAAAAATATCCCATACCTCTCCGACGTTAGTCAAGTCCCACGATGTAAATCCATCAGAAGGGGTTAAATAATTTTACAAGCAGAAGCTCTGCTAATGCAGCTGTGCTCCTGCCTGTAAAAAGTGGGGAATGAAAGAAAGCAGGGGATGTAGCTACTGTTATGACCTGGTGGTCAGGACAATAATGGACCTGGTGGTTAAGAGCACACGGAATGACCTGATAGTTACTGATAATAAGGACGAGCTCTGGGACGTGGGAACTCTGCTGACCGCGATCCCTAAACCTATCAAACACACTAGAAATAGCCGTGGATTGCGCCTAACGCTCCCTATGCAACTCGGCACAGCCTAAGAAACTAGCTAGCCCTGAAGATAGAAAAATAAAGCCTACCTTGCCTCAGAGAAATTCCCCAAAGGAAAAGGCAGCCCTCCACATATAATGACTGTGAGTAAAGATGAAAATACAAACACAGAGATGAAATAGATGTAGCAAAGTGAGGCCCGACTTACTGAACAGACCGAGGATAGGAAAGGTTACTTTGCGGTCAGCACAAAAACCTACAAAAAGACCACGCAGAGGGCGCAAAAAGACCCTCCGCACCGACTCACGGTGCGGAGGCGCTCCCTCTGCGTCCCAGAGCTTCCAGCAAGCAAGACAACAAATTAAATAGCAAGCTGGACAGAAAAATAGCAAACCAAAGAAATACAAGCTGGAACTTAGCTTCTGATGGGAAGACAGGTCACAAGAACGATCCAGGAGAGAACTAGACCAATACTGGAACATTGACAGGTGGCACGGAGCAAAGATCTAAGAGGAGTTAAATAGAGCAGCAGCTAACGAATTAACCTCGTCACCTGTGAAACTCAGAAACACCCACCAGAGGAAGTCCATGGACAGAACCAGCCGAAGTACCATTCATGACCACAGGAGGGAGCCCGACAACAGAATTCACAACAGTACCCCCCCCCCCCCCTTGATCAGGGGTCACCGAACCCTCACCAGAGCCCCCAGGCCGACCAGGATGAGCCAAATGAAAGGCATGAACCAGATCGGCAGCATGAACATCAGAGACAAAAAGCCAGGAATTATCTTCCTGACCATAACCCTTCCACTTGACCAGGTACTGGAGTTTCCGTCTCGAGACACGAGAATCCAAAATCTTCTCCACCACCTACTCCAACTCCCCCTCAACTAACACCGGGGCAGGAGGATCAACGGATGGAACCACAGGCGCCACGTATCTCCGCAATAACGACCTATGGAACACATTATGGATGGCAAAAGAAGCAGGAAGGGCCAAACGAAATGACACAGGATTGATAACCTCAGAAATCTTATACGGACCAATGAAACGAGGCTTAAACTTAAGAGAGGAAACCTTCATAGGAATATAACGAGACGACAACCAAACCAAATCCCCAACACGAAGTCGGGGACCCACACAGCGCCGGCGGTTAGCGAAACGTTGAGCCTTCTCCTGGGACAATGTCAAATTGTCCACCACATGAGTCCAAATCTGCTGCAACCTATCCACCACAGTATCTACACCAGGACAGTCTGAAGACTCAACCTGCCCTGAAGAGAAGCGAGGATGGAAACCAGAATTGCAGAAAAACGGCGAAACCAAAGTAGCCGAGCTGGCCCGATTATTAAGGGCGAACTCAGCCAACGGCAAAAAGGACACCCAATCATCCTGATAATCCGACAAAAACTCTGGAACTTCAGAAGGAGTGGAAGACGAAATAGACAAAAATGGAACATCACCATGTACCCCCTGGCAACCCCAGCTGGACACAGACATAGATTTCCAGTCCAATACTGGATTATGAACCTGTAGCCATGGCAACCCCAAAACGACCACATCATGCAGATTATGCAACACCAGAAAGCGGATATCCTCCTGATGTGCAGGAGCCATGCACATGGTCAATTGGGTCCAATACTGAGGCTTATTCTTGGCCAAAGGCGTAGCATCAATTCCTCTCAATGGAATAGGATACTGCAAGGGCTCCAAGAAAAAACCACAGCGCCTAGCATACTCCAAGTCCATCAAATTCAGGGCAGCGCCTGAATCCACAAATGCCATAACAGAATAGGATGACAAAGAGCAAATCAGAGTAACAGACAATAGAAATTTAGACTGTACCGTACCAATGGTGGCAGACCTAGCGAACCGCTTAGTGCGCTTAGGACAATCGGAGATAGCATGAGTGGAATCACCACAGTAAAAACACAGCCCATTCCGACGTCTGTGTTCTTGCCGTTCAGCTCTGGTCAAAGTCCTATCACATTGCATAGGCTCAGGCCCATGCTCAGATAGTACCACCAAATGGTGCACAGCTTTACGCTCACGCAAGCGTCGATCGATCTGAATGGCCAAAGACATAGACTCATTCAGACCAGCAGGCATGGGAAACCCCACCATGATATCCTTAAGGGCTTCAGAGAGACCCTTTCTGAAGATTGCTGCCAGGACACATTCATTCCACTGAGTGAGCACAGACCATTTTCTAAACTTCTGATAATATATCTCCGCTTCATCCTGACACAGAGCCAGCAAGATTTTCTCTGCCTGATCCACTGAATTAGGTTCGTCATAAAGCAATCCAAGCGCCAGGAAAAACGCATCAACATCACGCAATGCCGGATCTCCTGGCGCAAGGGAAAATGCCCAGTCTTGAGGGTCACCACGTAACAGAGAAATAATGATCTTTACTTGTTTAACAGGGTCACCTGAGGAGCGAGGTTTCAAGGCAAGAAACAATTTACAATTATTTTTGAAATTCAAGAACTTAGATCTATCACCAAAAAACAAATCAGGAATTGGAATCCTAGGCTCTGACATCGGATTCTGAACCACAAAATCTTGAATGTTTTGTATCCTTGTAGTGAGATTATCCATCCAAGAGGACAAACCTTGAATGTCCATGTTTACACCAGTGTCCTGAACCACCCAGAGGTAAAGGGGAAAATAGAGACAAAACACACTGCAAAGAAAAAAAAATGGTCTCAGAACTTCTCTTATCCCTCTATTGAGATGCATTAGTACTTTGGGCCACCTGTACTGTTATGACCTGGTGGTCAGGACAATAATGGACCTGGTGGTTAAGAGCACACGGAATGACCTGATAGTTACTGATAATAAGGACGAGCTCTGGGACGTGGGAACTCTGCTGACCGCAATCCCTAAACCTATCAAACACACTAGAAATAGCCGTGGATTGCGCCTAACGCTCCCTATGCAACTCGGCACAGCCTAAGAAACTAGCTAGCCCTGAAGATAGAAAAATAAAGCCTACCTTGCCTCAGAGAAATTCCCCAAAGGAAAAGGCAGCCCCCCACGTATAATGACTGTGAGTAAAGATGAAAATACAAACACGGAGATGAAATAGATTTAGCAAAGTGAGGCCCGACTTACTGAACAGACCGAGGATCGGAAAGGTTACTTTGCGGTCAGCACAAAAACCTACAAAAAGACCACGCAGAGGGCGCAAAAAGACCCTCCGCACCGACTCACGGTGCGGAGGCGCTCCCTCTGCGTCCCAGAGCTTCCAGCAAGCAAGACAACAAATTAAATAGCAAGCTGGACAGAAAAATAGCAAACCAAAGAAATACAAGCTGGAACTTAGCTTCTGATGGGAAGACAGGTCACAAGAACGATCCAGGAGAGAACTAGACCAATACTGGAACATTGACAGGTGGCATGGAGCAAAGATCTAAGAGGAGTTAAATAGAGCAGCAGCTAACTAATTAACCTCGTCACCTGTGAAACTCAGAAACACCCACCAGAGGAAGTCCATGGACAGAACCAGCCGAAGTACCATTCATGACCACAGGAGGGAGCCCGACAACAGAATTCACAACAAGCTACCTAGCCTTGTGGTGCTGCACCCCCTGCTGGCATCAACTCATATGAACTCGAGCATGAGAAAATATTCTGATAAATTCCCACGCTCGAGTTCATATGAGTTTATGCCAGCAGTGGGCGCAGCACCGCAAGTCTAAGTAGCTAGGATCCCCTGCTTCCCATTCATTCCCCAGTTTTTACAGGCAGGGGCGACTGCATTAGCAGAACTTCTGCTTGTAAAATTATTTAACCCCTTCTGATGGATTTACATCGTGGGACTTGACTGTAATGCCAGAGAAGTATGGGATATTGTTGTTTTTATTTTAACTTTGTTTCAGGTGACAAGGGTCTTCAATTGGATTGAGCGTTTAATAAACTATTACAACACCATGTGTCTTTATTTCATTAAAATACTTTTTTTCTAATGTGTGTGTGTTTTTTTAACCCTTTATTAATATTGGATTAATAATGGATTGGTGTCTTATTGACACCTCTCCACTATTAACCAGGCTTAATGTCACCTTACAATAGCAAGGTGATATTAACCCTTTATTACCCCATATCCTACCGCTACACGGGAGTGGTAAGAGAAGAGGCTAAGTGCCAGAATAGGCGCATCTTACAGATATGCCTTTTCTGGGGTGGCTGGGGGCAGATGTTTTTAGCCAGGGGGGGCCAATAACCATGGTCTGGTCCCTCTCTAGGCTATTAATATCTGCCCTCAGTCACTGGCTTTACCACTCTGGTGGAGAAAATTGCGCGGGAGCCCATGCCAGTTTTTCTGCGATTTAACCCTTTATTTTAACTGCTAGAGCCCCCAAATTTTGCACACAGACACTTCTAACATTAGTAGTGAGGAATACGTAAAAAAAGGGATATGAAATGGTTTACTGTATGTAAACCATGTCTCATATCCTGTTGGGTTTGGGAAGGAGATGGCAAAAGCCGGCAATTTAATTACCGGCTCTTCTGCTATCTAGCGCTATATAAAATATAAATATATGTATATATATACAGTTAGGTCCATATATATTTGGACAGAGACAACATTTTTCTAATTTTGGTTATAGACATTACCACAATGAATTTTAAACAAATTAATTCAGATGTAGTTGAAGTTCAGACTTTCAGCTTTCATTTGAGGGTATCCACATTAAAATTGGATGAAGGGTTTAGGAGTTTCAGCTCCTTAACACGTGTTACTCTGTTTTTAAAGGGACCAAAAGTAATTGGACAGATTCAATAATTTTAAATAAAATGTTCATTTTTAGTACTTGTTTGAAAACCGTTTGTTGGCAATGACTGCCTGAAGTCTTGAACTCATGGACATCACCAGATGCTGTGTTTCCTCCTTTTTGATGCTCTGCCAGGCCTTCATTGCGGTGGTTTTCAGTTGCTGTTTGTTTTGGGCCTTTCTGTCTGAAGTTTAGTCTTTAACAAGTGTAATGCATGCTCAATTGGGTTGAGATCAGGTGACTGACTTGGCCATTCAAGAATATTCCACTTCTTTGCTTTAATAAACTCCTGGGTTGCTTTGGCTTTATGTTTTGGGTCATTGTCCATCTGTAGTATGAAACAGCGACCAATCAGTTTTGCTGCATTTGGCTGGATCTGGACACACAGTATGTCTCTGAATACCTCAGAATTCATTCGGCTGCTTCTGTCCTGTGTCACATCATCAATAATCACTAGTGACCCAGTGCCACTGGCAGCCATGCATGCCCAAGCCATCACACTGCTTCTGCCATGTTTTACAGATGATGTGGTATGCTTTGGATCATGAGCTGTACCACGCCTTCGCCATACTTTTCTCTTTTCCATCATTCTGGTAGAGGTTGATCTTGGTTTCATCTGTCCAAAGAATGTTCTTCCAGAACTGTGCTGGCTTTTTTAGATGTTTTATAGCAAAGTCCAGTCTAGCCTTTTTATTCTTGATGCTTATGAGTGGCTTGCACCGTGCAGTGAACCCTCTGTATTTACTTTCATGCAGTTTACTCTTTATGATAGATTTGGATATTGATACGCCTACCTCCTGGAGAGTGTGGTTCACTTGGTTGGTTGTAGTGAAGGGGTTTCTCTTCACCATGGAGATTATTCTGCGATCATCCACCACTGTTGTATTCCGTGGGCGCCCAGGTCTTTTTGCATTGATGAGTTCACCAGTGCTTTCTTTCTTTCTCAGGATGTACCAAACTGTAGATTTTGCCACTCCTAATATTGTAGCAATTTCTCGGATGGGTTTTTTCTGTTTTCGCAGCTTAAGGATGGCTTGTTTCACCTGCATGGAGAGCTCCTTTGACCGCATGTTTACTTCACAGCAAAACCTTCCAAATGCAAGCACCACACCTCAAATCAACTCCAGGACTTTTATCTGCTCAACTGAGAATGACATAACGAAGGGATTGCCCACACCTGTCCATGAATTATTTATTATTAGCCTTGGAGTCAATTGTCCAATTACTTTTGGTCCCTTTAAAAACAGGGTGGCACGTGTTAAGGAGCTGAAACTCCTAAACCCTTCATCCAATTTTAATGTGGATACCCTCAAATGAAAGCTGAAAGTGTGAACTTCAACTGCATCTGAATTGTTTTGTTTAAAATTCATTGTGGTAATGTCTATAACCAAAATTAGAAAAATGTTGTCTCTGTCCAAATATATATGGACCTAACTGTATGTCTCAATGACACACACACACACATATATATATATACCGTATATATATATATATCTATATATATATATATATATATATATAGATATATATATATATATACCCACCTGTACTATGTGTGGACATTAATTTTATCAGTTCTATTCTAACCTGTCAGTGTCATTTTACTGTACACCGCACTGAATTGCCGGCTTTTCTATAGAACACCGCTGCGTATTTCTCGCAAGTCACACTGATGGTCCGTGTGTAATCCGATTTTTTTCTCGCACCCATAGACTTTCATTGGCGATTCTCGGCCGAGATACGCTGACAATCGCATCCTGAATACGGCCGAGAAAACAATGGATAATAGGAGCTGCCCCATAGATTAACATTGGGCCGAGTGCTATGCGATTTTTTTATCGCATTGCACTCGTCCGTATGACGGTCTAGTGTGACTCCGGCCTTAGAGGAAAAGTATAATAGAAAAACATCACCATGTCTGTATTTATCACCCACTCCTGGTTTTGGCTTACAAATACTGATGTAAAATACTGACCAAATACTGCTAGTGTGACGGCAGCCTAAGGGTATGTATACGTTCAGTATTTGGCAAGAAAAATGCTGCAGAAAATACATGCGTTTTTACGTGTTTTTGATGCGTTGTTTGCATGCGTTTTTCCCATACATTAGTATGAGTGAAATCTGCAGCAAAAACGCTGAAAGAATTTACATCCTACAGATTTAAAACTACTGCAACCTTGCAAGGAAAAAAATAAGCAATTTGTGCATGAGACTTCAGGAGTCTCAGTCTTTTTGCTGGTACTTAAAAAACCTTCAGGTTTTGTCTGAGAAAAAAAATTACAAAAGCACGACAAAGCTGTAAAATGTGTACAGACCCTAACAGTTCAATCAAATTGGATGCAATTTTATGAAAACTATTGCCCATTGTGCATTTAAAGACGCTGTTGAACTGGATGTTATTTTTCCCTATAGGTTTCTGCACTAAAAAAATAATGAAAAAATATTAATTTAAATCTACACCAAAAACACGTAGAAAAAAATGAAAAATGCATAAAAAAGTGCAGCAAAAAATGCAGTAATCAGCAGATCACTACTACGTATTTTGGTGTAGACACAAGCAGAAAAAAGCACAACAGAAAAATCAGTGTTTTTGTACGTGGAAAAATGTCCACTTTGCCATGTTACCATCTTCATAGAAAGTAATTAAATCAATACAGAAATATTAACCTGTTTCTTTTCACTTTTCGACCTTAGGAAGTGGAGACGCATAACAAAGACTTGGAAGGGCAGCTGAGCGACTTAGAACAACGACTGGAGAAAAGTCAGGGCGAGCAGGAAGCATTTCGCAATAACTTGAAGACTCTTTTAGAAATCCTGGATGGCAAAATTTTTGAACTCACTGAATTGAGAGACAACCTGGCCAAGTTGATAGAGTGCAGTTAAAAGGCAAAAAAAAAAGGTCTGCCACCACCACCCTTCTTAAAGACGCACCATCTCTCTTCACGGCACGGTGGTGGGCTCTGTATCAGAGTTGCACAAAATCTGAATGGGGAAAACTCCTTTCCGAGAGTTTAATTGCAAATTTCGTAGTTGGCTGAAGTGTGAAATTGAGACTTGCTTTATTAGCTAAGAGAGAGGAAATTAAAAAAAATAAAACTTGAATTACAAATTACCTCCTTATTCCCTTATTGGCCATAACGAACTTTAACACATTCAGTGCCAGGTAGTCCCTACAATCTAGCCCTGAATGTACAAGATTCTTTCCAGTAGTTTTTGAGCAATCAATCTCTGGTTTGCTGACAGTTGAATATTTAAAAAAGAAAAAAAATATATACATATATATATATAGATAGCCACCAGTATTTTTTTTCCTTTTTTCTTTTTTTTTTTCAGACATACTAAACAGGATATTGCTTTATTTTATAGTTTTTTTATTTTGTTCTTTTCTATGAAATACCTGCTTGCAGTGTTTTGTGCAAAAAAAAAAAAACAAGAAAAAAAAAAATGACAGGAGAAGCCCTTTGTATTTTTGTTGAAATCTGAACATTTTCTCAGGATATTTTTGCACTGTCGAAAAAAAAAAAAGTGCATTACTATAATTCACCTAGCCAGGAGTGAAAGAGACTTCACCCTAACTGACAGTAGTTAGAGGACCCTCCTAACTTGTATAATGTTCTTTCTTTTTCTTTTTTTTTTTTTTACTGGAAGATGTCTCTTTACAAAACTTCACTCTGGTCTTTATTTCTTTACTAGGACGTCTGGTGTAAAGTTTACCTTTTTTTTTTGGTTTGTTTTAAGGCAATTTTATTTCCAAAAAAAAAAACTCGGTCTCATTTTCTTATACACTGTAAAGCCAACTCCAAAGGCAGCTGAACATTATGGAGATTAAAGTTGTTACATTAGTATATATTTGAAGAGTATTACTAAGAATATTTAACAAGAGTTTAATATATGGACTTTTAACTGCATATGAGTATGTTTTGAAATGAATGCAAAATGTTTACTTATGTATTTTGGAAGACATCATTTCTGAACGTCCGATGCATCTCAATGTACGTAGTAAGTGATAATAGGAAATCCTGTTTGTTAATTATATTTAAGGATGTACCTTTATTGGGAAGATGTTCATTTTAATTGATCAAACTGTGAATTCAATTTCTTGGGAGATGTAATGATCCCGGTTTAGCCCCTTCATCCATGAAGACCGTTTCTGCAAAGTTTCCCTGGAATACGGTAATTTTCATTAGAACGATTGCCTTTGGGATCAGAATGAAACTCTACCAATTGCCAATGGGTTTTCCTGCTTGGCGACATCTTTCTGGTACCAAGTGCCAGTAATAATGTAAATTAGGCTCCTGAGAGACAGATCAGGAGACGTTCACAGTGTGTTTCTGGTGCTGCATTTCTAAGCATATACTTAGGGACTCGCTGGGTATTAATACCTCAAAATACAAGTTTATTAGGTATAACCTCTTGTCTGTGTCTTAATATAAAAAAAAAATGCTTTACTTAATGTACATTTATTTATAAAGTTAATTCCCCTTTTTCTAAGTCTGGGTGAGCATCTTGTATAAATGTTAAAAAAGAAAAGATTCTTCCCCAACATCTTATTTTTAAGTATAGACTTGATCTTTGTATCCTTTCCATAACGCATCGCCCACTGGACGGATATACTATGATATCCAGTCCACAGAGTGGCTACACTTTACGCCTCACTTGATCCGCGTGCATCATGTTCACTGAATTGAGAATGTTTGGGCCATAACTCTTCAAATAAATAAAGGTTTTACCCATACCTGAGTCTGAAAAACAAGATAGAATATAGCCAAATTTTACTGAGACTCACCATACTAGATAAATGCCTTATATTTTGCATTTACACTAGGGTCACACCACCATATGTTCTGTCACCTGAGTGAATCGGGACGATTATGCTGATCACACTCGGATCAGAGTGTAATCATACTGTGCTCCGATTTTCTCGGATGATCCTCCACTTTCTCCATTCAGCTAGTCCGTGAAAATCAGACCGCATTCAGATCCTAGTGCAGTCCCAATTTTTTCCACAAATTCATTGACTTGCATGGCACAGTGAGATCCGAATATAATGTGCACAGAGTGACATTGGTTCGAGGGCGATCCGATGTTTTGTCAGATCACAGTTGAACCAAAATTACACTCATGTGCACAAGCCCTTAGATGTGCCGATTTTCAGCCCATCATTGCACCTTAATGAGCACCAATTGACAAGACACAAGTCCATCGGAGCTCGTTGAACCCCTGTTTAAACAGGCCAACGAACAATGGTGGGTATAGAACAATTGCTAACATGATTTCACTGTCCCTTACGGTATCATGTTATCGACAGCACATCATCTATTCACATGGAGCAATGTGCTGTTTATAATAATGATTTTTTTTGCTGTCAGAAATGATCCAATCTACCAACAAACCAACAAATGAGCGCTTTGCTCAATCATATGGGGATCGCTGGTATGTTTACTCTAAAGGATAAATGGGAAGAAAAACATTCCATTTTCTATGTAAAATTAGGTAGACAGAGAGACAGAAAGATAGATAGATATGGATAGATAGATACAAGTGTTTCTCACTATATTAGAATATCATCAAAAAGTTAATTTATTTCAGTTCTTCAGTAGAAAAAGTGAAACTCATATATTATATAGAGTCATTACAAACAGAGTGATCTATTTCAAGTGTTTATTTCTGTTAATGTTGATGATTATAGATTACAGCCAATGAAAACTCAAAAGTCATTATCTCAGTAAATTAGAATAATTAAGAAAAAACACCTGCAAAGGCTTCCTAAGCGATTAAAAAGGACCCTTAGTCTGTTTCAGTAGGATCCACAATCATGGGGAAGACTGCTGACTTGACAGATGTCCAGAAGGCAGTCATTGACACACTCAAGAAGGAGGGTAAGCCACAAAAGATCATTGATAAAGAAGCTGGCTGCACACAGAGTGCTGTATCCAAGCATATTAATGGAAAGTTGAGTGGAAGGAAAAAGTGTGGTAGAAAAAGGTGCACAAGCAACCAGGATAGCCACAGCCTTGAAAGGATTGTTAAGAAAAGGCCATTAAAAAATTTGGAACAGATTCACAAGGAGTGGACTGCTGTTGGAGTCATGGCCTCAAGAGCCACCACACACAGACGTATCCAGGACGTGGACTACAAATGTCACATTACTTGTGTCAAGCCACTCATGACCAGTAGACAACGCCAGCATCTTACCTGGGCCAAGGAGAAAAAGAACTGGACTGTTGCTCAGTTGTTGTGAATTCTGTGGTCAAGCTCCCTCCTGTGGTCATGAGTGGTACTTCGGCTGGTTCTGTCTATGAGCTTCCTCTGGTGGATGTGAGTGGGGCTGCGGCTTCTGAGTTTCCTTCCTCAGGTGACGAGGTTAAGTCGTTAGGTGCTGCTCTATTTAACTCCACCTAGTTCTTTGTTCCTGGCCTCCAGTCAATGTTCCAGTATTGGTCTAGCTCTCTCCTGGATCGTTCTTGTGGCCTGTCTGCCCTGCATAAGCTAAGTCTTGCTTGTGTTATTTTTGTTTGCTATTTTTTCTGTCCAGCTTGCTATATTGGTTTTTCTTGCTTGCTGGAAGCTCTGAGACGCAGAGGGAGCACCTCCGTACCGTTAGTCGGTGCGGAGGGTCTTTTTGCCCCCTCTGCATGGATGTTTGTAGGTTTTTGTGCTGACCGCAAAGCTATCTTCCTATCCTCGGTCTATTCAGTAAGTCGGGCCTCACTTTGCTAAAATCTATTTCATCTCTATGTTTGTATTTTCATCTTACTCACAGTCATTATATGTGGGGGGCTGCCTTTTCCTTTGGGGAATTTCTCTGAGGCAAGGTAGGCTTATTTTTCTATCTTCAGGGCTAGCTAGTTTCTCAGGCTGTGCCCGAGGCGCCTAGGTTTTTGTCAGGAGCGCTCCACGGCTACCTCTAGTGTGGTTTGATAGGATTAGGGATTGCGGTCAGCAGAGTTTCCACGTCTCAGAGCTCGTCCTATGTTAGTAACTATCAGGTCACTTTGTGTGTTCTTAACCACTAGGTCCATTGTGGTTCTGAATCACCTGTTCACAACAGTACTGGAGGCCCAAAGTACTAATGCTTCTCAATAGAGGGAAAAGAGAAGTTCTGAGACCATTTTTTTTTCTCTGTACTGTGTTTTGTCTTTCTTTTCCCCTAGACATTTGGGTGGTTCAGGACACAGGTGTAGTGATGGACATTAAAGGTCTGTCTTCTTGTATGGATCATCTCACTGCAAGAGTACAAAATATTCAAGACTTTGTGGTTCAGAATTCTATGTTAGAACCAAGAATTCCTATTCCTGATTTGTTTTCTGGAGATAGAGCTAAGTTTCTGAGTTTTAAGAATAATTGTAAACTGTTTCTGGCTTTGAAACCACGCTCCTCTGGTGACCCAGTTCAACAAGTTAAGATCATTATTTCTTTATTACGTGGCGACCCTCAAGACTGGGCATTTTCCCTTGCGCCAGGAGATCCTGCATTATGTAATATTGATGCGTTTTTTCTGGCACTCGGATTGCTGTATGATGAACCTAATTCAGTGGATCAGGCAGAGAAAAATTTGCTGGCTCTGTGTCAGGGTCAGGATGAGGTAGAGATATATTGTCAGAAGTTTAGGAAGTGGTCTGTGCTCACTCAATGGCATGAATGTGCTCTGGCAGCAATTTTCAGAAAAGGTCTCTCTGAAGCCCTTAAGGATGTCATGGTGGGATTTCCTATGCCTGCTGGTCTGAATGAGTCTATGTCTTTGGCCATTCAGATCGGTCGACGCTTGCGCTGTGCACCATTTGGCGGTATTATCTGAGCATGGACCTGAGCCTATGCAGTGCGATAGGACTTTGACCAGAGCTGAACGGCAAGAACACAGACGTCAGAATGGGCTGTGTTTTTACTGTGGTGATTCCACTCATGCTATCTCCGATTGTCCTAAGCGCACTAAGCGGTTCGCTAGGTCTGCCACCATTGGTACGGTACAGTCGAAATTTCTTTTGTCCGTTACTTTGATCTGCTCTTTGTCATCCTATTCTGTCATGGCATTTGTGGATTCAGGCGCTGCCCTGAATTTGATGGACTTGGAGTATGCTAGGCGCTGTGGGTTTTTCTTGGAGCCCTTGCAGTATCCTATTCCATTGAGAGGAATTGATGCTACGCCTTTGGCCAAGAATAAGCCTCAGTACTGGACCCAGCTGACCATGTGCATGGCTCCTGCGCATCAGGAGGATATTCGCTTTTTGGTGTTGCATAATCTGCATGATGTGGTCGTGTTGGGGTTGCCATGGCTACAAGTCCATAACCCAGTATTGGATTGGAAATCAATGTCTTTGTCCAGCTGGGGTTGTCCGGGGGTACATGGTGATGTTCCATTTCTGTCTATTTCATCATCCACCCCTTCTGAGGTCCCAGAGTTCTTGTCGGATTACCGGGATGTATTTGATGAGCCCAAGTCCAGTGCCCTACCTCCGCATAGGGATTGTGATTGTGCTATCGATTTGATTCCTGGTAGTAAGTTTCCTAAAGGTCGACTGTTTAATTTGTCTGTGCCTGAGCACGCCGCTATGCGGAGTTACGTAAAGGAATCCTTGGAGAAGGGTCATATTCGCCCGTCGTCGTCGCCATTGGGAGCAGGGTTCTTTTTTGTGGCCAAGAAGGATGGTTCGCTGAGAACTTGTATTGATTACCGCCTTCTAAATAAAATCACGGTCAAATTTCAGTACCCCTTGCCGCTGCTGTCTGATTTGTTTGCTCGGATTAAGGGGGCTAGTTGGTTCACCAAGATAGATCTTCGTGGTGCGTATAATCTTGTGCGTATTAAACAGGGCGATGAATGGAAAACAGCATTTAATACGCCCGAGGGCCATTTTGAGTAGCTGGTTATGCCATTCGAGCTTTCTAATGCTCCATCAGTATTTCAGTCCTTTATGCATGACATCTTCCGAGAGTACCTGGATAAATTCCTGATTGTATACTTGGATGATATTTTGGTCTTCTCGGATGATTGGGATTCTCACGTGAAGCAGGTCAGAATGGTGTTCCAGGTCCTGCGTGCTAATTCTTTGTTTGTGAAGGGGTCAAAGTGTCTCTTTGGTGTTCAGAAGGTTTCATTTTTGGGTTTCATTTTTTCCCCTTCTACTATCGAGATGGACCCTGTTAAAGTTCAGGCCATTTATGATTGGACTCAGCCGACGTCTCTGAAGAGTCTGCAAAAGTTCCTGGGCTTTGCTAATTTTTATCGTCGCTTCATCAATAATTTTTCTAGTATTGCTAAACCGTTGACTGATTTAACCAAGAAGGGTGCTGATGTGGTCAATTGGTCTTCTGCTGCTGTGGAAGCTTTTCAAGAGTTGAAGCGTCGTTTTTCTTCTGCCCCTGTGTTGTGCCAACCAGATGTTTCGCTCCCGTTCCAGGTCTCAGAGCTCGTCCTATGTTAGTAACTATCAGGTCACTTTGTGTGCTCTTAACCACTAAGTCCATTGTGGTTCTGAATCACCTGTTCACAACACTCAGTGATCCAAGGTGTTGTTTTCAGATGAAATTAAATTTTGCATTTCATTTGGAAATCAAGGTCCCGGAGTCTGGAGGAAGAGTGGAGAGCCCACAATCTAAGCTGCTTGAGGTCTAGGTCTAGTGCGAACTGTCCACAATCAGTAATGGTTTGGGGAGCCATGTCATCTGCTGGTATAGGTCTACTGTGTTTTATCAAGACCAAAGTCAGTGCAGCTGTCTACCCTGAAATTTCAGAGCACTTCATGCTTCCCTCTGCCGAAAAGCTTTTTGGAGATGGAAATTTAATTTTCCAGCAGGACTTGGCACCTGTCCACACTGTCAAAAGTGCCAATACTTGATTTAAAAAAACCAAAAGTATAATTGTGCTTGATTGGCCAGCAAACTCACCTGACCTTAATCCCATACAGAATCTTTTGGATTTTGTCAAAAGAAAGAGAAGATACACAAGATCCAACAATGGAGATGAGCTGAAGGCTGCTATCAAAGCAACCTGGGCTTCCATAACACCTCAGGAGTGCCACAGGCTGATCGCCTCCATGCCTCGCCACATTGATGCAGTAATTGATGCAAAAGGAGCCCTGGCCAAGTATTGAGTGCTTTTACTGAACATACATTTCAATAGGCCAACATTTCGGATTTTAAAATAATTTTTGAAGCTGGCATTATAAAGTATTCCAATTTACTGAGATAATGACTTTTGGGTTTTCATTGGCTATAAGCCATAATCATCAACATTAACAGAAATAAACACTTGAAATAGATCGCTCTGTTTGTAGTGACTCTATATCATATATGAGTTTCACTTTTTGTATTGAAGAACTGAAATAATTTAACTTTTTGATCTAATTTAGTGAGAAGCACTTGTAGATATGGATAGATACAGTTGTGCTCAAAAGTTTACATACGCAGAATTTTTGCTTTCTTGGCCTTTTTCAGAGAATATGATTGATAACATCAAAACTTTTTCTCTACTCATGGTTAGTGGTTGGGTGAAGCCATTTATTGTCAAACTACTGTGGTTTCTCTTTTTAAATCATAATGACAACCCAAAACATCCAAATGAACCTGATCAAAAGTTCACATACCCTGGCGATTTTGGCCTGATAACATGCACAGAAGATGACACAAATGGGTTTGAATGGCTACTAAAGGTAACATCCTTTGCGTCCGACATTGCTTTCAATGGCGGCGTTAACGGACTATGTTACACCGCGTTATGCCGCGGTGTAACGTAGTCCGTTTAATGGACCACCATAACGCAGTTTGAACCTAGCCTAAAACAGGAAAGGGATACAAAAAGATATCCAAGGAATTGATAATGGCAGTCAGCAGTGTTCAAACTGGGATTAACAAATGGAAAGTCAGGGGCTCTGTAAAAACAAAACCACGGTCAGGTAGACCAACAAAAATGTCATCCATAACTGCCAGTAAAATAGTTTGGGTTGCAAAGAAAAACCCACTAATAACATCAGCTGAAATACAGGACTCTCTGAAAATTAGCGGTGTGGCTGTTTCAAGATGCACAATAAGGGGACACTTGAAGAAAAATGGGCTGCATGGTCGAGTCGCCTGAAGGAAGCCACTACTGCACAAATGCCACAAAGTATCTTTCCTACAATATGCAAAACAGCACAGAGACAAGCCTCAAAACTTCTGGAACAAGGTAATTTGGAGTGATGAGACCAAAATTGAACTTTTTGGCAACAACCATAAATGTTACATTTAGTCAAGAAGACCTATGATGAAAGGAGCACCATTCCTAATGTAAAGCACGGAGGTGGATCGCTGATTTTTTGGGATGAGTGAGCTACAAAGCCACAGGAAACGATCATAGTTGAAGGAAAGATGAATGCAGCACGTTATCAGCAAATACTGGAGGCAAATTTTTCACTCATCAGTCCGGAAGCTGCGCAAGGGACGTACAATGACATTCCAACATGACAACGATCCAAACCACAAGGCCAAATCGACATGTCATTGGCTACAGCAGAACAAAGTGAAGGTTCTGGAGTGGCCATCTCAGTCTCCTGACCTCAATATCATTGAGCCACTCTGGGGAGATCTCAAGCACACAGTTCATGCTAGACAGCCCAGAAATTTACAGGAACTGGAGACTTTTTGCCAAGAAGAGTGGGCAGCTTTACCATCTGAGAAAACCTCATCCACAACTACCACAAAAGACTTCAAGCTGTCATTGATGTTAGAGGGGGCAATACGCGGTATTAAGAAATGGGGTATGTGAACTTTGGATCAGGGTCATTTGGATGGTTTGGGTTGTTATTACGATTTAAAAAGAGAAAACACAGCAATTTGACAATAAATGGCTTCACCCAACCACTAACCATGAGTGGAGAAAAAGTTTTGGTGTTATCATTCATAAAAAAGGCCATAGATAGATAGATAGATAGATAGATAGATAGATAGATAGATAGATAGATAGATAGATACAGTGGGGAAAAAAGTATTTAGTCAGCCAACTGTGCAAATTCTCCAACTTAAAAAGAGAGAGGCCTGTAATTGACATTATAGGTAGACCACAACTATGAGAGTCAAAATGAAAAAAAAACAAATCCAGAAAATCACCTTGTCTGATTTGGCAAGATTTATTTAGCAAATTATGGTGGAAAATAAGTATTTGGTCATTAACAAAAGTTAATCTCAATATTTTGTTATATATCCTTTGTTGGCAATGACAGAGGCCAAACATTTTCTGTAAGTCTTCACAAGGTTGGCACACACTGTTGGTGGTATGTTGGCCCATTCCTCCATGTAGATCTCCTCTAGAGTAGTGATGTTTTGGGCCTGTCGTTTGACAAAACGGACTTTCAACTCCCTCCAAAGGTTTTCTGTGGGGTTGAGATCTGGAGACTGGCTATGCCACTCCAGGACCTTAATATGCTTCTTACGAAGCCACTACTTCATTGCCCTGGTGGTGTGCTTGGGATCATTATCATGCTGAAAGACCCATCCATGCTTCATCTTCAATGCCCTTGCTGATGTAATGAGGTTTGCACTCAAATTCTCACGATACATGGCTCCATTCATTCGTTCATGTAGATGGATCAGTCGTCCTGGTCCCTTTGCAGAGAAACAGCCCCAAAGCATGATGTTGCCACCCCCATGCTTCACAGTAGGTATGGTGTTCTTTGGATGCAACTCAGCATTCTGTCTCCTCCAAACATGACGAGTTTTGTTCCTACCAAACAGTTCTACTTTGGTTTCATCAGACCATATAGCATTCTACCAATACTCTTCTGGATAATCCAAATGCAAACTTCAGATGGGCCCGGATATGTACTGGCTTAAGCAGGGGGAAACGTCAGGCACTGCAGGATCTGAGTCAATGGCGGCATAGTGTGTTACTGATGGTAGCCTTTGTTACGTTGGTGTCAGCTCTATGTAGGTCATTCATTAGGTCCCCCCATGTGGTTCTAGGATTTTTGCTCACTGTTCTTGTGATCATTGTGACCCCATGGGATGAGATCTTGCGTGGAGCCCCAGATCGAGGGAGATTATCAGTGGTCTTGAATGTCTTCCATTTTCTTATTATTGCTCCCACAGTTGATTTCATCACTCCAAGCTGCTTACCTATTGCAGATTCAGTCTTCCCAGCCTGGTGCAGGGCTACAATTTTGTTTCTGGTGTCCTTCGACAGCTCTTTCGTCTTCACCATAGTGGAGTTTGGCGTGTGACTGTTTGAGGTCTTGGACAGGTGCCTTTTATACTGATAACACATTCAAACAGGTGCCATTACTACAGGTAATGAGTGGAGGACAGAGGCGCCTCTTAAAGAAGAAGTTACAGGTCTGTGAGAGCCAGAAATCTTGCATGTTTTTAGGTGTCCAAATACTTATTTTCCACCACTCGTAGTTTGCAAAATAAATCTTGCCAAATCAGACAAGGTGATTTTCTGGATTTGTTTTCTCATTTTGACTCTCATAGTTGTGGTCTACCTGTGATGTCAATTACAGACCTCTTCCATCTTTTTAAGTGGGAGAACTTGCACAATTGCTGGCTGACTAAATACTTTTTTCCTCACTGTAGACAGATAGAGCATTTGTACCCTAGAGACAATTCTTCAAAAGAGGAGTTGTACATTAACTCAGACTAATTTTCTCCAGTGTATGGGCTTAAAAAACTGGTGTATATACCTGTTTTTGTATGACGGGGGGTCATTATACAGAATTGAGATAACAGCACCATACATCACTATGGTGTTCTTTCAGTTCAGTAGAACAATGGTGTTCTAGGTCTTACGTTTTGGCTAATAACTATTGGACATTATGGAGATGGCTTTATGGTTTTTCTAAATGTGTTTAGTTGCATGACCAGCACCAAGAGGAGCCCCTTTCATCTATTTATACCCCTTCTACACAACTTTTACAGCATAATTATCTATAGAAATTTGGTTCTAAACCTGATACCAAAATTGAAATGGGCACTGTTCACATTGCCAGTAGGATCGTATCATGCGTTCAATCACATTTTATGGTGTCAGTACGAAACCGCAGGAGAAGCCAGAATCACTTTAATGGGGGGTCCTATTCCCCCTTTCTTCCTTACTTCCTCCAGAAATGAATGGATCGGCATTGTCGGCCATTTCCAATGTCATTCTATTCATTGTGAGATTGCTGGAGATAGCCACGTGGCCACTACACAAGTTCTGGTTATCAATAGGGGTTCTAACAATCCAATGCAATGTAGGACAATGTCTTTGGAGGTGAAACTATTTTATTTCATAATAAAGTTGTATTATTTCCCCACTTAGGCATTGATGGCATATTCGTGGGTCCTGCATCCAGACAAAGAGTGATTGGAGAAGTGGCCACTCCTAGTTCATCTGTTTCTATGCTTTCCATGGACGTGAATTTGCTCTCCACCTGGTTTTAGCTACCAGCAGTTGCTTGCAGAAGTAGAATGAGGGATCTGGAGATAGATGTGGGGCCCACTTCTCGGACCTGCACCTATCAAACATTTAACAGACACAGATGTAGCAAAGCGTTCCATGGCTCACAATGCCATACACAGCGGCTGCATGTTATACAGTGTCTTGAAAATAACATTCATACCCAGTGAACTTTTCCACATTTTTCATGTTACACCCACAAACTTAAATGTATTTTATTTGCATTTTATGTGGTATACCAACACAAAGCAGCAATTATTTGTAAAGTCTAAAGGAAATTATACATGGCTGGTCTACTATTTTAAATATGTTTATCGGAAAATTGTGCATTTGTATTCAGCCCCCCTGAGTCAGTACTTTATAGTACCACCTTTCTCTGCAATTTCTGCTGCAAGTCCAGTGGGGTATGTCTCTACCAGCTTTGCACATCTAGAAGCTGACATTTTTACTCGTTCTTCTTTGCAAACTCACTCTAGCTCAGTGAGATTGGATGGAGGCGTCTGTACAGCAATTTTCAAGTTTTGCCACAGATACTCAATGGGATTTAGGTCTGTACTGTGACTGGGCCATTCACACACATGGATGTGTGTTGATTTAAACCATTCCATGGTAGCTCTGGCACTAGGTTTCGGGTGTTTGTCCTGCTGGAAGGTAAACCTAATCCCTTTCTCAAGTTTTTGAAGCTTCTAAAAGGTTTTCCTCCAAGTTTGCCTGGTATTTAGCTTCATCCATCTTCCCATTAACTCTGACTGTCTTCCCTGTCCCTGCACCAAAAAAGTTTTCCCACAGCTGCCAACATGTTTGACTTCAGGGATGGTGTTTTCAGGGTGATGTGCAGTGTTAGTTTTTTGCCACATGCATTTTGCATTTAGCCCATAATGTTTTACTTTGGTCTCGTCTTACCAGAGCACCTTGTTCCACATGCTAGCTGTGTCCCGTACATGGCGTTTCCCAAACTGCAAACTGGACTTCTTGTGACTTGCTTTTAAACATGTCTTTCTTTTTGCCATATTTCCATAAAGGCAAGATTTGTGAAGAATAAGACTAATAGTTGTCCTGTGAACAGATTCCCCCATGGACCTCTTGGCTGCTTCTCTATTAGTGTTCTCTTTGGGATGTCAGTTGAGGTGGACAGCCATGTCTTAGTAAGTTTGCAGTTGTGCCACACTCTTTCGATTTTGGGATGATGGATTGAACAATGCTCCGTGAGATGTTCAGAGCTTGGCCTATTTTTTTATAACCTAACCCTGCTTTACTCTTTTCCTCAACTTTATCCCTGACCTGTCTAGTGTGGTCCTTGGTTTTCATGATGCTGTTTGATCCCTAATGTTTTCAAACAAATCTCTGAGGCCTTCACAGAACAGCTGTGGTCATACTGTGAATAAATTACACACAGGTGGACTCAATGTACTAATTATATGAATTCTGAAGGTAATTGTTCGTTCACAATTTTATGTAGTGGTATCAAACTACAGGGGTCTCCTTTACACTTCACAAATACTTGCTACGTTGCACATGAAATCTCAATTACATACATAACAGTCTGTTGGTGTATCTTGAAAAAATTTGGAAATGTCCACAAGGTATTAATACTTTTTCAAGGCAAATACTCCATTCAGCCGAGCTTTCTGATGTTATGTATGAGAAAGATGCTGCCAAAATCTTATCTGGCAGTGGCTTATCTTCCCACCAAACAAAATGATCCTTATGTTCTTCGACATGATCTGTCAGGGAACAGTGGGGAGGCCCCCATTCACATTAGATGGTCAGCCATCTATGTAGACATTAACCCAACACTGATCAGTGTCACGTTAGCTGTTGAATCCCACTTTTTTGTGCCATCATATTCCAGTGCTCTGGTAAAAGAGTTAACCTTTGCTCGTTCTGCATGCTATTAATGTGCCATACAGTGGGAACAAAGTCAATTTCAAATAAAAGAAAATGTTTTTACTGATCAGGAAGTTACATTGAGTTTTGCTGATGTTTGTAGGTTTAGAGACCCCCAAAGGGCAAATACCCAGCAGTCAACTGAATAGTAAAATGTATTGAAAAGCAATAATGTCCATTCAGTCTCTGCCAGATATGGTTGTGTACTGAGATCTGATTGAATGTGTATAGTTGATTGATTCACTCAGCTCTTCCCCTGTATTTCAATCATCATTTTATCTCTAATTAATTTTTTTTTAACTCTTAAAGTAATGAAGACACACTATGCTGATATCTAGATAAAATACTGGTGCGATCTCTGCCTTAACCACTACACTGTAATATACAAAAATTGCCTCGTGCAATCATTGTGGCATTAACGCAACGTAAATTATTATTTTTTTTTACAGTGAAAAACAGATTGATACTTCAAATAAAGAAACTCTTTTTCATTTTATGTCTTTAGTTGGCTCCAATATGAAGCATAAAATACCACCATTGAAATGACAGAATTTATTATTTATGATTAAATGATGTCTAAAACGAATCTGTTCTGTTCATTCTGAGACGACGGCCGGGGGAGGCTGACAGGAGAGAGGTGCGGAAGGATGAAGGGGCTAAAACCACGGGGGTCATTAAAAAGCAATCCTAAGGAAAAAATAAGGAGAAGGTATATCACTACATATATATCTTTAAATTATTCTGGTCTAAAAAGTTTGTAAAAACTTTGATTCAACATTTCTGTATGACAACCAGTACCCAACGCCTAATAGGATTATCCCCCAGTTTAGAATTTGCCAACCAGGGTTCCCCCAAATTGGTCAGCAATTGCCCTGATGAACTGTCAAATATGCAACTGGGAAGTGACTGTCATCTGATCATAGATGATTGGCTTGAGGGCAGAGGAAATCTGGGCCAAAATGTCACAATACATTATGCTTTATCTGCCTCTATGCCAAAGAGAAGCTAAACCTAGAAGTCAGGGGCGGACGCAGACAGAACAGGACCTCTGTGCAAGAACACAATGTGGGCCCTTTACAGTCCAATATGTCTGTGACCAAGGCTGCTTGATGCTTTATAGGTGAAACTGAGTTCCCTTACCTCTCAGGCACCTGTGCGGCTGCAAAGATTGTACCAAAGGAGCGTCCGCTCAAGCACCTTACACATGACATATAGGTGTCCTCAGTATTTGTTAGTCTGCAGCATTTCCTGCTCAGTCCAGAAACAGATCTGTAGAAATCCGGCAAACAACACGTTTACTAGTCTTGTAGCCTGCCTAAAGTTCTGCCTAAAGTCATGGTTTAGCTATCTATTATCCTAATGCAGAGGGCGCAAAGGGGGGAGGCTCCTGCTGCAGCCTGTTATCTTAACATCACACTTTGAAGGACAGTGTGAGGGAGGAACCAGGACAAAGCTGTTATCCTGAGACACATAGAGAAGATTTCTTCATACATTTCCCAGATTTAATTGTAATGTGAGACAAAAGGAGATTCAGAAATAAAATATTTTGATATTTTATTATTATTATTATTATTGTTTATTTATTGCATTTTCAATATTTAGGTGTACTGTAAATTTAGGAATTAAAAGAATATTTCCATCTCTGAGATCCTGTCCCCAGTATGTAGCAGGTGTAATGATAATATTAGAAAATACCTCCAATGAATAATGTAGTATAGTTCTTCTGATTTGCTATGTCGCCATATGCAGGGCGTTGCAGTGGTTACTACCACAAGCAGCTGTCACTGTATAAGTGGTCATAACCATGGATACTTGAGCTACTGCAATGCCCTGCACATGGGGTAAGCGACATAGCTTAAAAGAAAAACTATACTACTATATTTCTAATTGGAGGTATTTGCTTTAAAAATAAAGTTTCCTGGAGTGCAAAGTTGTACAGTGATATTTTCCTCCCTTCTACATGGCACATAACAAGTGAGACATGCCATCCAGAATCTGGGAAAGCTGGCAGTCAACCTTTGTTGGAATGCTAATAATGGCCATACTGGTAGTCAGGTCCCTGGCCCGAATGTTATGTGGGGATATTGAAATGGGGGGACAATTAATGCATAAACAGGTATACTTTACAATCACAACTTTAAAGAGGTTATCGGGGACTTTTTCATTTTTTTTTACAATGGGCCAAAGAACTTACTACATACCTGCCTGTTCTGACTGCCGCCAATCTCTGCTGAATCAGAATACTCACAGACCGATCCTGACGACGATTCTGTAGCTTTCACTGACATCACGTTAGCAGAGCAGCTTTTCTTTGCTTTGCTCTGCTCTGCCAATTGGGTGTGACTGCCAATGTTTTGCTGATTGACAGCTGGCTCCCCGCTGCATAACTGTGGGGAGCCAGCAGGATTCTGGCATTCACACCATGTCGACAGCAGAATCGCCGGCAGGAGCGGTCTTTGATCGCACCGTGCTGGCGCTGGGTAGAACAGGCAGGTAGTTAGCAATGACTTACCTGTTAGATCTTAGGAACGTAGTAAAATCAAAATAATCCAAGAAATCCCCTATAAGAGACCTGGGAAAACATAACTTTAAAGATCTGAATCCCAAATTGCTGGAATCTAAGTCCAGCCCATGAATTGTATGTGGACCTCCCTCCAAATTTGCATGAACGCTGCCCCTCGGTATATGAAAACTGGACGGTTGGCAGATACGAGTATATATTGGTTGTGCTCTAGAATTCTAGATATCATTCAGGAACATCTGAACAGAGTTCACAGCTTGACAGAAACTGACTGGTATAGTAGTTATTCTAATGAACATCCTTCCACAACTAGAGCCAGCATTATTCCAAACCATTAAGTAAATGAAAACTATTAACTCATTTCTTTCATTTCTTACTATAACGGTTTTAATGTTGTACTTTTTACTACATTTTCACACCAAGAATTTCTTTATAATACATTTATACATAGATTATTATTATTATTTATATTCAGAACATGTTTGAAGGATACATTTTCTTTTCTTTTTTTTTTCCCAAATGCAAAACATCATAATATAATATTATTACCATAATATATGTCCTGTTCTCCACGGATATGACAATATTTATGCAAATCCATCAGCTGGACCACCATGATGTGAATGTTATAGGGTCCTGGTATGGGACGGTGTAGAATTCTATTTACCATTCTTTATCTTGTTTATTTCCTTCTGTAAATACTTTGAGAATTCTATGTAAATTCGCAATTACCTGGGCATAAAACTTTCCTAGAATCTTCCTTGCCGGTGCCCAGAGGTGTTGCAGTTCTTTTAAACTGATGTCACTGATTTAAAAAGAGGAAAAAAAAAAACCTTACTCTGTTTTAGTGTTGGTTGAATTTTTTTTATTCAGAAACGTAAACTGGGTTGCTTTTTATAAGAATGCAATAACTGATCAATCAAGACAAATGTTGGATAAGCCATTTCAGTATTGAACTATAAAGATGGAATTATTTTCAATTCAGGTAGTTGCTTGTTTCACTGGATGACAAGTGCACGTCCAAACGTCGTGATGCGTCAGCAGGAAAGAGTTAAAAAATTGTCTGCTCTTTTTGGAAACGCTGCATAATTCATGAATAATGGGAGATGGGAAAAGTACAACTCTAATGGAACTAGTTAAAGTGGATCTGTCACCAGGTTTTTGCCACCTTATCTGAGAGCAGCAAAGTTTAGAGACAGAGACCCTGATTCTAGCAATGTGTCACTTACATGGCTGCTTGCTGCAGTTTTATTAAAAATGACAGTTTTATCAGCAGGAGATTACCACTGCAGGACTAGTAACTCTTCTGCCATGTAGTCCTCCATATGATATCTGCCTCCATCACGGATTAGCAGCTTTCTGCCTATGCACAGCTTCATATTTTACCAATGCCACTCCGGTCCTGGAGCGCCATCTTGTGCCCATAACTTCTGACTGGCCAGACATAGAAAATTATGTCACAAGAGCTCAATGCAAATCTATGAGATCCAGAATGAGATGTATTGAAAAGTGACCTCTGACGCACTCCATAAAACACTGGAGCTGCAGGTCACATTTTGCAGGAGACCAAGGGAAACTATGCTGAAAAAGGATGAAGGTGGCGGCAGGTGAGTATAAGGCAGGGGAATTACATTTAAGGAACCACTATAGCGGCGCAATAATAAAAGAGCTGGAGTGGTGCTCAAATGGAACGGAACAGAAGGTTTTCACATGATCAGAGGATCTATTGTGAAAGTGTCCACGTTTTTAAATAAATATGAATTAGGAAAAAGCTATTTGATAGATGAGCTGTTAGGCACACTTTATTTTTACTAGAGGACAAAGCCCTTTAAAGAGAATAGCTACCCAAAATTAAAGAAAAAAAATTGTGTAAATATAAATTCTAGAGCGGAACATTTGTGAAAAATGTCTTTATATTTATAAAGTACATACAGTATTTATATACAGTAAGTACATTCATGCAGCTGTTATAACTGATGGAGAGGCCAGGGAATCATTGTAATGAACGTATAGCGCAGAAGGGAACATAGTGATTTTTTTCCATATTTTATAGTGGTTGTCCAGGTTTGGCACGAAAGTCTGAATGTGACTGCAGACTTGTGAATCCTCGCAGAGCACATAGCCATGCTGTCAGGATTCTCCAGTGATCGCGCCAGGAGCAGGTGGCCGTGTGACTGTAAGTATGCGATATGCTTACCACTGGCCACACTCCAACTAGACGTGCGCTGCCTTGCTCAGTACAAGTGAATTGAACTAGGCTACGCGTTTCTATTGGGACTATGGTTGGAAGTTTTGCATATCGCATATTTGCAGTCATATGACCCACAGACTCGCCACCAGCCCTGGAGAATCCTAACAGCACCTGCTATGCACACATTGAGTGGTCACAAGTCTGCAGTGCCAAATCTGGACAGCACCTTTAAAGTTTGTCTAAACCTTTATTTCTATTTTTTGTTTTTTTTTGCTGAGGTTCCGCAGTTAGATTAACAACACGTGTTATTTTTTTGGGGAAGGGGGTGTTAACCTACTCATTGAATTCAATAGGGAAAATCATCAACAAATCCGAAGCAAAAAATTGACATGCCGCAGAATAAAAATCTGCACTTTAGTTAAATTTCAGCACAAAAATGTCCATGGTGGGTGGATGAGACTTGCCTGCCTCTCTTCTACTTTGCATATACAGTGGTTTGTGAAAATATTCACTCCCTTGGCTTTTTACTTATTTTGTTACATTACCACTTGTGTTGTTGAGAAGTACAAGTCAGAGTTGGGTTATAAAAATCCCAATCTCTGATGATCCCCGGAGCACCATCAAATCCATTATCATCAAATGGAAAAATCATGGTACAACAACAAACCTGCCAAGAGAGGACTGCCCACCAAAACTCTCAGCCCGGGCAAAGAGGACATTAATCAGACAGGCAGCACAGAGACCAAAGGTAACCATGAAGGAGCTGCAGAGTTCCCAAGCAGAGAATGGAGTATCTGTCCATACAACCACAATAAGCCGTACACTCCATAGAGGTGGTCTTCATAGAAGAGTGGGAAGAAAAAAGCCTTTACTTACACAAAAAAATTGTAAGGCTTCTTTTGAGTTTGCCAAAAGACTCGTGGGAGACTCCACAAATGTATGGAGGAAGGTGCTGTGGTCAGATTAGACCAAAATTGAACTTTTTGGCCATCAAGGCAAACGCTGTGTCTGACGCCAAAACAACACAGCTCAGCACCCAAGTACACCATTCCCACAGTGAAACGTGGTGGCAGCTACATGTTGTGGGGATGTTTTTCAGCAGCAGGGACAGTGAAAATGATCTGAGTCGAGGGGAACATAGATGGCATGAAATACAGAGATATTCTTGAGCAAAACCAATTTCATTCCGTCAATGATTTGAGACTGGGACAGAGGTTCTTCTTCCAACAAGACAATGACCAGAACCATACTGCTAAAGCAACATTAAAGTGGTTTAGGTAGAAAAGTGTAAATGTTTTGGAGTGGCCTAGTCAAAGCCCAGACCTTAATCCAATTGAGAATCTGTGGTCAGACTTTAGGATTGCTGTTCACCAGAGGAAACCATCTAACTTGAAGGAGCTGGAGCAGTTATGTCTCGAGAAATGGACAAAAATCACAGTGGCAAAATGTGGAAAGCTCATAGAGACATTTCCAAAGTAACTTGCAGCTGTAATTGCAAGGAGGCTCTACAAAATATTGACGTTATAGGAGGTGAATAGTTATGCACACTGAAGTTTTCAGTTATTTTGTCCTATTTGTTGTTTGCTTCACAACAAAAAGAAAATCAAATGTTCACAGTTGTAGACACGATTCTTTACATGACCTGATACAAACAATTAAAAAAAACAGTGAAACTCCAGGCTGTGAGGTAACAAAAAAACGCTAAACAGGGAGAATAGTTTCATAAGCAACTTTAAGACTTTCTCAACAGATTTAGAATCACAACGTCTGGATGGAAAATTCACAGCTATTCTGGGACTTGTGAACATACTTTACGTTGCCATCTACATAAAAATAATCTGCCTAGATTCACCAGGATATTCCACTGGGGATTTACCATCAAGGAAAATGTAAATGTACTCCAGGTAGATCCAGTTTCAAGATTATGAGAGGATGAATAAAAAAAATTGTTTACATTTGAATTTTAACCCCTCCCTGACATGCGCTGTGGGAACTGTGTTCCCGAAAACCGCAGTACATGTGCGGCGCCAAATTACACGGGCTCACACTGAGCGTCGCTGAGTTTGGGGGCAGGTGTCAGCTCTACGTGAGGGCTGACACCCGGCAGCAACGCCCACGATTGGTGCTAGCAATGACCGCTGACAATTAGCCCCTCTGTTGCCACAGTCAATAGTGACAGTGACATTGAGGAGCATCGCACAGGGAGTGCTGATGTCTGCTCCCATCAGCACAAGGCCGCAAGATAGCCATGGGGTGCTTCAGGGTCCTGCAGAGAAGGTGTCTTGTGAGTGATTGCTAAAGGTACCGTCACACTAGACGATATCGCTAGCGATCCGTGACGTTGCAGCGTCCTGGCTAGCGATATCGTCCAGTGTGACAGGCAGCAGCGATCAGGCCCCTGCTGTGATGTCGCTGGTCTGGGAAGAAAGTCCAGAACTTTGTTTCGTCGCTGGATCTCCCGCTGACATCGCTGAATCGGCGTGTGTGACGCCGATTCAGCGATGTCTTCGCTGGTAACCAGGGTAAACATCGGGTTACTAAGCGCCGATGTTTACCCTGGTTACCAACGTTAAAGTAAAAAAACAACCACTACATACTTACCTACCGCTGTCTGTCCCCGGCGCTCAGCTTCTCTGCACTCCTCCTGTACTGGCTGTGAGCGTCGGTCAGCCGGAAAGCAGAGCGGTGACATCACCGCTCTGCTTTCCGGCCGCTGTGCTCACAGCCAGTGCAGGAGGAGTGCAGAGAAGCTGAGCGCCGGGGACAGACAGCGGTAGGTAAGTATGTAGTGGTTGTTTTTTTTACTTTAACGATGGTAACCAGGGTAAACATCGGGTTACTAAGCGCGGCCCTGCGCTTAGTAACCCGATGTTTACCCTGGTTACCGGCATCGTTGGTCGCTGGAGAGCTGTCTGTGTGACAGCTCTCCAGCGACCAAACAGCGACGCTGCAGCGATCCAGATCGTTGTCGGTATCGCTGCAGCGTCGCTTAGTGTGACGGTACCTTAAGAGCTCCTACTTCCCTGCCTGTGAGATGCTGATCTGATCCCTGCAGTGCAGAAGCATTGCAGAGTATCAGATCAGCGATCTGTCAGTATAAGGACGATGTCCCATAGTGGGACAATGTAAAAAAGTTATTAAAAAGTGTAAAAATGTACAAAAAATCCCCAAAGAACAAAAAAAGAAAAAATATTAATCCAATAAACACATTTATTTATGTAAAAAAAAAGTACACATATTTGTTATCACCACATCCAGAATGACATGCTCTATAAAACTTTTCCACTAGTTAACCCCTTCAATAAAACCATAAAGAAAAAAAACGCAAAAAAAACTGCTTTATCATACTGCTGAACAAAAAGTACAATGAAATGGGATCAAAAAGATTAATGTAAATACAAATGGTACAGTCATCTTGTCCTGCAAAAAATAAGCCACCATAAAGCTCCGTCAACAGAAAAATAAAAAAGTTATAGCTTTCAGAATAAAGCGATGAAAATTATTTTTTCTATAAAATAGTTTTTAGTTTTTAAGCGCGAAAAAAAAAATAATATAAATGTTGCATTGCTCTAATTGCACTTACCAGAAGAATAAAGCTGATTTATCGATTTTACCACACGCTAAACAGCATTAAAAAAAAACCAACAAAAACAATTCCTGGTTTTGTTCATTCTCCCTCCCTAAACTTGGAATAGAAAGCGATCAAAACATGTCATGTGCCCAAAAATGGTACCAATAAAAACGTCAACTTGTCCTGCAAAAAAACAAGCTCTCACATGATTCTGTCGGCCGACATATGGAAAAATTATAACCTCAGATGAACTCGAGCGTGAGAAAATATTCAGAAAAATTCCCACGCTCGAGTTCATCTGAGGTTATGCCAGCAGGGGGCTCAGCACCGCAAGTCTAGGTAGCTATGTTCCCCTGCTTTCCATTCATTCCCCAGATTTTACAGTCAGGAGCACAGCTGCATTAGCAGGCTCCTGCTTGTAAAATTATTTAACCCCTTCAGATGGATTTACAGCGTGGGACAAGACTGAACGACGGAAGGTATGGGATATTGTTGATTTTTTTATTTTAACTTTGTTTCAGGTGACAAGGGTCTTCAATTGGATTGAGAGTATAATAAACTATTACAACACCCTGTGTCTTTATTTCAATAAAATACTTTTTTCTTAATGTGTGTGTGTTTTATTAACTATTTACTACTATTGGATTAATAATGGATAGGTGTCTTATTGACACCTCTCCATTATTAACCTGGCTTAATGTCACCTTACAATAGCAGGGTGACATTAACCCTTTACTACCCCATATCCCACCGCTACACGGGAGTGGGAAGAGAGTGGCCAAGTGCCAGAATAGGCGCATCTTACAGATGTGCCTTTTCTGGGGTGGCTGGGGGTAGATTTTTTTAGCCAGGGGGGGTCCTATAACCATGGTCCCTCTCTAGGCTATTATCTGCCCTCAGTCACTGGCTTTACCATTCTGGCGGAGAAAATTGAGCAGGAGCCCACGCCAGTTTTTTTCTGCGATTTAACCCTTTATTTTACCAACTAGAGCGCCCAAATTTTGCACATACACACTACTAACATTAGTAGTGAGGAATATGCAAAAAAAAGGGATATGAAATGGTTTACTGTATGTAAACTGTTGTGAATTCTGCTTTTGGGCTCCCTCCGGTGATTGTAGGTGGTAATGCAGTTGTCCCTGGGTTGCAGTCCTGGTCAGGTGTATCTGCTGATTGCAGTTCTGACTGGGGTATTTAGGTGTGCAGGATTCATTATTCCTTGCCAGTTGTCCATGGTTTTTGGGAGGTGTTGGACCTCTGTCTGGTTCCTCCTGCCTTGCTGCCAAATCCGCAAAGATAAGTGTCTGGTTTTGTTTCTGTGGCACACATGCTATGTGCTTGATAATTCAGTGCTATTCATTTGTTTTTTCTTGTCCAGCTTAGATATTTTCTCAGTCTTGTTGGATTCTCAGGAGTTGCAGATATACGATCCACGTCTTTAGTTAGATGGTGGAATTTTTTGTATTATCTGCTGTCGATATTTTTGGAAGGGTTTTAATACTGACCGCTTAGTATTCTGTCCTATCGTTTCCTATTTAGCTAGAGTGGCCTCTTTTGCTAAATCCTGTTTTCTGCCTGCGTGTGTCTTTCCTCTCCTTCTCACAGTCAATATTTGTGGGGGGCTGCCTATCCTTTGGGGTTCTGCTCTGAGGCAAGGTAGAATTCCTATTTCCATCTATAGGGGTATTTAGTCCTCCGGCTGTGTCGAGGTGTCTAGAGTTTGTTAGGCACACCCCACGGCTACTTCTAGTTGCGGTGTTAGTTCAGGATTTGCGGTCAGTACAGTTTCCACCTACTCCAGAGAAAGTTTCATGCGGCTCCAAGGTCACCGGATCATAACAGTAAACCATGTCTCATATCCTGTCGGGTTTGGGAAGGAGATAGCAAAAGCCGGCAATTGAATTACCAGCTTTTCTGCTATCTAGTGCTGTATGAAATATATATATATATATATATATATATATATGTGTGTCTCAATGACATATATATATATATATATATATATATATATATATATATATTTGTTTTAGCGAATATTTGAGCCCATGAATCCATTCTATGTCCGTTTTGCAAGCTGGCGAGAAAATCTCGCTGTACGGATGCCATACGGATTACATACGGAGGCTGACATGCGCAAAATACGCTGCCACACCCTGCCTACGGATGACATACGGATTACTATTTTGGGAATATTTATGTGTATTACGGCTGTAAAAAATGGACCGTATTTCCCTACGCTGAGTGTGACGCTGGCCTTAGGGTATGTGCACACATCCGGAAAGTATGCAGAAATTTCCTGAAAAAATCCTGAGGTTTTCCACAGGAATTCTGCACGCGTTTTTGTTGCATTTTTATCGCGTATTTTGCTAGTTTTTTGTGCAGATTTTATGCATTTTTTTCCGGAGGTTCCCAATGCAATAAATCCGCTTAAAATTCGCAAAATTAATGAACATGCTGCGTATTTTTCCGCATGCGTTTTTTTTCATGGAAAAATACGCAACATGTGCACAAAAATTGCAGAAACCATTATAAATGATGGGATGCATATGTATGCGTTTTTTAAGCGTTTTGGTTGAGAAAAATGCGCAAAAAACGCAATACATTTTCCACGAATAATCCAGAATGTGTGCACACAGCCACATATGGGGTGTTTTTTACAGTCATCAGAAATTTTGGGACAAATATTGGTACCATTTTTATACATTTCCCAGTATGAAAATGTAAAATTTGGCGCTAACACACAATCTTGGTGGTAAATATACTTTATATCAAAATGTGTGACTGCCTAGAATAGTGGTACTTCCAAAATGACATGTATCAAAAAAAGGAAAAAAAGATGTTGTATGCCATAAAAATTCAAGAAATGTATTAATGCAGATTAAAATAATCTAATATATAAAGCTGAATGTGTGTGTGTATGTGTGTGTGTGTGTGTGTGTGTGTGTATGTCCGGGATTGGCATCTGCAACGTCGCAGCTACAGCCACAAAATTTTGCACAGTCACATGTCTGGTTCCCGAGAGCATCATAGGCTATGTTGTGAGGTGAAATTTTAACCCCGCACTTTCTAATTCACCAAACAATTTTCCCCCTATCTACATAATGGGGAAAAAGTTAAAGGAAAAGTGTTGGAGGCAAATTGACAGCTGCCAGATGTGAACAAGGGGGACTTAAAGAATGAGAGCGATGGCGCCAAAGAGTATATACAGTACAGTTGCTAAGGTGAGGCCCCGACATGGGATACTCACCACACACGGGGATATGAACACCCACACAAAATGCGCCACACACTACCACGTGCTTGAACACATATCACCCTCAGCACACATTTCACCACACATACACCAACCTCGCCACATAAAAGTCGAAACACAAAAGTCGCCGCTCAAAACTCGCCACGCGCAAAACTCGCCACATGCAAAGCTAGGCTCACGCAAAACTTGCCACACGTGCAAAACTCACCTCATAGGAAAACTCGCCACACGCAAAACTTGCACCCGCGGAAAAATTGCCACATGCACAAAAGTTGCAACACATGCACAAGTTGCCTCACACAAAACTTGCACATACTCAAAAGGCACCACACATAAAACTCGCCATGCGCAAAACTCGCCATGCGCAAAACTTGCTGCACACAACTTGCTACACTAACCTGTTACTTGCAACTCGACACACAAAAAGTTGCTACACGCATGTCGCCACACAAAACTCATCTCACAAAAGTCGCTACATGCATGTCGCCACACAACACACACAACTTGATACACGAAACTCGCCCTAAAACACACACAAGTCTGGTATTATCCTTCAAAAATAAAAATCTGATTAATAAGCAGACAAACTACAAGAGCAACAAATGTACCATATAGGAAATCCGGCAGCTCTCAGTCACATGACCTGTCTATTATGTGTATGTGTGAGCTAATATATACTGCCAGGGGGAAGGGCTTCCTGTTGGCTGGGGATTTATCAGGCTGCCAATTTAGCTTACAAATACTGAGGTAAAAATACTGACCAAATAATGTGTGAACGAGGTCTAATACAGGAGGAAATGACATACAGATATATACTATATACAGGGGAGATGACACACAGATATATACTATATACAGGAGAGATGACACACAGGTATATACTATATAGAGGAGGAGATGACATACAGGTACATACTATATACAGGAGGAGATGACATACAGGTATATACTATATACAGGAGGAGATGACACACAGGTATATACTATATACAGGAGGAGATGACATACAGGTATATGCTATATATAGGAGGAGATGACATACAGGTATATACTATATACAGAATGAGATGACACACAGATATATACTATATACAGGGGAGATGACACACAGGTATATACTATATACAGGAGGAGATGACATACAGGTATATACTATATATAGGAGGAGATGACATACCGGTATATACTATATACAGGGGAGATGACACACAGCAGGTATATACTATATACAGGGGAGATGACATACAGGTATATACTATATACAGGAGATGACATACAGGTGTATACTATATATAAGGGAGATGACAAACATGTATATACTGAGGTGAAAATGAGAGGTATGAGGTGAAAATGAAAAGGTGTGAGTGCAAAATGAGAGGAGTGAGGAAAAATAGTGGAGTGATAGGAAAATAACAGATGTGAGGTCGAAATGACAAGTGTTAGGGGGGAATGAGAGGAGTGAGGGGGAAAATAAGAGGAGTGAGGGGGAAAATGAGAGGTGTGAGGGAGAAAATGAGAGATGTGAGAGGGAAAATGAAAGATGTGATGGGGAAAATGAGAGGTGTGACGGGAAAATAGTGGGTGCTATAACTAACCACAGATATTTACTATGCCCAGGCAACGCCGGGCTCTTCAGCTAGAATTACAATAAAATATAAAATCAATACGGACAGCAAATGCAAAAGAAGCAGCCACAAAAAAAGGACACAGTGTGAAAGTGTGTGCTTGCTGCACAATAAATCCCAAATTGATTAATATTGTCCTAGGGCCAAAAAATAGCAGGCAGGCATATGTATCATTAAGTGTAAGGAGCAAACTAGCAGCTTTCAAAAAATACTATATATCCTTAGGCCAAAGAGGAAATATGTATGTTAAATCAAAAGGGATTAGTACAACTACCCACTTGCCTAAGGTCAACAGGCAAAACTTGCACCAAAGCTAAATAGATACTGGTGATTAGGAATCATGTGCCAGGACCGAAGGGAAGAATGGGAGTTAAAAAAATATAGTACATAATCATTGTACCTTTAAGCGGCGGTGGTTTATCACTCCACAGAACAGGATTCCAAAACCTCTTTTGTCTATTTATATAGTTATCAGCATACTAGAGCTGACTTTTCTTCTGCTTTTGGTTCAGGAGAGGTGTATGTCTTGAAGTTTGGGCATGGAAATCATCAGTGTTTAGTATTTGCCTTATTGTGCACACTGAAACCTCACTGCTGAACTAAATCTTTATACAGATGCTTTTAGTTAAAAATAACACACAGGTCATGTAATAACACCGGAGAAAGTATTCACAGAGTTACCCGTTATAGGCTTTCAGACCATAGTCATATGTGACTAAGGGATGAAAGAGCCTGTAACGCGTAACTCTGTGAATACTTTCTCCGGTGTTTTTACATGACCTGTGTGTTATTTTAACTAAGAAGATAATAAAATGGTTTTACTTGCTGATGACGGCTTTCTCTCCTTTTGGCTTATAGTATAATCCAAAAGGTAGATCACCACTCCATGTGCAGTGGTGCTCGGGGAAAATACAATGACAAATCAGGCTTTAAATCCAATAAACACATAAATCCAATGATGACGCGTTTCAGTCCACCCCAGACTTTCATCATCATTTGGGATGGTCTGAAACCCGTCCTAATTGGATTGTAAGTGCTGCCCCACTTACACATACCAAAGCTCGCAAAATCAACAGACAGCCCTGGCACACCAGCCTGACCAAAGAACTGAGGCAAGTTTCCAGGGCTGCTGAGCGCAGATGGAAAAGATCCCACTCCAACGAGCACTTCATCACATTCAAACAGTCCCTCACTACTTTCAAGACCACACTCGCCACAGCTAAACAAACCTACTTCTCATCTCTCATATCCTCCCTGTCTCACAACCCTAAACAGTTATTCAACACCTTCAATTCTCTCCTCCGTCCCCCAGCACCTCCTCCCTCCCCACTCATCTCAGCTGAAGACTTTGCCTCATTTTTCAAGCAGAAGATTGATAACATCAGAGACAGTTTTGGTCAACAACCCCCAGAGCCCTTCCTCCCGACTTCCCAGCCCTCCACCTCCAAAACCAACTTCTCCACCATTACAGAAGATCAACTCTCCACTTTACTCTCAAGATCACATCTCACCACCTGTGCACTTGACCTGATCCCATCTCACTTCATCCCAAACCTCACCACAGTCTTCATCCCAACCCTAACCCATCTCTTCAACCTATCACTAACAACTGGTGTTTTCCCCTCAAGCTTTAAACATGCCTCCATCACACCTATCCTCAAAAAGCTCTCTCTTGACCCATCCTCTGTATCTAGCTATCGCCCTATATCACTTCTCCCCTATGCATCCAAGCTACTGGAACAACACGTCTACCTTGAACTGTCCTCCCATCTCTCTTCTTGCTCCCTCTTTGACCGCTTACAATCTGGCTTCTGGTCATACCACTCCACTGAACCTGCCCTAACTAAGGTCACCAATGACCTCTTAACCACCAAGAGCAAGCGACACTACTCTGTCCTCCTCCTCCTGGACCTGTCGGCTGCCTTTGACACAGTGGACCATTCCCTATTATTACAGACCCTCTCATCCCTTGGCATCACAGACTTGGCCCTATCCTGGATCTCATCATACCTAACAGACCGGACATTCAGCGTCTCCCACTCACACACCACCTCCTCACCTCGCCCCCTATCTGCCGGAGTCCCACAAGGTTCAGTCCTAGGGCCCCTGCTCTTCTCCATTTACACCTTTGGCCTGGGACAGCTCATAGAATCTCATGGCTTTCAGTATCATCTCTATGCTGATGACACACAGATCTACATCTCTGGACCAGATATCACCTTCCTACTAACCAGAATCCCTCAATGTCTGTCCACTATTTCATCCTTCTTCTCCGCTAGATTTCTGAAACTTAACATGGACAAAACAGAATTCATCATCTTTCCCCCATCTCACATGACTCCCCCAATGAACCTATCCATTACAGAAAATGGATGCCCACTCTCCCCAGTCCCACAAGCTCGCTGCCTCGGGGTAATCCTTGACGCTGATCTCTCCTTCAAACCACATATCCAAGCCGTTTTCACTTCCTGCCAACTTCAACTCAAAAATATTTCATGAATCCGTTCATTCCTCAACCAAGAATCTGCAAAAACCCTAGTCCATGCCCTCATCATCTCTCGCCTTGACTACTGCAACCTCCTGCTCTTGCACCCCTCCAATCTATTCTAAACTCTGCTGCCCGACTAATCCACCTGTCCCCCCGCTATTCCCCAGCTTCTCCCCTCTGTCAATCCCTTCACTGGCTCCCCATTACCCAGAGACTCCAGTACAAAACCCTAACCATGACATACAAAGCCATCCACAACCTGTCTCCTCCATACATCTGTGACCTCGTCTCTCGGTACTTTCCTGCACGCAACCTCCAATCCTAACAAGACCTCCTTCTCTACTCCCCTCTTATCTTCTCTTCCCACAATCGCATACAAGATTTCTCTCGCGCATCACCCCTACTCTGGAACCCTCTACTCCAACATATCAGACTCTCACCTACCATCGAAACCTTCAAAAAGAGGCTGAAGACCCACCTCTTCCGACAAGCCTATAACCTGCAGTAACCACCGATCGACCAAACCGCTGCATGACCAGCTCTACCCTCATCTACTGTATTCTCACCCATCCCTTGTAGATTGTGAGCCTTCGCGGGCAGGGTCCTCTCTCCTCCTGTACCAGTTATGACTTGTATTGTTTAAGATTATTGTACTTGTTTTTATTATGTATACCCCTCCTTACATGTAAAGCGCCATGGAATAAATGGCGCTATAACAATAAATAATAATAATAATTTATCTGTTTATTGGATTTTAAGCCTGATTCTTCAATACGTGAGGCTGGGACGTCTTTGAATTCTATGGACTGAACCTTGCCATGAATCGCGTATTGCGGAGGGTGAGCCGATAACTTTGCCTTTTCCTTAATTTTCAACAGTAGTTAAACATTTTTTATTGCAACCGCATATCACAAAATAAAGAGTGAGATTTGCATTTGGCGCTCAAGACATATGAGAATAAATCCTAAAATTAAGGATTGCTCATAAAAACTAGTTTTTTTTAAAAAATATAACTATCTGTATTGTAAGCTAGTAAAAATGAGATGAAAACCTGCCTGCCACACTAAGTCACAAATGTAAATTACAGTGGAACACATAAAGCAGGATAATGATCACCATGGCAACTTTCAGAGATGTAGCAGAGATGAGCTTGTCATTTGGCACAACTTGTCAACCTGTCGCAGTGTTAGGTGTGAATTAACATGGACCAAGTTATCATCATGAGCACACAATGCAGCAGTAGAGAGCGAAGCTGCATTTATACTGACAGATAATGATGAAATGGTATTCTTAAAAATGATCGTTTTGTGATAATCTTTTCAGTGTAAACGGGCTGCAGCGGTCACCTGATCAACGAGCAAAACACTTGTTCCTCTTGTGAAATGAATTCTAGTGCAGTGAAAAAGATCTTGGTTCTCAGGGGTGCATCCTTCAGTGTGCACAGGACTCACACTGCTGATGGTCTGCCACTGTAAATAGGCTCTTAAACGACCACCAAACCCAATTAAAGGTTACCGATCGGTAGTTGTATCATGCCTCTCAGTGTCAGATTGTTCAAAAGGCCATCCTAGGCCATGGCCTAGGGCACAGCAGTCAGAAGGGCGTATATACAGAAGGAAAAGCAAAGAAATATTTACAATTTTTTTCTTTATAAGACACACAGAGGATATGCAATAACACCACCCCCTGACGAAGCTGACGCGAAACGCGCGTTGGGGCCACAGCGTGGAGCGTCCTAATTGCCAATAGCTGGGTAAGGTCCTACAAGCACATCTATATGTATTAATATACTTTGTGGAGAGGGTTTCTTGAGCCTATGCGCAGGGCTCTGTATACCTGATTATGCTATTGCTGTAATTCGTGTTGGAACTTTCCAGTACTGTGATCTTGGCCCAGCTAATAATTGCACTAAGCACTTTGAATAAGTATTTTTTGGCATTAGGCTTATCCACGCTGTGTCTTTCCATCTTATTGCTACCATCATTCCTCATTTGGCTGTTTGAATTTGTAGTATTGACCTGTTAATGCTAATATGTTTTGTATTTATTGACAATGTAATAAAAATCTCTTTGAGTATTTATGGACATGTACTCCAATTTTTGATGGATTTTTATATATATTAAGAAAATCAAACAGAGGGTTGCCGCGCTGATACACATATAACTATCAAAAAAGAGAAAAGAAAACATACACAAAGCCGAGCACTTTGCCCTGACGAAGCCACGCTGTGGCGACACGCGTTGGGCTCCTTTTGCCCCCCTCTTTTTTGACCGGTGCCATGTTGTTTTAGCGCTACTTCTAGCCTATGGCAGGTTGTATTTGGCGTTTTAGTCCTCCCATGAGTCTATCTGTGTGCACTTGTATGCCTCCTCCATTATTTGCATGCCCCCTTTTTCCATCTAGCCACTGTCTATGGGCTGATGTGACATTTTTGTGATCTGTAATCGCAGGCTCGTATCTATCTCATTTCTAGTCTGCGTAGCTCGGGCACTGTTCTTTATTATATACTACAATCATACAGTGGTCAGCATATAGTAATTTGATTGACTGGGACTTATTGGGTATGTGCAATATGTGGGATATATCTGTATATTGATCTATTATAGATATACTGTCTAACTGTGTAGTTACGACCTGTGGGCAGTTTTGATATTTCAGACCTTGTATACCCTGCGCATAGCACTCCTAGTTATAGATTTAATTTATATATCATTTAGGACCCACTTTTCTAGTCCAGTTATAATATATTATATGACACAATATCATTTCCTGTATGGCTACTATTGTATGTGATTGCACTCCATTGGCAATTTTTGGTTCAGGTTGCATATGTTCTATTCAATGTACATTGGGTGAGGAACTAGATTTATAATTATTTTCTTGTGAGTTCTACTTATTTTTTTCATTTTTTACTTTTTACTTGTTATGGCCATAACAACTCTTTGCCTATAGGTGAATATATTACTATCCTGCTCATTGAACAGTTGTATTTACTTTGTTTGCGCTGATTACCATCTGTTTAATATCCATATATCTTTGCTGTGGTATATTTGTATCATATATTTCCATATTTGCTGGTTTCGGGTCTTGGGGGGCATTCCCCTTTTGGGGATGTATTATCCAGGTTTTTAAATGTTTTTATTATGTGTTGTGTCTTGTGTTTTTGACCACAATAAAAATTTATAGTACATTTATATAATTGTTCTCCTGGTGATCCTCGGCTTTGTGTATGTTTTCTTTTCTCTTTTTTGATAGTACTGTTTCAGGACATACCCCGGGTTGATCCCAGTGTGATAGTAGTTCGATGGTGCCCTCCATCTCTTCTTTTTGTACTCTGATACACATATAACGATGCCCACCCTACTGTGCCTGCGATCACACGTGCCTGCACGATCCCGGAATTGTTGGAGCGGCACTTACTTGTATGTGCCCGAAATCTCTGGTGCTGCAGCTAGCTAAGCTGGGTCCACAGATGGGGAGCATCCTCCCTTTGCACCATAGGTGGCTCCTGGATTCCTCATATCATGTAGAGTCACGCAATTTGTAGTCCTAGATGAATATGAAGGTACTCCACCTCAAACCCCTCTTGACACGTCAGTGGTGTTATCAACTTACACTAATTCCAATTCTATGCAGTATACCCCTATGTTGATTAATCGAAACCAGTATACACTGGGGGAAACTCCAAGTCCATGTGTCGAGGCCTTCAATATGACAGATAATATAGATGAACCCCCTGAGGCATGTACTCCTATAGTAGTAAATATCCCTACTAATAACAGGTATTCTCGACTCTTACCATCAGTCGAGGACCCAGGAAAATCGAATGCAAGTAACCAGTCTAGTAACACTTCAAGACCACATACTCAGGAAGGGGGTACAATTAGACCTAGCACACGGGGCATAACAGGAAAAAGAGCAGCAGGAAAAAGCTTTGGTACAACCAGTAACCTAAACAGGAACTCTAATAATAAAAAACCCAGCCCCATAGAATCTCCAATAAAGGAATGCTAGGTTGTAAGAAGGGAAATACCTCTAAAATATATCAATTTTTTTTCAGGTACGAGGCATAAAATCAAACGGGGTAAGAGAGCGGGGAGTAAACTCACCAAAACGAAAATGAACAAAGAAACATCTAGGCAAAAAATCTTTAATCTAAGTTCACATATGTTAACAAAGGAAGAGGAATCCCTCTTACAAAAAGGTCTAAAGTTTGCCCCCACATCGAAATCAAGTCCCTTTATGTTATGCGTACGTATGAAAAAGTTTCTCCATAACTTAGCTATAAAAAAATATTTTATGAAAAAAACAACAGGTAGGTGCAAATACATTAAATCAAAGCCCTAAGGAATATTTACATACGACATTAGCCAATCCCTCTGCATTCAATCCTATTAGTGAACATTCGAATGCTTTTCATACCTTTGAAACATTAGTTACTTCTGATATTAGAAAATTGAAAGGTGTGAATCCCAAGTATGCCCCAAGCAATCTCACTAGAGAAGAAAGAAATGCTCTAGTTAATCTTCAGGACAATAATGACATCGTGGTTCGGGGTGCTGATAAAGGGGGAGGCATAGTGATCATGGATCGTAGTACAGTTAGGTCCATATATATTTGGACAGAGACAACATTTTTCTAATTTTGGTTATAGACATTACCACAAAGAATTTTAAACAAAACAATTCAGATTCAGTTGAAGTTCAGACTTTCAGCTTTCATTTGAGGTTATCCACATTAAAATTGGATGAAGGGTGTAGGAGTTTCAGCTCCTTAAAATGTGCCACCCTGTTTTTATAGGGACCAAAAGTAATTGGACAATTGACTCCAAGGCTATTTCATGGACAGGTATGGGCAATCCCTTTGTTATGTCAGTCTCAATTAAGCAGTTAAAGGTCCTGGAGTTGATTTGAGGTGTGGTGCTTGCATTTGGAAGGTTTTGCTGTGAAGTAAACATGCGGTCAAAGGAGCTCTCCATGCAGGTGAAACAAGCCATCCTTAAGCTGCGAAAACAGAAAAAACCCATCTGAGAAATTGCTACAATATTAGGAGTGGCAAAATCTACAGTTTGGTACATCCTGAGAAAGAAAGAAAGCACTGGTGAACTCATCAATGCAAAAAGACCTGGGTGCCCACTGGAAGACAACAGTGGTGGATGATCGCAGAATAATCTCCATGGTGAAGAGAAACCCCTTCACAACAGCCAACCATGTGAACAACACTCTCCAGGAGGTCGGTGTATCAATATCCAAATCTACCATAAAGAGAAGACTGCATGAAAGTAAATACAGAGGATCACTGCACGGTGCAAGCCACTCACAAGATTCAAGAATAAAAAAGCTAGACTGGACTTTGCTAAAAAACATCTAAAAAAGCCAGCACAGTTCGGGAAGAACATTGTTTGGACAGATGAAACCAAGATCAACGTCTACCAGAATGATGGAAAGAGAAAAGTATGGGGAAGGCGTGGTACAGCTCATGATCCAAAGCATACCACATCATCTGTAAAACACGGCGGAGGCAGTGTGATGGCTTGGGCATGCATGGCTGCCAGTGGCACTGAGTCACTAGTGTTTATTGATGATGTGACACAGGACAGAAGCAGCCGAATTAATTCTAAGATATTCAGAGACATACTGTGTGCTCAGATCCAGCCAAGTGCAGCCAAACTGATTGGTCGTCGTCTCATACTACAGATGGACAATGACCCAAAACATAAAGCCAAACAACCCAGGAGTTTATTAAAGCAAAGAAGTGGAATATTCTGGAATGGCCAAGTCAGTCACCTGATCTCAACCCAATTGAGCATGCATTTCATTTGTTAAAGACTCAACTTCAGACAGAAAGGCCCACAAACAAACAGCAACTGAAAACCACCGCAGGGAAGGCCTGGCAGAGCATCAAAATGGAGGAAACAGAGCGTCTGGTGATGTCCATGAGTTCAAGACTTCAGGCAGTCATTGCCAACAAAGGGTTTTCAACCAAGTACTAAAAATGAACATTTTATTTAAAATTATTGAATCTGTCCAATTACTTTTGGTCCCTTTAAAAACAGGGTGGCACATGTTAAGGAGCTGAAACTCCTAAACCCTTCATCCAATTTTAATGTGAATACCCTCAATGAAAGCTGAAAGTCTGAACTTCAACTGCATCTGAATTGTTTTATTTAATATTCATTGTGGTAATGTCTATAACCAAAATTAGAAAAATGTTGTCTCTGTCCAAATATATATGGACCTAACTGTATGTACCATATGGAAGCGTTGAGGCTCTTAGATGATGCTGTTACGTATAAGAAGCTTTTAGGTGATCCTACTGCTCAATATGTAAAACAAATTGAACTCTCTAGCCCTGAAGGGTAAGTCTATGGGTATTTTGAATAAAAAGGAGTTTCAATTTATTAATAATAAAACACCAAGTGTGGCAGTTTTTTATCATATCCCGAAACTGCACAAGAATTCCACGTGCCCACCGGGAAGACCTATCGTATCAGGCATAAATTGCCTGACGGCTAATCTATCAGAGTATGTGGATGTACACTTGCAGAAGTGCGTTACCCTTCTTCCAGCCTACCTAAAGGATACAGGGGATACGATACGGATTTTAGAAACCACCAACTGGGGGAGTAATTACATACTTGGTACATTGAACATCAAATCTCTCTACACGGTCATCAACCAAGAGAAGGGTTGCTTATCAGCTGAATATTTTTTAGAACAACTACACTCCTACAACCCTACCCAAATTGCATATATTGTGGAGAGCATGAAATTCATTCTCCAACATAACTATTTCATTTATTGTAAACAGTTTTACAGCCATGGGTATAAAATTTGCCCCAAGTTATGCTAATTTGTATGTGGGAAAGTGGGAGGAGTCTCATATTTATAGAATGGCCAATTACGAAAAGGCCTAATTTTGTGGCGACGCTTCATTGATGATGTGTTATTTATATAGGAAGGGATACAGTTTGATCTTAGTACCTTTCTTAAGGGATTGAACAATAACAGGTATGGCTTGGATTTTACACCCACCACAAGTACATCCAATGTCAACTTTTTGGATTTGAATATTTACATAGAAAATAATACTATATTTACCAAAGGTTATCATAAGGAAGTAGACTGTAACAGCTACAACCATACAGACATCTGCCACCTCCCGTCGTGGCTTTCAAACTTTCCAAAAAGCCAATTTACACGCATAGGACGGAATTGCACAAAAGATGGGGATTATGATGAGGAATCCAATTATTTAAAGAATCAATTTTTAGAAAGAGGGTACTGTGAGACATCTCTGGAGAAGGTTAGGCAAGAGGTTAGGGCCGTCCCTAGAGGGAATTTGATTTATGGAACAAAACTAAGACTGGCACCTTTGAGTGTAGCACAAGAGATTGGAAAATATTGTTCATTACTCAATGTCATGCGAACCGGAAAAGATTTACTAACATAATTCAAAAACATTGGCCTATTTTAAAAATCGATAGAGTTGTAGGAGAACTAATATCTGATATCCCCCTCCAATCTACAGCTGGCTGTCATCTACCGCCCCCCAGAACTAGCCATCTCCACCTTTCTTGACCACTTCACCACCTGGCTACTTCATTTCCTCTCAGCCGACATCCCCACTATCATCATGGGTGACTTCAATATCCCCATTGACACTTCCACCTCAGCCGCCTCTAAACTTTTTTCGCTCACTGTCTCATTTGGTCTCACTCAATGGTCATCTGAAGCCACCCATAAAGATGGCCACACACTGGACCTCATCTTCACCCGCCTTAGTTCCCTTACTAATCTCACCAACTCACCCCTCCTTCTGTCTGACCACAACCTACTGACATTTTCTTCTCTCTCCCCTCCTAGCGCACAACCTCCACTCCACAAACTCACTCACCCTCGCAGAAATCTCAAACACCTCAATTTACAATCACTCTCTGAGTCCCTTCTCCCTCTTACAAACATAGCTTCCTTCCATGACACAGACGCTGCTGCCTCTTTTTATAACACCACGATAACAGCAACACTCGATTCGGCTGCCCCACTCATGCATAGCAAAACTCGTAGAATCAACAGGCAGCCCTGGCTAACCAGCCTGGCCAAAGAACTGAGACGGGCTTCCAGGATCGCTGAACGGCGATGGAAGAGATCTTGTTCTGCTGAGCACTTCACTGCATACAAGCAGTCCCTCGCCAGCTTCAAGTCCGCGCTCACTGCCGCAAAACAAACTTACTTCTCATCTCTTATATCCTTCCTGTCGCACAACCCTAAACAGCTCTTCAACACTTTCAATTTTCTACTCCATCCCCCAGCATCTCCTCCCTCCCCTATAATTTCAGCTGAAGAATTTGCCTCTTTCTTTAAGCAGAAGATAGATAACATCAAACAAAGCTTTGGCCCGCAGCCCCCAATGCCCCTCCTCTTGACTACTCAGCCCTGTTCCAAAGCCAGCTTCTCCACCATGACAGAAGATCAGCTCTCCCTCCTTCTATCAAGATCACATCTCACCACTTGCACTCTTGACCCGCTCCCATCCCACCTCATCCCTAACCTCACAAAAGTCCTCATCCCAACCTTAACACAACTCTTCAACCTCTCACTTACAAACGGTGTCTTCCCCTCATCCTTCAAACATGCATCAATCACACCTATCCTCAAAAAACCCTCCCTCGACCCATCCTCCGTGTCCAGCTATTGCCCAATATCCCTTCTACCTTTCGCCTCAAAACTACTGGAACAGTATGTCCATCTTGAACTGTCCTCCCACCTCTCCTTCTGCTCCCTCTTTGACCGGTTACAATCTGGCTTCCGAACACATCACTCAACTGAAACTGCCCTAACTAAAGTGACCAACGCCCTACTAACCGCCAAGAGCAAGCGACACTACTCTGTCCTCCTCCTCCTGGACCTGTCTTCAGCCTTCGACACTGTGGACCACTCACTCCTGTTACAGATCCTCTCATCTCTTGGCATCACAGACTTGGCCCTATCCTGGATCTCATCATATCTTACAGACCGGACATTCAGTGTCTCCCTTTCCCACACCACCTCCTCATCTCGCCCCCTGTCTGTCGGTGTTCCCCAAGGCTCAGTTCTAGGACCCCTACTCTTCTCCATCTACACCTTCGGCCTGGGACAGCTCATAGAATCCCACGGTTTACAATATCATCTCTACGCTGATGACACGCAGATCTACCTATCTGGACCCGACCTCACTTCCTTACTGACCAAAATCCCGCAATGTCTGTCTGCTATTTCATCCTTCTTTTCTGCTCGTTTTCTAAAACTGAACATGGACAAAACAGAATTTATCATCTTTCCCCCACCTCACTCTACCCCTCCACCCGACCTATCCATCAATGTCAATGGCTGCTCACTTTCCCCGGTCCCGCACGCTCGGTGCCTCGGGGTGATCCTTGACTCTACCCTCTCTTTCAAGCCACATATCCAAGCCCTTGCCTCCTCTTGCCGATTCCAACTCAAAAATATTTCCCGGATCCGTACATTCCTTGACCATGAAACCACAAAAACACTAGTGCATGCCCTTATCATCTCCCGCCTTGACTACTGCAACCTCCTACTCTCTGGCCTCCCTTCTAGCACTCTGGTACCCCTCCAATCCATCTTAAACTCTGCTGCCCGACTAATCCACCTGTCTCCCTGTTATTCCTCAGCCTCCCCTCTCTGCCAGGCCCTTCACTGGCTTCCTATTGCTCAGAGGCTACAGTTCAAAACACTAACAATGACATACAAAGCCATTCACAATCTGACTCCTCCATACATCTGTGACATGGTCTCCCACTACCTACCTACACGCAACCTTTGATCATCTCATGATCTCCTACTCTACTCCTCTCTCATCTCTTCCTCCCACAACCGCATTCAAGACTTCTCCCGTGCTTCCCCCATACTCTGGAACTCTCTACCCCAACACATCAGGCTCTCACCTACCACGGAAACCTTCAAAAGGAACCTGAAGACCCACCTCTTCCGACAAGCCTACAACCTGCAGTGATCCCCAGTCTACTGAAGCGCCACATGACCAGCTCTACCCTCACCTAGTGTATCCTCACCCATCCCCTGTAGACTGTGAGCCCTCGCAGGCAGGGTCCTCTCTCCTCCTGTACTTGTGTGTGCCTTGTTTTACTCATGTTTATTGTACTTGTCTATATTTGCCCCATTCACATGTAAAGCGCCATGGAATAAATGGCGCTATAAAAATGAATAATAATAATAATAATAATATACCAAGATTTGTTTTCAGAAAGCCTAAGAATATTGGGAACATTATAGTCCCAACGGCCAATATGGGAATGATTGATGGACACACCAAACCAATAAGTAATGCAGGACCTAACAGTGGGGGGTTCACTACATGTGCAACCTGACCCTGTTGTATACGGACAAAATGCAAAAAGTCGATCCAAACAAGATTTTGGAACACAGAAAGGACTGAAACATTCATCATTAAGGATAATATATCCTGTCATTCAATGGGGGTCATCTACATAATCAGATGTCCCTGTGACAAACTATATGCAGGTCGCATGAAGAGGAGATTGAAAGATAGGATAAAGGAACATTTGGACAACATTGCTAAGGGGTTTGGTGGGCACCCCTTGTCACGCCATTATGCGGAAAAACATGGGCGGACGTGTAATGGAAGGTCTTTTTGTGGTATCCAGATTGTACAAAAAAATCCTAGAGGCGGGGACTATTTGAGGAGCATGTCAAGGGTTGAGTCAAAGTGGATTTTTACACTAGATAGTCTGGCCCCAAAGGGACTAAATTATGAAATAGAATTGTATGCCCTTTAATGTAGCAATAGGTGGTACCATCATTTTAATGCAGGATGTCTGAGGGGGATAAAATTTAAATATGGGTGTATATATAGGAATAATGAAATTATATATTGTATATAAAATATTTAAAAAAATGCAAATTCTATATGTTTTTAAATAAAATTTTTGTTTATAAGATTCTTTATGAATAATTTTACATAGGGTTGGGGTTATTTTAGCAGTTTTTATTCATATTTATATATATTTATACACAATTTTATATATTTTTTCATTTTTATATTTTTTGTGATTAATAAATTAGTATTATATATTGTTAAATGGGGGGTTGTATACATTGTCAAATATTTGAACATTTTTTGCATATATATTTTTAGGGTAAGGAGCAGTGATCTCTCTAGGGCATGTACATGAGAATGGGTATTTAAAGGGGGCGCTTTTGGGAGACTGGAGAAACAAATAGCCCCCTATGTAGCACAAGTGCTCATTTCAATGGAGACATTCCTCTTTTTTAACATTTGTGCAGTTTACATATATTGATCAGCGACAGTGCACAATTCACCATAGGCAGCCTGGTTAGTAGCATGTTATAAGATTAATGCCATTTGCAAGCCAAACAGGTAAACCGGCACATTAGCAGGGAAAGCATGGGGGTATAAAGGTTCAGCGTTAGTACAGGGACAACAACCTTGAGAAAGAGGGACGGTTCCCTCGAAACGCGTCGGTCATTGGCCCCTGTACATGTCCATCTTCTACGGACAGGTGACGTCACCGCTAAACCATGCCCCTCGCACACCACGCTACTACACGGCGGCGCCTTCGGCCGAGACAAACCGCCAGTTGTTGCAGAGAGGAATCCAGGAGCCACCTATGGTGCAAAGGGAGGACGCTCCCCATCTGTGGACCCAGCTTAGCTAGCTGCAGCACCAGAGATTTCGGGCACATACAAGTAAGTGCCGCTCCAACAATTCCAGGATCGTGCAGGCACGTGTGATCGCAGGCACAGTAGGGTGGGCATCGTTATATGTGTATCAGCGCGGCAACCCTCTGTTTGATTTTCTTAATATATATAGATGTAAATTTAAAAAAAAAACAGTGTTTTATCTGGCCTTTTAAAAATAATACTGAAAAAAATTGTAAATATTTCTTTGCTTTTCCTTCTGTATATACGCCCTTCTGACTGCTGTGCCCTAGGCCATGGCCTTTTGAACAATCTGACACTGAGAGGCATGATACGACTACCGATCGGTAACCTTTAACTGGTTTGGTGGTCGTTTAAGAGCCTATTTCCAGATTTGGCATTGAAATAGCGATCCATTGTGCTCATATCACTTGACTTCTACATTTCTACTGCCATCGTAGATGCTCTAAAATACCTAGAAAATGATGAAACCCAAAAATCAGGAACAGGAGCAGAAGCTAGAAGTACCGTATACTCATCTGTGACGCCCCAGGATCCAGGTCGTCACAGTGACATTGCTTTCCTCACGGGGAGAGTGATGTTACGCTTGGAAGTGATGAAGGATATCTCTTTATCAGGTAATCACAATGCACACAACATGTTCACACTCCAGGCCAGAAGGGGGAGCTCTAAGCCTGGTTTAGGATGAACTCCCCTATAAATACATTCTGATCTGGAGGGAAAGGGTTCAGAAAGTGAGTTACAGAGAAGAGAGCAGACCGACATAGAGTGTCAGAAGGTCTGAAGGGGCCCTGTAGTCCGAGGTACTACAGCCCCTGGAGAAAGAGACATACAGAAGGAAAGAACAGTTCAGTGAGCATGAAGGAGAGCGAAGCACAGGAGAGTGATATCAGGGGAGACCAGCTGCGAATGAACTATCTCCCTCTGAAGCGCAGATCACTGGTGGCCGGAATACCGAGGTTGTAAGGGACTCTAGGACTTACAGCAGAGACCGGCAGGACAGCTGAACTGCAAGTTACCTGTCCATTACACACACCTGAAGACACAGTAACACATAGAGCCCGGGGCATGATAGACTCCCTGTGAAAAGGCTCGAGTTACCTGTCATGCAGGTATTGTCCTAGCCTATATGGGGGACAGAAAGAAGAACTGTGAGGACCTTATCTGAACCATAGGCAGTAAGAGACTACAACACCACCGCGCTAGAAGAAGGCTTTCATCTCCACCTGGTAAAGGGGAATTCTGGATTCGCTTCCAAGCCAGCCGGACCCTGCCTGTACCTGTGATCTGGTACCCTGGACTGTGGCTGCTTGAAGTCTTCAGTAAACCAGGTAAAGAGACTGCAAACCTGTGTCCTCGTTCTTTACTGCGCCATTCACCATCTTCCATCTACACACCGGGAGACTTGGGGATAGCAAACATAAAATCACCCCAGAGGACCCCTTAAAACAGCATGGGTCCCCACTGATGGAATACCACAGATGGCGTCACGAACATAAACTTTATTCAATTTCCCCTTTTACATGGGTGCCCAGGGCCATGGACCGGGTCGCCACGATGACATTCCCAGCCAGCAGAGCCAGCCGAAAAGAGCGTGAAGAAGGAAACGGGTGCCACGCTGACGAAGATATACCAAAAAGTGAGGACGCCGTGCAGCAGGGTCGGAAGTGAAGATGAGATGCCCGCCAGGGTCATGGGGTACTCGGTACCAGGTCCTGCGTTCACAGGGGGATGGCACGGTGGCTGCGACCCGGTCTGTGGCGCTGGGCACCCATGTAAAAGGGAAAGGTATTTAAAGGGAATAAAGTTTATGTTCGTGACGCCACCTGTGGTATTCGGTCAGTGGGGACCGACGCTGCTTTAAGGGGTCCTCTGGGTTGATGTTATGGCAGCTCGATAGTAGACCTTCCCACAGGTGAAGTGTGTCCCCAGGGCTCCAGGTGTGTAGATGGAAGATGGTGAATGGCGCAGTAAAGAATGAGGACACAGGTTTGCAGTCTCTTTACCTGGTTTACTGAAGACTTCAGCATCCAAAGTCCAGAGTACCAGATCACAGGGCAGGCAGGGTCCGGCCGACATGGAGGCAAGTTAGGAGTCCCGTTATCCAGGTGGAAATCAAAGTCTTCCTATAGCGCCGTGGTGTTGTAGTCCCTTACTGCCTATGGCTTCAGATAAGGTCCTCACAGATGTTCTCTCTCTCTGTCCCCCATATGGGATAGGACATAACCCGTATGACTGGTGACTTGAGTCTGTTTATAGGGACTCTAGCATGCCCCAGGCTCTATGGGTGTCATCGGGTCTCCTGAGTTATAGAGCGGACAGGTAACTTGGAGTTCAGCTGTCCGGTCGGTCTCTAACAGACTGCTCCAGTCTGTTTCCTGGCAAGAACTCTCTGAACGATGTTCTTTCCTTCTCAGTTTCCTCTTTCTGCCAGGAGCTGCAGACCCCTACGTCTGCTCAACTATTTTCCTATCGTACCAACTCGGCCTCAGCTGATGTTCCACGACAAGCTCCCTTCTGGCAATCTCTCTCTCTAGCACATCTTTCTGCTTTCTTCCCCTCTGTCTCTCTGACAGGAACTGACTAACTTTCCCTATAAACTACCAGATATATGGGGAGTTACCTAGTAAATAGGATCAAAAGCTCCCCCTGGTGGCCTGGTGTGTGAATGTGTTGCATGCTTGTGTTTACCTAGTTACAGTTATCCCTTCTTGCCTCTAAATGTAACATCACTCTCCCCGTGAGGAAAGCAATGCTACTGTGACAACCAGGACCCTGGGGTGCCACACTCCCCTCCCATTAAATCCAGTACTCCCGGACTGGGAAAAGAAGAACAACAATATATTAGCAAAAAGACATACAATTTTTGGAATGCTAAAAACATGTAAAACAAGTGAATATTATAAACTAGAGCTTCCCTTTATGGGAGGTGAGAACACTTGAACGTTACAAGAACATATTTACATTGTGGGCCCACTTTTAATAATAGAAAACAGTATAATAATTAACTATGAAAAGCTATGTTAGGGCTGGCGGAACGCACCAAATAATTATAAGGATGGTTTAAGGTGGGTTCGTAGCCCAGGGTCCACCGTGCAGAGATGACACCTGCTGCTCGGTAATGGCGGACAGTATATGGTGGTATAATGTGAACACACATGGGTTAGCTTCACCCGGTATGTAAGGAAGCAAACCCTGGTGTGTCACAGGGCCGCAATATCACAGATTGAACGCTAGTATTGGGTCACAGGACTCTGCCCCAAGGACACGGGGTTAGAGTCCCTCTAGACTACTAGCTCTCGGCGCCCCAACTGCAGTGCCAAGGAAAACCTAAATAATGATTTACCACACAGTGCGTGCAGCGCCGCTCTGGCGAACACCACTAGCCGCCCTAACTAGGGACAGGTAAGCGCACTGGTTGCGCACGGTGCCACACTGGCTAACGCTGCTCTTAGATGCTATAGATTGTGCCTGGTGCTGGATGGCACTAACAGGGGCTAGACAGCTCCAATGATTCGGAGCTTTCACCAGAACAGGCACACATCCACACACACAATAACTGATTTATACTAGTGCATGGCTGGGCGGGATCGCTGAGCAGGCTCCACTGCAGCTGAAGGAGAATAGGAGACCGCAGCGGACATGGTCCGAGATTCCCCCTGTGCAGGGGTGGGAACTCGACACCTAACATTACCCCCCTAGCACCCCCCTCCTTGGACCTCGCTACGCTCAAAGGCAGCAATGAGCTGCAGAGCCTGAATGTGCTCAACAGGCTCCCAGGACCTGTGGTCAGGGCCATAACCCTTCCAATCCACCAAATAGAACTTTTTGCCACGTACCACCTTACACCCCATGATAGCGTTCACCTCGTAATCGTCCGTGGACAAACCCGATGTCCCGGCAGATGACTCGGAAAACCGGGACATGTGAACGGGCTTTAGGAGGGACACATGAAAGGTGTCGGTGATACCTAGGTGAGGAGGAAGGGTCAGACGGTAGACCACAGGGTTAACCTGTTCCAGGACCTTGAAGGGACCCAAGTAGCGAACTTAGTGGACTCAACTCGCAGCCTGATATTACTGGCGGAGAGCCACACAAAGTCGCCAGAAGCAAAGGTCGGAGCGGGGTGCCGATGTGCATCGGCGGAGACCCTGATTCTCTCCTTGGAGGCCCGGATAGCATCCTGTGTGTGGTCCCAAATGTCACGTGCATGGGCACAGGAACCCGCGAATGCTGGCCGTAGTTAAGGAGGAAAGGGGTCTGCCCAGTGGAATTCGGTTACAGAGTTGTTCAGTGCAAACTCCGCCCACGGTAGCAAGAATACACAGTCAATCCTGCCTGGCTGAAACAAAATGTCGCAGGTATATGACCAGGGTCTGGTTGGCCCTCTCTACCAACCCATTCGTTTCCGGATGGTATGCTGATGAGAGATTCAGCTCGATGCTGAGTGGACGACAAAGCTCTCTCCAGAACCGAGACGCAAACTGGGGACCCCGGTCACTGACAATTTTGTCTGGCATACCATGTAGGCAGAAAATATGCTTGATAAACAACGCTGCTAAGGCCCGTGCAGAAGGCAGCCGTGGAAGAGGCACCAAGTGCACCATTTTGGAAAAGTGGTCGGTGACTACCCAAATAATGGTGCAGTTACGGGGCTTGGATAAGCCCACCACGAAGTCCATCCCGACCATTTCCCAGGGCCTGTCTGCCACCAGCAGGGGGTAAAGAAACCCAGAAGGCCGTTGTCGAGGAGACTTATTCTTGGCGCAGGAGACATACGCCCGAATATAGTCTCCGACGTCACGGGCCATATGCGGCCACCAGTACGTCCTCGCCAGAAGCTCAGCTGTCCTCTTAGTCCACCTACCCTGGACAAGTGAGCCCAAGAGAGGACCTCCGGTCGCAAATTAGTTGGCACAAAAGTCTTACCCGGGGGCACAGACCCTAGCAAAACCGGGGCCATGGTCCTCAGACTCTCCGAAGGGACAATTAACCAAGGCTCCTCCTCCACTGATGATACTATGGAGCAGGAGAGAGTGTCAGTATGGATGTTCTTCTCCCTGGAAAGATAATGGAGAGTGAAGTGGAAATGGGAGAAAAACAAGGACCATCTAGCCTGGCGAGAATTTAGCCACTGGGCAGTCTGCAAGTAAACCAAATTTTTGTGGTCGGTATGGACTTGGAAGGGAAAATGAGCCCCCTCCAGGAGGTGTCTCCACTCTGAGAAGGCCAACTTCATAGCTAGCAACTCCCTGTCCCCGATGGAATAATTCCTCTCCGCCGTTGTGAAGGTCGTAGAGAAAAAGAAGCAAGGATGTTTCCGACCTTGAGCATCCTTTTGGAATAGGACTGCTCCAGCACCAACAGATGAGGCATCCACCTCCATTATGAAAGGTTTATCTACATCGGGGCGATGTAGAATGGGGGCGCTAGCAAAGTGGGACTTAATAGTGAGGAAGGCCTTGGAGACCTCCTCCGACCACAATTTGGGATTTGCTCCCTTCTTGGTGAGGGCTACCAAGGGAGCTACCAAAGTAGAGAAGTTGGGAATGAACTGGCGATAATAGTTAATGAACCCCATAAAGCGCTGCACCGCTTTGAGAGAATGGGGTTCTTGCCAGTCCATCACAGCCTGTAGCTTGGCAGGATCCATAGCCAATCCCTGGGCGGAGATGATATAGCCCAAGAAAGGCAAGGACTCCTACTGAAACACACTCTTCTCCAACTTGGCATAGAGGGAGTTTGCCCATAGGAGGTCAAAGACTTTGCAAACATCTCTCTGGTGGGAGTCTATATCTGGAGAGTAGATGAGAATATCATCCAGATAGACTACGACCGAGGTGGATAACAGATCCCAGAAGATGATGTTCACAAAGTCTTGGAAAATGGCAGGAGCATTACAAAGCCCAAAGGGCATCACCAGGTATTCATAGTGCCCATCCCTGGTGTTAAATGCCGTCTTCCATTCGTCCCCCTCATGGATGCGAATCAGGTTGTAAGCACCCCGCAGATCAAGCTTAGTAAATAGCAACCTATCGAAGAGCTCAGATATCAGGTGCAAAGGATACTTGTTCTTAACGTGATGGCGTTAAGACTCCTGTAATCTATGCATGGACGTAATTCTCCATTCTTTTTCTGCACGAAGAAGAACCCCGCCCCTGCAGGTGACACTGACTTCCTAATGAATCCTCTTGCCAGATTCTCCTGGATGTATTGGGACATCGCCTCCGGGAGAGATAAGGGATAGACTCGACCCCGGGGAGGCTCTGCACCAGGCAAGAGGTCAATAGGACAGTCATAGGGGCGGTGGGATAGAAGGGTCTCCGCAGCCCTCTTGGAGAACACGTCCGCATAGGGCCAATAGTGCTTGCAGAGAGAGAAAAGATCTGCCGGTACTTCAGTAGTAGCAACCTGAACGCACTCCCTCAGACATCTACCCTCACAGGATTAACTCCATCCCAGAATTCTCCCAGAGGACCACTCTATATGAGGAGAGTGGTAGCGTAGCCATGATATCCCTAACAGGACCTCATCAATTCCCTCTGGAATGACTAGCAGGGAGATAATTTCCTGATGGAATGGCGACATAGAAAGAGCAAATGGGATGGTCTGGTGTGTTATCTGTGAGGGCAGTGTCAACCCATTTACCACTCGTATGGTCACTGGTTTGGCGAGCATCATCAGAGGTATTGCGTGCCATTGGGCAAAGGCAGAAGACATGAAGTTGCCCTCCGCCCCAGAATCCACGCAAAGCTCTACCGTATGAGTGGATGGGCCTAAGGTAATTGTCCCCTTGAAGGACAATTTGGAGGAAAACGTCGCTGTGTCTAGTGTACCTCCTCCTACAACCACTAGACACTGACTTTTTCCCGACCGCTGGCAGACAGGACATTTCCTGGCATAATGTCCCGACTGCTGGCAGACAGGACAGACCTTGAGTGCACGAGCGGTCCGAGACTTAGACCCCGCTCGTGACACCTCCATGGCCTCCTGTGGCTCGGACACCTGGACTGGAGATTCCAGAGGTCTGGCGAATGTGGGAGCCAGCCGAAACCTCTGCCTACACTGGGCTCGCTCCAACCTTCGCTCGTTAAAACGAAGGTCGATGCAGGTAGATATAGCTATTAGCTCCTCCAGTGTGGCAGGAATCTCACTAAGTGGCCAAGGCGTCCTTCACATGGTCAGCCAGTCCTCTCCAAAATACAGGAATGAGGACTTTATCTGGCCACTCCAGCTCAGATGCTAAAGTCCGGAAGTGGACAGCAAAATGACTGACCATGGATGAGCCCTGTGTAAATGCCAGCAGTTAGAGCGCCGTATCATGGGTGACACGAGGTCCCAAAAAGACCTGTTTCAGAGTGCCCATGAACCGTGGAGCACTCTGCACCACATGATCGTCGCACTTCCACAGCGGCGTTATCCACTCCAACGCCCTGTCCGACAGGAAGGATATAATAAATCCCACCTTAGCCCGCTCTGTGGGAAAACGTGCAGCCAGGAGCTCAAAATGTATAGCACACTGGCTCAGGAATCCCCGACACAGTTTACTGTCACCAGCAAACTTGTCTGGCAATGGGAGACGGGATAATGCCGGAGCAGGGGTGGCAGTGGACAAAGTAGCTGCAGCCACGCTAACAGCCTGAACAGCAACTGTTGTAACATCCACGGCTGAGGTTGTGCGCTCGAGAGCCGCCATCCTGCCCTCCAGCTGCTAGATGTACTGCTGTAGTCGCTGTTCATCCGCCATTACAAGCCAGATCCTGGTGCTAGTATAATGTTAGGGCTAGCAGAACGTACCAAATAATTATAAGGATGGTATAAGGTGCGTTTGCAGCCCGGGGTCCACCATGCAGAGATGACACCTGCTGCTCGGTAATGGCGGACAATATATGGCGGTATAATGTGAACACACACAGGATAGCTTGACCCGGTATGAAAGGAAGCGAACCCTGTTGCATCACAGGGCCGCAATACCACAGTGTGAATGCTAGTATTGGGTCACAGGACTCTGCCCCAAGGACACGGGGTTACAGTCCCTCTAGACCACTAGCGCTCGGTGCCGCAACTGCGGTGCCAAGGAAAAACCTAAATAATGATTTACCACACTGAGTGCGTGCAGCATCGCTCTGGCGAACACCACTAACCGCCCTAACTAGGGACAGGTAAGCACACTGGTTGCACACGGTGCCACACTGGCTAACGCTGCTGTTAGACTCTATAGATTGTGCCTGGTGCTGGATGGCAGTAACTGGCGCTAGACAGCTCCAACATTCGTGAGCATTCGTCAACACTAGGGATGGGAATGATTCAGAGCTTTCACCAGAACAGGCACACATCCACACACACACAATAACTGATTTATACTAGCGCATGGCCGGGCGGCCATGTGAACCTTTTATATCTGTAGCCTTCCAGGACCTTCCAAGTGCTCCAGTCGAAGCCGCTACAGGACCTGAGCATGTGACCCCCGACCACCAATGAGAGGTCATCCCGTGGCCATGCTCAGTAGAAGAAAAGCAGGACTTAGTCCCTGGAACGTCTGCTCGGACTGACATCTCTGCTGAGCAGGCTCCACTGCGGCTGAAGGAGAATGGGAGACCACAGTGGACATGGTTTGAGATTCCCCCTGTGCAGTGGTGGGAACTTGACACCTAATAAGCTATTACCCGCTACAGGCATATTATCTTAAGGTTTCAAAGTGTAAACAAGCATAATCTTTATTCAAAGTGCAGAACTTTCCTAGCAACGGAGACTACCCCTACTGGTATACTACATCAAGTCCATCTGATTCAAAAATGCAACATTAGACATTTTCACTACTTCCTGCACATAACACTATCTAATTTCAAGTTTCAATTTTATTTTTATTCAATATATTAAATCACTAATATACTACTAGCTGGCATATAAAGTACATTTCTAACTAACTGTGGATATTAATTAATTCAGCTAAGTGCATCAAATCAACATTCAAGTCTTTCAACACTGAGGTAGTGCAATTTGATACTCAAGTCAATCAATAACTTTATAACAGCAGCAACGATGCGAGGGACCCATCATTAACCCCCAACGTTGGTCTCTGGGCGGGCTACAAGGTGTGTATCTAGACCTGGAATTCTACCGCGCCAAACGGGTTTTTTTTCAGGTCTCTGGAAAACAAAGCAACTTTCACAGCAATGTTAGAAGCAGTCTTTTTAAAGCTTCTTTGTAAAACCAGCAGGAAGCACCATTAAGAACGTTTAAACTATTTACAAGACAGTTTGTGAATAATTCACTGTCCATGATTCAAATGTTCTTTAAACGGATGAACTCTTTAAACAGAGGATCCCTTTTAACGAGGGACCCCTTTAAATGGAAACCTGTTCAGGTTTATTAAACTTTTAAATTGTAACAGTCATTTTAAACTTGCCAATAATAGTTAACTTCCAACTATTTACAGTCATATCACTTTTCTCATTTGCTCTCTCTTATGCTTGCTGGGCCAGAAATTGTTGTTTCTCCATACCAGAGTCCAGGTCCCAGGGGATGTTGTGATGGCCCCAACCAGGTCGGGGGTCTAATGGTGATGGGAGTCGGCCTACCAGTGTCTCGTCAGTAGCGGTGGCAAGGTGAGTCACTGGAACGGAGTCAGCAGCTGGGGCAGGAGCAGTCGCTGGTGGTAAGTTTTGCCACCGTGCGATCGTCATCTTTTTGATCAGGGACTCCTTCCATGCGGCCACCCCTGTCATCTGGGTCCGCAAGAGTCGTCGGGCCAGCTCCTCCATCTCTCTCCACAGGAGGTCTGGGCTTATCATCGGTGACGGGCGCAGTTCTTGCAGGTCCCGGCTGGGAGAGTCCTCTTGCTCCATCCCACGCTCCGGAGTCCGCTCACCTCTTTCCGCCATGTTGATTCCCGGTTCTTCCTCCTCCCTCACATCACAGTGCTGGCAGGGGGAGGGCATGATCTTCGCGCCGCTCTGCTTGGACCACCCACGATGGCACGCCCTTCTTCTCCGGCGCTCCTCGTAGCACTATAATGGTGGCAGTTTTGGCGGTATTTCACAGTGCACAGTCTCTAGATAAATCACAGTTAGGCACAGTCTCTTAGGCGCACATGACCCGATTTGCTGGGTCAGTCCATCCTGTTTGTGACGCCAAGATGAGACGCCTGCCAGGGCCGTGGGGTACTCGGTAACGGGTCCTGCATTCACAGGGGTATGTCACGGTGGCTGTGACCTGGTCCGTGGCCCCGGGCACCCATATAAAAGGGAAAGGTCTTTAAAGGGAATAAAGTTTATGTTCGTGATGCCACCTGTGGTATTCGGTCAGTGGGGACCGACGCTGCTTTAAGGGGTCCTCTGGGGTGATGTTATGTTTGCTAGATGGTATAGCTTCCCATAGGTGAAGTGTGTCCCCAGGACTCCCGGTGTGTAGATGGAAGATGGTGAATGGCGCAGCAAAGAATGAGGACACAGGTTTGCAGTCTCTTTACCTTGTTTACTGAAGGCTTCAGCATCCACAGTCCAGAGCACCAGATCACAGGGCAGGCAGGGTCCGGCCGGCTTGGAGGCAAGTTAGGAGTCCCCTTATCCAGGTGGAAATCAAAGCCTTCCTATAGCGCCGTGGTGTTGTAGTCCCTTACTGCCTATGGCTTCAGATAAGGTCCTCACAGATGTTCTCTCTCTCTCTGTCCCCAGTATAGGATATAACCCGTATGACTGGTGACTTGAGTCTGTTTATAGGGACTCTAGCACACCCCGGGCTCTATAGGTGTCACCGTATCTCCTAGGTTTTAGGGCGGACAGGTAACTTGGAGTTCAGCTGTCCTGCCGATCTCTGATGTAAGTCGTAGAGGCCCTTACACCCTCGGTATTCCGGCTACCGGTCTCTGCGCCTCAGAAGGAGGCAGCCTGCTCGTGGCTGGTCTCCCACTGGTGTTCCTCTCCTGTGCTTCGCTCTCCTGCACGCTCACTGCAATATATTCGGTTTTCTGTGTGTCTCTATCCAGGAGCTGCCGCACTGTGGCTACTGTTGTGAATTAGGTTGTCAAGCTCCCTCCTGTGGTCATGAATGGTACTTCGGCTGGTTCTGTCCATGGGCTTCCTCTGGTGGTTGTGAGTGGAGCTGCGGCTTCTGAGTTTCCTTCCACAGGTGACGAGGTTAATTCGTTAGCTGGCTGCTCTATTTAACTCCACTTAGATCATTGCTCCATGCCACCTGTCAATGTTCCAGTATTGGTCTAGTTCTCTCCTGGATCGTTCTTGTGACCTGTCTTCCCAGCAGAAGCTAAGTTCCTGCTTGTTTTTCTCTGGTTTGCTATTTTTCTGTCCAGCTTGCTATTTTGATTTTTGCCTTGCTTGCTGGAAGCTCTGGGACGCAGAGGGAGCGCCTCCGCACCGTGAGTCGGTGCGGAGGGTCTTTTTGCACCCTCTGCGTGGTCTTTTTGTAGTTTTTTGTGCTGACCGCAAAGTTACCTTTCCTATCCTCTGTCTGTTCAGTAAGTCGGGCCTCACTTTGCTAAATCTAATTCATCTCTGTGTTTGTAATTTTCATCTTTACTCACAGTCATTATATGTGGGGGGCTGCTTTTTCCTTTGGGGAATTTCTCTGAGGCAAGGTAGGCTTTATTTTTCTATCTCTAGGGCTAGCTAGTTTCTTAGGCTGTGTCGAGTTGCATAGGGAGCGTTAGGAGCAATCCACGGCTATTTCTAGTGTGTGTGATAGGATTAGGGATTGCGGTCAGCAGAGTTCCCACGTCTCAGAGCTCGTCCTATATTATTAGTAACTATCAGGTCATTCCGTGTGCTCTTAACCACCAGGTCCATTATTGTCCTTACCACCAGGTCATAACAGTACAGGTGGCCCAAAGTATTAATGCATCTCAATAGAGGGATAAGAGAAGTTCTGAGACCATTTTTTTTTCTTTGCAGTGTGTTTTGTCTCTCTTTTCCCCTTTACCTCTGGGTGGTTCAGGATACAGGTGTAGATATGGACATTCAAGGTCTGTCCTCTTGTATGGATAATCTCACTGCAAGGGTACAAAACATTCAAGATTTTGTGGTTCAGAATCCGATGTTAGAGCCTAGGATTCCAATTCCTGATTTGTTTTTTGGGGATAGATCTAAGTTTCTGAATTTCAAAAATAATTGTAAATTGTTTCTTGCTTTGAAACCTCGCTCCTCAGGTGACCCTGTTCAACAAGTGAAAATCATTATTTCTTTGTTACGTGGCGACCCGCAAGACTGGGCATTTTCCCTTGCGCCAGGAGATCCTGCATTGCGTGATGTTGATGCGTTTTTTCTGGCGCTCGGATTGCTTTACGATGAACCTAATTCAGTGGATCAGGCAGAGAAAATCTTGCTGGCTCTGTTTCAGGGTCAGGATGAGGTAGAAATATATTGTCAGAAGTTTAGGAAGTGGTCTGTACTCACTCAGTGGAATGAATGTGCCCTGGCAGCAATTTTCAGAAAGGGTCTCTCTGAAGCCCTTAAGGATGTCATGGTGGGATTTCCCATGCCTGCTGGTCTGAATGAGTCTATGTCTTTGGCCATTCAGATCGATCGACGCTTGCGTGAGCGTAAAGCTGTGCACCATTTGGCGGTATTATCTGAGCATAGACCTGAGCCTATGCAATGTGATAGGACTTTGACCAGAGCTGAACGGCAAGAACACAGACGTCGGAATGGGCTATGTTTTTACTGTGGTGATTCCACTCATGCTATCTCCGATTGTCCTAAGCGCACTAAGCGTTTTGCTAGGTCTGCTACCATTGGTACAGTACAGTCGAAATTTCTTTTGTCCGTTACTCTGATTTGCTCTTTGTCATCCTATTCTGTTATGGCATTTGTGGATTCAGGCGCTGCCCTGAATTTGATGGACTTGGAGTTTGCTAGGCGCTGTGGTTTTCTCTTGGAGCCCTTGCAGTATCCTATTCCATTGAGAGGAATTGATGCTACGCCTTTGGCCAAGAATAAGCTTCAGTACTGGACCCAATTGACCATTTGCATGGCTCCTGCACATCAGGAGGATATTCGCTTTATGGTGTTGCATAATCTGCATGATGTGGTCGTTTTGGGGTTGCTATGGCTACAGGTCCATAATCCAGTATTGGATTGGAAATCTATGTCTATGTCCAGCTGGGGTTGTCAGGGGGTACATGGTGATGTTCCATTTTTGTCTATTTCGTCATCCACCCCTTCTGAAGTCCCGGAGTTTTTGTCAGATTACCGGGATGTATTTGATGAGCCCAAATCCAGTGCCCTACCTCCTCATAGGGATTGCGATTGTGCTATCAATTTGATTCCTGGTAGTAAGTTTCCTAAGGGCCGACTGTTCAATTTATCTGTGCCAGAGCACGCCGCTATGCGGAGTTATGTAAAGGAATCCTTGGAGAAGGGTCATATTCGCCCGTCGTCGTCACCATTGGGAGCAGGGTTCTTTTTTGTGGCCAAGAAGGATGGTTCTTTGAGACCTTGTATTGATTACCGCCTTCTTAATAAGATCACAGTCAAATTTCAGTACCCTTTGCTGCTGCTATCGGATTTATTTGCTCGGATTAAGGGGGCTAGTTGGTTCACCAAGATAGATCTTCGTGGTGCGTATAATCTTGTGCGTATTAAACAGGGCGATGAATGGAAAACAGCATTTAATATGCCCGAGGGCCATTTTGAGTACCTGGTTATGCCATTCGGGCTTTCCAATGCTCCATCAGTATTTCAGTCCTTTATGCATGACATCTTCCGAGAGTACCTGGATAAATTCCTGATTGTATATTTGGATGATTGTTATGCTGTGCTATCAGGCAACACAGTGTGTAGTAATCAGCGCACATACAGTGATATGGCAATAACCCAAAAACAGTAGAACAAGCTCTGAGACGTGGAATCTCTGCAGACTGCAATACCTGAACCTATCCTCACACAACTAAAAGCAGCAGTGGATTGCGCCTAACACTACCTATGCAACTCGGCACTGCCTGAGGAGCTGACTAGCCTGAAGATAGAAATACAAGCCTGACTTGCCTCAGAGAAATACCCCAAAGGAAAAGGCAGCCCCCCACATATAATGACTGTTAGCAAGATGAAAAGACAAAACGTAGGAATGAAATAGATTCAGCAAAGTGAGGCCCGATATTCTAGACAGAGCGAGAATAGCAAAGAGAACTATGCAGTCTACAAAAAACCCTAAAGCAAAACCACGCAAAGGAAGGCAAAAAGACCCACCGTGCCGAACTAACGGCACGGCGGTGCACCCTTTGCGTCTCAGAGCTTCCAGCAAAAGAGAATAGCAAAGCTGGACAGAAAAAACGGAAACAAAAACAAAGTAACACTTATCTAGCAGAGCAGCAGGCCACAGGAAAGATGCAGTAGCTCAGATCCAACACTGGAACATTGACAAGGAGCAAAGAAGACAGACTCAGGTGGAGTTAAATAGCAAGGCAGCCAACGAGCTCACCAAAACACCTGAGGGAGGAAGCCCAGAGGCTGCAATACCACTTGTGACCACATGAGTGAATTCAGCCACAGAATTCACAACAGATGATATTTTGGTCTTCTTGGATGATTGGGAGTCTCACGTGAAGCAGGTCAGAATGGTGTTCCAGGTCCTTCGTGCAAATTCTTTGTTTGTGAAGGGGTCAAAGTGTCTCTTTGGAGTTCAGAAGGTTTCATTTTTGGGTTTCATTTTTTCCCCTTCTACAATCGAGATGGACCCTGTTAAAGTCCAGGCCATTTATGATTGGACTCAGCCGACATCTGTGAAGAGTCTGCAAAAGTTCCTGGGCTTTGCTAATTTTTATCGTCGCTTCATCAGTAATTTTTCTAGTGTTGCTAAACCGTTGACTGATTTGACCAAGAAGGGTGCTGATGTGGTCAATTGGTCCTCTGCGGCTGTGGAAGCTTTTCAGGAGTTGAAGCGTCGTTTTTCTTCTGCCCCTGTGTTGTGCCAGCCAGATGTTTCGCTTCCGTTTCAGGTCGAGGTTGATGCTTCTGAGATTGGAGCAGGGGCTGTTTTGTCGCAAAGAAGTTCTGATGGCTCGGTGATGAAACCATGTGCCTTCTTTTCTAGAAAGTTTTCGCCTGCTGAGCGCAATTATGATGTTGGCAATCGAGAGTTGTTGGCCATGAAGTGGGCATTCGAGGAGTGGCGTCATTGGCTTGAAGGAGCCAAGCATCGCGTGGTGGTCTTGACGGATCACAAGAATTTGACTTATCTCGAGTCTGCCAAACGGTTGAATCCTAGACAGGCTCGTTGGTCGCTATTTTTCTCCCGTTTTGATTTTGTGGTTTTGTACCTTCCAGGCTCTAAGAATGTGAAGGCTGATGCCCTGTCAAGGAATTTTGTGCCCGACTCTCCGGGTGTTCCTGAGCCGGCGGGTATTCTCAAAGAGGGGGTAATTTTGTCTGCCATCTCCCCTGATTTGCGGCGGGTGCTGCAAAAATTTCAGGCTGATAGACCTGACTGTTGCCCAGCGGAGAAACTGTTTGTCCCTGATAAATGGACTAGTAGAGTTATCTCTGAGGTTCATTGTTCGGTGTTGGCTGGTCATCCTGGAATCTTTGGTACCAGAGATTTGGTGGCTAGATCCTTTTGGTGGCCGTCTTTGTCGCGGGATGTGCGTTCTTTTGTGCAGTCCTGTGGGACTTGTGCTCGGGCTAAGCCCTGCTGTTCTCGTGCCAGTGGGTTGCTTTTGCCCTTGCCGGTCCCGAAGAGGCCCTGGACACATATCTCTATGGATTTTATTTCGGATCTCCCTGTCTCTCAAAAAATGTCGGTCATTTGGGTGGTTTGTGATCGCTTCTCTAAGATGGTCCATTTGGTTCCCTTGTCTAAATTGCCTTCCTCCTCTGATTTGGTGCCATTGTTTTTCCAGCATGTGGTTCGTTTACATTGCATTCCGGAGAACATCGTTTCGGACAGAGGTTCCCAGTTTGTTTCGAGGTTTTGGCGAGCCTTTTGTGCTAGGATGGGCATTGATTTGTCTTTTTCCTCGGCTTTCCATCCTCAGACAAATGGCCAAACCGAACGAACTAATCAGACTTTGGAAACATATCTGAGATGCTTTGTTTCTGCTGATCAGGATGATTGGGTGTCTTTTTTGCCTTTGGCTGAGTTCGCCCTTAATAATCGGGCCAGCTCGGCTACTTTGGTTTCGCCGTTTTTCTGCAATTCTGGTTTCCATCCTCATTTCTCTTCAGGGCAGGTTGAGTCTTCGGACTGTCCATGTGTAGATACTGTGGTGGATAGGTTGCAGCAGAATTGGACTCATGTGGTGGACTATTTGACATTGTCCCAGGAGAAGGCTCAACGTTTCGCTAACCGCCGGCGCTGTGTGGGTCCCCGACTTCGTGTTGGGGATTTGGTTTGGTTGTCGTCTCGTTATGTTCCTATGAAGGTTTCCTCTCCTAAGTTTAAGCCTCGTTTCATTGGTCCGTATAAGATTTCTGAGGTTCTCAATCCTGTGTCGTTTCGTTTGACCCTTCCAGCTTCTTTTGCCATCCATAATGTATTCCATAGGTCATTGTTGCGGAGATACGTGGCGCCTGTGGTTCCATCCGTTGATCCTCCTGCCCCGGTGTTGGTTGAGGGGGAGTTGGAGTATGTGGTGGAGAAGATTTTGGATTCTCGTATTTCGAGACGGAAACTCCAGTACCTGGTCAAGGGAAGGGTTATGGTCAGGAAGATAATTCCTGGGTCTTTGCCTCCGATGTTCATGCTGCCGATCTGGTTCGTGCCTTTCATTTGGCTCGTCCTGGTCGGCCTGGGGGCTCTGGTGAGGGTTCGGTGACCCCTCCTCAAGGGGGGGGGGGTACTGTTGTGAATTAGGTTGTCAAGCTCCCTCCTGTGGTCATGAATGGTACTTCGGCTGGTTCTGTCCATGGGCTTCCTCTGGTGGTTGTGAGTGGAGCTGCGGCTTCTGAGTTTCCTTCCACAGGTGACGAGGTTAATTCGTTAGCTGGCTGCTCTATTTAACTCCACTTAGATCATTGCTCCATGCCACCTGTAAATGTTCCAGTATTGGTCTAGTTCTCTCCTGGATCGTTCTTGTGACCTGTCTTCCCAGCAGAAGCTAAGTTCCTGCTTGTTTTTCTCTGGTTTGCTATTTTTCTGTCCAGCTTGCTATTTTGATTTTTGTCTTGCTTGCTGGAAGCTCTGGGACGCAGAGGGAGCGCCTCCGCACCGTGAGTCGGTGCGGAGGGTCTTTTTGCACCCTCTGCGTGGTCTTTTTGTAGTTTTTTGTGCTGACCGCAAAGTTACCTTTCCTATCCTCTGTGTTCAGTAAGTCGGGCCTCACTTTGCTAAATCTATTTCATCTCTGTGTTTGTAATTTTCATCTTTACTCACAGTCATTATATGTGGGGGGCTGCCTTTTCCTTTGGGGAATTTCTCTGAGGCAAGGTAGGCTTTATTTTTCTATCTCTAGGGCTAGCTAGTTTCTTAGGCTGTGTCGAGTTGCATAGGGAGCGTTAGGAGCAATCCACGGCTATTTCTAGTGTGTGTGATAGGATTAGGGATTGCGGTCAGCAGAGTTCCCACGTCTCAGAGCTTGTCCTAAATTATTAGTAACTATCAGGTCATTCCGTGTGCTCTTAACCACCAGGTCCATTATTGTCCTTACCACCAGGTCATAACAGGCTACACAGCTCCGTAAACTCTCTTCTGCCTCTGACTGCTCCAGTATGTTTCCTGGCAAGAACTCTCTGAACAATGTTCTTTCCTTCTCAGTTTCCTTCTCAGTGAGTGATTCGATCTTCATCACAATACCCCCCAGGAGTGAAATGTTAATATGGTGTCGGGCAACAATAGGCCTCAGAGGCAAAGACTACCAGGCCCTGGTAGAACCTGTGTATTCAGATAGTACGCCCACAATCCTCACAGCCAGAGGGGTGGTTGAAGTCCGCAAGGGGAGGGTACTAGCAGGGCCACCATCAGGGCATTACTGCCCTGACTGGCGTATGGGGCAGGCTTCTATCGGTAATTGAACCTGCGTCCGAGACGCAGGTTCAGTTACTCTATTGCAGCCTTGCGGGCCCATGTGGGCCCGTACTGCAATGGTTAAAGCCGCCAGCCAAACGGAGGTTGGCAGCTGACGTCAGCGCACATCGCCGGCGTATGACATCATTGTCATTCGCCGGCGAGTGCGTGCTGAAACGCCGGGATGGATTTTCGCTTCGCCGCAGGAGCACAGCAAGGTAAGAAGAAAGGTTTTTTAATTTTTTTTAACTGAAAGCGGCAAGCCGCAATGTGGACCATGTGTCTCCATCCAGCCCGTCACAGAAGGGAGACAGGGCGCAGAATGGAGACAAGGGGGTAGAATGAGACAAGGGAGCAGAACAAGGGGCAGAATGGAGACAAGGGGCAGAATGGAGACAAGGGGGCAGAATGGAGACAAGGGAGCAGAATAGAGACAAGGGGGCAGAATGGAGACAAGGGGCAGAATGGAGACAAGGGGGCAGAATGGAGATAAGGGGGCAGAATGGAAACAAGGGGGCAGGATGAGACAAGGGGGCAGAATGAGATGGGAGCAGAATGGAGACAAGGGAGCAGAATGGAGACAAGGGGGCAGAATGGAGACAAGGGGCAGAATGGAGACAAGGGAGCAGAATGGAGACAAAGGAGCAGAATAGAGACAAGGGGGCAGAATGGAAACAAGGAGGCAGAATGGAGACACGGGGCAGAATGGAGACAAGTGGCAGAATGAGACAGGGGAGCAGAATGGAGACAAGGGAGCAGAATGGAGACAAGGGAGCAGAATGGAGACAAGGGGGCAGAATGGAGACAAGGGAGCAGAATAGAGACAAGGGAGCAGAATGGAGACAAGGGGGCAGGATGAGACAAGGGGGCAGAATGGAGAAAAGGGGGCAGAATGGAGACAAGGAAGCAGAATGGAGACAAGGGGGCAGAATGGAGACAAGGAAGCAGAATGGAGACAAGAGGGCAGAATGGAGACAAGGGGGCAGAATGGAGACAAGGAAGCAGAATGGAGACAAGGGGGCAGAATGGAGACAAGGGGCAGAATGGAGAAAAGGGGGCAGAATGGAGACAAGGGGGCAGAATGGAGACAAGGGAGCAGAATGGAGACAAGAGGGCAGAATGGAGACAAGGGGGCAGAATGGAGACATGGGGCATAATGGAGACACAGGGGCAGAATGGAGACAAGGGGCAGAATGGAGACAAGGGGCAGAATGGAGACAAGGGGGCAGAATGGAGATAAGGGGGCAGAATGGAGACAAGTGGCAGAATGAGACAGGGGAGCAGAATGGAGACAAGGGAGCAGAATGGAGACAAGGGAGCAGAATGGAGACATGGGGCATAATGGAGACACAGGGGCAGAATGGAGACAAGGGGGCAGAATGGAGACAAAGGAGCAGAATAGAGACAAGGGGGCAGAATGGAGACAAGGAGGCAGAATGGAGACAAGTGGCAGAATGAGACAGGGGAGCAGAATGGAGACAAGGGAGCAGAATGGAGACAAGGGAGCAGAATGGAGACAAGGGAGCAGAATGGAGACAAGGGAGCAGAATACAGACAAGGGAGCAGAATGGAGACAAGGGGGCAGGATGAGACAAGGAGGCAGAATGATACGGGAGCAGAATGGAGACAAGGAAGCAGAATGGAGACAAGGGGGCAGAATGGAGACAAGGGAGCAGAATACAGACAAGGGAGCAGAATGGAGACAAGGGGGCAGGATGAGACAAGGAGGCAGAATGATACGGGAGCAGAATGGAGACAAGGAAGCAGAATGGAGACAAGGGGGCAGAATGGAGACAAGGAGGCAAAATGGAGACAAGTGGCAGAATGAGACAGGGGAGCAGAATGGAGACAAGGGAGCAGAATGGAGACAAGGGAGCAGAATGGAGACAAGGGAGCAGAATGGAGACAAGGGGGCAGAATGGAGACAAGGGAGCAGAATAGAGACAAGGGAGCAGAATGGAGACAAGGGGGCAGGATGAGACAAGGGGGCAGAATGATACGGGAGCAGAATGGAGACAAGGAAGCAGAATGGAGACAAGGGGGCAGAATGGAGACAAGGGGCAGAATGGAGAAAAGGGGGCAGAATGGAGACAAGGGGGCAGAATGGAGACAAGGGAGCAGAATGGAGACAAGAGGGCAGAATGGAGACAAGGGGGCAGAATGGAGACATGGGGCAGAATGGAGACACAGGGGCAGAATGGAGACACAGGGGCAGAATGGAGACAAGGGGCAGAATGGAGACAAGGTGCAGAATGGAGACAAGGGGGCAGAATGGAGACAAGGGGGCAGAATGGAGATAAGGGGGCAGAATGGAGATAAGGGAGCAGAATGGAGACACGAAGGCAGAATGGAGACAAGGGGGCAGAATGAGACAAGGGGGCAGAATGAGACAAGGGGGCAGAATGCAGACAAGGAGACAGAATGGAGACAAGGGCAGAATGATACAAGGGGGCAGGATGAAACAAGGGGGCAGAATGGAGACAAGGGGGCAGAAAGGAGACAAGGGGGCAGAATGGAGACAAGGGGCAGAATGGAGACAAGGGGCAGAATTGAGACAGATCAGGCAGGAATATGGGGCAGGATAGAGGCAGAGGGGGCAGGATCATGGGACAGATGGGGCAGGATGGAGACAGATGGGGAAGGATGGAGAAAGATGGTGTAGGATCAAGGGGTAGGATGGATACGATGGAGACAGATGGGGCAGGATCATGGGACAGATGGGGAGATCATATGACGCAGGATGGGACATCACATGGGGGCAGCATAGGAGAACATATGGATGGAGCCAGGAATGAGACACACGGGGGCCAGGATGGGGAATATTGTTACCATAGGGGCTAATTAAGGGATATTATTACTGCAGTAATGTATTTATTTTATTTTTTGAGGATACTGTTTTAAATGGGGGTGGGGTGGTCCTGTTTCTGTGCAGATCAACACTGTCGCTTTTTGTCACGATATGGTATGAAATATCATATAAGTAGTTTCTCTTGCTAGCAGGCTGCAGGCTAAAAAGCCCCCCTTCCCTTTCACTCAGCCAAGAGCTGCCTTGCCAATGTACATGGGGGAAGAGCGTTTTATTGCCTAAAGGAATTTTTACGACCAGGTTAGAATCTTCCTCCAGCAAGAACTGGATTCTAAGTTTCTAGAATACATGGAAGTTCTTTGTTTTGTTTTTGTAAGATATTACGCAAACCGTTTACGTTAAGAACACGAAAATATATATTCTTAATCTCCCTCGGTGGATCTGCCCATCCCTCTAAACACGGGCTTCTAACTCCATCTGGTAAAGAAGTAGGGATTTCTCTGTAAATATGTATCCCAGATAGGACATATTTGATCTCATTAGAATGTCCACGTTAATCCGAGATGAATGCTGGGTTTGTTATGACTATGACATGTTTTGTAGCGGAGTTATAGAAATTAGATATAGGTTAGGGTAAAATTAGTTAACTGAAGAGGTAGGAGGGACGAGGTGATCCAACCCCTTTCTGGGATGTCACAGGCTGGAGCTATAACTGTCTGCCCAGATCCCCAGCTCAGATTTCTTGTCTTTTTCCTGGAGAGCCCTGAGCATGTCCAATGAGCTGGGACGTATGGAAGCTCCACTAGCCTGGTTGCCTGCAATGCTTTGAACACATGTAAGTGTTATTCTCATGTAATCCTTGTTTTTTATAATTACCTTGTACATATTTGCAATTGTCTCATTTGTAACATCTTTTTAAAAATTTTTGATAAAGCACTGCCTAAATTTTGTGGGGTATATTATTTAATACTAGTTCTCTCCATGCTCTAAACGTACCCTAAGTCTCCTGAAGGAAATTACGCTACTGTTTTTGGGTTAGCTTCGGACCCGTTTAATCGAAGCTGGTGGCAGCGATAGTGTGCAGACTTTTGGGTGATGCTGTAGCGACTGCGGCGTTGATAATTATTGTTCCTGCCTGAGTGGGAGTAGTTTATCGCTTCGCTGCAGCGTGCCCAATAGCCAGTACATAGCAGGCAGCCTTTCTGGCGACTAATTACCCCAGGTGCAGTACCACATCTGACCTGAGAGTAAGGGGGGCACCAGAGAGCTGCAAGTTTTAAGTGGAACTGTAAGTGGGATATACATAAATCCCTACAGTTCGTGGTATATTGCAGAGCAGTGGGATACCTAGAATAAGCCTCTGCTGTAAACTTAGAGGTCAATAGCCTTGTGTGTGGTTTTTCATCACATTGTGAAGTGGAGGGATAACTAAGATAAGCCCCCTGCACATGTGATAGCCATCCGTTGGCCTAAAGTCACCCCAACCCGTGACGTAGGGGGGCTCAACGCCATCACAGCCTCTGACGCACACCCAATGCCGCGCATCGAGGAGCTGCTGGATAAGTTAGCTCCTGCAGAGACGAGCCCTGGCTGGATGAAGTGACGGTGGTCTATGCTGGATGAAGATTAAAAGCAAAGATGAAGGACTTCACCTAGAGACATCACTGGTGAGTCAGTGTGTTACACTGATGCTATACACTGTATACTATATACAGTGGTCCTGTGTACAATGTCACCAGTGATCACTGAATTACCTTTACATTATCCACTATATACAGAGCATCAGTGTATAATGTCACCGGTGATCACTGTATTACCTGTACACAGACACTACATACTAAGTACAGATCTCCTGTGAATACTGGCACTTATGGTGATGTTAGTATTGTGGGCTTTTTTTTATTACTGATCAGTATTGTAGTATTCAGTCACTATGTGGTGGTAATATGTTGTCCGCCCATGGTGTGGCGGCATTTGTTCCTTATATGTGCTATTATTTGGTCACTATGTGGTGGTAATATGTGGTCTGGTCATGGTGCGGTGGTATTTGTCCCCTGTATGTGGTATTATTGGTGATCATATGGTGGTAATATGTGGTCTGGTCATGGTGCAGTGGTATTTGTCCCCTGTATGTGGTATTGGTCATTTTAAAAATTGAAAAATAAATAAAAATATACCTAAATTGTATTGGATACTTTAACAAATGTTTAATAGGTTAGAGTAGGGTAGGGCCCGACCTTGTCCTGGTGGCGGCTTTAAAAATCTTTTGACTGTGGACAGTTCAAGGGGTGGAGGTGGGGCTGGGGTGGAGCCTGGGCGGAGTCTCAAGGGGGCCCCGAAAGAGGTCCACCTAACCAGATATGCCACACTTGCCAAACTGTTTACTGTTGATAATAATGTAATACAGGCGACAGAACCCTTGATCCCGTCCAGCCAGGTGGAGGACAATGGCTCTGCAGGAGAAATGAAAGATTGGTGTCAGAAATTACACGTGGGCACTGATTCTACACCTTCACACCAGAAACAAGGGGCTTACCGGGCGGTCCATGAGTATGAGCGGGTATTCAGCAAACACCCACTACATTTTGGGCGGGTAAAAGAGATTCAACATCATATCCCCACAAGAGATCATCCGCCCATTAAAGAAGTTGTCCACTACTATAAAGGTGTTGTTTTTTTTCCATAAATCTTGCTATTATGTGCCACTGAAAACATCTACTGTGTTTATTGCAGCAATATTACCTGTTACCATGGTGTAGCAGCACATCTTTAGTGCTGGATCCAGCTCTCATGGGGTTAATCGACAACTTCCTTTCCCCTGAGTTATTGTGGTCTAATACTACAAGTTCTATGATGCATTGCACTCACCTGTAACTCTGCACCTGGCACACACTCCAAAACACACCCAAACCCCTCCCTCCTCTCTGTTCAGGCTGATGAGGAGAGGTCACATCTTGGTCACGAGCTGTAAAGCAGTACCAACCAAGAATTGTACAACCATGGTGATCAAGCTTTGAGCTTTTTTCTTTTCTCATCTATTTCATAGTATAGTTTAGTATACATACATGATATACTGTAAAGAGATCTCACTGCGTGTATGTAGATATGTAAATTACACAGTACATGTGTGGGTATATATGTCCATCTACATACAATTGTGTGCATGTATGTATTATGTGTGTTCTTATTTTACCCTATTTATGCTCATATACAGGCACAGTCCAGCCCCAAATTGGCCCCCCACTACTTCCATCCAGTCAGTGCCCCCTCCATACTCCCCTCTAGTCAGCGCCCACATAGCGTTTTAGGACTGTGTTTCTCCGCGGCATAACGCGGTGTAACACAGTCCTTTAACGCTGTTATTAATCGTCTAAGTGTGCCCAATTTTTTACTATTGATGCTGCCTATGCAGCATCAATAATAAAAACATATGATGTTAAAAATAATTTTAAAAAAATTACATTATATTCTCACCTTCCGCGCCAGCCTTTCACACTACTCGTGACTATCCGGTCCAAATAATGCATTGTGGCAATGCCCGAACATGACGTAGCGTTCTCGCGAGACCGCTACATCATCACGTGTTATGACCGCAAGGCATTACTGGCAACGGAACGTCACGACATGGCCTGGATGCGGGGGACGCCGGAAGGTGAGTATATAATTATTTTTTATTTCTTTTTTTTTTAACAGGGATTTGGTGCCCACAATATACTACGTGGGCTTTGTTATATACTACGTGGGCTGTATTATATACTACATACATATTCTAGAGTACTCGACGCGTTACAATCTGGCCAACATCTAGTAAATCTTATTCACGCAGCGTTTCCCAGTTGAAAACAAAATGGCAAAATACTAGGCAGAAACATGTGTTAACGCTGTGATAAAGTGCATAGTGCTAATAAGGTGATACATATAGTGCTTACTCATGTGGGTATGGTGCCCGCTGAGTACGTAGCTCCAACGCACGTTTCGCAATATTTGCTTCTTCGGGAGGCTTGTGAACTGCTGCTTCAGATTGTTGTGTCATCACTAGTGTTGAGCATTCCGATACTGCAAATATCGGGTATCGGACGATATTCGCTGTATTGAAATTACGATACCGAGTTCCGATATTTTTGCGATATCGGAAATCGGAATCGGAAGTTCCTATAGTGCAATTATGCAGTATAATGAAGTGTGGGCGGTGCGTGGGCGGAGACTGGGTGTGTGTGCGGGCGGTGTCTGTGCGTGACTGTGGGGCTCTCTGCGTGTGTGCCGGGGTCTCTGTGCGGCGTGCGGGGTCTATGTGTGGCGTGCGGGGTCTATGTGCGGCGTGCAGGGTCTCTGTGCGTCTTGCGGGGTGTCTCTGGGCGGGTGGAGTGTCTCTGCGCGGCGGGCGGGGTCTCTGCGGGGCATGCGGGGTGTCTCTGCGGGGCGTGCGGCGTGTCTCTGTGCGGGGTGTCTCAGTGCGGGCATCGTCTGATGGGACTACAAGTCCCATCGGACGATGCCTACTACCCTGACAGTGATTGACACATTAGCCAATGATGGGACAGTAGTAGTCCCATCATCCGGCTAATGTGCTGAATGAAAAAAAAAAAATACTCCATACATACTCCATACATACTCCATACATACTCCATACAGTACATACATGACATACAGTACATTAAACATAGAGTTCATACTCACCATTCATCATTTTGATCCCCGAAGCCAGTGTCATCTGTAAAAAAAGGTGAAAAAAACAACCAACCAATATACTCACTGTCTGCAGAAATCCACGATTGTCCCACGACGATCTCCCGTGGAGAACAGCAGCAACAGCTGTTGCAACCGCTCTCCAGAGGCCCCAGAAACACAATGACGGGAGGAAGGGATTCCTCTGCCGCTGTAAAAAAAATAATCCCTAGCCTCACTTATGGCATTGCTGCATGAGAAATTTTCCCACGCAGCAATTGCCATAAAGTAAGACTTTGAACTTTAGTAACTTCAGTGATGCACTGCAGGAGCCATTGTCTCCTGTCAGTGTGTCACTGAGGGTCCTATAGAGCAGTGACATCACCCGATGTCACTGTTCTATAGGGGAGATCGTCATGGGACACTCGTTATTAATTGGACTACGGCGGACAGGTAGTATACGGTTTATTATTTTACTTTTCTTGCAGGCGCTGAAGTATGGTAAGTATGGTTAAATGAGGAATATTAAAATACTTTTTCCCTAATGTGTGCGTGTTTTATTAACCCTTTCTTACTATTGGATTAATAATGGATAGGCGTCTTATTGACGCCTCTCCGTTATTAACCCGGCTTAATGTCACCTTACAATAGCAAGGTGACATTAACCCCTTATTACCCCATATCCCACCACTACACGGGAGTGGGAAGAGAGGGGCTAAGTGCCGGAATTGGCGCATCTTACAGATGCGCCATTTCTGGAGCGGCTGCGGACTGGTATTTGTAGGCGGGAGGGGGCGGGGCAATATCCATGGCCCCTCTCTAGGCTATGAATATCAGCCCGCAGCTGTCTGCGTAGCCTTTCTGGCTATAAAATATAGGGGGACCCCACGTCATTTTTTTGGGGGTCCCCCTATTTTAATAGCCAGTAAGGGCTACGCAGACAGCTGCGGGCTGGTATTCATAGCAGGCTACAAATATTGGCCCCCGGCCGTCGGCTTTTCCCCTCTGGCGCAGAAAATTGCGCGGGAGCCCACGCCTTTTTTTCTGCTTTCTTTTTTTTTTAAATTCAACGCTCATTATGGCCTCTTTCACTCTTGTGTCGGTACGGGTCCGTCGCTATGCGTCGGGCCGACGTACTGATGCACGTTGTGAAAATTGTGCACGACGTGGGCAGCGGATGCAGTTTTTCAACGCATCCGCTGCCCATTCTGAAGTCCGGGGAGGAGGGGGCGGAGTTTCTGCGGCATATGCGCGGTAGAAAATGGTGGGCTCGACGGCCAAAAAAATGTTCACTTGAACGTATTTTCGTGCCGACGGTCCGCCAAAACACGACAGATCTGTTGCACGACGGACGCGACGTGTGGCCATCCGTCGCGATTCATCGCTAATACAAGTCTATGGGCACAAAACGCATCCTGTGAGCACATTTGGAGAATCCGTTTTTTTCCGACGGATCCGTTTTTTTCCACCGGATCGTTTTTTTCCGCCAGGTCCGTTTTTTTTCCACTGGTTCGTTTATTTCCGCCAGATCCGTTTTTTTCCACCAGATCCGTTGTTTTCTGCCGGATCCATGTTTTTCCGCCGGATCCATTTTTTCCACCGGATCGTTTTTTTTCTGTCAGATCCGTTTTTTCTCATAGAGTTGTATTAGCGCCGGATTGCGCCTGATGGCCACACGTTTCATCCATTTTTTGCTAGATCCATCGCTGTGCGTTTTTTCGACGGACAGAAAAACCGTTCCCATGTAGGTGTTTTCTGTCCGGCGGAAACTTTTTTGACGGATCCTGCAAAAAGCGGATGAAACATGTGGCCATCAGGCGCAATCCGGTGCCAATACAACTCTGAGAAAAAACGGATCTGGCGGAAAAAAACGATCCAGTGGAAAAAAACATATGGCGGAAAAAACGGATCTGGTGGAAAAAAACGGATCTGGCGGAAAAAAACAAACCGGTGTAAAAAAACGGATCTGGCGGAAAAAAACGATCCGGTGGAAAAAAACAGATCTGGCGGGAAAAAAAAACTATCCGGTGAGAAAAAAGGATCAGGCGGATAAAAACAGATCTGGTGGAAAAAAACGGATCTGGCGGAAAAAAACGAACCGGTGGAAAAAACGGATCTGGTGAAAAAAACAAACCGGTGGAAAAAAAAACGGATCCGGCGGAAAAAAACGATCCGGTGTAAAAAACGGATCCTGCAAATGTGCTCACAGGATGCGTTTTACCCATAGACTTGTATTAGCGACGGATCGCGACAGATGGCCACACGTCGCGTCCGTCGTGCAACGGATCCGTCGTGTTTTGGCGGACCGTCGGTACAAAAAACGTTCAAGTGAACATTTCTTTGGCCGTCGCGCCCGACATTTTCTACCGCACATGCGCGGCAGAAACTCCGCCCCCTCCTCCCCGCACTTCAGTATGGGCAGCGGATGCGTTGAAAAACTGCATCCGCTGCCCACGTCGTGCACACATTTCACAATGTGCGTCGGTATGTCAGCCCGACGCATAGCGATGGACCCGTACCGACGCAAGAGGCCTTAATGAGCGTTGAATTTTAAAAAAAAAAGCGGAAAAAAACGGCGTGGGCTCCCGCGCAATTTTCTGTGCCAGAGGGGGAAAGCCGACGGCCAGTGGCCAATATTTGTAGCCTGCTATGAATACCAGCCCGCAGCTGTCTGTGTAGCCTTTACTGGCTATTAAAATAGGGGGACCACCCCAAAAAAATGATGTGGGGTCCCCCTATATTTTATAGCCAGAAAGGCTATGCAGACAGCTGCGGGCTCATATTCATAGCCTAGAGAGGGGCCATGGATATTGCCTCTGTAAGATGCGCCAATTCTGGCACTTAGCCCCTCTCTTTCCACTCCCGTGTAGTGGTGGGATATGGGGTAATAAGGGGTTAATGTCACCTTGCTATTGTAAGGTGACATTAAGCCGGGTTAATAACAGAGAGGCGTCAATAAGACGCCTATCCATTTTTAATCCAATAGTAAGAAAGGGTTAATAAAACACGCACAGATTAGGAAAAAAGTATTTTAATATTCCTCATTTAACCATACTTACCATACTTCAGCGCCTGCAAAAAAAGTAAAATAATAAACCGTATACTACCTGTCCGCCGTAGTCCAATTAATAACGAGTGTCCCACGATGATCTCCCCTATAGAACAGGGTCATCGGGTGATGTCACTGCTCTATAGGACCCTCAGTGACACACTGACAGGAGACAATGGCTCCTGCAGTGCATCACTGAGGTTACTAAAGTTCACTGGTCTCACTTTATGGCAATTGCTGCGTGGGAAAATTTCTCACACAGCAATGGCATAAAGTGAGACTAGGAACTATTTTCTCACAGGGGCGTAGGAATACAGTGTAAGGAATACATTGTGGAAGGATACCTTCCATCATTGTATTCCTGGAGCCCCTGGAGAGCAGTCACATCTGCTGATGCTCCTGCTCTCCACGGGAGATCGTCGTGGGACACTCGTTTTAATTGGATATCTGCGGATCAGGGAGTATAGTGTTTGTTTATTATTTTAATATTTTTTTACAGGTGACAATGGCTTCGGGGAACAAAGTGACAAGTGATGGTGAGTATGTACTCTATGTTATATGTACTGTATGTCTGTTGTATGTATGTATGTACTGTATGTCGTATGTCCCATGTTGTCGCATGTCCCATGACGCATGTCATCGCATGGTGCATGTCGCATGTCGCCGCATGGTGCATGTCGCATGTCATCGCATGGTGCATGTCATCACATGGTGCATGCCGTCGCATGGTGCATGCAGTCGCATGGTGCATGTCGTCGCATGTTGCATGTTGTCGCATGGTGCATGTCGTCACATGGTGCATGTCGTCACATGGTGCATGCCATTGCATGGTGCATGCCGTCGCACGGTGCATGTCGTCGCATGTCGCATATCGTCGCACGGTGCATTGTTGTGAGTTCTGTTTTTGGGCTCCCTCTGGTGGTTACTGATGGTACTGGGTGACTTGTCTTTCCTGGGTCTCTGGGTTCCACCTGTTCCATCAGGATATGGGAGTTTCCTATTTAACCTGGCTTTGCTGGCTTTTCCTCGCCGGTTATCAATGTATCCAGTGTGTCTTGTTACCTCTGCTCCCTGCTCCTAGAACCTTCTGGTCAAGCTAAGTTTGGATTTTCCTGTTTTGGTGTTTTGCTTTATTTGGTTTTTTAGTCCAGCCTGCAGATATGTGATTATTGCTGCTGGTTGCTCTAGTGGGCTGAAATTGCTCCTCATGTACCATGAGTTGGCACATGAGTTCAAGTAATTTCAGGATGGTTTTTTGAAGGGTTTTTCGCTGACCGCGCAGTTCACTTTTGTATCCTCTGCTATCTAGCTTTAGCGGGCCTCATTTTGCTGAAACTGTTTTCATACTGCGTATGTGCTTTCCTCTCATTTCACCGTCATTATATGTGGGGGGCTGCTATTTCTGTGGGGTATTTCTCTGGAGGCAAGAGAGGTCTGTGTTTCTTCTAATAGGGGAAGTTAGATCTTCGGCTGGAGCGAGACGTCTAGGATCATCGTAGGCACGTTCCCCGGCTACTTTTATTTGTGCGTTAGGTTCAGGGTCGCGGTCAGCTCAGGTTCCATCGCCCTAGAGCTTGTTTGTATCTGTGCTTGTCCTTTAGTGATCCCCTGCCATTGGGATCATGACAGTATAACCGGCCCACAAAGTGTTAATTGTATTGGCTGAAGTAAGAGGATAAGTAGTCTGAGGAAGTTTTTTTTTTTTTTTTTTTTTTCCCCTCAGAGTTAGTTGCCTAGCCTTATTGCAGCCTGGCTACTTCCTCCTCCTCTTAATCTTTGAATGGCTCTGATCCCAGCTGTTTATCATGGACGTCCAGAGTTTGGCTTCCAGCCTGAATAATCTTGCCGCTAAGGTTCAAAATATACAGGATTTTGTTGTACATGCTCCTATGTCTGAACCTAGAATTCCTGTCCCAGAGTTTTTTTCTGGAGATAGATCTCGTTTTCTGAATTTTAGGAACAATTGCAAGTTGTTTCTTTCTTTGAAATCTCGCTCCTCTGGAGACCCTGCTCAGCAAGTCAAGATTATTATATCTTTCCTGCGGGGTGACCCTCAGGATTGGGCATTTGCATTGGCACCAGGGGACCCTGCATTGCTTAATGCGGATGCGTTTTTTCTGGCATTGGGTTTGCTCTATGAGGAACCTAACCAAGAGATTCAGGCTGAAAAAGCTTTGTTGGCCCTCTCTCAGGGGCAAGATGAAGCAGAAATTTATTGTCAAAAATTTCGGAAGTGGTCGGTGCTTACTCAGTGGAATGAGTGCGCCCTGGCTGCAAGGTTCAGAGATGGCCTTTCTGAGGCCATTAAAGATGTTATGGTGGGGTTCCCTGCGCCTACTGGTCTGAATGAGTCTATGACTATGGCTATTCAGATTGATCGGCGTTTACGGGAGCGCAAACCTGTGCACCATTTGGCGGTGTCGTCTGAACCGTCACCTGAGATAATGCAATGTGATAAAATTCAGTCCAGAAGTGAACGGCAAAATTATAGGCGGAAAAAAAGGTTGTGCTTTTATTGTGGTGATTCAGCTCATGTTATATCAGCATGCTCTAAACGCACAAAAAAGGTTGATAAGTCTGTTGCCATTAGTACTTTACAGTCTAAGTTCATTCTGTCTGTGACTCTGATTTGTTCATTATCATCCATTTCCGTCGATGCCTATGTGGATTCAGGCGCTGCCCTGAGTCTTATGGATTGGTCATTTGCCAATCGCTGTGGGTTTAGTCTGGAGCCTCTGGAAGTCCCTATTCCTTTGAAGGGAATTGACTCTACACCTTTGGCTATGAATAAACCTCAGTACTGGACACAAGTGACCATGCGTATGACTCCTGTTCATCAGGAGGTGATTCGCTTCCTGGTACTGTATAATTTGCATGATGTCCTAGTGCTTGGTCTGCCATGGTTACAAACTCATAATCCAGTCCTTGACTGGAAATCGATGTCTGTGTTAAGCTGGGGTTGTCAGGGGGTTCATGATGATGCACCTCCGATTTCTATCGCTTCATCTACTCCTTCTGAGATTCCTGTGTTTTTGTCTGACTATCGGGATGTTTTTGAGGAGCCTAAGCTCAGTTCGCTTCCTCCTCACAGGGATTGCGATTGTGCTATAAATTTAATTCCAGGCAGTAAATTTCCTAAAGGTCGTTTGTTCAATCTGTCAGTGCCAGAGCATACTGCTATGCGGGATTATGTTAAGGAGTCCTTGGAAAAGGGACATATCCGTCCATCTTTGTCCCCTTTGGGAGCAGGTTTTTTTTTCGTGGCCAAAAAAGATGGTTCCTTGAGGCCTTGTATAGATTATCGTCTTTTGAATAAGATTACCGTAAAATATCAGTATCCTTTGCCATTGTTGACTGATTTGTTTGCTCGCATTAAGGGGGCTAAATGGTTCACTAAGATTGATCTTCGGGGTGCGTATAATCTTATACGAATAAAGCAAGGTGATGAGTGGAAAACCGCATTTAATACGCCTGAGGGCCATTTTGAGTATTTGGTAATGCCTTTCGGACTTTCTAATGCTCCTTCAGTCTTCCAGTCCTTTATGCACGATATTTTCCGTGAATATCTGGATAAATTTATGATTGTGTATTTGGATGATATTTTGGTTTTTTCTGATGACTGGGAGTCTCATGTTCAGCAGGTCAGGAAGGTGTTTCAGGTCCTGCGGGCCAATTCCTTGTTTGTAAAAGGCTCAAAGTGTCTCTTTGGAGTCCAGAAGATTTCTTTCTTGGGGTATATTTTTTCCCCTTCTACTATTGAGATGGATCCCGTCAAGGTTCAGGCTATTTGTGACTGGACGCAGCCTACATCTCTTAAGAGTCTACAGAAGTTCTTGGGCTTTGCTAATTTCTATCGTCGTTTTATAACTAATTTTTCCAGTGTTGTTAAGCCTTTGACGGATTTGACTAAGAAGGGTGCTGATGTTGCTAATTGGTCTCCTGCGGCTGTGGAGGCCTTTCAGGAACTTAAGCGCCGGTTTTCTTCTGCTCCTGTGTTGCGTCAGCCAGATGTTTCGCTCCCTTTTCAGGTTGAGGTTGATGCTTCCGAGATTGGAGCGGGGGCGGTTTTGTCGCAGAGAAGCTCCGATGGCTCAGTGATGAAGCCATGCGCGTTTTTTTCTAGAAAGTTTTCGCCGGCTGAGCGGAATTATGATGTTGGTAATCGGGAACTTTTGGCCATGAAGTGGGCATTTGAGGAGTGGCGTCATTGGCTAGAGGGTGCTAGACATCGTGTGGTGGTCTTGACTGATCACAAAAATTTGATTTACCTTGAGTCTGCCAGGCGTCTGAATCCTAGACAGGCGCGTTGGTCACTGTTTTTCTCTCGTTTCAATTTTGTGGTTTCATACCTGCCAGGTTCAAAGAATGTGAAGGCGGATGCTCTTTCTAGGAGTTTTGTGCCTGACTCCCTTGGAAATTCTGAGCCCTCTGGTATCCTTAGGGATGGGGTGATTTTGTCTGCTGTCTCCCCAGACTTGCGACGTGCTTTGCAGGAGTTTCAGGTGTGTAAACCTGATCGTTGTCCGCCTGAGAGACTGTTTGTTCCGGATAATTGGACCAGTAGAGTCATCTCCGAGGTCCATTCTTCTGCGTTGGCAGGTCATCCTGGAATATTTGGTACTAGAGACTTGGTGGCCAGGTCTTTTTGGTGGCCTTCCTTGTCGAGGGATGTGCGTTCTTTTGTGCAGTCTTGTGGGGTTTGTGCTCGGGCTAAGCCTTGCTGTTCTCGGGCCAGTGGATTGTTGTCACCTTTGCCTATCCCGAAGAGGCCTTGGACGCACATTTCCATGGACTTTATTTCGGATCTCCCTGTCTCTCAAAAAATGTCCATCATCTGGGTTGTGTGTGATCGCTTTTCTAAAATGGTTCATCTGGTACCCTTGCCTAAGTTACCTTCCTCCTCTGAGTTGGTCCCTCTGTTTTTTCAGAATGTGGTTCGTTTGCATGGGATTCCTGAGAACATCGTTTCTGACAGGGGATCCCAGTTTGTGTCTAGATTTTGGCGGACGTTCTGTGCTAAGATGGGCATTGATTTGTCCTTTTCGTCTGCATTCCATCCTCAGACGAATGGCCAGACTGAACGAACTAATCAGACCTTGGAAACTTATTTAAGGTGTTTTGTTTCTGCTGATCAGGATGACTGGGTTACCTTTTTGCCGCTGGCCGAATTTGCCCTTAATAATCGGGCTAGTTCTGCTACCTTGGTTTCTTCTTTCTTTTGTAATTCGGGGTTTCATCCTCGTTTTTCCTCTGGTCAGGTGGAACCTTCTGATTGTCCTGGAGTGGACATGGTGGTGGATAGGTTGCATCGGATTTGGAGTCATGTGGTGGACAATTTGAAGTTGTCCCAGGAGAAGGCTCAGCAGTTTGCTAATCGCCGTCGCCGCGTGGGTCCTCGACTTCTTGTTGGGGACTTGGTGTGGTTGTCTTCTCGTTTTGTTCCTATGAAGGTCTCTTCTCCTAAGTTCAAGCCTCGGTTCATCGGTCCCTATAGGATCTTGGAAATTCTTAACCCTGTGTCGTTTCGTTTGGATCTCCCGGCATCGTTTGCTATTCATAATGTGTTCCATCGGTCGTTGTTGCGGAAGTATGAGGTACCTGTTATTCCTTCGCTTGAGCCTCCTGCTCCAGTGCTGGTGGAGGGAGAATTGGAGTATGTTGTGGAGAAGATCTTGGATTCTCGTGTTTCCAGACGGAAACTCCAGTATTTGGTCAAGTGGAAGGGTTATGGTCAGGAGGATAATTCTTGGGTGGTTGCCTCGGATGTTCATGCTGATGATTTGGTTCGCGCTTTTCATAGGGCTCATCCTGGTCGCCCTGGTGGTTCTCGTGAGGGTTCGGTGACCCCTCCTCAAGGGGGGGGTACTGTTGTGAGTTCTGTTTTTGGGCTCCCTCTGGTGGTTACTGATGGTACTGGGTGACTTGTCTTTCCTGGGTCTCTGGGTTCCACCTGTTCCATCAGGATATGGGAGTTTCCTATTTAACCTGGCTTTGCTGGCTTTTCCTCGCCGGTTATCAATGTATCCAGTGTGTCTTGTTACCTCTGCTCCCTGCTCCTAGAACCTTCTGGTCAAGCTAAGTTTGGATTTTCCTGTTTTGGTGTTTTGCTTTATTTGGTTTTTTAGTCCAGCCTGCAGATATGTGATTATTGCTGCTGGTTGCTCTAGTGGGCTGAAATTGCTCCTCATGTACCATGAGTTGGCACATGAGTTCAAGTAATTTCAGGATGGTTTTTTGAAGGGTTTTTCGCTGACCGCGCAGTTCACTTTTGTATCCTCTGCTATCTAGCTTTAGCGGGCCTCATTTTGCTGAAACTGTTTTCATACTGCGTATGTGCTTTCCTCTCATTTCACCGTCGTTATATGTGGGGGGCTGCTATTTCTGTGGGGTATTTCTCTGGAGGCAAGAGAGGTCTGTGTTTCTTCTAATAGGGGAAGTTAGATCTTCGGCTGGAGCGAGACGTCTAGGATCATCGTAGGCACGTTCCCCGGCTACTTTTATTTGTGTGTTAGGTTCAGGGTCGCGGTCAGCTCAGGTTCCATCGCCCTAGAGCTTGTTTGTATCTGTGCTTGTCCTTTAGTGATCCCCTGCCATTGGGATCATGACAGTGCATGTCGCATGGTGCATGTCGTCACATGTCGTCGCATGGTGCATGTCGTCGCATGGTGCATGTCGTCGCATGGTGCACGTCGTCTCATGGTGCATGTCGTCGCATGGTGCATGTCGCATGCCATCGCATGGTGCATGTCACATGTCGTCGCATGGTGCATGTCGTCGCATGGTGCATGTCGCCGCATGGTGCATGTCATTGCATGTTGTCACATGGTGCATGTCATCGCTTGTTGAGGCATGGTGCATGTCATGTCACATGGTGTGTGTTGTATGTACTGTTTATGTGTTTTGTTTTTTTTTACATTTAACACAGCCGGATGATGGGACTACTACTGTCCCATCATTGGCTAATGTGTCACTCACTGTCACTGTAGCAGGCATAGTCCGATGGGACTTGTAGTCCCATCGGACGATGCCTGCACACACACACGACCACCCCCCGCAGCAGACCCCAGCGCCGGTCTGCACACACCGGCGCCGGCACTCAGACCCCCGGCGCCGGCCCGCACATACCGGCGCTGGCACACAGACCCCCGGTGCCGGCCGGCATGCAGACCCCCAGTGCCGGCCGGCACGCAGACCCCTGGCGCCGGCTCGCACATACCGGCGCCGACACGCAGACCATCGGCGCCTGCACATACCGGCGCCGGCCCGCACATACCGGCATCGGCACGCAGATCCCCGGCGTCCGCACAATCATCCCTGTTCCCTGCCTAGCCCCGCCTGCCCCCAGCACAGCCCCGCACATCCCTGCCTAGCCCCGCCTGCCCCCAGCACAGCCCTACAGGCAGCCCCCAGCCCCACCCACAGCCCAGTCACTCTTGATGAGTGACTGCTGACTGTGAGGCTGAGTCACGCCTGCTCCTGACGTCACGTCAATTTCCAGAGTCTGGAAATTGATGTGACGTCGGCGGAAATAAGCGGCGGCTGCAGCCTTGGAATCACGTGACCCGGACTCAGCTGCCGGAATAGCGCCGCTACCAGGCGAAAACGGCAATGGAAGGTATTTGCACAATTCATTAGGGGCCCCGGGGGGATACATTGGGGGGTTATTTGAAAGTAGTGGACAACCCCTTTAAGGAGAGATACCGGCCTTGTCAGGAAAAAGGATGGCACAATGAGAATGTGTGTTGATTATAGGCAGTTAAACCGCATTACACACAAAGATGCATACCCATTGCCCAGAATAGAAGAGTCACTAGCTGCTTTAAAATCTGCTAACTACTTCTCTACCTTGGATCTCACCAGTAGGTACTGACAGGTTCCCGTGGCAGAGGCGGATAAGGAAAAGACGGCCTTCACCACACCGATGGGTCTCTTTGAATTCAACTACATGCTGTTCGGACTGTGCAACGCACCAGGAACATTTTGGAGGATGATGGAGTGCTCTCTTGGGCAAAAGAATTTTGAAACCATCTTGCTGTAATCGTCTTCTCCAAGACTTATGAAAACCACCTGAAGCACCTGGCCGAGATGTTCGAAGCTCTGTCCAACTTTGGCCTAAAGGTAAAACCATCCAAATCCCATCTGTTAAATCCCAAAGTACAGTACCTGGGCCATTTGGTGAGCACCGAAGGAGTGGCACCAGACCCTGACATGGTCACCGTGATCAGAGACTGGCTGAAGTCGACCAACCTCCATGAAGTCCGGCACTCGGGTTGGTAGGCTACTACAGAAGATTTATCAAAGACTTCACCAAGATAGCCGCTCCATTACAAGACCTGTTAGTGGGCCAATCCAAGAAAACGAAGGGTAAGAATACCCCATTTGACCAGGACGATGGGCTGGAGAGATCCTTCACTTGATTGAAGTTGGCTCTCACGGGAGATGAGGTACTGGTTTACCCTGAACATGACCAACCGTTTGTGCTGTACACGGACGCCAGCAACATGGGACTGGGAGCCGTGTTGTCCCAGATACAGAAAGGCAAAGAAAGAGTAATTGCCTATGCCAGCAGGAAACTTCGCCCCACCAAAAGGAACCCCGAGAACTACAATTCTTTTAAGCTGGAGTTCCTCGCTATCGTTTGGGCAGTGACAGAAAGGTTCAAGCACTACCTGGCCTTGGCAAGATTCACCGTCTTCACTGATTACAATCCGCTGACACACCTGGAGACAGCAAAACTAGGTGCTTTGGAGCAACGATGGATGACCCAGTTGTTCAATTATGAGTTCACCCTCAAATACCGTGCAGGGCACAAGAATGCGAATGTCAATGCATTATCCAGGATGCCCAACTTGTCAGAGATGGGAGAAGATTCAGAAACACTCGAAAAGATAGAGTTACCAGCTTTCCATTGCCCCAGGGCAACTCAGTATTCCCATTATGTGAGGAACAGGCACAGGAACAAGCAAGAAGCCACTCTGATCCCATTGCCCCACTATGGGTGGGCAGAGACACAGGACAGTGACCCCGCGGTCCGTCTGGTTAAGGAGCTGCTGACGCAAGCAAATTCGCACCCTGGTCCAGATGCTCCACAAGATACTCAACAGTTGTGGAAAGAGAAAAGCAAACTGTTTATGTACGACGGTAAGCTGTGTCGGAGGAGTATTGACCCATGCACTCACGAGCTGGTCTGGCAGATAGTGGTCCCAGGACAAGATGCGCCAATGGTTCTGGCCAATGGTTCTGCAAGTGTACCACGATGGAGCAGGACACTTTGGATGTAAGAAGTTAGAGATCCTACTTCATGGAAGGTTCTACTGGATTGGCATGAGAAAAGCCATGAAAAAGTAATGCCGAGAGGCCCATGTAGCCTGCGCAGAAAGGACCGTGACAGCCAGAGGGCTCCCCTACAGCCCATAGTCACCAAACAGCCACTTGAAATAGTCACGCTAGATCATGTGAAGCTAACTCCAAGCCGGTCAGGCTATGTCTATGCTCTGACCATTGTGGACCATTACTCCAGATTCCTGGTAGTCGTACCTGTCAAGGACCAGACAGCAAAAACAGCAGCCAAAGCCTTCCAGCAACACTTTTGCCGACCACACTGATACCCAGAGAAAGTACTGACTGATCAAGGCCCAGCCTTTGAAGCGGAAGTGTTTCAAGAATTCAGCAACCTGTACGCAGGGCCGGCGTCAGCACCCGGCGTACCCAGGCAAGTGCTGGGGCCCTGGCGAGGAGGGGGGGGGCATTTATGGTAGTAACGGTACGACACACACACACTGATGCGCTCCTGGGGGCCCCCGCAGCTGGACTACATCCCTGTGCTGTGTGTGTATTACATTTACACTACAGTCAACTCCCAGCCAGGATTTGGAGGCGGAGCACATCCTCGGCAGCAGGCGGCACAGAGCTCTCTGGGACTGAATTTTGCTGGCGCTGCGCAGCTGCAGGAATACTCACTGCCGTCACCATGGATACGAAGAATCACTTCTGGGCCGGCGATCGTCTGTGTTGTCACTTCCGGCCAGGTGAGAGCTCATTATTCTAAGAGCTCAGAGATAGTCCACCGTCCAGGTCCAGCGCCAAGCAGAAAGATGGAGCAGCAGTCAGTGCACGGTGCACCCTGTGTCCACAATGGGGGCAACGGTGAAAGTAAAGCAGTGATCCTTCCTTCCTGGTCCCAAAGCATTGTGGGGGTATGCAGCCTGCTGAGCCAGGGAGCCGATTCCGAGAACAAGGTATGACCGTACAGGTGGCGACAGGAGTGGATCATGGTCTCTGCCCTGTGCAAGACAGTACAGTCCGGGACTTGTAGACTAGTCCTTGTGCTACAATATGGTATTTTAGCGATGATGGGACTTGTTGTAGACTGTTTATACTACATGGCTGGCTGATTATATATACTATGTGGGCTGTGCTATATACTACGTCACGGGGTTGTGTTATATACTACATGGGCTGTGCTATATACTATGCGGCTGTGCTATATACTATGCGGCTGTGTTATATGCTATGTGAGCTGTGTTATATACTACGTGGGCTGTGTTTATATGCTACGTTTGATGTGCAATATGCTACGCGGCTGTTATATGCTACGTGGGCTGTGCAATATGCTACGTGGGCTGTGCAATATGCTACGTGGCTGTGTTATATGCTACGTGGGCTGAGTTATATGCTTAGTGGGCTGTGTTTATATGCTGCGTGGCAGTGCTATGTTTCTCTGCTGTGTATCTGTGCATCATGAATCGTGGTATGTGTTAAAGGGGGGCCCACTGAGACTCTTTCACCCGGGGCCCTCAAAAACCTGGAGCCGGCCCTGCCTAGGTCTGCTACATTATATGTGACCAAGTGGAGATGCAGCTGCAGGGAGAGTCGGGATTGATCAGATCTGACAGGGATGTTATTCAAGTTCATATCATTGTATAAACTGCACTTTAAATAGAAAAGTGATTTAGTTTTCTTGAAGGTCTCAAAATACAGATTGTGTAAGGTAGGAGTACACGTCGGAGCAGGCAGAGGGATTTGGATGTGATATGCTGAATATTAAATGAAGCAAATAATGGAAATAGGATTAGTTTTTCGGTTATGATGAGCATTTCAAGACCCATCTATAGCATCTGCTACAATGGGCAGTTTCCAAAAGACATAATATCACATGTAGTCAGTGATAGACACTGACAATAACTGCCAAGCTTAGAGCAAGCGTCAGGATGAAAAATATGGAAACGGTTCTGTTATGGGAATCAATTAACTAATTATGCAAGCAATTGCTAAATCTGGAATAGCGAAGAACTGTTCCAGCAGTTATTCTGGAAATACAATTTATAACAGGTGTATGCCAGGTTTTCTTTATTACTCCAAAGCCTATTACAAATATGAGAACAGCGCAGCATCAACCAGTCCTACAGGGGTTGTCCACGGGATAAAAATGATTGCCTAACAAGAAGCGATAGAAACCCTCATCACTCCCCCCATCTTCCCCCACAGCGCTCTACACACATTTCTGGTGTTTCAAGATGGAACCAGGAAGACAAGGCCAGCAGGAAAAGCATAAGCAGCGGCGGAAGACCTGCGGGACATCAGTGAGGGTCATTAATTTTACTTTTAATTTTTTAACTACGGTAGTTTAAAATCTTTGAAACATTCTTTATCTCTTGGGCGTGCTATATACGTTCATATGGGCATCGCAGAGGCTGATGGCTATGTATATAATCTGGTGTTTGATGGGAACTGTTAATGTGTGATTGGTGAGGATGAGAAAATACTAAAACCCTATGTGTCATATTTGTCTATACCTATGCCTATGGTAGATTTTGCCTATGGTAGATTTTGCCTACGGTAGATTTTGCCTACGGTAGATTTTTTTAGTCATATTTGTCTATACCTATGGTAGATTTTTTACAGTGTGCGGGAAATCAGCGATTCCGCAGAATTAATGAACATGTTGCTTTTTTTTCCGCGATTCGTTTTTTTCGCGGAAAAAAAATCGCAACATTTGCACAAGTTTTGCGAATTACATTGAAATGATTGGGAACCATATGTAAGCGTTTTTTTCACGCTTTTATCGCATTTTTATAGCAAAAAAAACGCGAAAAATACTGAACGTGTGCACATAGCCTTACAACTCTCTTCTCTGTGTACCTGAATTGAGAGAGGGAGGGGGATGTTTTGAGTGAGATAATATTAAGGCTAGGTTCTCATTTCGTTTTCGGGTGAGCGCTAACAGACAGTGTTGCACGGCGAAATTAACGCCGTGCAACGCGTCCGTTAGCGCTCCCATTGCCAGCAATGTTAAAGCGCATTGCTAGTGCGTGCCATTTACGGCACGCGCTAGCGATGTGCCGTTCTTTTGTGGCGCACTTGGACGCTGTTTAACGCGACCCCTAAAAAGACATTGTTTTAGCGCAATCCGCTAGCGCTCAGCGCTAAACGGATTGCCCTAACGCAATGAGAACCTAGCCTAATATTGTCTACCTTGAGATAGTTTATAAACCCTCCTCTCACACATCCAGTACCCTAGCAACCACAGAATGCAGAGTAAGTGGACATGCTGGCTGGGGCATATCTTAAGGTACCGTCACACTCAGCAACTTTGCAATGAGAACGACAACGATCCGTGACATTGCAGCGTCCTGGATAGTGATCTCGTTGTGTTTGACACGCAGCAGCGATCTGGATCCTGCTGTGCCATCGCTGGTCGGAGCTAGAAGTCCAGAACTCTATTTGTTCGCTAGATCGGCGTGTATCGTCATGTTTGACAGCAAAAGCAACGACGCCAGCAATGTTTTACATGGAGCGAGAACAATAAGCGAGTCGCCGTTACGTCACTGGATCGCTCCTGCATCGTTCTGTTTGACGTCTCTACAGCGACCTAAACAGCGACGCTCCAGCGATCGGCTCGTTGTCTATATCGCTGTACCTTACTGTAGTCATGCTGCAACACCAGGCTCTCCCATCATCACTTTGGTAAGAATTACGAATAACGGTTTTAAGCTCAGTTTTTTTTAATTGGAATTAGTTCATATTAGTACAACAACGTTATCTTCCAAGTTTCATTAGGATCTTTTTAGGGATTCAGTCTTCATGCGCCATATTCTGCCATACCTATGCCTATGGTAGTTTTTTTTCTAAAGTTGAATTTTTTAAATCTATTTTTCCTTTCCACTTCACTCTATTTAAAAATAAATTAGCGGAGGTTAAACTTTAATTGCGTTTTCAACAAGGCAAACCCATACATTTCTATATAGTAACTTTAAATTTGAAATAAACACTGAATCCCTAAGAAAATAAGTTTGTCATTAATATGAACTTTTTCCAGCAAGAAAAACAGAGCTTAAAAATGTAATTCTGTTTTCAACAATGTTAATCCCTAAAAAGATCCTAATGAAACTTGGAAGATAACGTTGTTGTACTAATATGAACTAATTCCAATAAAAAAAACGTAGGTCAAAACCGTTATTCCGTTTCCAACCATGATAACACACTAGGCATAGGTATGGCAGAAAATGGTGCATAAAGACTGAATCCCTAAAAAGATCCTAATGAAACTTGGAAGATAACCTTGTTGTACTAATATGAACATATTCCAATAAAAAAAACGGAGCTCAAAACCGTTTTTCCGTTTCCAACCATGATAACACTGTAGGCATAGGTATGGCAGAATATGGCGCATAAAGACTGAATCCCTAAAAAGATCTTAATGAAACTTGGAAGATAACGTTGTTGTACTAATATGAACATATTCCAATAAAAAAAACGGAGCTCAAAACCGTTTTTCCGTTTCCAACCATGATAACACACTAGGCATAGGTATGGCAGAAAATGGCGCATAAAGACTGAATCCCTAAAAAGATCCTAATGAAACTTGGAAGATAACCTTGTTGTACTAATATGAACATATTCCAATAAAAAAAACGGAGCTCAAAACCGTTTTTCCGTTTCCAACCATGATAACACTGTAGGCATAGGTATGGCAGAATATGGCGCATAAAGACTGAATCCCTAAAAAGATCTTAATGAAACTTGGAAGATAACGTTGTTGTACTAATATGAACATATTCCAATAAAAAAAAACGTAGGTCAAAACCGTTTTTCCGTTTCCAACCGTGATAACACACTAGGCATAGGTATGGCAGAAAATGGCGCATAATGACTGAATCCCTAAAAAGATCCTAATAAAACTTGGAAGATAACGTTGTTGTACTAATATGAACATATTCCAATAAAAAAAACGGAGCTCAAAACCGTTATTCCGTTTCCAACCATGATAACACACTAGGCATAGGTATGGAAGAATATGGCGCATAAAGACTGAATCCCTAAAAAGATCCTAATGAAACTTGGAAGATAACGTTGTTGTACTAATATGAACTAATTCCAATAAAAAAAACGTAGGTCAAAACCGTTTTTCCGTTTCCAACCGTGATAACACACTAGGCATAGGTATGGCAGAATATGGCGCATAAAGACTGAATCCCTAAAAAGATCCTAATGAAACTTGGAAGATAACGTTGTTGTACTAATATGAACTAATTCCAATAAAAAAAATGGAGCTCAAAACCGTTATTCCGTTTCCAACCATGATAACACTGTAGGCATAGGTATGGCAGAATATGGCGCATAAAGACTGAATCCCTAAAAAGATCCTAATGAAACTTGGAAGATAACGTTTTGTACTAATATGAACATATTCCAATAAAAAAAACGTAGGTCAAAACCGTTATTCCGTTTCCAACCGTGATAACACACTAGGCATAGGTATGGCAGAATATGGCGCATAAAGACTGAATCCCTAAAAAGATCTCTACGAAACTTGGAAGATAACGTTGTTGTACTAATATGAACATATTCCAATAAAAAAAACGGAGCTCAAAACCGTTATTCCGTTTCCAACCGTGATAACACACTAGGCATAGGTATGGCAGAATATGGCGCATAAAGACTGAATCCCTAAAAAGATCTCTACGAAACTTGGAAGATAACGTTGTTGTACTAATATGAACATATTCCAATAAAAAAAACGTAGGTCAAAACCGTTATTCCGTTTCCAACCGTGATAACACACTAGGCATAGGTATGGCAGAATATGGCGCATAAAGACTGAATCCCTAAAAAGATCTCTACGAAACTTGGAAGATAACGTTGTTGTACTAATATGAACATATTCCAATAAAAAAAACGGAGCTCAAAACCGTTTTTCCGTTTCCAACCGTGATAACACATTAGGCATAGGTATGGCAGAAAATGGCGCATAAAGACTGAATCCCTAAAAAGATCCTAATGAAACTTGGAAGATAACGTTGTTGTACGAATATGAACATATTCCAATAAAAAAAACGTAGGTCAAAACCGTTTTTTCGTTTCCAACCATGATAACACACTAGGCATAGGAATGGCAGAAAATGGTGCATAAAGACTGAATCCCTAAAAAGATCCTAATGAAACTTGGAAGATAACGTTGTTGTACTAATATGAACATATTCCAATAAAAAAAACGGAGCTCAAAACCGTTTTTCCGTTTCCAAAGAATTTAACCCCTACATTCATGTATTGCAACTTTATGTCAAATAAATACATATGTAAATAAATTGGTTACTCTGATTCAAATGGAGTGAAGTGGAAAGGAAAACTAAATTAAGAAAATGAAACTGTAAAAAAAAATCTAAAATAGGCATAGATGAATACGACTAAAATATCTACCATAGGCATAGGTTAATTTGGCACATAGGGTTACCAGCGAGACAAGGCCAGCAGGAAAAGCATAAGCAGCGACTGAAGACCTGCGGGACATCAGTGAGGGTCAGTAATTTTACTTTTAATTTTTTAACTACGGTAGTTTAAAATCTTTGAAACATTCTTTATCTCTTGGGCGTGCTATATACGTTCATATGGGCATCGCAGAGGCTGATGGTTATGTGTATAATCTGGTGTTTGATGGGAACTGTTAATGTGTGATTGGTGAGGCTGTGCTTCAGAAGTGGAGATTTTCCAAAAGTGGGCTGAGGGACTGTGGAAAGTTTACAGGGTGCAGGTGGAGCTGGTGTGGAGCCTGGGCAGAGTCTCAAGGGACTCCCCAGTATGGGGCCCTGTAATTCCTGGAGGCAGCCCTGATACCAGTATGTTATATGTTGGTAAGGGGATTAATCATTTCTATTAAAGTCAAGATACAGCAATAAAATAGCATGTACTTACTCAACAGTCATTTAGAAATAGGGCAAATTTCTCTTTAAAACACAGCAAATACTAAGGTATCAAGGGGGGCAATTCGGAAGCACATGGCAGACACAACACTCTAATGTAGCCCCTATATTAGAAGTATTACAAGTAATAAAAGGGTTGTCTCATGAACAGAACTCCTATGCCCTATTAGGGGTAGTACTATTTACTAGTTACTTGCTCAGAAGGGACAGCGGCTCCGTATGACACCTCCCTTTCTAGCAGACCCAAGCTTCTATTAGACCGAGTTCATATGCCCGACTGTCGGGTCTTCTAACATGAACTTACTTGCGTCATATGTGTACAGTGGTATGTAAAAGTTTGGGCACCCTTGGTCTAAATTACTGTTATTGTGAACAGTTAAGCAAGTTGAAGACAAATTGATCTCTAAAAGGCCTAAAGTTAACGATAACACAATTCCTTTGAATTTTAGGCAAAAAAATATGTATTTTTATCTTTTACATTTCAAAATTACAAAAGGGAAAATGGGCCAGTGCAAAAGTTTGGCTATGATGCATAGTTAGTACTTAGTAGCACTCCTTTTGAAAGTATCACCGCTTGCAAATACTTTTGTAGCCAGCCAAGTTTTTGAATTCTTGTTTGAGGGATTTTCATCCTTTCTTCCTTGGAAAATTCTTCCAGGTCTGTGAGATTCCTGGTTCGTCTTGCATCCACTTCTATTTTAAGTTCTAGCCACAGATTTTCAATGATGCTCAGATCAGGGGACTGTGAGGGCCATTATAAAACCCTCAGTTTGCGCCTTTTGAGGTAGTCTGTTGTGGATTTTGACGTGTGTTTAGGATCATTATCCGTTTGTAGAAGCCATTTTGTTTTCAACTTCAACTTTTTTACAGATGGTATTATGTTTGCATCAAGAATTTGTTGAAATTTCATTGAATCCATTCTTCCCCCTACCCATGAAATGTTCCCTGTGCCATTGGCTGCAACACAACCCCAAAGCAAATAGTTGGAGAAATGTTCTTTTCCTGAAATTCTGTGCCCTTTTATCTCAATACTTACCTTTCATCATCATAGCCAAAGAGATCTATTTTAGCCTCATTGGTCCACAGGACTTGTTTCCAAAATGCATCAGGCTTGTTTAGAAGTTCTTTTATATACTTCTGAAGCTTAATTTTATGGTGAGGACGCAGGAAAGGTTTTCTTCTGATGACTTCCATGAAGACCAAATTTGTGCAGGTGTCTCTGAACAGGAGAATAATGCACCACAATTCAAGAGTCTGCTCAATCTTTCTGAAGGTCTTTTGCAGTCAAGTGGGGGCTCTGATTTGCCTTTTTAGCAATCCTATGAGCAGCTCACACTGAAATTTTGCTTGGTCTTCCAGACCTTATCCCGACCTCCACTGTTTCTGCTAACTGCCATTTCCTAATTAAATTTTGAACTGAGGAAAGGGCAACTTGAAAACGCTTTGCTATCTTCTTATAGCCTTTTCCTGTTTTCTGGGCCTCCACCACTTTCATTTTCAGAGTGCTAGGCAGCTGCTTAGAGGAACCCATTGTGCTGTTTTTTTGACACAAAGTTGGAGGAGGCTGGGTTTTTATAAAGCTGTTAAATTTGCATCACCTGGCTTTTCCTAACGATGATAGTGAACAAGCCATAACCCTAACAGGTTAATTAAGATCTGAAACCTTGGTAAAATTTATCTGAACACACAAATCTCCAACGGTGCCCTTTTCCTTTTTGTAATGTTTAAAATGAAAAAAAAAAAAACTATATTTTTTTGCCTAAAATACAAAGGAAATGTGTCCTCTTTAACTGTAGGCCTCTTAGAGATCATTTCAACTTGCTTAACTGTTCACAATAACAGTAATTTTGACCAGGGGTGCCCAAACTTTTACATGCCACTGTATATGATGCAGTTAATTTAGATCAGATGCCCCACTGGTTGGACAGGATTGCCTTGGTAGTGACTTTGTGAAAAGATTTGTCCCTGATAAGACAATTGCTTACATGAGTTGTAAATTACAAGAGAGGTAAAGCAGTGAAAACAAGATGATTCATGGAAACGAGCATACTCTGTGACTCAGAGCATTATAGACTCTGTAATGTGGCACGGGGTGGTAGCCGTGGGCGAGGTACTCGTCTTCCATGCCCTGGCATGCTACATGAAAATGGGGGTCCTAGTTGGGTGGGTGTGTGGACTTGTGCTACTTTGGCGATACACCTCTGCAAACCACATGGTGCCATTGAACTCAGCAGAGCCAATGTTACAGAGTTAATTGAGAGAGAACACAAATCAAAAATAAACTTCTTTTTACTGAAGAATAACTAAGGAACTATGAACATCAGATAGTAGCTATACATCTTCATGGACGTTTCTTTAGTAACATGGAACATCATCACACACATTTCCTTCTCTTCTGGAGTCACACTATCTCCGGTACTATCTCTTCTCTTAATATGGCACAGCATATCACTAAGGCTACTTTCACACTAGCGTTGTTAGCTGTACGTTGCAATGCGTCGTTTTAGAGAAAAAACGCATCCTGCAAATGTGCCTGCAGGATGCGTTTTTTTTTTTCCATAGACTTGCATTAGCGACGCATTGCGACGTATGGCCACACGTCGCATCCGTCGTGCGATGGATGCGTCGTGTTTTGGCGCATCGTCGGCACAAAAAAAGTTACATGTAACTTTTTTATGCGTCGAGTCCGCCATTTCCGACCGCGCATGCGCGGCCGCTACGCCGCCTTCTCCTCCCCGGACCTTACAATGGGGCAGCAGATGCCTTGTAAATCTGCATCCGCTGCCCCCGTTGTTCATTATTTTCGCAGTTTGCGTCGGTACGACGGGCCGACGCATGAAGACGGCCCCATACCGAAGCTAGTGTGAAAGTAGCCTTAGGGAGCTTTTCTTGATCTCAATAATGACACTAAAGTCTAATAAGCAAGAACTCACGCTATGGCGTCCTTCTCTCCGTAGGAGAGTTTTTATATGCAAATATGGTGGCTCCTCAGCTTTCTTTTCTACTGACGCCTCCAAACCACCAAGCGAGGAATTTTCTCTTCTTCTAGCTTTCACGTTCCGTTACCTTTCTGGCTGCAAACTTCATACCATCCTGCTAGGCTTTCTGCCTCAGTCTCCAGCACTTCTTCCTTCAGATTCCGGATTGCTACTTGCTTCTTTTCCAGTTGTCTCTTCTCTGCCTCTGCTGAGTCTTGCTATCTGTCTCATTCCTCTCCTTCTTGTACAGGGATACCCACTACATGTGGCTCTGCTATCTAGTCAGATCTGCTTTTTGACCCCAGTCTAAAAACAGCAGCTGCAGCTGCAGCTGCATCAAACCCACGGTTTAGTAATGAAGAGGCATTTATAAGGCGCCTATCCATTACTAATCCTAATCCTATAGTTGAATTGTAAATAAACACACAGCAAGTATAAAGCCTTTTATTTGAAATTAAAACAAAACACACTTTTGCTTTTTTATTTAAAAATAACAAAACACATTTATACTCACCTAATGTCCAATCCATTAAAGCCCTCGTCTCCTGTAATAAAACAAAAATAAAAAACTCACTGAATTTTTCTCACAGCACTGAGGTCACAACAGTTTAGCCCAGCTGTGAAGGCAGCTTCGGTGACCACCGGTAACATCGATGAGGTCACCACTGCTCACTGATGCTACGCTCGCAGCAGCTCATTTATCAGTGGTTCTCAGTCTGGACGGTCACATCTTGCCACCGTCCTGGATGAAAACAGTCTATCACCAGACATGGATTACGGCATGGCACAGAATGACAGGTGAGGTATATGGTTGTTTTTTATTTTTGTTTTATTACAGGTGATGAGGGATTCAATGGAATGGGCGTTAGATGAGCATAACTGTGCTTATTATTAAAAAAAAAAAAAAAAATTTGTTTTTATTTCAAATAAAAGACTTTATACTTGCTGTGTGTTTATTTACAATATTTACAAAATAACTACATTTTATAGACGCTTCTCCATTACTAAGCTGTGGGCTTGATGTCGCCGGACAATACAAAGGTGACATCAACCCCACAAATATGAACCACACTTGCCACTGCCAAAGGGCAAGTGAGAAGAGTCGGCAAAGCACCAGAAGTAGCGCATTTAATAGATTTCCCTTTTCTGGGTGGCTGCAGGCTGCTATTTTTAGGCTGGGGGACCAATATCAATGACCTCTTACCAGCCTGAGAATACCAGCCCCCAGCTGTCTGCTTTAGCAAGCCTGGTTGTCAAAAAATGGGGCGGACTCCACACCATTTTTTAATTTATTTAAATAATTAAAAATATGGTGGGCGTGGGGACATATCTATTCTTGATAACTAGCCTTGCTCAATCTGACAGCTGAGGGTTGCAGCTCACAGTTTTACCTGGCTGGTTATCAAAAATACAGGGGAACTCACACCTGGTTTTGTATTTATTTATAGCACATTCTCCCCTATTCGCGCTGATCTCCGCACAAGCAGGGGAGAATGATGAGACAGGTCTTCAGCATCTGAGAGCAGCGCTAACAATACGGCTGCTTCCCAGATGCCGGTACATGTCACACTGATGACACATGGATGTCAACCATGAGTCATCAGTGTGCACGTGTGTGGGATGTCTTGCGACCCCTGCTGCTGTTAAAAAATGGACATATCAGCGTATTTTCCCGACACACGGAAACATGCTGACATGTGCACAGACCCATTCACTTGAAAGTGTCTACATGTGTAAGTGTCTCCGGCACGTTTGAAAACTGTCACCACACTTTCTGGAAACACTGTCTGAAAGAGGCCTAACAATGTATATCATTGATCATGCAAAACAAGATAATGCATTATATCAGCACAGATTCTCCAAGGGGGTGCGCTCAGCATCTCTACTTCCTTACAACTCCACAGTACGCAATATTTTTTTTTTAATCCATGGGATCAGATTAGGCTATGTTAATGAGCATTTTGTGAATTTTTGATGTAGCTGATTTTCTGCAGTAATTCTGCACTTACAAGCAAAAGTAGGGTACTTGGGTTTTGTTCATTGCATTTTGTTACATGCGACTTTATCGCATTTTTTACGTCATGTTTTAAATAAAGCTGTTTTATTTCTGATACTTTTTGCTATTTGGATTATTGGACAAAACGTTATTGATACAGTTATGTTTAGAGTAATGCGTTTTTCATGCTTTTCTGCAACTAAAAATCACTAAAATGCATAGTATTATTTTACCTGTGGATTTTCCATATCTAACGCAATTCGATGGGGAAAATCCACACATAAATCTCAGCATACTTGCGAGAGAAATTGATATGTTGTATATTTAAAAAAAAAAAAAATTACCGTATATACTCGAGTATAAGCCGAGATTTTCAGCCCAAAATTTTGGGCTGAAAGTGCCCCTCTCGGCTTATACTAGAGTCACGATGGGTGGCAGGGTCGGCGGGTGAGGGGGAGAGGGCGCTGAGGCATACTCATCTAGTCACGGCGGTCCTGACGCTGCCCCTGCCTGTCACACGGTCTTCGGTGCTGCAGCTCTTCCTCTATCAGCGGTCACGTGGGACCGCTGATTAGAGAAATGAATATGCGGCTCCACCTCCCATAGGGGTGGAGCCGCATATTCATTTCTCTAATCAGCGGTGCCGGTGACCGCTGATAGAGAAAGAGGCTGCGGCACCGAAGACCAGCTGTCCGGGAGAAGGAGCCGGACACCGGGACCAGGTAAGTATTTTATATTCACCTGTCCGCGTTCCACCCGCCGGGCGCCTCTCTGTCTTCGCGTCCTCTTGCTCTGACTGTTCAGGTCAGAGGGCGCGATGACGCATATAGTGTGTGCGGCGCCCTCTGCCTGATCAGTCAGTGCGGAGAGACGCCGGGACCGGATGCTGAGGAGCTGTGGCAGCGAGAGGTGAGTATGGCATTTTTTTTTATTGCAGCAGCAATGGCACAGCTTTCTATGGCACAGCTATGGGGCAATAATGAACGGCGCAGAGCGCTATATGGCACAGCTATGGGGCAATAATGAACGGTGCAGAGCACTATATGGCACAGCTATGGGGCAATAATGAACGGCGCAGAGCACTATATGGCAGCTATGGGACAATAATGAACGGCGCAGAGCACTATATGGCACAGCTATGGGGCAATAATGAACGGTGCAGAGCACTATATGGCAGCTATGGGACAATAATGAATGGCGCAGAGCACTATATGGCACAGCTATGGGGCAATAATGAACGGTGCAGAGCACTATATGGCAGCTATGGGACAATAATGAACGGTGCAGAGCACTATATGGCACAGCTATGGGGCAATAATGAACGGCGCAGAGCACTATATGGCAGCTATGGGGCAATAATGAACGGTGCAGAGCACTATATGGCACAGCTATGGGGCAATAATGAACGGCGCAGAGCACTATATGGCAGCTATGGGACAATAATGAACGGCGCAGAGCACTATATGGCACAGCTATGGGGCAATAATGAACGGTGCAGAGCACTATATGGCAGCTATGGGACAATAATGAATGGCGCAGAGCACTATATGGCACAGCTATGGGGCAATAATGAACGGTGCAGAGCACTATATGGCAGCTATGGGACAATAATGAACGGTGCAGAGCACTATATGGCACAGCTATGGGGCAATAATGAACGGTGCAGAGCACTATATGGCACAGCTATGGGGCCATAATGAACGGTGCAGAGCACTATATGGCACAGCTATGGGACAATAATGAACGGTATGGAGCATCTATTTTTACTTTTGACATTTACCGGTAGCTGCTGCATTTTCCACAACAAAGGCTTATACTCGAGTCAATAAGTTTTCCCAGTTTTTTGTGGCAAAATTAGGGGGGTCGGCTTATACTCGGGTCGGCTTATACTCGAGTATATACGGTAAGTCGGTTTACGCTGCATAAAAAAAAACTCGGTGGGAAGGAGATTTCTATAAATCCTGTCAAATTTACTGGAACTATAAGATGCTGCGTTTTTTTATGTAGCGAAAATATACATTGTCAAAACTCATTGTGGTAAGTTAATTTTATCATCAGACCCTGCAATGATTCTACCACGTGTGAACATAACCTGTGAGATAGACAGAATAGTGTCTGTGTATATTGGGGCCAAAAGCCATACATATTTCTCATAGTGTGGTCTCACGGTCACCTTGTATTCTGATCTGGGTTCATTTTTGAATTCCCGCATTCAGCAGAGATGTTGGCTGACCCCATCGGCAAAAGTCAGTTATATGGCTATTTACGAGACAAGATTTCCAAGATTTTACTTTAAATGTCAATATTCTTAAATAGCATTCTGATGAGGCAGCCATGTTGCTAAGAAACAGACATTCTGTGTGAGGACACGACTGCGGCTCATGGAAAATGTACTCGGTTTTCAGAGAAAGTCGTAGTGACTAAACTTGAAACAGGGTGACACTGTACTAAGGTGCAGTATAGAATATCTCATGCTACTGTATGTGTCTCAAAAACAGGATTTTACATAAGCGTGACAGATCCCCTAACTTTCACATACAAGAGAGACACCATCATGGGATTATAGAGCGCACAATCTCAACCAAAATGTAAAAATTCATCTATAGTTTCATAGCTTTTAAGGCTGAAGGTAGCCCTACATCCATCAAGATCAACCTACTGTATACCCTAACATGTTACTGCATAGGAAAGTAGAAACTCCATGGGACAGACACTAATGACTCCATATTAGGGGAAAAATTCCTTCCCAACGCCACATAGACCAATCAGACTAGTTCCAAAATTTAGCACCCATTATTATTATTATTATTATTTATTGTTATAGCGCCATTTGTTCCATGGCGCTTTACATGTGAGGAGGGGTATACATAATGAAAAAAAGTACAATAGTCTTAAACAATACAAGTCATAACTGGTACAGGAGGAATGAGGACCCTGCCCGCGAAGGCTCACAATCTACAAATAACCAGTAATATAATTTTCTTTTTTTTTTTTTAACCATTCAATTTTTATTGAGAAAACAGAGTACAATTAAAATGCAACATGGGAAGGAAAAAGGGGGAGGGAGGGGGAGGGAAGAGGCAGACATAAATGTAAATATCCACGATCAAGAATGAAACAAAAAAAAATTACAATACATGGGCGCATACATAGCTATGATATCAAACAATTGAGTCAGCTGGCAGAAGAAGGGGGATGGTGGTCAGGCGAGGAAATAAAGGGTGAGGAGACCCAAGGGTCCCATCACGTAAGGACCTTATTCTTTTTTGCAAGACAGTCCGCAGTAATCGACTCATAACTAAAGTGCAGATTAATTTTGGATATCAATTCAGGTCTGGAGGGAATATTAGAAGATTTCCAATGCTTTGCAATACATTGTCGGGCCGCCACAAGAATATTAGAAATAATGGGTTGAAGGGAAGATGGGAAGTCCAAGAGAGATATACCCAATATTGCTAAAGGGCCAGTTAGGTTGATAGGAAGATGGGTCACCTCTGAAAGAATCGCTTCAACCTGACGCCAAAATATTTGCACACTAGGGCAACTCCACCATACATGAGCCAGCGAACCAGAAACACCACAATTTTTCCAGCATAATGGGGAAGAGGAGGGATAAAATTTAGCTAATTTAACAGGAGTGAAGTACCATAGGAGCTGAATTTTTTTGCTTTGTTCGAGGTGACCAAGACACGAAGAGAATTTGGAAGGATGCAGCATAGCCATGCTCCAATCCTCCGGGGAAGCCTCGAATGCAAGGGCACCCTCCCAAGTGGACATAAATGGGAGTCTCTCAGAGAAATCATGGGAGAGGAGGGATTTATAAATGATGGAAATGCCATGATCAATCCACGTGTTTGGTCTGAAAAATCTGTGGATTGGGGTCTCCATACCCAGGGGGGACACGGCCACACCGAAGGAGTTACAATGTTTAAGGAGGCTACGAATTTGGAAATACTGAAAAAAAGCCCTAGGAGGCAAGTTATAGCGAGCAGTGAGGTCCGCAAATGATCTCAGGCCCGACTCATTATAGAGATCATTCACCCGGTGTATTCCGCAGTCCCCCCAGGCAGAGACAAACCATCTATTGCGTATTCTAATGCTTGAATAGAGACGTAGTCAAATATAAAAGGGAGGTAAGTAGGGCAGAGACTTGTCCAGACCTTAGTAGCGGAGCAAATTGTTTTAGGAGGGGAGCTCCGACTGGGCAGCTGGAGCAAACAGATCTCCAGCAAAAGTTTGAGGGAACCCCTAGGGGCAAAGCACGACTCAATATGGAACCACTGGAGGGAGGAGTTCCCCTCCCACCAAATCTTAAGGGGGTCTAGGAGAGCAGCTTTGTGGTAAAGGTGGATATTAGGGGCACCAAGACCTCCCCTGGCATATGGGAGAGACATTAGAGAGCGTTTTATTCTATGTGGCTTGTTATTCCAAATAAAACGGTCAATAATTGCTTGAAAAGCAGAGAGGTACTTAGAGGGGATAGCGAAGGGGAGGCATCTAAAAAGATATATAAGTTTAGGGAGAATTAACATCTTAGACGTTTGTATCCTAGCCATCCAGGATAGATGAGAGAAGGCAAGCTGGTCAATTTCTTTTTTAATTTCGTGGAGGGTTGAATCACAGTTAAGGCGAACAATGTTTTTAATATGGGTAATTTGAATACCTAGATAAGTGAATCCGAGCGGAGACCATATAAAAGGGTAAATATTTTGGATTTGAAGTTGGAGAGAGGAAGAGATAAATAGGGGAAAAATTGTGGACTTGGACAGATTTAGCTTATAATAGGAGGCTTCAGCAAATTGGGTAAGAATGGAAGACACTGCAGATAGTGACTGTAGAGGAGCAGAGCAAGACAACACCACATCGTCGGCGTAGAGGCCAATTTTGTGTTCCTGACTTCCCACCATTACCCCCCTAATGTCAGGGCATTGCCTCACCGCAGCCGCCAGGGGCTCCATGACTAAAGCAAAGATGATGGGGGAGAGGGGGCAACCCTGCCGGGTCCCATTTGAAATAGAAAATATACGGGATTTAAAGCCGGCTGAGCGAACTGAGGCACAAGGATTGAAATACAAAGCCATAATAGCTGAAAAAATCTGGCCAGTAAGACCAAATTTGTGCAATGTAGATGCTATATAGCCCCAGTGCACCCGATCGAACGCCTTTTCCGTGTCGAGAGATAGGAACACACTGGGGAGGCTCCGCCTCTCCACCACATCCAGCAGGTCGATCAAGCGTCTCGTACCATCTCTAGTTTGCCTACCCGGGACAAACCCAACCTGGTCCAAATGAACCAAGGATGGGAGCACCGACAGTAACCTATTGGCCCAGACCTTAGCATATATTTTTACATCGCAATTTAAAAGGGCGATGGGACGAAAATTGCCAGGAGAGGTCATAGGTTTCCCAGGTTTAGGAAGTGTCGAAATACAAGCCTCCAGACCCTCTCTCTCAATAGTACCCATAGAGCGCCAGTAGTTAAATAAACGAATGAGAAAAGGAGAGAGGATAGTGAGAAAATGAGAGTAGTATGAGAAGGAAAAGCCGTCTGGACCCGGGGCAGAGCGTTTTTTGGCCTCTTTGATTATTTGGGAGATTTCAATTGCTTCTATAGGGCCGTTAAGGAGTGACAACTGCTCCGGATTAACAGTGGGGAGATTCGCTTTATTCAAAAAAGCGTTAATTGAGTCCTGAGAAGGTTGAGGAGTATTTACGTCAGAATCTAGGTTATATAATGAGGAGTAATATGAGGCAAATTCTTCAGCAATATGAATTGGGTTGTAAATCCGAGAACCATCTGACTTAAGAAGATAAGCAATTTTGGTTTGGGCTTCTTTTTTTTTAACGCGTTTAGCTAGTAAGGCGCCTGCCCTGTCACCCATGGAGTAGAATTTGGCTTTCGATTTCCTGAGCGAATTTTCTGCTCTATGGAGGAGGAGCTGGCGAAGGCGCAGGCGTGCATCAGAAAGATTGGAAAATAATTGAGGGGAGGGGCAGGCTTTGTGGCAAGACTCCAGCCGGGCCACTTCAGCCAAGGCAGATTGAAGATTTAAGTTATACTTGCGTTTAGCTGTCGCAGCCATCTTAATGAAAAGGCCACGAGCCACTGCCTTGTGAGCGAACCAGAGGGAGTCCTCACGCACATCCGCCGAGTCATTAAAGGCAAAGAATTCCTGCAAAGAGTTTTCAATTAGTGTAAAGTTCGCTTGCTCAGAGAGAAGGTGGTCATTAAGGCGCCAGTGTGAAGGGGGTCTGATTGCAAGAGGGTCTTCTAGGGAGACTGACACAGGAGCATGATCAGACCAAGTGATATTACCTATATTTGCAGACATGCAGTGGGGGAGAGCGACATCATCTACTAAAATATAATCAATTCTACTGTAAGAACCGTGACGAGGGGACCAAAATGTGTAGTCTCTCTCATTACAATGAAGATATCTCCAGATATCGTGTAAATTGTAGGAGCTAATCAGCTGGGCCGCATCACCCCTGGCCACGGCTGACGATGAACAGTCCAGATTCTTGGATACTGGAATGTTGAAGTCTCCAGCAACTAATTTATGACCATGCTGATAATTACCTAAGATTTGAAATAAATTATTTAGAAATTTAACCTGACCAAAATTTGGGCCATACACAGAGGCAATGGTGTAAGGGGTATTGTTGATTAAACATAAAATTATAATGTATCTGCCCGCAGGGTCGGCTGTAGAACTAATTAGCTGGAAAGAGTTAGCCTTGCTAAAAAAAATTGCCACCCCAGCCTTTTTGGTCTTCCCATTCGCAAAAAATTGGTGGGGGTATAGATTCGAATACATTCTTATATTGTCCCGTTCTAGTAAATGAGTCTCCTGTAAGCATATAATATCGTGTTTGGATTTAGCGAGCTGACGCCAGACAATCGATCTCTTACCAGGGGAGTTGAGGCCGTTAACATTAATAGAATATAAAGAAACACTCATTGTAATATGTTACACAATTTGCTGAAGAAGATATGCAAACCCATTACCCACAAAAAAAGCATAAACATGTCGTGGGATACCTCGCAAACTCCATCTGCGACGAGGGGGGGGGGGGGGGAAGAGGGAAAGGAGGGGGGAGAGGGAGGGAAGGGGGAGAAGGGAAAAACAAACATACAAAATCCAAACATTTAAACAAGGGAACATCCAGGGAAATCCTGAGTCCGAGGTGAAAATAGAAAACAGTTCACCAATGGGGCAATATGCTGAGCGGAGTCCTGCCAGGAACCAGCCTCAGCAAAAAAAATCAGCAAGCAAAAAGAAGAGAAAAAAAAACAAAAAAAAAAACGAGAACTAGAACTGAGTGGGAAAAAGGAAAAAATAAATTCTTCCAGCCAGGAAATGGTTAAAATAGAAACTTCAGGCGACCTTCCAGTCAGGGGTAATACGGCGTCTCCGGGGACCAGATCCTCCAGGTTTGGTGGAAGCAGAGGCAGGAGTGGGCGCAGGAGGGTCAAAACCCCATTGGGACAGGGTCTTGGCTGCTTGCGACGGGGATAGGCACGTGGTAAATGAACCGTCTTTACGAATGCAAAGTTTGGTGGGGAAACCCCAGCGGTATAATATACCCTTTTCCCTCAGGATTGAGGTGTATGGTGCAAAAGCCCTGCGGAGGGCTAGAGTTCCTGGAGACAGATCAGGGAAAACTGCAATGGTAGCAAATCGTTCAGGTAGCGACGGCTTCGATCTTAGTGCTTGCAGAAATTCCTCCTTCATAACAAAAAAAATGGATGCGAGCTAGTACATCTCTGGGTACCGCAGGGTCAAGGCCTGAGGGTTTAGGGATCCGATGAATACGGTCGATCACAACGTCATCTTTGGAATAAAGTGGGAGAACAGATATGACAAAGTCTTGTAGAAAGGCTCTGAGATCATCAGCCCCAATTGATTCAGCAATGCCTCTTAGTTTCACATTATTTCTCCTGGATCTGTCTTCCAAATCCAGGGTTTTAGCATGAGTTTTGGTAACAAGCAGCTGCAGGTTATCATGAGCTTCCCACAAATCATTGTGAGAAGCTACCAGTTCGGACATTTTATTTTCAAGATGATCCGTGCGGCCTCCCAGCTCCTCCACCTCCCCCCTGAGCTCTGCCATCATGGAACGCATATCCTCCTGCAGGGAGGTACGGAGGTCACCAAGCATGTCTCTGAGCAGCGTTGCTGTAACTGGAGCCTCTGAGAGATCAGCTGCTGCTGTGCTTGAGGCAGAAGACGGAGAGCCTCGGCGTGCAGCTCTGGAGGATCTAGGAGAAAGCGGCGCCATCTTGGGCCTCTGAGGCTGCTGAGGGGTGGCTTCAAAGAAGTCCACAATGCACCTGGAAGGGTCCCCTGCGCCGGCTTTAGATTTCCCCATACACTCACCGAACGGTAAGGAGCAGGAGTGGGGAGTTCTGGAGGAGAAAGCACCGTCTGTGCACTGCTGTGTGCCGCTTTATGAGTCCTGGGAATGGAGCTCCCACACTATGCAACCTGCACCATCAGAAGTCAGGCCACGCCCCCCCAGTAATATAATTTTCAAGAACAGCATCCAGTCCTTGTACTGTTGTAGTGACTCAACCATTATAACATCACGTAGTATAGAGCTCCATAATCTCACTGCTCTTACAGAAAAGAATCTGCATTTGTAAATTAGGTTAATCCACTTAGTGAAATTTGGCATGCATGGACCAGGGATCATCCAGCCAAATGCCCGCTCTCCTTTTTAACATCGGCATAACGTTACTCAGACAACATAGGGTGAGGGTAAAACAGTGTGGCAATACTTTATTAAACCACTAAACAGGCAGACAACACATAGAACAGTCCCAGCAAAACACTCCAAGCTGGTGCACATTACAGAGTCTCACCCTTCCGCTGACTCGCCGGGATAATGGCAGCTGTTACTTCAGAGCTCCCAGGGTCGACTACAGAGAGGAGGTAATGACAAGCGTAGGAAGATGACAGTCCATTCAGGTACAAGGCCAGTTGACCTGAGGGTCAAAACCTGGTTCATCTTCCAGGGTCAACTACCCCACCTGTGGCGCACACGGCACACACACACAGAGGAGGTAACAACAATCTTTGGAAGATGACAGTCCATTGATGTACAAGAGCAGTTGACCTGAAGGTCACAACCTGGCTTCTCTGATCATCTCCATTTAGCCAGGTGACTGGCGGGTCCCAATCCTAGCTTTCTCCTATTGCATCCATGGTTCAGTGATGGTCAATAGAGCAGATATGTATTCTTCCAGCTGGGGCCAAGGTCCCCTAGGTTGCTTCCTGTAGAATAATAGATCTGTGTCCCTCGTGATGGAGCCATGATGTTTTGGCAGCAGTCCTGTAGGTTTCCCTGGATGTTTGGATGTCTTGGCAGAATATCTGGCTGTCTCTATGTCTCACTAAACACAGGCAGATCCTCCTTTTTATAGGTCACAACTTAATTTAGACAATTCACTACAGGCTTGGGGAAATGTGGTAGGGGGCAATCCCTTACTGTTGGAGCATTCAAACAACATGCATAGATTGTCCTTCATGTTGCAGAACACGAATGAATCAGCACCATATTAACAAACATTCAAACATTGTGCCTTTGTTTCCCAAAGATAGTAGAACAATGCTAGGACTGCAATACAAGGACAGATACAATAGCTATTTAGCAGCCAGTCAACAGATGGCAGCCATTGAACATTAAATCAATGACAATAAGGCTCAAAAGTCATTCTCATTTGAACTCTAACTCCTGTCCCTGGGCCTACTGAAATAATAGTCATCTGGTTAATTAAGATACAATGCTGTGTCTTCACAGTCAGTTTGCCAGTAATTTGGTCAATATTTTGTAGTCAACATTAAGTAGTGAAATGGGTCTCTGATTCACAATCTGGCTATTTATCTTTTTTAAAGCACTACTATAGTGGCATCATACGGTGAATCTGGGACAGAGCCCGACTAAAAAGCATTTTGGAACATGTCCCGGAGAGATTCACTTAGACATTCTGCGTATCTAGAATAGACCGCTATTGGGATGCTATCTCATCTGACCCTGGTGATTTGCCTCTAGCCAAATCCTCTATTACTTGCTCTATTTCTGGAAGGGTAATATCCGAGTCTAGCTATTGCCTATTCTCTGTTGTTAGTGTTGGGATATTTTTTTAAGAAGGTGATAATATCAACTTGTCCATTTGTTAGCTTCGGATTGTATAGCTGTTGATAACAGTCCCTGATTCTATTAAAGGGAACCTGTCACCCCGAAAATCGCGGGTGAGGTAAGCCCACCGGCATCAGGGGCTTATCTACAGCATTCTGTAATGCTGTAGATAAGCCCCCGATGTTACCTGAAACAGGAGAAAAAGACGTTATATTATACTCACCCAGGGGCGGTCCCGCTGCTGGTCAGGTCGGATGGGTGTCTCCGGTCCGCTGCGGCGCCTCCCATCTTCATTCCAAGACGTCCTCTTCTGATCTTCAGCCACGGCTCCGGCGCAGGCGTACTTTGCCCTCTTGAGGGCAGAACAAAGTACTGCAGTGCGCAGGCGCCGGAAAGGTCAGAGGCCCGGTGCCTACGCACTGCAGTACTTTGCTCTGCCCTCAACAGGGCAAAGTATGCCTGAGCCGGAGCCGTGGCTGAAGATCAGAAGAGGACATCTTGGAATGAAGATAGGAGGCGCCACAGCGGACCAGAGACGCCCATCCGACCGGACCAGCAGCGGGACTGCCCCTGGGTGAGTATAATCTAACGTCTTTTTCTCCTTTTTCAGGTAACATCGGGGGCTTATCTACAGCATTACAGAATGCTGTAGATAAGCCCCTGATGCCGGTGGACTTACCTCACCCACGATTTTCAGAGTGACAGGTTCCCTTTAAGGAATTGCTCATAGTCCATTAATAAATCCCCTTGCTCTGATTTAATTTTGAGTATAGAGGGTGAGAATTGTTTAGGTAAATGTCCCAACAGCTTGCTAGACTAATTCCCGCTTTCAAATTGTGCTTCATAGAATCATAGAATGTTAGATTTGGTAGGGCCCTCCAGTGTCATCAGGTCCAACCCCCTGCTCAATGCAGGAATCACTAAACCATCTCAGACAGAGGTCTGTCCAGCCTCTGTCTGAAGGCTTTCATTGAAGGAGAACTCACCACCTCTCGTGGCAGCCTGTTCCACTCATTAATCACCATCACTGTCAAAAAGTTGTTTCTAATATCTAATCTGTGTCTCCTCCCATTCAGTTTCATTCCGTTGCTTCTTGTGTTTCCATGTGCCAATGAGAATAATGATGATCCCTCTACACTGACAGCCCTTCAGATATTTGTAGACAGCTATTAAGTCTCCTCTTAGCGTATGTGTCCACTTTCAGGATGGCCGGAGGTATAGTCGGAGCGGCTCTGCAGCTCTGCGGTAAGCCCCGCCCCCTTCTGGGACGCGATGATGCCGGATGTGTTCACAGCACACATCCGGCATCATCGCACCCATCGCATAGGGCCCTGTGCTATATCTTGCGGCGACGCAGCGTCGCCGCAAGATATACGGACATGCTGCGATCTGAAAAGACGCGCAGCATGTCCGGAGTCGCAGGGCCGCCGCATGCGTGTTACCACGCATAGTGGAGATGGGATTTCATTCAATCCCCTCCACTATGCTGTAACATCTGGACGCTGCGTGTCTGACGCTGCGGCTCTATGCAGCGTCAGACACGCAGCGTTTCCTGCATGTGGAAACATACCCTGAAACTTCTTTGCTTGTTTGGTGAAAAACATTTAAAGATTTTTTTTCCTCTGTGATTATCACAGGTCTACAAAAATTTTTTTATTTCAGGTGCCAAGGTTTTTTGAACAGATTTAGGGAATTTAGAGGTTGATGAATTCAAAAGTCCCATTACTTTTACTGAATTGGTTCTTGTTTTTTAAATAATTCATCCATGATAATAATGCATTTTCCCAACATGACTTGTGTGTGATAACAAATGCAATACCTTTTGATTCTTTAACAGTGTCTTAGGTAATGAATTATCCCATTTAATTGTTTTGCATTTTAATTTATAGGTTTACAATTATATAAAAGCGACTTTTTGAAGCCAGAATTGTACTGTAATGAATTAACTATTAAATATGGAACGTAAACATGATGGGGGACTACTGCTGGTGCTGCAGAGAAAATCCACAGGCCGTCAATAAGAGAACAGGTATCAAGAGAAAAGGAAAAAGCACAAGAATTAATTTCCAATAAAGTTGCAAAATGAATGTTCAATACATTTTTACATATGACTTGTAAGTAATTTCATGTGTGTTTTGTGCAAAATACATGACGGTAAAAAATAAATATTACTTTAAATTAACCCCCCGGAGCTTTTTTCCGTTTTGCGCTTTCGTTTTTCGCTCCCCTCCTTCCCAGAGCCATAACTTTTTTATTTTTCCGTCATTATGGCCATGTGAGGGCTTATTTTTTGTGGGACAAGTTGTACTTTTGAATGACATCATTGGTTTTAACATATTGTGCACTGGAAAACGGGAAAAAAATTCCAAGTGCGGTGAAATTGCAATCACAGTTGTTTTTTGTTTGTCTTTTTTGCTAGGTTCACTATATGCTAAAACTGATCTGCCGTTATGATTCTCCAGGTCATTACGAGTTCATAGACACCAAACATGTCTAGGTTCTTTTCTATCTAAGTGGTGAAAAAAAAATTCAAAACTTAGTTAAAAAAAAAAAAAAATTGGTGCCATTTTCCCGATACCCGTAGCGAGCTGAAGTTTTTAATAATATTTTGCTGCAGATGTGATCTTTTAATTGCCCGTTATTGCATTTTAATGTCACGGCGACCAAAAAAAACATAATTCTGGCGTTTTGACTTTTTTCTCACTACGCCTTTTAGCGATCAGGTTAATCCTTTTTTTTATTGATAGATCGGGCGATTCTGAACCCGGCGATACCAAATATATGTATGTTTGATTTTTTTATAGTTTTATTTTGAATGGGGCGAAAGGGGGGTGATGTGAACTTTTCTATTTTTTTCTATTTTTAAGAAAAAATTTTTAACTTTTGGCATGCTTCAATAGCCTCCCGATTGCCTCTGCTAGATATAGGCGAAGATCAGATTGCCTGTACGTAGAATTACTCACATGCTGTGAGCGTCGACCTGGGGGCAATCTGGCAGTGACAACCATAGAGGTCTGCAGGAGACCTCTGCTTGTCATGCCAACCCATCGGTGACCCGCGATCACATGACGGAGGTCACCGATGGGCTGATTTCCGGCGTGCTTGCCGGAAGCGAGTGTTAAATGCCGCTATCTATAGGACACACCTCCCATTTCCCCCAAAAAATTTTGGGGAAAAATGCGTTTTATAGTCTGAAAAAACACCGTAACTCTTCTCTTTCAAATATGCATGTTTGTTTCAACACCACTAGTAGCCTCATGAACTAATGACCCTTTTCACTGTGTCTCTTCACACACACCTCAGTGTTCGAGTCCAGATCAAACCGGGAAAAATATATTTTTTTCTTTTCACAAATGCAAGAAAGGAAAGACACGCTTTTAACAACAGAATATTTATAATATCAAGTTTATACCTTTGGACATATTCAGTTTATTCATATGTGTATGCAGTTTTTGAATTATTTGCATTTTGATTATATACAAAAATACATATATATATACGCCGTATATATTTTTTCGCAACTTGAAGGGCATCATGTGCCGCCCCTATGAACTCTGACACATCACACAGTCAGAAGACCATTTTTTGGCCCCCTATTTCAGACTTCACCTCTACATGAACCCGGTAATACCCTCTAGACGTCTCTTTATCGGCGTGAGGTGTCCAGAGACCAGAGCATTTCATTAGGACTACAGAATCTATCAGAGAGGACTTGGTGGTATGGCAAACCTTAATAGAAAGTTAATGTGTCAGGAAACAGCTTTCAAGCATGGATTTGCAATTATTTACCGCTGCATTGAGTAGTGTGGGTTTTGGGCTAACACTCAGCCCTCTGTGATGCCAGCCAGCTTGGCCTGCGAGTTGGCGTGATTCGCCGTTAATCGACTATTTGACATTATTAGACATAGAAATGTCACGTTTTTGGCCAGATTTATCCATCGTGTACATGATTAATTTGCTGTCAGCATCATCGTTGCCTGTGTTAGCGCTATTACGGCACCTTGCGATACGGTGTCTTCGGCCCGCTCCCGCCACTCTAGAATCCCGACAGTGCGCAAAGCACGCTGTGAAAATTCACCACTCTGCGGTCACATACCCAAGCAAACTTTTTATTAATTCTAAGTCATTGTATTCCATGCAAATCCAAAATATCGCTGCAAGTAGTCACCAACTCCCAGGATTCCTGACGGCACACAGGCATCACTCCACAGCACGGATTTGTCAGATCACACTCAGACCGCAAATACACTCCGATTAGAGACCAGCGTGACAATGATAGACGGGAAGCTGCAGTGAAATTCAGTCCTGGCATCTGAAAGCACACAGGTCCATGCTGTCCTCACCACTGAGCCCCAGGCAGGAACATCTATTACTATTCTGCCTTGAAGTTGTCAAGATTTGCTACAAGACCTATAATTCTAATAATACCACTATATAAGATTGAATAATAATACCCCAATAATAATATTGCAAAATAACAAATACCAACAATCCGTAACCAAATATTACCATCATATACAGTATGGCTAATACCATCATACTGACCGTAAAGGGATTGTCCAGGCTTCAGGGGAAAATTTCCACATCTCTGGTCACATTCCAACTAAGACATGGTCGGCTGTGCCAAATTCACTTGTATTGAGCGAGGCCGCGCACGTCTAGTCAGCATGTGATTGCATGTATGCAAAGTGTACACTTGTGGTCATATGACTGATGACTCCCAGCACTGATGAATTCTCACAGTGCACAATGCACACTGTGGGGATTCACAAGTCTGCAGTCATTCATTTTTCTTTGCATTCAGCCTGGACCACTGTGAACTCTTGTTCCGTCCAAATGAAATGCAACACACAGCCATCTTTGCATTACTACGTTTCCAGGACCCTCCTCACTTTCTACTGCCTCTACACAAACCATATAGTGCTATTACCAGTGCCCCAGATAGTAATAATGCCCCTTCTTTGTCCTGTATAGTAATACTACCCTCGTATTGCGCCCCATACAATAACAGTATGTTTCCTCTGTACTTCCATGTAGTAACAATGCTCCTCTGCGCCTCCTTAGTTATACAGCACCATACAGTAATAATGTCTCCCTTTTGCTGCCTTATGATAAATCCCCTGTGCCTCCCTTAATAATCCCCTTGATGCCTTATAATAATGACCCTGCATCTCCTAAATTATGAAATATGCATTATTAAAAATGTTAAAAGGACATGTCTGCTATACTGGCAGGTCTGTTTTAGTAAATTGTGGTACTTCTCAAACCAATTCTGGAGCACCTCTTTAGTGTTGTGCGGTTCCTCCATAACTCCTCCTGCTAATGTATGAACAAATTGATATCTAGCTTACCCATTCTACTGGTTAGGTCTTTTTCACACCAGTGCATACAGTTATATGAAAAGGTTTGGGCACCCCTATTAATCTTAAGCTTAATGTTTTATAAAAATTGTTTTTTTGCAACAGCTATTTCAGTTTCATATATCTAATAACTGTTGGACACAGTAATGTTTCTGCCTTGAAATGAGGTTTATTGTACTAACAGAAAATGTGCAATCTGCATTCAAACTAAATTTGACAGGTGCATAAGTATGGGCACCCTTATCATTTTCTTGTTTTAAAGACTACTTTTTACTGACTTACTAAAGCACTTTTTTTTTGGTTTTCTAACCTCATTGAGCTTTGAACTTCATAGCCAGGTGTATGCAATCATGAGAAAAGCTACTTAAAGTGGCCACTTGCAAGTTGTTCTCCTGTGTGAATCTCCTCTGAAGAGTGGCATCATGGGCTCCTCAAAACAACTGTCTAATGATCTGAAAACAAAGATTATTCAACATAGTTGTTCAGGGGAAGGATACAAAAAGCTGTCTCAGAGATTTAACCTGTCAATTTCCACTGTGAGGAACATAGTAAGGAAATGGAAGAACACAGGTACAGTTCTTGTTAAGGCCAGAAGTGGCAGGCCAAGAAAAACATCAGAAAGGCAGAGAAGAAGAATGGTGAGATCAGTCAAGGACAATCCTCAGACCACCTCCAGAGAGCTGCAGCATCAACTTGCTGCAGATGGTGTCACTGTGCATCGGTCAACTATACAACGCACTTTGCACAAGGAGAAGCTGTATGGGAGAGTGATGCGAAAGAAGCCGTTTCTGCAAGCATGCCACAAACCGAGTCGGCTGAGGTATGCAAAAGACCATTTGGAGAAGCCAATTTCTTTTTGGAAGAAGGTCCTGTAGACTGATGAAACCAAGATTGAGTTGTTTGGTCATACAAAAAGGCGTTATGCATGGCGGCCAAAAAACACAGCATTCAAAGAAAAACACTTGCTACCCACAGTACAATTTGGTGGAGGTTCCATCATGCTTTGGGGCTGTGTGGCCAATGCCGGCACTGGGAATCTTGTTAAAGTTGAGGGACGCATGGATTCTACTCGGTATCGGCAGATTCTTGATAATAATGTTCATGAATCAGTGACAAAGTTGAAGTTACGCAGGGGATGGATCTTTCAGCAAGACAATGATCCAAAACACAGCTCCAAATCTACTCAGGCATTCATGCAGAGGAACAATTACACTGTTCAGGAATGGCCATCCCAGTCCCCAGACCTGAATATCATTGAACATCTGTGGGATCATTTGAAGAGGGCTGTCCATGCTCGGCGACCATCAAACTTAACTTAACTGGAATGGTTTTGTGAAGAGGAATGGTCAAAAATACCTTCATCTAGGATCCAGGAACTCATTAAAAGCTACAGGAAGTGACTAGAGGCTGTTATTTTTGTAAAAGGAGGATCTACTAAATATTAATGTCACTTTTCTGGTGGGGTGCCCATACTTATGCACCTGTCAAATTTTGTTTGAATGCAGATTGCACATTTTCTGTTAGTACAATAAACCTCATTTCAAGGCAGAAACATTACTGTGTCCAACAGTTATTAGATATATGAAACTGAAATAGCTGTTGCAAAAAAAGCAATTTTTATAAAACATTAAGCTTAAGATTAATAGGGGTGCCCAAACTTTTTCATATAACTGTACATTGGCCGAGTGCTGTGCAATGTTTTATCGGATAGCACTCGGCCCAATGTTATAATATGGGGCAGTGCAGATCTGTTTTTTTTTTCTCATACCAATATAGCATGAGAAAAAAAAAAACTATAAAAGATTTACACTCCAAGCAAGAGTATCTTCGGGGTGCTTGAAAAATATGTTTAAGTCGCGCTGCTTGCATGTCTCGTGGCTGTTATGCAGGGATTGCCCATCAGGCAGGCCCCTGCAAGTTTGGCGGCTGTTGAACAGCCGCGGGGACTCAAAATTCGGATAACACCTTATGCAACCACGTTCGTTCATCACAAATTCTGGAGACTGAAGAAATACTGAAGTGTGAAAGACATAAATCCTCTATGCATACACCCAAATATACTTTATAGATACATTCTGTAGGTAACAATAAGTACAAGATATAACATAAAAAAAACAAACATAAATCATTTTGGTTCAAATAAATAACCTTTATTGAATAAAATAGTTTAAAAGCACCAAAAACTGTGAGTATGCAGTTACACATAATATGAGAAAAGTGATTGAAAAACAAAATATCAAGTGGTAAAAATAAGGGAAGGGTGGAATAAAATGATGGAATAACCGGACTATAAAAGAAAAAAAGAAAAGCAATACGAAAAACACAAAATTAAATATTTCATCTCATAGTATTGCTATATATAAAGGTTTTTTTTTTTAATGATAATTTCATCACTTAATAAATACTTTTGAATAATGGATCATTTGTTGGAAACTGGACATTTCTGCATCACCATTTACAATACACGGACAGTAGCCACTTATTAAAGTGATCTCGTCTTGGAGACCGCACCGGGCGCCAACGTTGCTTGTTTTAGTATATTGCACAAAGCTATAATTTGAGCAGTCTACGTTTTCCTATGATGTTTTTTTTTTCCTACATTTAAAAAATAAAAAATGAACGTAAAACAGGTACAGGCAGCTTATAGTATACGAGCTGTGGGCATGAGCATTCACAATGCCGGGTGCCACCTCGGCCACAAGGATGGAGGGATGGATTGCATGATTTAGCAGAAATAACATACAATGCACAGCAGACACATGCTGCATGCAGAGCCAGTCGTGACCATACAATTATTTTTTTTTCTTACTTAAATGCGAAGATTTGGTGCTAAAAATCAATTTTGAAATTTGGTTTGATTAATAATTTTGCACCGTTTTTGCTTTAACTTTTTTTTTTTTTCCAGGACATTCAACTTTGATGTGGTTCATGGTCATAAATCAGCTGAGAGGAGCTCAAAAAAGTCACAGATGAGAGTAATCAAGTGTCCGATTGGACCATCAGAACGAGCTCACTGACAGATTCTCAGTCAACTCATTCTGCAGCCAGCAATAGACAATGCAACAGAGGCTATAAAAGCCAATGGTGCAACATTTTAATGAAATTCCAAAAATTAACTTTAGCTAAAAATAAACCAGGAAAAGGGCTCTTCCATCACGGGGCTATAAGGGTGTCTGTGTTTTTTAGTGCACTCCTTTTTTACCCCCATTCCTAGGGAAATCCTTCAATTTCTAGCATCAAATATATGCATTTTATGCATGAAAAACAAAAACCTTTAAAAATTATTACCACTCTAAAAACTGCAACCAAAATGGGGAATTGGGGGGGAAAATTCCATAAAAGACTCTTGTTGGGTTTACCTTGTGAGTATTTTTTACATATTGTTTCACAAACATTTTGCACCGTATCATTGATTCAATACATCCCCCCACAGAGATGCACGCTCCGCACAGCAGAGCACGCACCCTCGGCACAGCGGAGCACGCACCCTCGGCACAGCGGAGCACGCACCCTCGGCACAGCGGAGCACGCACCCTCGGCACACAGGAGCACGCACCCTCGGCACAGCGGAGCAAGCACCCTCGGCACAGCGGAGCACGCACCCTCGGCACAGCGGAGCACGCACCCTCGGCACAGCGGAGCACGCACCCTCGACACAGCGGAGCACGCACCCTCGACACAGAGGAGCACGCACCCTCGGCACAGAGGAGCACGCACCCTCGGCACAGAGGAGAACGCACGCTCACTATAATAAAAACTAAGTGAATACTATGGTGATGGATACTTAAGGCAGCAGCTTATCGACAGATTGAACTAATGAAATCTCTCTCTACCCCACTGCCAACTATATCAGTGGTATCAGTGTGTCTTCACACTGCTGCAACAAAAAGCGTATATATATATATATATATATATATATATATATATATATATATATATATATATATATATATATATATATATATATATACAGTGGGGCAAAAAAGTATTTAGTCAGTCAGCAATAGTGCAAGTTCCACCACTTAAAAAGATGAGAGGCGTCTGTAATTTACATCATAGGTAGACCTCAACTATGGGAGACAAACTGAGAAAAAAAATCCAGAAAATCACATTGTCTGTTTTTTTATCATTTTTTTTGCATATTATGGTGGAAAATAAGTATTTGGTCAGAAACAACCAATCAAGATTTCTGGCTCTCACAGACCTGTAACTTCTTCTTTAAGAGTCTCCTCTTTCCTCCACTCATTACCTGTAGTAATGGCACCTGTTTAAACTTGTTATCAGTATAAAAAGACACCTGTGCACACCCTCAAACAGTCTGACTCCAAACTCCACTATGGTGAAGACCAAAGAGCTGTCAAAGGACACCAGAAACAAAATTGTAGCCCTGCACCAGGCTGGGAAGACTGAATCTGCAATAGCCAACCAGCTTGGAGTGAAGAAATCAACAGTGGGAGCAATAATTAGAAAATGGAAGACATACAAGACCACTGATAATCTCCCTCGATCTGGGGCTCCACGCAAAATCCCACCCCGTGGGGTCAGAATGATCACAAGAACGGTGAGCAAAAATCCCAGAACCACGCGGGGGGACCTAGTGAATGAACTGCAGAGAGCTGGGACCAATGTAACAAGGCCTACCATAAGTAACACACTACGCCACCATGGACTCAGATCCTGCAGTGCCAGACGTGTCCCACTGCTTAAGCCAGTACATGTCCGGGCCCGTCTGAAGTTTGCTAGAGAGCATTTGGATGATCCAGAGGAGTTTTGGGAGAATGTCCTATGGTCTGATGAAACCAAACTGGAACTGTTTGGTAGAAACACAACTTGTCGTGTTTGGAGGAAAAAGAATACTGAGTTGCATCCATCAAACACCATACCTACTGTAAAGCATGGTGGTGGAAACATCATGCTTTGGGGCTGTTTCTCTGCAAAGGGGCCAGGACGACTGATCCGGGTACATGAAAGAATGAATGGGGCCATGTATCGTGAGATTTTGAGTGCAAACCTCCTTCCATCAGCAAGGGCATTGAAGATGAAACGTGGCTGGGTCTTTCAACATGACAATTATCCAAAGCACACCGCCAGGGCAACGAAGGAGTGGCTTCGTAAGAAGCATTTCAAGGTCCTGGAGTGGCCTAGCCAGTCTCCAGATCTCAACCCTATAGAAAACCTTTGGAGGGAGTTGAAAGTCCGTGTTGCCAAGCGAAAAGCCAAAAACATCACTGCTCTAGAGGAGATCTGCATGGAGGAATGGGCCAACATACCAACAACAGTGTGTGGCAACCTTGTGAAGACTTACAGAAAACGTTTGACCTCTGTCATTGCCAACAAAGGATATATTACAAAGTATTGAGATGAAATTTTGTTTCTGACCAAATACTTATTTTCCACCATAATATGCAAATAAATTGTTAAAAAAACAGACAATGTGATTTTCTGGATTTTTTTTTCTCAGTTTGTCTCCCATAGTTGAGGTCTACCTATGATGTAAATTACAGACGCCTCTCATCTTTTTAAGTGGTGGAACTTGCACTATTGCTGACTGACTAAATACTTTTTTGCCCCACTGTATATATATATATAGTGCCATATTTATTACACCTGTTAATAAGTGTGGCGCATCTTTGCATTGTCGAGTGTGCCAGAAATGGAAACTAGGAGCTTTCCATAAAACATAATTATACTAAATCCGTCAGGCCATGGTCAGCCCTATCCCCTTCAGCTAAGACAGCCCAATTTTTTTATTTTTTTTTTTAAATAGTAAAAACCAAAAAAATTAGTCATCTTACACATTTTTGCAAGACAGAAAACTGTTATAAAACATCTCATGAATTATCCCTCTTTCCTGTAGTGTCAGTAATAAAAAAATAACAGTTTTCCTTCTATCCTCCATGCAGTAACAATGCTGGAGCATCTTCTCTTAGAACGCGGGGTCGAGCCCTTCCTCTGTCATTCCTCCTAGAAGCATTCTTTTGGTAATGGATTCCCTGCACGGTCCGACACTGGAGGCCCTGATGAACAGCGTCAGACTATGTAGAAAAACATCCCAATCACAAAAAGAAAAATAAATAAATAAAAAAAATGACAAATGGGCATAAGGCTATATTCACACGATGCATTTTTGATTAGTTTTTTTCCTAAGGCAAAAGTAAGAAGCTTGCTGTAAAAAAAAAAAAAAAAAAAAAAAAAAAAAAGCAGGTTTTGCTTTGTTTTGTGTTGCGTTTTTTGTGACGTTTTTGTCTCCTGTGCGTACTGACAAAAGTTTAGTACATTCGGCACAAAAAACTGTTTTTTTTTCAGTCTTTCTTGCAACACCCACTGCTTTGAATGGGTGCAAAACGCTGATAAACCGCTAAAAGAAGTGACATTTTCCTTTCTGCAAAACCCAAGCTGTGTGCATGAAAATTCTGAAATCTCACACTTTGCTGGTACTGTAAAATGCAGCTAAAATTTGCATTAAAAACACAGTGTGTGAACAGAGCCTTACTGCCCTAACGTTTCCAGGAGGAATAAGTGAGGAACGATCCAGAGTGACAAGTAAAGGTGACCCAGAATTGATAGACATGCTAGAAGCGCTGGGATTGCCAGGAGGACTGGAAGTTACCCACAAGTGTCTACAATTGATTTTATAGTACTTTACTTATTCTAAAGTGCTGTGGCTCATTTTCCACCAGAGGGGTTACACATTACATTCAGAATATAGTTATAAAGCGATACGTTCTGAAAATGATTAGATAAACCCATACAAACTATATGCGATAATTCTAGGCGGTTCCGGCATCTTACAACGTTCCGGCAGTGTTGCGCTGACTGTCCTGCACAGTCGTAGTAGAACGTATATGGAAACTCAGAGCAAGTACGCCAACGGCAGGAGCTCGTACTGGGACCTGATCGCGCACCAGCACATAGCAGCAGCTAGGAGGTCCGATCACATGCCGATGTGTGCGCAGAACCCAATAACCCAAAGCCAACATCTACGCCAGAAAGCGCATTACAGGATGGCGGCTGGGTTGTCAGGAGACGAAACATGGAAATGAAAAGTCCAGAACGGACACATGACGTGATCATACAAGGTACTGTGGGACGTTTAGCCAGAGCGCTGATGACGTTAATCAAGTGTGACACTTAGGGCGCAATTCATCAAAATGGGAGAGCCAGGGTGGGAAAGTGCATGGCTACGGCCCCCATTCAAAGTTTGCCAAAAGTCCCGGTGTTTCTCACGCCTGACTGGTAGAGTATTTCTGGAGAGGCGCACGCCACTGAAAATATGTGCCAAATTCATTAAGTGGTGTGCGCGAGTTAATGAATTTGGCGCATTGTCCTCCAGCAAACTCTTCAGTAACACTGATCGGCCCTATGACTGCATTCACATTACTTTTCTGTTTCTCCGCAAGATTAGCTCCAGAAACGGGCAGGGATCCTTACAGTGGGAAAACCATTCCCATAAACGGATATAAATTGATTTTCCAACATCCACTTGACAGAGCAGGAATATCAGCAACTTACAGGGAAAGTTTAATCACAAAAAGACATGGTGTAAATCAGGTCTTTAGCTCGTTTGTTTTTTTAATTACGGTAAGTTTTATTCATATTCCCATCTATATTTTAAAAAAGAAACAAAAAAAAAACAACACATAAATGTTCCCAATGTCAGTTAGGCCTTATACTAGACTCTACTTTCTGTTCTATTCAGAAACCTTGTCAGCAGTCTCATTATCATTACAGACAGGGTTACAATTAAAGGTAACACCTCAATGTACAGAGGATAACAAGGGAGTCGCCATTTTTAAAATATGATGTTACAGATCACCTCCTCCCCCTTCCTACAGAATTTCTGCCCAGATTAGAGTTTGCTCAGGGAATGCTTCCATATGAAAGATAGTGTATCAATCTATTGCTGCTATTGTCCATGCGGACAATCTTTCTGATGACATATTGCCTTTAAAGTGCATTTTCTGGAACCATTTTTTTCCTGTTTGGGTTTGAAACATCAAAGCACCCTGTATAGCAGATATCAAAATAGGCGACATGAGCGCTAGCACTACCTTAATAGCGCTGTCATTTATGCTCTTTGGCCAGCACAGCCCTTTTCATGCACTAGGAAGCAGCAGCAGCTCTGAGCCGTCGTCATATCACTCTGCAGCTGTCATGTTTGCCGCTGCTGGAAAAGTGGCTGTGCGCAGTTCTGAGATCACAAGTCACATGGCCCATGTTTAGCTATACATTTTCCACGTGATTCAATCCAATGTCCCGCCATCATCTGTGATGTCCTGTACAAGGGGCTGGAATACGAACCATGTGAAGGTGGCACAGATCGAGGACAAGAGTGGGTAGAGCTACCTGGCAGGCAGAATAGTGCACAAAACCCCTCAAAAGTTTTGCAAGAAAAAAAGAAAACAGCATCAAGTTAATGAGTTAAATATATCGATCTATAATGATTTCTTTTTAAAAAAAAAAAAAAAAAAAGATGGGGGTGGGTGTAAAACTAAACCTTTCTATCAGATTAGTAATATGATAAATCACAGCCTCCATTGATGGGAAGCCTCCGTTTGTGTGGGCGCCTGATGGAACATGAAATCCTTGTGTCTCCATAGAACAGATCCTCACGGACAGATGAGCAGGGAGGGAGCTTCTGATTAACTAAAACTCTTTCATGTGCGGCTGGAAAAGTGGGTGACGAGTTAATCACCTTTTTTATTCCTATTATATTAGGACATGAATTAAAGAACAGCTCGGCATCATCAAAAGACCAACTTGTCTTTTGAATTGATCGTTTATTCCCAAAGCAGAAGTCTGACCTAGCTGTTCTACGTTAGGGTGGGCATGCCCGCTCTGCAACAAACCCCGCTAGGACCATGGTGGTCCCTGGTACAATTAGGAACAGAAATGAAATGCTCCACTACAACACGGATCCATTAGGAAGCATTCATGATGGGCAGAAAGCCAGGGAGGGCTCAAGCTGGAACTGCTGCCTTGGAAATGTAAATGATGATTAGTACATTTTTGTTTTATTTGTTCCCCCCTTTATTTGATCCGCTTCTAATACAGATTTGTAGCAGTGTTTCCTAATGCGTTTATTATTTTTACTACAGAAAATCTTCAAAAGATTCTGCACATAACCACGTTATATTCATAGAAGCTCGTGATGAAAGGAAGTGAACCCAAAAAGTGCACAGATCGACAGCGTCTTTACCTGCACGGTGGGCAGGAGCTTTCATGAAATACAACAGACTTTCTGCACAAAAAAAGCAGCGTTCATGCTATGTGAGAACAGGGCCTAGAGCTTAACACCACTGCACGAAGAGGAAAATTCAGGGGATACGTTTTACCCAAATACTGTACCTTCCATCAACTGATCTATTCTTGCAGGTAGATTTATAGAATTTAAAGGCATCTTGACAATCCCGAGCTATGTGTCTTGTTAGGGCACTTGGTCTTCATGGGGGGGTGCTCTCCACTAGGTTCCCCATCCCCCACACACTATCAGACAGGACCATATGTTAGCCACACAAAGCTTTGTCCCGTAGATGACCGCTGATCGCTGTGTGTTAATAAACAACAATGTAACTTGTAGAAACAGAAAAACGGGTATTCTAATCTCCAAGATCCTAGCCCAATATGTAGTAGATGTAATAATAATATTAGCAAATATCTCCTATTAGAAATGTAGTAGAGTTTTTCTGATACGCTATGTCGCTTACCTCATGTGCAGGAATTGCAGGACCTTGTGTCTCCATGGAAACGACCACTGATATAGTGACTTAGCTAGTTGCTAGTGGTCATAACCATGGATACCCAAGGTCCTGCAATGCCTGCACATGGCGTAAGCAACATAGTGAATAAGAAGAACTATACTACATTTCTAATTGGAGGTATTTGCTAATATTATTATTACTACACCTACTACATATTGGGATAGGATCTTCGAGATGGGATTAATTAATTAAACAAATTAATAAGAAATATTATGGAACTACTTTGTGTTTATCCACCCTTAAAGGGCTTGCCTTCTTCGGCTTACGCTTGGGCTACGTTCCCACGATGAGCTTTTGATGTTGCAGTTTTTCTGCACCCATTAAGTAACATGGGTAGGACACAGGTAGTCGTAGTGTGGGCCATGTAATAGAAGGATGGGGATGAATGGAGCCAATAAGGGGCCCAAGTAAGAAAATTACCTGCACCACCTGTGACCTTATGGACTATAGCAATGGAAGCAAAGATGAAGAGAGTGTTTCATTTAGAAATAAAATGTCACTTGGGCAGGAGAACATCTGGCGGACAGCGATGATGGGTAATTAATTACCCCCAGTAACGCACTTATTCAGATCCTGATGTAGGAATAATCACATATCTCTGAAGTGGCTTATCTGGGTGATTTTAGCTAATGTAATCTATTCTGATAATATTTAAAAGATCTCCCATTAAAAAAAAACCAAAAGTATGATTATGTGATAACGCACAACAAAAACTTACAATGCAAGGGTGCTAAAGGGGAAATTAGTAAGATTTTGCCTTTCTGATGATCCATTTTGGTTGCTCAGTTACAAAATACAGCTGGTCTGTCTATGTATGTGTCTTTGGGTCTTATTTTTTAGTTTGTTAATTTTGTATAAATAAGAAAAAATACGGAAACAACCATTTGGTGGAGTATTCACTTTTCATCTCCTGATATTACTCAGAAAGCCATATATTGTATATTTTATCACAAAAATAATAGAAAAAAAGGGGTCACCTCTTCTACAAAGCAGAGGTAGCAGATTATCATTGATGAGTGAATGTGCGCGGATAAGGTGTTATCTGAGCATGCTCGGGAGCTATCAGAGTGACTTCGGAGGCTTGAATAATATGTTCGAGTCTCTGGGGCTGTTATGCAGCGTTTGACTAACAATCCCTCCATCTGTTGGGGCTGCCGAACAGTGGAGAGACATGCAGCCTCGGTGACGCAAACATATTTTTTGAGCACACCAAAGACACTCAGTTAGCACCTGAGCATGCTCAGATAACACCTCATCCGGCCACACTCGCTCATCACTAGAGATTATATCACACATGAGAATCTGCAAGTATTTAAAAAAGGCACAAATATTCCAAAATGTACGTCTAAACATAAGATTTAGCATTTTGCAGAGAACGCAAGTAAGAAAGGAAAGTATATCTCGCCAAGACTGTTTTTCTGGTGCTGTGCTGTCTTTCTTAGCAAAGGTTGAGCACTTGTTTCTCACATTTTATTCAGAGCTGGTAAGAACTATTGGTAATATGGTGGTCATGGCTTAAAGAATAAGTACATCTCTGTCATCGGACCCGATTATGTCTAAATTAATCTGTGAACTTGGAAATGTTTCTGTTTACGTTACTGACCGATTACTATTTCACTTTCACTCATTTTAGGGCTTGCATTTTCTGACATGAACACTTGTAAATCTTCAAGCTTTGAGCCCAGTGGGTGTTCCCTGCAATGCGCGCAGCCTCCCTCTTGCTGCTCTCAGTACCTCCAGTCAATGTCACCCTCGTCCTCACATATACGGTGAGGATATAAGCGGTGTGTGATGCACACTAATATGGTCAGACCACAAATGGTATCAAGACAGCAGGATTAGGCCTCACACCCCACCATTCATGACTATGGTCCCTTATCTAGACAACAGAGAATATGTTCATGTATTTACAGTACAGAAAGTGGCCAATAGCTTAAAAAAAAAGTATTCCCATCTTAGTAAGTGATGGCACACAGTCATCCTTTAAAGGGGTTGTCTAGTGGTAGCTTTCACGACAGCTCACCATCCTTCCGGTTTCCTGTTACTCTTGATTGGATCAGCGTCATCATCTTGCCAATGGCCCAAACTGTGCGCTCTCTGATGCTGCTATATATCAGACACGTTCGCGCCGGCAGCATCAGACAAGCACAAGGGCGGTGATGCTGGCCAGATCTAACCAACTACAAAGCAGTGCTGCGCTGATTGCCTAGGAGACCGGCCACTGCCGAGACTGCAGAAGTGGACAGTAACCTTGGAAATGAGCAGTAAAAAAAACAAACAAAAACTCCTCTTAGGAACAGAGAAGACATTTAATGAGAACCAAAATTGTAGAAGTTCTTTGTCTTTAAAAGCACTTTACCCAATAAAGAATGTAAAAACCCAACAACCTTTAAATTACACCTACGAATCTTGAAAATGGAGGCCGGGATCACTCCTGTGCAATGGGGAAATAAAAATCCTTCATCCTTAGGATTGGTGGAGGAGGAAAACATTGTTAAGCGAAGGCATAGCCTACTTGTGAGCCATCACCTACTGAGATAGGAATAACCCTTCAGACAGTACAAATAAGTCCTGCATTTACTTGAACCAAAAAAAGTGCAAAATGAGCGAATCCGTATTAGTACTGAAGAACACTGGACCCTCGGTTCCCCGTCAAACACAGTGCTGCGTTAGGAGTTTGTAAAATAATTTCTTGCATAGTTTAGATTTTATGATCTATCTTGTTCTAAAAAGCGGAGTGCAAAAAAAAATAAAAATAATAATAATCATGTATACACATTCAGCATAAAAATATAGGAAGAAAAAGCCATTAGCATTGCACTCAGTTTCTCTACCTAGTAGGCAACACACACCAATTAGTAAGTGACATGGCATTACCGTGAGACTAACCACCAAAAGACTTGGCGCGTTTCAGGGTATAGCTTTACTACAGTGATTCAATGTTTAAAGGGGCCCTACCCCATCACTGCACCATGGCGGGGCTTTCTCGGCACATGGCAGAGATTTCTCAGCCTTCCTTGCAGACAGAGCAAGGGAAGGTTTCTACCTCCGAGCCAGAGACAACGCTGCAGCCTAAGCTTCACTTTACATATATTACCTCCAATGCTGTAGCAAGGACATGGTGGTCAAAAAGAACATTTTTTCTGGACACCTTTCCATGTTTTCTAACTTTCGTGCCTCATCCTTGGGCAACATCCAAGTACACAGACCAAGCCCTGCTTGCATAAAGAAAGCCACATTATACCTCGGCAGCACGCCACCAGTCACAGCCCAGGGAATCGCAAACACCTTATCACCGTAATGCAAAACAAAGTGGAATTTACGGAATCATCTCTAAAACCTCAGGAGCCGCTAACAAATAAAACGTCATCTCCTATTCATGGACATATGTAGAAAAGTACATTACGGATTGAAAACGGTGCATGCTATGTACTACCGGAAAACTTGGATGCTAAAACTTCACATGAGCCTGGTCATGCCGAAACAATCGGAAATTCTGCTTCTGTATAAAGAAAATAGCTATATCTACCAAGCCAAAGTTACTTTTTGGTTTTATCAAAAACTAAGCAAAATCTATTTCTGCGAAGCAGAGGAGCGTGGACTTCACCTAAATTCTTTTAATCACTGGACAGTACTGAATTTGGGCAGGTTGCTGGTCAGAAACAATCGGTTAAGGGGACCAAATCATGGCCATCACACGCTAAATGCCGCACAACATTATCGGAGGAAATATGCACAGGAAATAATACTAGATTTTTTTTTTTTTTTTTTTAAGATTGATGTATAAATATAAATTTTGCATTTTCCTTAGGAAACCCGTTAAGGAACTCAACAATGTTGCATAAAATAATTAAGACAAAATAAAATGCCATCAAATAATTAAAAATGCAAAAAATATAAGAATTAGTAAAATGACTAACTGCTCCTTACATACAGTACGTCATCCATTGCAGCTATATGCATTTGTTGACCAGCATGGAAAAAAAAAAAAAAAAACAAGAACGTGCTGTCTGCAGCCAAACAATAGTCTTGAAGAGAAAGAGTGCATGAGACGTCAGAGCAAAGTCTCAGGTGTACCTTACCCGGCTTTCAAGAGACCCAAGATGAGATTCTGTAATGCTAAGTAATGGCAAGCACCTCATCATCATGGTCGCCTCTTCAAATACAACCCAAAAATCATTATTGTTTCACTGTAATGTTTCTGCAATCCATTGGATCCTTGATTGGAGTAAACGGCACACAATCTACTTCTGATTAATAGTGTCCGATACTGTCAGTTATCGTTACTCTCCATCGCGTGGATTGGGGTCAGTGCATTCAGTGATATGGATTGGAAAGATGTCCTTTGTAGACTACAAATTCACAAATAACTGAATAGTGTTTTGCCAAGAAATACCAAACCAGCAAATGAGCGACGAGAAGAGAAAAATTGCATTGGGAAGCGGAGAACGGCTCATACAGTCCAACATGCCTGAAAGTATCACAAGACGTATGACATGGATTCATCGACCGATGGGTGAGGCTTCCCCACCGCTGTGTAATGGAGGCACCCGACGCACTCGTCTCCTCGCTCTCTTCTTCATGCAGCAGAAGCTATTCGGTTTGGCTGTGGATGTCTCCATGGTCCATGAGATCCACCTGTGCACAGAAAAGACAGGATTATTAAATGCACCTTATCATTTACCTGGCTACCGGCAGCAATAAAACCGCCCGCACAATGTTGTGTAGGTCGCTCCTGTGCGGTCACTTTTAGTGGATACTAGCCATTGAATACAGGAACACCACACAAGACCTGCCATTAGGAGATGCTCGACCAGTAGTCTAGATCCTGACACATGCCCACTTTTCCTGCTTTCAACACAGGAATATACCCCAGGTCTTCCAAAATATACACCACACCTTCCGCCAATACACTCCACGTCATCCGCCAATACACTCCACGTCATCCGCCAATATACCCCACGTCATCCGCCAATATACCCCACGTCATCCGCCAATATACCCCACGTCATCCGCCAATATACCCCACGTCTTCCGCCAATATACCCCACGTCTTCCGCCAACATACCCCACGTCTTCCGCCAACATACCACACGTCTTCCGCCAATATACCACAAATCATCCGCCAATATACCCCACGTCTTCCGCCAATATACCCCACGTCTTCCGCCAATATACCACAAATCATCCGCCAATATACCTCACGTCTTCCGCCAGTATACCCTCACGTCATCCGCCAATATACCCAGTCTTCACAGATGTCATTCTCACAAGAAAATTAATGCTATTCACTCCTACTTTAGGTGGTTTAAACGTTCGCCCTGTTCCACGTATGTGACAACCATAGTTACTCATTGATACTAGCATGTCTGGCTGACAGAGCGAGAACCAAGTACAACATTGTGGATGTTTTTTTTTTTTTTTTAATGAAAAGCAAATTTCAATGATTTTGTGTTATTTACAGCAGTCGGAGTTCTGTTTTTCCACTATGGTGCTCCGAATCCTGCATACAGAGTAAAATTCCAAAAGTGTGCTGCCTTCTGCTACCACTAGGGGGCGATAACTGCAATGTATACATTGTATGAAGTAAGCTCTTGAGCTCCCCGTAATGGAGGCACTATAAAAGACATTAAGACATTTTAATTTGAGAACTAAGTCCTGGTGAGAAGTGGTAACTGGACATAATAATGTGCACGTACTTGCAGTATAACAGATTTTCTAACTACCATACATAGGTAAGATTGAATACCAGTTAGTTTTCCCAGTCTGTGCAAGGCAAACTCTCCTCCTCATCTTCCGATTCAGGCGAGGCCTCCTTGATCCGTCTAAGTGCTTCGTGAATGCTGCGTGTCAGAGGGTCAGTGTCCGGCAGAAGCGTAAAGGATTCTTTTAAAACGTCTTTTTGTACTTTCTTCAATTTGACTCCTTTTCTGATTTGTGCCAATATGTTATTACTGTCGTCCTCATCTGGGAAAGGAGCCAACATCCGCTGTTCCACCTTCTTCAGATGAAAACTACCACGTTTTAGGGATGCCAGCACTTCATCCATTGGCGAGCTCACTGCAAAAGAGAAGATATAAGAAGCTCCTACAAACACCAAGGTTTATAACCAACACAAGGAAAATGAGGGCAGATAAGGCTCATAAAATGGACATCTTTATTAATACAAAGATAAAATTAACCACGTGCAAAAAAACAGTATTCGAAAAAATTGGACTAGTACACAGTATGTAAAATAATGCATGGTAAAGGAATATGGGTCCTCCATGGACAGTCTTCATATATAGCCTTTAAACTATGGGATTCTGAGTGCTCTCGTACTATATTCCTTTGCCATGCATTATCTTACAGATTGAGTGTGTACTAGTCCAATTTTTAGGAATACTCGTTTTTTAGCACGTTATTAATTTTATCTTTGCATTAATAAAGATGTTCATTTTATGAGACTTGTGCACTTATTTTTCTTGTGTTGGTTATGGGTCTATCCAAGAGTGCGTCTCTATCTATGGAATATGCCTTTTTCTTGAATCTGTGGGTTTTCATTAAACACCAAAATTTATTTCACTAAAAGAAGGCCTCCATCTACGGAAACGGCTACCATACAGATCAACATGAGTCAAAGAAGTGTCCCAATTTCAGGACCTCAACCTGCCAACATGGATGAAGAGCAGCTACAAACAGCATCGTTCTCAGAAGGAAGCGGCATTACCGTACATCAACAATCCAGAGATTTTAAGTTTCACCACGCAAAGTTTTATGGGTAAACTTGCAGAACGTTTTCAGTTTTTCTATAGGAAACTAAAATACACACACAAACAAATGGGACATCGTCTCATCTGCCTATCTTTGGGGTCCTCTTCTACCTAATGGGAATAGTTCATGGCAGAAATTCCCTTTTGAATATTTTTTTTTATTTGTAAATTATTATTCTATAAAGACGGCAGTTTTTAAAAGGGAACAGTTTTTGTTATTACTAAAGCCAAATAGTGATATATTTTTTGTTAGATTATTTTTAAATAGGTTTTCTGTATTTGATGGAAGAAGCATATTGAATCCTGTAAGCAGCTCAAACAGAAAAATGCTTGAAAGCAGATTCATTAGGGTCCGCGCACATCTGCGGATATAAAGTAGCAGAGATTCTCAGCCAGTAAAGTCGGACAGCGATTTTTCCTCACCTAGCATCTGTATGACATTTGTCTGCAATGCATTTTTAACATCAGCTTTTACATACAATAATTCTCGTCATTTCAAGCTAGTTTTCTAACTAATAAAACAATCTTATGGGCCAGGCGCCGCCTCCTCAGCGCTCTTTTCTCATGCCTTAGGCATGCACAGTGAGCGCTGCCCGTCCTTTGTCCTCATTTGCAGTCTAGCTGACTGCGCCTGTGCAGCCGCCGCAATGTGAATAAATCAGAAGACAATGCGGGGAGGGATGTCTTGCAGGGCGGCCGCACATTGGCAGTCAGCTAGACTGCAAATCAGGACGGGCAGCGCTCACTGCCCATGCCCAAGGCATGAGAAAAGAGCGCAGGCGCCGGCTCATTTGAAAACAGCGCTGAGGAGGCGGCGCCGGCACGCACAGGCCCGGAGTGACGGCTGTGCTGCGTCTGATTAGCAAGGAAAGACCTGCCTCTGGAATCATTTCAGGGTAAGAGGGGGCACATTTTATAAGTGATTATTTCAGTGTGTGCAGGCATCATAACTAAAAGAGCCACCTTGTCAGAATGCAGCATTTGTGGCTCTTTTAGTTACAAACGCCTGAGGAGGGGGGTGGGGGGGGCGGAGGTGGGGGGGGGGGGGGTGGGCTGGGGTGACAGGTTCCCTTTAATAGTCTGGGAAGGGGCAATAAATATGGAGCTTTCCAGGCTATTATTATCAGCTCACAGCTGTCTGCATAGCCTTCACTGGTTATAAAAAGGAGATTTTTGTGTACTCACAGTTAAATCTCTTTCTCTTAGCCTCTAATTGGGGGACACAAGACCATGGGTGTTATGCTGCTGTCCACTAGAAGGCGACACTATGCATAATCTGAAAAAGATTAAAACATGGCTCCTCCTCTGCAGTATACACCCCTGGACGGCGTCAGACTTCTCTAGTTTTGTGCAAAAGCATTAGGAGGAACGTAACATGAATAAAATAACCATGCCTATAAGATGTCAGCTATGTATGAGCTCAAGAAAACAATATGAGAACTCAACAGTAACAACGGCCCAGAAAGGGCAACAGGGAGGGAGCTGTGTCCCCCAATTAGAGGCTAAGAGAAAGAGATTTTACGGTGAGTACACAAAAATCTCCTTTACTCTGTCGCCTCATTGGGGGACACAGGACCATGGGACGTCCCAAAGCAGTCCCTGGGTGGGAAGCAATGGACAAATATTGTGTAGACAGGCCCCTAGACTTGGGGCACCACCGCCTGCAGAACACATCTACCCAGGCTCGCTTCCGCTGAGGACAAGGTATGAACTCTGTAGTGTTTAGTAAACGTGTGTAAGCTAGTCCAAGTGGCCGCCTTACACACTTGTTGTGCCGAAGCCTGGTGCCGAATGGCCCAGGAGGCCCCTACCGCCCGTGTGGAGTTTGCCGTAATGGAAGAGGAGAATTCTTAAGGCGGTAGGCCTCTTGTATGGTGGATTTGATCCACCTGGCAAGGGTAGCTTTGGAAGCTTGCAGACCCTTGCAGCCACATTCCGGAAGAAGGAAAAGGGAATCAGACCTCCGGAAGGACGCAGTTCTAGACACATATATACGCAATGCCCTGACGAGGTCAAGCGTATGCAGAGCCTTCTCCACTCTATGAACCGGGACTGGACAAAGGGAAGGCCGAGAAATTTCCTAATTGAGGTGGAAGTTGGACACAACCTTCGGAAGGAAGGATGGGACCGTACGGAGGACTACCTTGTCCTGGTGAAAAACCAGAAAGGGCCGTCTGCAGGAGAGTGCTGTCAGATCAGACACCCTGCGTAGCAAGGTGATTTTTTCCTGGTGACAAACACCTTCTGGGATAGAAGGCAGAGCGAGACCTCATTAAGGGGTTCAAAGTGTGATTCCTGCAATGCTGTCAGGACCAGGTGGAGGTCCCACGTTTCTAGTGGTCATCTGTAGGGGGGGAACCAATTGGGAAAAAACCCCTGAAGGAATGTCCTTACTTGCAGCTTGGTAGCAATGCGCCTTTGAAAAGGCACTGAAGGGCTGACACCTGGCTCTTAAGCGAGCCAAGGGACAGCCTGGTCTCCAGACCCGATTGGAGAAAACCAGGTAATTTGGGGAGGGAATAAGGGAATGGGGTCTGGCAGCGAGATTCGCACCAGGTAAAGAGAACTTTCCAGGTACGGTAATGGATCTTGGCAGAGGCTGGCTTCCGTGCCCTGATCATGGTCCTAATGACATCCGTCGAGAGCCCTGCCTAGGTTAGAACCCAGGTTTCAAGGGCCACGCCGTCAAATTGAGAGCCCCTGAGTTCTGGTGGTAGAACGGGCCTTGTGATAGAAGATCCGGGTGGTCAGGGAGGCGTCAGGGGGAGTCTGCTGAAAGTTGTACGACGTCGTCGTACCATGTACGTCTGGGCCAGACCGGTGCGATTAGGATGCTTGATCTTCCTCACCACTCTGGATATCAGGGGAGAGGTGGAAAAATGTACAGAAGCTGGAACTGGGACCAGTCCTGAACCAGAACGTCTGCTCCGAGCGACCGCGGATCTTGTGTTCTGGCCATGAAGTTGGAGACCTTGGCATTGAAGTGGGATGCCATTAGGTCCACATCCGGGGTCCCTCAGCGATGGCAGATCTGGCGAAAAATTTCGGGATGGAGAGACCACTCTCCCGAGTCTATTCCTTGTCGTCTGAGGAAGTCAGCTTCCCAGTTGTCCACACCCGGAATGTGGACCGTCGAGAGAACAGAGTCTGTGTCCTCCGCCTAATGAAGGATGTGTGACACTTCTCGCATCGCCTGCGTACTGCGGGTCCCCCCTTGGTGATTCACATATGCCACAGCCGTGGCATTGTCCGATTGTATTCTGATGTGAGGCTGCCAGTAAGTGATTGAAGGCCCTCAATGCCAGGAGGATGGCACGAATTTCCAGGATGTTGATGGGCATGGTCGCTTCCACTGTGGATCACTTGCCCTGTGGTGTAGGTGCACCGCACCCCAACCCGTCAGGCTCGCATCAATGGTCAGAACCTTCCATTGACCTGTGAGAAAGGATCTCCCCTTTGCTAGCGAGGTTGGCTTGAGCCACCAGGGCAGGGACCTCCTGGTTGACGACGTTAGCCGGAACTTCCTGTCGAGAAAAAAAAGGATTCCTGTCCCAGGACTTGAGAATGGCTGGTTGGAGAGGCCTGAGGTGAATCTGGGCAAATAGGACCGCTTCTATTGCTGCCCCCATCCTGCCGAGGACTCTCATGGCAAACCGGAGAGATCGAGGGGGTTTGCAGAGGGTGCAAACTCCTAGGGAGAGAGCCAGTGCCTTGTCCTTGGGAAGGAGCACTAGACCCTTGGAGGTGTTGAATAGCATTCCCAGAAAGGTCAGAGACTGACTCGGGGTTGGTGATGACCTTTGTAGGCTGACTAACCAGCCCATGCGACTCAGTGTCAGTTGTGATTGAGACGCTGAGCTCGCAGTCCTTGAAGGTGGGAGCCTTGATGAGTAGATCGTCCAGGTATGGAACGACTACTATGCCTCTGGAGTGCACGACGTCTATGGTGGCTGCCATGACCTTGGTAAACACTCTGGGAGCTGTGGCGAGTCCGAACGGGAGAGCCACGAACTGGTAGTGGTCCTGGTCGATTGCAAGCCTGAGAAAACTTTGATGGGCAGGTGTAATTGGTATATGCAGGTATGCGTCCTGTATGTCTATGAAGGCGAGATATTCTCCCTTCTCCATGGACGCAATGATGGACCGAACGGACTCCATGCGGAAGTGACAAGCCTGTACATATTTGTTGAGTTGTTTTAGGTCCAGTATGGGCCATGCGCTGCCTCCTTTCTTGGGGACTACGAATAGATTGGAGTAGAACCCTCGGAAGCGCCGGCCGTGGGAACCGATACTATGGCTCCTGCTTGAAGAAGTGAGGAAACCGCTTGGTGGAAGGCACGAGCCTTGGCTAGCGGTTTGGGGGGGGGGGGGGGGGGGGGAACAGAGAGGAAGTATCTGTTTGGTGGGATGGAGGTGAACTCTATCTTGTATCCGGAAGACACTAGTTTCCTGACCCACCTGTCTTCTGTAATAGGCATCCAGACTTGCTGAAAGATCAAAAGTCAGAGTCCGTGAGTCATGAGGAGGATAAAGTCTGAGGTTTTCCTCCTTTGGGCTTTGACTGGCCTGCTTTTGACTGCCAGGTCTTGTCCGGCCTTTGCGTCGACCGTGAGTTGTCCCTGCGTGGGGAACGGTTATGATTTTATGCTGGACGCGAGAAGGACCAGACTGAAGAATTCAGAAAGGATCGGAAGAGGGTTTGGTTACGCTTCTTGTAAGTGCGTTTAAGTTTCAGTTGAGGGAGAGAGAGGTACTCTTACCCCGGGTGGCGTTGGATATCATTGTGTCCTACTTTTCACCGAAAAGTCGCTCACTGAGATACGGGAGGTGCGTGAGGGACTCCTTTGAGGCTGCGTCCGCTTACCATTCCCGCAGCCAGAGGATACGCCGAATCGTGATGACGTTTGATGCTATCTCCGCTACACCCCTTGCTGAATCCAGAGTTGCATGAAGCATGTAATCTGCTACAACTGCTATTTGAACCGCTTGGTCCGACAGCTCAGGAGAAGATGCTTGGAGGACAGCTTGTAAAATTTTGGCCCAAGCCAGGATGGCCTTGGCAGCCCAAACTGAAGCGAATGCAGGAGCCAGGGAGGCCCCTGCCGCCTCGTAAACTGAATGAGCCATGCATTCTACCTGCCGGTCTGCTGCGTCCCTGAGGGTTGAGCTATCTGGCAGTGAAAGGAGGGTCTGTGCTGCTAGTCTAGAGACTGGGGGGTCCATTCCTTGGTGTCCTTCTGTGGGAAAAGGTACCTTGCCTCCAGATATTTGCGATTAGCAAATTTTTTCTCAGGCTGTGAGAGCTGCTTTTTAAGGATCGCCTTAAATTCTGGGTGGTTAGAGAAAACCTTAGGCCGCTTCAGAGCTCCTTCAAATGAAATCTTGTGTTATGGGGCCTCTGGTGGCGGATCAGAAATGTCCAGCCCCCGATGGATGGAAGAGATTATGTTCTCAACTAGCGCTGTATTGCTAGAGGGAATTGGGATCAGGGACCTTTCCGTTTCCTTGTCTGAGTCGGAGTCACAGATGCCTTCCGAATCCTGTGTATCACTGAGGCGTCCCCTGCTGGGTGAGCCGGGGCAGAGGCCTTCTCTGGTCGGGGATTGTGGAGACCTGCATTGTCTGCCCCTGGAAGGGGACGGTCTAGATGACCTGGAACTATGGACTTGACCTATGAGCCCGCTTGCATCCTGACCTAGACGAGGATGTGCCAGGGTCGTCCTGTTCCTGAGTCAAGCTCTCCCTTTGCTGGCTAACGTTCATAGCCGAGACATGACTCTGCAGAGCCTGAAGCAATGTGGAGGTTTGGTTATCTATAGACTGTCAGATTTCGACTTCTGAGTGACCCATTCCGGCGTGGCATTAAACACTGAAGCATTGGCAGGGCTTCTTGGGGCTCTGACGCAGTAGTCTAGATGCAGTCCTGGCAGTGCAGGTACATGCTGCCACTGGGGAGAGCGGTCCTGCAGGCTGTGCAGAATGCATAATAGCAGTCCTGCGTGGTTCTCTTGGACCTTGAGCCCGGCATAGTGCACAGAGTGCAGAAGGGCTGACTATGCAGAGGAACCTATAGGGGAGCCTTATAGGGAATATGGATTCACAGCCGAGTAAAAAAAACCCAGCTGTGCTCTTACCCCACCGGTTTGCTCCCAGGTCCAGCGCCGAAGATACACAGTCCTGTTTTCCCCCCGTTTTCCCCCCGGAGACTGGCTGGGCTGGTCCTGCTGACCAGGAGGTGCAGGGTTAATCCCTGCAGCAGAAATGGCCGCCGAGAAGAAGAGGAAGGGGGAGAAGAGCTGAAAAAAGGCGGCCGAGCTGTGTAAAAACGCGCCCTTTCTGTCTTGATCCGCCCCCTCTATGACACTGTAGAGTGTCATATTTGTCCGGGAGGGGGTCGGATCTTAACCGGACCCCCCCAGATTTAAAGGCAGGATAGCGGTGGGGCCATAAGCGGAAGGGGGGGCCCGGTGAGGGGTCCCCCCGAGGCAATATAGAGCTGGTGCTGCTGCAGAGACAGTGGCGCAGGGAGCCCTGTGTCTCTATTGTGCCATGCTTGCCTGCACTCCCCCCGGCCCCGACAGGAGCCCGCAGCTGAGCTGGGGTCCCTGGATGCAGGCACAGTGTGCTGGCCCATTGCTGGGAGCTGCAGAGTGCTGCCTGTACAGGCCCTACCTGAGGCGTCTCAACCTAATGCCCCCAAAGGGGAATTAGGGACGGTGCTGCTGTCACCATCAGCGAGCTGTATCCTCGCCTCGACCTCAACCCAGAAACCAAAGGGAATTGGGGAAGGCGGGGGGTCTTGACTTCGAACCAGCACCCGAGGGACTGGGGAAGGAGCGACTTGGGGAATAGCCATCTCGACTTCAACCGGGCACCCCGTAATAGGGGGGCCGAAGAAGGAGCCATGCCGGGAGTCTCGCAGGAGACCCACTTTTCTTCATCTGTAATCCCATCGGAAAAACAGAGTAAAGAAAAAAAATTTAGGTGTGCCTCCTATGCGACACTAAGCATAAACTGGAGAAGGCTGACGCCGTCCAGGGGTGTATACTGCAGAGGAGGAGCCATGGTTAATCTTTTTCAGATTATGCGTAGTGTCGCCTCCTATTGGACAGCAGCATAACCCTGTAGAATGTAAGCCCGCAAGGGCAGGGTCCTCGCCCCTCTGTATCATTCTGTCATTGTTAGTTTGTTTACTGTGATATCTGTAACTTGTATGTAACCCCTTCTCATGTAAAGCACCATGGAATCAATGGTGCTATATAAATAAATAATAATAATAATAATACCACCCAAGGTCCTGTGTCCCCCAATGAGGCGACAGACTAAAAGTGGAGTCCCTCCCAAAAAAAAAAAAAGAATGCTGTGGGGTTCCCCCTACTTTTAGTAACCAGCAAAGGCTAAACAGACAGCTGCAGGCTGATATTAATAACCTAGGAAGGGGCCATGGATATTGGCCCCCTTTCAGATTAATAACATCAGCCCTCAGCCCCCCCAGGAATGGATCATTCATTAGATTCACCAATTCCCTCGGCTCTTCCGACTTGTCCTGATGCGCTGGCAAGTGGGGTAATAGATTTGTGGTTGACGTCAGTTGTTTCATGTCCGCTGACATAAAGCCCAGGGGTTAGTAATGGGGGGTGTCTATCAGAATCCCCCATTACTAACCCCGTAGTCAAAAGCAATACGGCTGTTCCGGATGGCTTTGATGAGCAGTCATGTTACTGATGTCACCGCTCACCACGCCATCCAGATGTAGCAAAGTTGAGGATCGTCATGGGACCTCATTATTTTGGAATTACGGCAGACAGGCAAGTATAACTTTGATTTCTATGGGAATAAATGGCTAAAAAGAGGGACATGGAGTGTTTTTTTTAATTAAAATACTTTTCTCAGTGTGTCTTTATGACTTTTGACTACGCTGTTCGTAATGTGGGTAAGTATTGTAACTATAATAAAACAGTAATTTTAGTTACTTTTATACTTCAAATCTGAGTGAGCTTACACCTAGGGACCTAAGTGATTGACCCCATATATAGTCTTTTAGTAGCCTTAGAGCTTTAACAAGTGCCACACAAATGTTGTCAATCTGAAAAAAAGGTAATAGAGTACACTGCAGAACATTGGGATTCTTCTCTCTAGTGCCAGAAAATAAAATAACTAATTCACTCAATATCTACATTCAAAAACTGCTATAAATAAAATTCTAATAGATAGTCGTATATCCGCGCTAGAAATAATCCCGCTCTTGTTCAAATAAAACAATGATCAAGGGCACCTCTTTTATAGTCTTTCAGATATTTCTGGTCCTATATTAAAATTTACCTTATGAAGGACAGTAAAATCTTCCAAATCTTCTAACGCCCACTGAATTTTCAGCAGATTAGATCTAGTTAGAAACAGATATATACTAAGGGATGGAAGTATATTATGGAATATCCTTCAATGTTACGCAGGCACATACATATTAAAACGTGTTAAAAATCATAAACACACAGAAGGATTTCCTAGAGGAGAGTTTTCGGTGTCGTTAGGGGATGTTTACCTCATTGAGACTCAGTTAGCTCCCCCACTCCTCGGCTCTTCAATGATTCTCCGTGCAGTGGATCCAGGTATGAGAACCAGTATGTTAGCGATGGGAGTGCGGGTAGTAAGCACTGCCCCGGCCGGAGGCAGAACTCACCAAAGCCATCACTCGTTGTTACCAGCGTGGAGTAGATGCGCGCTGTAGCGAATAGCCGCTCGGTTCACTGACAGTGCAGGACCTTGCATGACGTCACGGTCACGTGGTGGCACACGACTGGCTATGGATAGCGCAATGGACCAAATCCAAAGCATTTCGGAATAGACGTATTCCTTCCTCAGGGATTCACTATTACGTTTCGGAATAGACGTATTTCTTCCTCAGGGATTCCCTGAGGAAGGAATACGTCTATTCCGAAATGCGTTGGATTTGGTCTATTGCGCTATCCATAGCCAGTCACGTGTGCCACCACGTGACCGTGACGTCACACAAGGTCCTGCACTGTCAGTGAACCGAGCCGCTATTCTCTACAGCGCGCATCTACTCCACGCTGGTAACAACGAGTGATGGCTTTGGTGAGTTCTGCCGCCGGCCGGGGCAGTGCTTACTACCCGCACTCCCATCGCTAACATACTGGTTCTCATACCTGGATCCACTGCGCGGAGAATCATAGAAGAGCCGAGGAGTGGGGGAGCTAACTGAGTCTCAATGAGGTAAACGACACCGAAAACTCTCCTCTAGGAAATCCTTCTGTGTGTTTATGATTTTTAACACGTTTTAATATGTATGTGCCTGCGTAACATTGAAGGATACTCCATAATATACTTCCATCCCTTAGTATATATCGGTTTCTAACTAGATCTAATCTGCTGAAAATTCAGTGGGCGTTAGAAGATTTTACTGTGCTTCATAAGGTAAATTTTAATATAGGACCAGAAATATCTGATATAAAAGAGGTGCCCTTGATCATTGTTTTATTTGAACAAGAGAGGGATTATTTCTAGCGCGGATATACGACTATCTATTAGAATTTTATTAAAAGACACAGAGAAGTGGTACTGTGTCATTTATCTGCTGCAAGAACTTAATATAGCAAGCGCCACTGGTGTTTAGATATTTACTTTATAAATAAAATTCTGTACTGAAACTAAAATACAAAAAATATATATATATATATAACCCTGAGATAACAAAAAATGCTAGTACATGCCCTCGTTGTCTCCCACCTCGACTACTACAACATGCTTCTCTGTGGCCTCCTGAGTAGCTTTTACACCCCTCCAGTTCACCCTCGCCTCCGCAGTCTACCTCTCTGGCACTGGTATTATTCAGACTCTCTTCTGCCCATCTCTTTAGATGCCCAGATAATGCAATTTACAATACGATGACGACACAAAGTCGCCCATATTGGGAAATTCTCCAATTTCCCAATGTGTCCTTATAAAGGCTTCCTTCTTTGTTCTCTGCACCTCGCATCAATGTCTCCAGCACTTTTTCCATGCCCCCTTCGCCATACATGGGAACTTTCTATCCCAATACATCATACTCTCACAAAAAAATTAACTTGACAATTCCCCTTTTCAAAAAAAAAAAGCCTACATTAACCCCACTGCCATATTAGCAGCTCCTCACCTGCCGTCTCCATCCCCAGTCCTCGTTGGCAGGGCTTTCTCTTCTTATTTACTAGTCATTCACTAATTAAGCTCTTGTTTTATTGTTGTGGTTATTTAACCCCTTCTTTCACATGTACATCGCATAGCCATAAACATTGTTTTAAAGTAACAAAAAAATTAAAAAACGGGCTTCATACCTCTTCTTCTTTCTATGCCGTCCAGAGCTCCGGTTTTCTTCAGTTTGTTTCTGGCACTGACGAGCTGACTGCTATCAAATAATTGGGACAGAGGGCCGCCGGAAGGTGCCTGGGTGGCCAGCTCTTCTGATTCCTTCTTGACGTGAATAACTCTGACTTCTAGAGGATTTGCTTCTTTCTGCAGAGGTGGAGGAGGTGGTGGTGGCGGCGGCGGTGGTGGAGAGGATAGTGGAAGTGACAGGGGCTGCGCAGCATTAGGTTCAAGTGTACTATGAGTGAAAGTGGGGAGTGACGTTGCTTCCTGAAGCCCAGAGGTACTTACACCAGGAGGTAATAACTTATCTTCAAGTTTTAGGTTTTCGAGCGTAACCTCCAAAGGCTGTACAATTTCTGGTGACTCCATGTCAACTATCCCCTGTGTCTGAATACTGACAGAGAGGGATTGTGGCTCATCAACACTGGGGGTAACTCTCCCTACGGTTTTTCTTCTACTGTGAGTCAGACGCAGTCTTGTCGACTTAAGGATCACTTGCCCAGGATGTCGCTGAACAAAGGAAAAAAAAAATAGACTCAGCAAATAAATGCATTGTAAATGGTAAAAAAAAAGTCACTACTGCAAAACATGGTGCACCTATATGTCCTCTAACCTCTATCACATGGCCTACACGTAGTGAGTATAATAATAACCGAGACCATGAAGTGAATTATACCAACAGACCTCCAAAGGAGCAGAGTCATCAGGACGCATCCCAGCTCATTGTCGCTTCTAAAGTGATTCCCAGACATATTTTGGGCTACATTTTAGTAAACAGCTCAGTCAAATGATTTTCAAAGGAAAGAGTAACCACAAAATATGACTTATTTATTATAAGAGGTTTTCCAAGCTAAAGTTAAAATTTCCTGTCTGTGATAATAATGAGACGGCTGAAAACTCTTCTGTTTAGAACAGGAAGTGTGAGTCTAGTATCAATCATAGTGGTTATGTAATAATTACAGGACTACAGGAATACATATAGTCACAAGGGAAAAAGGTAAAAACAAAAAACCCACAATTATCAAAGATGCATTTAACAAAAATTTACTACAATAGGTCATTTCCTGGTGACACTTCGATTAATCTAATTTGAGGGACCTTCCTATTGAACTTTAACCTGCTCAAACATATTATATAAGCCGTGAAAACTAGGAAGGATTTTTCTTGAAGCATGATGAAAAATAATTCTGCTTTGTAGAAACCTCCTGTGTTTACTTGGCCAGGTTTACAGGACACAATCACGGGCTTTAAATGGCCGCCGATCGGCTACAGTCTTGATTAGGCAGATTGACCACAAATCTCTGTACAGATTAATCGTTATTATAATACCCATCACACCTGACAAACGAGCGTTTTATTCGTTTATCACATTCTTGCTGGCCTGATAATCATACTATAATGATTTTAATGTTTCTACCAACGCCTGTTCCTTTATTATTTGGCTCCATCCAAATGGGCTCTAATAATGTGGTTTACATGAGTGATCAATGTGGATTACCACTAAACTGAGTGGTCTTGTGTCAAACATACGGCCAACACTTAAATCTTAAGTCTACTTTTGTAACCTCCTAAGCTTTTTAACCTGTCTGGCTACGTTACTATACGCTTGGGTTTCTAAATTAACAATGGTAAGACTCAACAATGTATGTAAGAGTATGAGAATAAAACGGCGGTAACTTATGACATCTATAATATAACGCTGGGAGCGTCACTCTGTCCGAAGCCTTTATAGACTGCGCAAGTGCAAGCGCCGGCACAGTCTGGGCCTCACAGAGTGACGCTCCCGGGAGATCGCAGTATGCGTTCACACTGAACGCACACCGCGATCTCCAACAGAGAAGCAGGGACCGCCAGGAGGGTGAGTATCGGCCATATTCACCTGTCCTGCGTTCCATCGCTGAGCGCCGCCATCTTCCCGGTCTTCGGCCTGTGACCTTCAGTTCAGAGGGCGCGATGACGCGCTTAATGCGCGCCGGCGCCGCCCTCTGACTGAACAGTCACAGCCAGGAGACCGGGAAGATGGCGGCGCCCAGCGGTGGAACGCAGGACAGGTGAATATAGTAAGTGCTGGGGGGCCTGAAATGGCGGCGATACCGGCACCTGACCCCCACAGCGCGCCGGTGTCCCCGCCTGCTCAGGCCCCCGGATGGGTGCAGCACATGACAGGATGGGGACGCAGGATGGGTGCAGCACATGACAGGATGGGGGCGCAGGATGGGTGCAGCACATGACAGGATGGGGACGCAGGATGGGTGCAGCACATGACAGGATTGGGACGCAGGATGGGTGCAGCATATGACAGGATGGGGACGCAGGATGGAGCAGCACATGACAGGATGGGGACGCAGGATGGGTGCAGCACATGACAGGATGGGGACGCAGGATGGGTGCAGCACATGACAGGATGGGGACGCAGGATGGGTGCAGCACATGACAGGATGGGGACGCAGGATGGAGAAGCACATGACAGGATGGGGATGCAGGATGGAGCAGCACATGACAGGATGGAGACCATATACCAATATAAATGCTCGCCAGCCGGGCGTAGAACGGGTTCAATAGCTAGTATAATTATATTATAAGGTTCATGGTAAAGCGCTTTCTAGGAAGGAGATTAAGCCATCTTGCCATTTTGTCAAGCACAGAGCATAGCAATTTTATTGGTTTCACTGTACTAAGGTGATCCATTAATAAAGATTATACACGGATGGTGGCACCATTGCTAAGCATATCTGCATCCCCCCCAGCTAACCTGCTTAAATGTGCGAAGCCGGTCCAAAGTCTTCTGTCGCTCCTGAGTAACCCAAATGCTTTTGCGATCTTCTTCATCTTGATGTTTGTCTTGAACCTGAACAGAAGACATAATACATATCTAAATAATGTTTTATAGTAATAACGATTATACAATAATAGCATATACTATTATACAATAGTAATACAATATAAAATACTATACTATTTCTATAATGTCAATGAAATAATTTTAGCCCATAACCCAATATTTTTACATAACTAATCCCTTAGTGACAGAGCTAATTTGGTACTTAATGACCAACCCAATTTTTTACAATTCTGACCACTGTCACTTTAGGAGGTTATAACTCTGCAACGCTTCAATGGATCCCACTGATTCTGAGACTGTTTTTTCGTGACATATTGTACCCCATTGTTAGTGGTAAAAGTTCTTCAATATGACATGTGTTTATTTATGGAAAAAATGCAAAATTTGGCAAAAATGTAGAAAATTTTGCAATTTTCAAACTCTTAATTTTTGTACCCTTAAATATGAGAGAGGTGTCACACAAAATCTATATATATATATAATTGCCTAAGGATTTTTCCGTCTGTCTGTCTGTCCTGGAAATCCCGCGTCTCTGATTGGTCGAGGCCGCCAGGCCTCGACCAATCAGCGACAGGCACAGTATCGACGTAGAAATCCCGCGTCTCTGATTGGTCGAGGCCGCCAGGCCTCGACCAATCAGCAACGGACACAGCGATGATGATGTCATAATGGTTGCCATGGCGACGATAATGTCATAAAGGTTGCCTCGACCAATCAGCGACGGGCACAGTCTGCCGCGAATTCTGGAATCATCATTGTCCATATACTACGGGGACATGCATATTCTAGAATACCCGATGCGTTAGAATCGGGCCACAATCTAGTAGTTAATAAATAACATTTCCTACATGTCAACTTTACATCAGCACAATTTTGGAAACATTTTTTTTTTGTTAGGACATTATAAGGGTTAAAAGTTGATCAGCGATTTCTCATTTTTCCAACAAAATTTACAAGACCATTTTTTTTAGGGACCACCTTACATTTGAAGTGAGTTTGGGGGGTCAATACAACAGAAAATACCCAAAAGTGACACCATTCTAAAAACTGGACCCCTCAAGGTGCAAAAAACCACATTCGAGAATTTTATTAACCCTTCAGGTGCTTCACGAGAACTAAAGCAATGTGGAAGGAAAAAAAAATTAACATTTTACTTTTTTTAAAAACTTTTCAGGGTTTGGATAGCATGAAGTGTTTCAGAGATGTAGCACTTCCATTCTTCAGCCTGTGTCTGCCAGCAAGGTGCTCGCTAGTTATAGTTTAAAACCGCCAGAGAAGCCGATACAGGAAAAAGACTGCTGGCATTTTACTGAAGTGAGTTCATGTTTGGTGGATGTGCCGGAGTCTTAGAGATGTTGAGAGCACATACACTTGTTGCGAATTATTAACCCGAAGAACTTCAATATGTACAAATGACACTCCTTACCTACATAGAAGGCAACTGTCAAAAAACTGACTGGCACAACCAAACAAGAAAAAGACAAGTGTGAACAGGTGCAAGCTAAGAGACACGCTATAGAACTAACAAATCAAAGCTGTGCTCTGAAACGCTATAACATATAAACACTGAATGTATGAAATTGGACCTGCATTACTGCTGTAGAAAACATGTTAAAAAAATGAAATTACGGTAGCCAATTTGTGTGAGCCCAACAGCCAGCAACAAGGCGTACCCCTTTGTTGGGACCCTAAACCTAACATGATGCCTCTCCCGGTCTAAAAGCCTACAATTATACAGGTAGGATTAACAAAGGTTTATGCCTTGTGGCTGGCTGTTGGGCTCACAAAAATTGGCCAATTTAGGTGTCTGGGGAGAAAAGACATGCCCTCCAGACAGACTACAGGTATGTTGGGCTAATAAAAAAAAACCTGAATATTGCAGCATTAGAAGGGACCCCAAATAAAAGAGCCACCTTGACAGAATGCAGCATTAGTGCTGCACAAGATGGCTCTTTTAGTTAAAAACGCCAGGGACGGGGTGACAGGTTCCCTTTAAGAATGTATTTACAATGTTATTGCTTTTATTCTTTTTTTATTCCTAGAAAACGCCTGTAAGGAAAAGATAATTGTATTCAATAGCAGCTATTTCGGGTCAGGGCATAAGGGTGGTACACACTGCTACAGTTCCCAATCACATATAGGCACACAGACAGAGCAACGAGTTAAGCATAATGGTGCAGGCGACCTCCAGGTCCCAATACCTATCACTCCTATCAGTTTGATAAATTACTCCAATTTGAAAAACCAAGTTGTCTTATCTTGTTGGCTTTGGAGATCTAAATCAAACCTGCATTAATCAGCATCACTCAAATTGTGTGCTGCCCTTCTGCCTCTATCCATGCCCACTAAAGTCCAAGCTTTGTTGTTTCCCATGATCAGTTGTCCAGAGCCAAAAGGTTTATATTTATCCTTCAGGGTAGGTGTATAATGGGTTGTGTCTTTGCAGGACAAGTTGTACTATTTGGTGGTACTATGAAGCCCTTTACTACCACAGCACCCTGCCATCACATTGTAGGGAGCCCACTGATGCCATCCTTGAAGGGTTTAAATGGAGAGAATTAGATTTTTCTGATCCATCCCAGCTGTTCATGAGGGAGGCCAGGAGTCAACCACTACAAAAAAGTGCCGGTACGAGCACCATGTGGTACAGTATGGCATGATTTCATGTCAGTGCACTAAAGAGGTTAAATTTCAAGGAATTATCCAGGGTAAGAAAAAAGGGTCTTTTTTTCCCAAAGAAGCAGCCACACTCTTGTCAATCGACTGTTTAGTATTGCAGCATTCAGAAGGGCGAGTTGGGGTGTGCTGCGCTGCTGGGGAGGAATCAGATGAATAGAAATATGTTGCAGTTTATTTCCAACGCGTTTCCAGATCGAACTGTCCTCTTACTCAGGGGAACACAATAGCTGTTTATTCTGGTTTCCCTGAGGAAGAGGTTTCTTTGACCTGTAAATGCGTTGGGAATTGCAACATATTACTATTCATCCGATTGCTGTGAATTCTTCACCAGTAGCCCAGCACACCCGCAACTCTCCCCTTGGGATATAACAACGTTGGCTTATTCAACTAGCGGAGCGGGTGCTGTGGTCAAGGTGAGCACAATGGAGCAATGATTGAAGCAAACATATTATTTTCTGCTTTTTACTAAGTTTCTAAGGCACATCTTTTTGTTATTCAGCCCTTGTACGTTAATCTATAGCTCACAACACAATATGATGTAGCCACCACAAGCCCCCCAAACAGCATAATGCCCTTACATTAAGTATGATGTGAAAAGTGACTGACAAAAAACAAACTAAGGCCTCTTTCAGACGTCATTGTCTCCGGTACGTGTAGTGACAGTTTTCTCACGTACCGGAGACACTGACACACGTAGACCCATTCAAGTGAATGGGTCTATGCACATGTCTCCGTGTTTTCACAGACCGTGTGTCCGTGTTGAAAACACGGCGACATGTCCGTTTATCGCCGGCAGCACGTACCGCAATACGTGCCGCACACGTGCACACGGAGAACAGTGTGCACTCTCCTCCGTGTGCACGTACCGCCCGCTGGAGAGATAGCGCTACAGATAAGCGCTGTCCCCCCTGCGTGCGGTGCTGAATCCAGAATTCATCCCTTCTTCCAAGCAGCATTTGCTGGAAAGAAGTGATGAATCTTTTTTTTTTCTTTTTTTCACCATAAAAATAAAGTTTATTTGTCCCCTCCTGCCTCCCATCCCCTGTGCGCCCCCCTGGCTGGCCAGGAAATACTCACCCAGCTCCAGCGATGTCTCCTCTTAGCGGCTGCAGCCTGTGCTGTGTGAGCGGTCACGTGGTCCCGCTCATTACAGTGGGGGAATATGCGCATATTCCTCACTGTAATTAGCGTTCCCACGTGACCGCTCACACAGCACAGGCTGCAGCTGCTGAGAGGACAGAGGAGACATCGCGGGAGCTAGGTGAGTATTTCTATGCAAGGGGCCGGGCGGCGCACGGGGGATGGGAGGGGGGAGCTCAGCAGAACTTTATTTTTAACAAAAAAAAAGGATCTTTCATCTCTTCTCTCCTGCGGGGGAGAAGAGATGAATGCGGCTTCAGCACCACACAGGGGGGACAGCGCTTAGTGTAGCGCTGTCTCCCCTGCACGGTCCGTGTGGTCCTCAGGCGGCACACGGATGCCGCACGTGTGCCACACTGATGTGCTACGTGAGCACACGGACACAGATAATTCCGGTACAGATTTCTCCGGTACCGGAATTATCAGGACGTCTGAAAGAGGCCTAAACAAATATTACTTAACTCGACAAAGTTCCTTCACCCCCAGAGTGTGTACAGTGGTTCCATTCAGCTTGTGTGATCTAGCGAGGTCTCAGATGCACTGAAGCTGAAGGATGGAAGACGGCCAACAAAGTCTTGTTCCTCTATTGTAGCCAACAATATCTGTATGCTGAAGATGCAGATAGTCCTGCTTGGTATCACAATTTCAATGCTAAGGGTGGCGGTCCGTCTACTCAAATGATAGGTGGGCATCACTACTTCCAGTCTCTTGCCATCTGTTAACTCATGGGTGGTACACTATCCCCCAACTCATGGGTGGCACACCACTACTTCTAGCCTCTTGCCATCCCCCAACTCATGGGTGTTACACCACAACTTACAGTCCTCACTTGGGCATCTCCCAACTCACGGATGGTACACCACTACTTTCAGCCCCCTTGTGTGTATCCCATCTCATGAGCGGTACATCATCATCTCCAGCCCTCTTGGACATCCTCCAACTCACGGACAGTACACCAGGCTGTCCCCCAACTTACAGGTGGTATACCCAAGGACGGCTACAGATTTTTGTGGGCCCCGGGTGAAAGAGACTCAATGGGCCCCTTTAACACATACCACGATTCATGATGCACAGATACGGCAGAGAAATACAGGTATTGTACAATGCTAAAGATTTTACTTACTTCTTACATAGCAGGAGTCATATCTATTGTAAATTCTACAATAGGTCAAAAACCGGACAGTATAGTCCTCCATATAGTATTATGGGCACAACATAGCGCTCCATACGGAATAATGGGCCCAATATATTGCTCCAGTATATGAAAGGTCCCATATACTGCTTCATACTTTAAAAAAAAAAAAAAAGAAATACTCACCTCTCCTCGCTTGGCCGCTCCTCAGCTCCAGACTCCTCAGAGTCACCATCTTCTGGCTGTGACTGTTCATGCAGAGGGCGAACACTAGTTACGTCATATCGAGCCCTCTGACCTGAAATGTCACAGTCAGAAGACGCCGCAGTGGAGGAATGGGGAGAGGCAAGTATTGCAAGTACTGGGGCCTTGAGCAAGTGGGAAGGGGCACACTCACGGGCGCTGGCACCGGGCCCCCATAACACGCCGGTGTACCCGACGGCGAGTGGACCCCCGCCTGCTCAGGGCCTTGGCACTTGCTCGGGTGCTGATGCTGGCCCTGGGTACACCACTACATCCAGCCCCCATGGCTGTCCCCCAATTCACTGGCAGTACACCACTACTCCCAGCACCTTGGCTGTCCCACAATTCACTGGCAGTACACCACTATTCCCAGCACCTCAGCTGTCCCACAATTCACTGGCAGTACACCACTACTCCCAGCACCTTGGCTGTTCCAATCCATGAGCCAGGCAGAAACAGCCAAAAAGACTGGCAGGCCAGTTTGCCCAGGTCTTTTATAAATCAAAGACATGTGCCATTGTCTGTTTGCGTACAGTATTTTTAAGAACTATCAGAAAGGGTGTAGTGTAAGCCAGAAAGGAGTAAGGTTTTATCCTCATGATGGAGCTTCCTGTTTTCAAATAAAAATATGATTTTTGGGGATTTAAGTGCCGGAAAATCCATTTTTCTTTTGGAGTTCTACATTTAAGAACAGTAAATTTCCACAACAAAGAATAAACTCACTCCTTGTGTGGCATGATGAATTCTATACTGTTCGTCAGTCTGAAGACGCTGCTGCAGCTTTTCACTGTTCTTAGCGATGCAAATCTCCTAACAAAAAGAAAAGAAAAAAAAGAAGCCAAAACCACAGAACAGAAGGTCAGTAAAATACAATGAAATATAAGAGGAAGATCAGTCCGTTAAAGTGTACACCAAAGACAATTTGGGACTAGTTATTGCTTTTGACATTTCCCTTGAACAGAAAAAAACCATTTTAATAAAGGTGCGACAAAACAATCCCTGAAATCAGGAGAGGAAGCAGTTCATTCACAGAGCAGTGTAAGCAGAAACTGGTCTTGAAATATTCAATGTGTATAGTTCTTCTGATTTGCTATGTCACTTTCCAAGTGAAGGGCATTACAGTACGCGTATGTTTGCATGGTTACAACCAATCACATAGTGATCGCTAGTTAGAGGTTAGTGGTCATAACCATGAATACCTAAGCTCCTGCAATGCACTACACATGGGATAAGCAACATAGCTTATCAGAAGAACTATACTACATTTCTAATTGGAGGTATTTGCTAATATTATTACACCTACTACATATTGAGATAGGATCTTGGAGATGGAAATATCCCTTTAACCGCTTAAATGCTGCAGTCAATCTCCAGCAGCAACACTTAAAGGGAACCTGTCACTCCAATAATCGTATCTGAGCTAAGCCCATTCTGTAATGCTGTAGATAAGCCCCCGATGTAATCTGAAAAATAAGAAAAACAGGTTATATTATACTCACCCAGGGCCATTGTGGGTCCAGGGCCTCCCATCTTCTTACAATGACGTCCTCTTCTGGTCTTCACGCTGCGGCTCCAGCACAGGTGTACATTGTCTGCCCTGTTGAGGGCAGAGCAAAGTACTGCAGTGCGCAGGCGCCGGACTTCTCTGACCTTTCCTGGCACCTGTGCACTGCAGTACTTTGCTCTGCCCTCAACAGGGCAGACAAAGAACGCCTGCGCCGGAGCCGCGGCAGGAAGACAAGAAGAGGACGTCATCATATGAACATGGGAGGCCCCGGACCGGACCGCGACGCCCATCGGACCGGACAGCAGTGGGACCGCCCCTGGGTGAGTATATTCTAACCTATTTTTCTTACCTTTCAGCATACATCAGGGGCTTATCTATCCGGAATGCTGTAGATAAGCCCCGGTGGCCTTATCTCATATACTATTTTTGGGGTGACAAATTGCCTTTAAAGGGAACCTGTCACCCCGTTTTTTCAGATTCAGATAAAAATACCGTTAAATAGGGCCTGAGCTGTGTGTTACAATACTGTATGTAGTGTACCCTGATTCCCCACCTATGCTGTGAAATACCTTACCAAAGTCGCTGTTTTCGCCTGTCAATCAGGCTGGTCTCGTCAAATGGGCGTGGTGACATTGCTCTTTCTTCCCCCAGATCTTGCTCATCTTTCCGTTGGTGGCGTAGTGGTTTGCGCATGCCCAACTGCCGAATCCACTGCGCAGGTGAAGAAAAAGAGCGCGATCTGCGCTATTCCCCTGGTTATCGGTGGGGGTGGCCATCTTCCTGAGGCCGCGCGTGCGCAGATGGAGATCGCGGCAGCCAGTTTTCTGAAGCCGAGTTCGCATATCTGCTTCAGAAAAATGGCCGCCGCGATCTCCATCTGCGCACGCGCGACATCCCGCGGCCATTTTCCTGAAGCCCCGGGCAGCAGAGCACTCCATCTGTGCACGCGCGGCCTCAGGAAGATGGCCACCCCCACCGATAACCAGGGGAATAGGGCAGATCGCGCTTTTTTTCTTCACCTACGCAGTGGATTCGGCAGTTGGGCATGCACAAACCACTACGCCACCAACGGAAAGATGAGGGGCAAGATCTAGGGGAAGAAACAGCAATGTCACCACACCCATTCGACCAGACCAGCCTGATTGACAGGCGAAAACGGCGACTTTGGTAAGGTATTTCGGCAGCATAGGTGGGGAATCGGGGTACACAAAATACACTATTGTAACACACAGCTCAGGCCCTATTTAACGGTATTTTTATCTCAATCTGAAAAAACGGGGTGACAGGTTCCCTTTAAAGGACATCATTGCCAATGCACAAGCCCCAACTTAACTTGGCCCTCCCGCGATCATGTCAAACCGATGCACTAACAATGTTGTCAAGGGCCCGTTGAAGGATCCTGTGGCTGCCATCTTAGTCCTCTTGTGAAGCCCAGGCACAAGCTTCTTTGGAGAATTGCAATTTCACTAGATACTGCAATACTTTGGCATTAAATGATGACAGATTCAAGTAAAAAGTGAAGTTTTTTTTTTTTTTTTAAATATAAAAGAAAAATGGTTTTAAAATTATAAAAAAAACACACTTATAGACTGGGCTTTTTTGGAAAAGACAAAACTATTGATATTGAAATTAATACGTACACTGAATGCCAAAGAGAAAAAAAATCCTGAAGCTCTAGAATTGCCATTTTTTGGTTGCTGCACTGACCAAAATAACCCAAAAATATGACCGACTCTTACAGGGTTAAAAGGGCTTTACAGGTAAACAGACTTAACGTAAGGTCGGAGGAGCAATACACTTATTGGAGCAGTAACGTCCACATATGGAGGATGTGAGTGGCTCTGCGCTGATCTGCACAGCGGACGGATCAGACGGGGGAAGGAGGTGCCCGTTTCTTACATGCACTGGTCTGCCCTGTAAATCTGAGGGGTGTATGGAAAAAAAATAGCAAACTAGCACTAGGTATCAACTGTTCCTTGTGCACAAAGTTTGTATGGACGTTCCCAAATAGCTGTGCCATATACAGGTCCTTCTCAAAAAATTAGCATATAGTGTTAAATTTCATTATTTACCATAATGTAATGATTACAATTAAACTTTCATATATTATAGATTCATTATCCACCAACTGAAATTTGTCAGGTCTTTTATTGTTTTAATACTGATGATTTTGGCATACAACTCCTGATAACCCAAAAAACCTGTCTCAATAAATTAGCATATTTCACCCATCCAATCAAATAAAAGTGTTTTTTAATAACAAACAAAAAAACCATCAAATAATAATGTTCAGTTATGCACTCAATACTTGGTCGGGAATCCTTTGGCAGAAATGACTGCTTCAATGCGGCGTGGCATGGAGGCAATCAGCCTGTGACACTGCTGAGATGTTATGGAGGCCCAGGATGCTTCAATAGCGGCCTTAAGCTCATCCAGAGTGTTGGGTCTTGCGTCTCTCAACTTTCTCTTCACAATATCCCACAGATTCTCTATGGGGTTCAGGTCAGGAGAGTTGGCAGGCCAATTGAGCACAGTAATAGCATGGTCAGTAAACCATTTACCAGTGGTTTTGGCACTGTGAGCAGGTGCCAGGTCGTGCTGAAAAATGAAATCTTCATCTCCATAAAGCATTTCAGCCGATGGAAGCATGAAGTGCTCCAAAATCTCCTGATAGCTAGCTGCATTGACCCTGCCCTTGATGAAACACAGTGGACCAACACCAGCAGCTGACATGGCACCCCACACCATCACTGACTGTGGGTACTTGACACTGGACTTCAGGCATTTTGGCATTTCCTTCTCCCCAGTCTTCCTCCAGACTCTGGCACCTTGATTTCCGAATGACATGCAAAATTTGCTTTCATCAGAAAAAAGTACTTGGGACCACTTAGCAACAGTCCAGTGCTGCTTCTCTGTAGCCCAGGTCAGGCGCCTCTGCCGCTGTTTATGGTTCAAAAGTGGCTTTACCTGGGGAATGCGGCACCTGTAGCCCATTTCCTGCACACGCCTATGCACGGTGGCTCCCCAAGCCTGGAATCGGTCCTTCTCCACAATCTTCCTTAGGGTCCGGTCTCCTCTTCTCGTTGTACAGCGTTTTCTGCCACATTGTTTCCTTCCAACAGACTTACCATTGAGGTGCCTTCATACAGCACTCTGGGAACAGCCTATTTGTTGAGAAATTTCTTTCTGGGTCTTACCCTCTTGCTTGAGGGTGTCAATGATGGCCTTCTTGACATCTGTCAGGTCGCTAGTCTTACCCATGATGGGGGTTTTGAGTAATGAACCAGGCAGGGAGTTTGTAAAAGCCTCAGGTATCTTTTGCATGTGTTTAGAGTTAATTAGTTGATTCAGAAGATTAGGGTAATAGGTCGTTTAGAGAACCTTTTCTTGATATGCTAATTTATTGAGACAGTTTTTTTGGGTTATCAGGAGTTGTATGCCAAAATCATCAGTATTAAAACAATAAAAGACCTGACAAATTTCAGTTGGTGGATAATGAATCTATAATATATGAAAGTTTAATTGTAATCATTACATTATGGTAAATAATGAAATTTAACACTATATGCTAATTTTTTGAGAAGGACCTGTACTACTTCTTTATAGCAGGAAAGCCCATCAGGTTAATGTCACAGTATTCTGCCGTTTTGGTGGCATTTCACAGCAGTCTAATGTGCATGTGTTCTCTCAACTTGTCAGTCCCATGTCAGCCATCCCTTATAATCTGCTTTATGTTATATGAAAAGGACTCCTGTATAAATTAGAGTAAACTATACCTTTTTGTTTCTGAGGTAGGCTTTTTTCGCTGAAATTCGGCCTCGTTTTGCCTCCAGCTGCCGAACTTTTAGCTGAAGTTTATGGAATTCTTCTCTCTGTAAATGTATGGACAATGCCATGTCTTCTGTTGCAGGCATTGCATCCATACTTTCATACGCATCATAGTAAACAACTTCTTCTCTTTTCTCTGGGGATAGTGGAAAATTAAAAACATGTCGTTGGACAAAAAATGTATGTGGGCATTTCTTAAAGGGGTTGTGAGGCTATAAGTTTGCAGTTACTCTATGTGACTGTGGACTTGTGAATCCTCACATTATGTGCACTGTGAGAATATTCAGGTGCTGGGAGCGGCGGGCGGGTGACCAAAAGTAGGTGATTTGCATACATGTGGTCACATGCTGACTAGACGTGTGTAGCCTCACTCAATGCAGTGCATTGAGGCCAGGCCAGTCTAGTTGGGAAGTGTGCAAATCGCTTACATGCAGTCACGTGACCGCCCAAATCCTGGAGCAGCCTCACAGTATGCGCAATGTGAGGATTCACAAGTCTGCAGAGTTGTACCCTATGGCCGTAAAACACCTTTAAGTATGTCTGATTCAGTGTCACGTAACAGACACTGCAGACGAGGAGAAGACCTCTGGATTGTCCAGTACTTTTCTTTTTTTTATATGTATATATTTTATTTTTATATGACTTCTGAAAAGCAAAAGAAAAAAAAAAAGACAGCTAAGGCTTGTCCTAATGATTTTATCAAGTGATCCCATTGCCCATGCTGGGCACCAAAGTCTCCAACTAGCAGCTTTTCAGCCAGTAGGTGAAGCCCACTGCTGTACATACATCTGTACCAGAGCCCGTGTATAATGGGTGCCACGGCAGTATCTCTTATGTATTCCCACCATCGTGCTATTCACTGTGTCTGCCACTCAGCTTATCCTCATGTCATGCAGAACTTCAGACTCTGTTACATACCCCTGTGGGCTCCACATGGCTATAGGGAGGCATGGACAGTTCCTGCAGGAATTTAACTCTGCTGTGTCCTGCACAGTTTGGATTCCAAGGCAATCACCAACCAGCAGGCACTATATTAGGGACCTCCTCCCTCCACTCCTCACCTGATCTAAGGTCCTAGTTCAGTCTCTGTCTAGATTCCTATAAGGTGCACTCTTGTATTGTTTCTTCAGTTTTCTGATCCGGCTTACCTACCCGTTTATCCTTCGCTTGGCTGCGTACATTGAACTCGTGCTGCGTGCACCGACCCTGGAATGACTACCATGTCTTTGCCTCTGTCCACCTATACCTTGTACCTGTGCCTCGGCTGCAGACCCGGGGACAGCCCTGGAGTGGTACCTGCTGACTACCGAAGAGAAAGCCTACCCTCACCCACTGAGGCTGTAGAGAAGACCTGGTTGTATCTTACCAACACGCTTCCAGGGCAAGCCCGGCCCGTGTGTCCATACCCAATAGCGATACAATGGGTGACCAAGCAATGTTACAAGGTAAAGCCTGAAAGGCTCGCCGTTACCCATCAGATCTTGTGTTTTGTATTTTCAAATAATTTCGCAAGAGAAATAAAGCTTTATTTTCGTATAGGTCTTGGAAAACCCCTTTAGAAAATACTTAGGTTTGAGTTTGCTCCAAAAGTTTCCAATTCATTGAAAGAACGGGAAGTGAAGTTGCCATCATGTGAGATCGGGTAAAGAGAAAATCACCTAATACCAAGTGTGTAATGTTGAACAGAAGGGATTATATCGTGATCTTCAAGGACACGAGAGTCCTGTATTCATGGGAAGCAGTCAGGTTCTTCCTCTGGTGTATAAGTGACATGCGCTTCCACTTCTGCACAGGTCTCTCACCTGAGATCTGCCGCTTGATGCTTTCCAGTTGAGCCGTTAGCAGCAGCTCCTCGCACTTGAGAATCTCAAACTGTACTTCATATAGCTGGAGCTGATGACCGTAATAATCCGCCTCCAATTGGTCTAATACGGCTAATGCTTCTGTTCCACCATGTAAACTCTGCATCTAAATGGTAAAAAATATAATCTTGATTAGCTCATAGGAGAATATATGCGAAATCCTTGCCTAATAAGGAGATCAGTCTACCGCTCGCTTGTTTGTCTCCTATGCTTCCTTGGCTTTCAAATTGGAACAAACAAGTAACAGGCTCGAATAAGAAAGGCTAAGAGCCCGACTCCTGTGATTGTGTGCAGGCACAGAAGATCGATGTGACACCAAAGTGCTGGCACCAAGCAGCAAGTCTCCATTCTCGTGCCTGTGTGAAGAGGCGGACATAAAAATAAATAAAGAAGAGCACAAACTTTCATAGTATGACTGATTTGCCTTACAGGAAAGATATGTATCTTGGTACAGTGTTAGAAAGTGGGTAGACGATGACTAACATGGTATAAAGATACATATACAGTGGGGCAAAAAAGTATTTAGTCAGTCAGCAATAGTGCAAGTTCCACCACTTAAAAAGATGAGAGGCGTCTGTAATTTACATCATAGGTAGACCTCAACTATGGGAGACAAACTGAGAAAAAAAAATCCAGAAAATCACATTGTCTGTTTTTTTAACATTTTATTTGCATATTATGGTGGAAAATAAGTATTTGGTCAGAAACAAAATTTCATCTCAATACTTTGTAATATATCCTTTGCTGGCAATGACAGAGGTCAAACGATTTCTGTTAATCTTCACAAGGTTGCCACACACTGTTGTTGGTATGTTGGCCCATTCCTACATGCAGATCTCCTCTAGAGCAGTGATGTTTTTGGCTTTTCGCTTGGCAACACGGACTTTCAACTCCCTCCAAAGGTTTTCTATAGGGTTGAGATCTGGAGACTGGCTAGGCCACTCCAGGACCTTGAAATGCTTCTTACGAAGCCACTCCTTCGTTGCCCATGCGGTGTGCTTTGGATCATTGTCATGTTGAAAGACCCAGCCACGTTTCATCTTCAATGCCCTTGCTGATGTAAGGAGGTTTGCACTCAAAATCTCACGATACATGGCCCCATTCATTCTTTCATGTACCCGGATCAGTCGTCCTGGCCCCTTTGCAGAGAAACAG